>NC_084801.1:69693190-70293190 GCF_963169125.1 Humulus lupulus
ATTAGCGTGCCAGGAATGCAAGATAGGATTTATGTGTGATTTGATGAGTTAAATGCATGGTTATGATTTAAAGCATGTTATATGACTATTTGTTTATCTGAGATGCATGACTATGTATATTAGTATGCATGTAGGCTCGGATCGTGTTAGAAGGGCATAATTGTAATTTTGGCCATGTTGGGCGTAACTGCATGGATATGTGATGATTGTTGAGACCACAGTGGTATGTGGGTGTATCTGTGATTTGTGACTCGAGACGATCCTAGTAAGCAGGCTAGCGGAAAGTCATGACGGGAATTTATACCCGGCTCGGGGCGAGCCTGGGGGTATGAACAGGAATTCAGAGAATAGATTGAGATTTATTTTGATGATGGGGAATATTTATTTGGTGGTTTATCAGGTGTTGGAAAGCAATGGGAAAATATTAGAGACACTTGAGGATTAGCGGGAATTGGGTAAAATGACTAATATGGCCCTATTTGGACAAAAGGATTTAGAGTTAATAGGAAGGGCATTTTGGTCATTTGGCTTTTAGAGATTTATTTATGAGGCTTTACACTTAGGGGGATTTTTTGAGAGTGTTGGCTGTGGGGAGAAAGAAAGAAAAAAAAGAAAAAGGAAAGAAATAAAAGAGGGAAAACAGAGGGGTTTTCACAAGGGTCGGTTTGTGCATTTTTGCACCATTTCGCTCCATTTTTCTTGGAGCAAAGCTTAGTGGAGAGCAATGGTAGGCTGAGCATCAAGGATCTTGGGTTAGACTTGAAGATTTGGCAAGAACACATCAACTTTTGAGGTAAGTTTTAGAGATTTTCGGTTTTAAGGGTTTTGATGGTTTGAGCTGTGTTTTCAGCTGAGTTGATGGGAATTTTAGGGAATTTCTGGGCAAGCTTGGATGATGAACAAGCTAAGGAGGCCTAAGGTTGAATCAAGGTCGAAATTTGCATTAATGGTAAGAATTTTAAGCCTTTAACTTATTGTTGACTGAATTTTTGAGTTTAGGGTTGATCATGGTAGATTTTGAGATTTGGGATAAATGTTCTTGGGATTTGAGGATTTGGGATGCTTGGGATGAATACAGAGTGTTCCTCAAGTGTTCCTAATAATTCCCACTCGCTACCCAATACCTGATAAGTCACCAAATAATATTCCTCGATATCAAAAATAAACGCCAATAAACTCAACAAAACCTATTTATACCCCAGGCTCGCCCCGAGCCGGGTACAAATTCCCGCCATGACTTTCTGCTAGCCTGCTCACTGGGATCGTCTCGAGTCACGAATCACAGATACACCCACATACCACTGTGGTCTCAACAATCATCACATATCAATACAGTTATGCCCAACATGGCCAAAATTACAATTATGCCCTTCTAACACGATCCGGGCCTACATGCATACTAATATACCTAGTCATGCATCTCAGATAAACAAATAGTCATATAACATGCTTTAAATCATAATCACGCATTTAACTCATCAAATCACACATAAATCCCATCATGCCCTCCTGGCACACTAATCAAGGCCCTTAAGCCTTATTAGTGAAATTGGGTCGTTACATTATGTATGACATGTGTTGTTATTATTGATGCATGTCGGTTGATTATTATGTATGACATGCATGGCTATTATTGATGCATGTCGGTTGATTATTATGTATGACATGCATGGCTATTCTTGATGCATGTTGGTTGACTGCTAAACGTGACATGCATGGCTGTTATTGGTGCATGTTGGATTGCTGAATATATTGCATATGATGCTTGAGAAACATGTGATTAGGACATGCTTTGTATACTTTGTATGATATCGTTCAGAGCTTGAGCCTCTGTGTTTATGCATGGTCCTAGTTGTACTAATACCTGTTTAGTAAGCATGCTAAGTACCTTGTTTGTGGATATGGAGCATGTGATATATAATTGGCGGCATGACTTGTCGAGAATCACGCATTGAATGGCTCTATGGCATTAATGCTAGACCGACCCTAGGGTCGAAGAACTTATAAGCGCTTGCCTGGTCTATGACCAGATGTTTATAGCCAAGGTATATGACCCCGGTGACCATTTGTCACATGGCTAAGGGACGTTGTCCATAGTTTCGATTCTAGAGTCGTGAGGAAGGTTATGTTGGTGACTAATCACCTTGTACTTGTCCTAATCAAACTTAAGAAAGAATCACTTATCAGTTAAGCCCTGGTGACCCTATCATCACATGGCTAGAGGGAGCGATACTCGTTATTGTGACTTTTGGCTATTGTCACCTATTTGCTTGGACTGATAGTCCCGAATAGTTATTATGATCGTTGTTGATATTATATCATGCTTTATTGTGTTTTCTTGCTGGGCTTTGGCTCACGGGTGCTACATGGTGCAGGTAAAGGCATAAGGAAGCTGGACCGTCCTTGAGTTGAAGAGCTTAGGTGATGATGTGTACATATGCAGCTGCTCGTCTGCCACGGCCGAGGTGTAAAGTGGAACTAGGGTTAAATCCTGTTTTGCCGCTTAGAACGGCTTGTTGTAAATATTTTCTGTAATAAACTCTAATATTATGTTTTCGGGATCCCATGTATATACTAAACGTTCTAGTGAAACGTGACATCCTAACCAAAGTTTTTAATTCCCTAAACCGCTAATCATACTTAGTTCACGATTTTGGCCAAATGACTCGATTAGCGAGTTTAGCACTGTTTGCAAGGCACACCGTAACGGTCCCAGGAGTTGGGGCGTTACAATAGCCGATATATCGCCCATGCAAGGCGATATATCACCTAGGCTGATATACCCTAGGCTCATCGAGGTGGTCGTGTGAAGCTACATGATTTCCGTATCCCCGTATGGCGATATATCGCCCCCTAGAGCTGCGATATATCGGCATACGCTGAAATATTATACACGCAATTACACTTTTTCAGCCTAATTTGAATTGAGTAAACAGCCTTGACTAAGTCCTTTAACAATTTCAAAGCTGCTAGCAGACCCTAGGATTTTTAAATATTGCTCTTAATAAACTTACTCCTCAAAAATACTTAATTTCTTATTAAACATACACATGACAAGTGTTAATATCTTATTGGGTCTATCTAAACCTTGTAGCATAATAATTATCATCTCCATAATCAGTCATATTAATCAAAACTTAGGTTATAATTAATATTCTTAAACTATAGGTTAAACTTATAAAATCTACAAGTATTGCTATGAGTGTCCAACTAAGTCTCGGCTTGAACCAAAATCCACAGTAATAAAAATACTACAACTATTACTAGCTATTACTATTACTACTATCTATTTATCTAGCTAAGTAAAGTTCTTAGACTCTACAAGAACCTATCATATTAAATTCCTTAGAGTGACAAAATACCAATTGCAGAATGCTGTAAAAAATATATAATATAACGAATATTCTAAATTAAATCAATAACCTAAATTACATAAGAAGAGTATGACTAGAATTATGTAAAAGACACAAATAAACTTAGAAGAAAAATTAGAAGAAAAGAAATTTAATTGTAACAAATATATAGAAATGAAGAACAAAAAGAACAAATATATTTTAAAAAATATAATGTGAAACATGAACTCCACTCTAGCCTTTCCACAAGAGAATTTAGCCAAAAATAGGCATTGTTTTCACTAAAAAAACATATAAAAGAAACAAAAGAAAAATAAGATAATAAATGTATTTCTCTCTAACTCTGCTCTCTTATCTACTCTCTCCATCTGATGTCTTTTTTTCTTATCTTTAGGGTCCTATTTATAGTGAAAATAGACCACAAAATGTGACAAAATCGTGTACAATATAGTGGAGAAAGTGGCTTCAAATTCTGATGGAAGTGGGACAAGTGGCAATTTTTGAGAGGCTCGGTATAGATGGTGTTGGGGAGTGGGAGACAGCAAGGCCACATGGCGCACGCTGGTTGGCTTTGTAAGAATGGTGGCAGCGGCTGGCAGGCGAGGTGGTAGGGGCGCGTGGCCACGTGTCGTGCTTAGAGTGTCTTGGTCAGGGAGTGGCTGCGTGGTGTCAGGTGTGCGTCAGGCAGTGGGACAACTGCATTAGGCTGCTGTCAGGCTTGGCAGTGGCTGCCACATGTCGTGCTCTAATGGTTTCATTTTGTTTGGGTTTGGGTTGGGCCTAGAATCCGTTTATTTTTACCATTTTTTTGCTCCCAACATGAATTTTAAGCACAAAATCATATTAAATTTATATTTCAATGTAAAATTATTTTCCAATTAAAATGATGAAAATATATAATACAATTCTAATTTATGTACACAAATAGCACCTAAAAATTCTTCACTTTACACACTAATCACAAGCGTAAAGGGAGAACAAAAGAAAGCAAGAGAGTGTTATAACACAAGAACCCATGGTGATGGTGATACATGAGGAATCCAACCCACATGAATTAGACCCTCGAGTCATTGAGGAGATCAGGGTCAAACTAATGGAGGAGTTAGAAGAGATTGTTGTGACAGACGAACCATTAAGGAAGTTGACGGTTGGAAAGGACCTTCGAAAAGATATCAAGGAGAGGCTAATGAAGCTTTTAAAGAAAAACCTCAGTATATTCGCTTGGAGTCATAAAGAGTTGATAGGGATAGATCCCTCTGTCATGTGTCACCACCTAAATATAGACCCTAAGGCAAAGCCTATGAGACAGAAGAGGCGAGCACTAGATCCAGAAAGGTACGTAGCCCTGAAAGAGGAAGTAGATAAATTGAAAACGAATGGATTCATCCGTGAAGAATTCTTCCCAATGTGTGTCTCAAACTTCATGCTAGTCCCGAAGTCGATTGGGAAGTGGAAAACTGGCGTTGATTTCACAAACCTCAATAAGGCATGTCCAAAAGACAGCTTCCCGCTCCAAAGGATATATCAATTGGTTGATGCAACAGCTGGTCATGAGTTACTCACCTTCATGGATGCCTATTCACGGTACAACCAGATACCTATGAACCTAGCCAATGAAGAGCACACTTCATTCATACCAAACAAAGGGCTCTACTTGTAATGTCCCAAATTTGCTAATAAGGCTTAGTGCCTTGATTAGCATGTCGGGAGGGCAATAATTGACTTAATTGTATTATTACATGATTAATTATGATGTGTGTATCAGTATGTGATTACTTGAATTAAATGATTATGTGACTAGATATGCATGTTTAGGTGAATTAAATATGCATGTGGGCTCGTTCTAGTTAATAAGGGCATATTTGTAATTTTGGTCTGTTGAGGGCATAAATGTGATTATGTGTTTGTGTTGCATTTGAGACCACAGTATTTTGGAGATATAACGGAGATGTGTGTTCCGAGACGGTCCAAGGGAGTGGATTAGCATAATAGTCACAACAAGGTCGAATACCCGATTCGAGGTGAGCCTAGGGGTATTTTGGGAATGTAGCATGTGTTTGGGATTACCGGGTAATGAGAGGCTATTTAACAATTATTTGGATATGTCGAGATTAATTGGGGAATTATAGGACTACTCGAGGAATTAGCGGGAATGTGGCAAATGAAGGGATTGCCCTGGGAGGTATTAAGTGGCTAAGGGCTAACCTAAGAATATTTTAGTCATTTTGGAAGCTAAGGATAGACTTGGGGTATGATCTAGATATCAACAGAATACTTAGGAAGGAAGGAAAAACACAACACTCTCACTTTTTCTCTCTCTACTCGGCTCCTCTCTCCCATGGTGTTCTTTGAAGTTTGGTGAAATTCTTGGGGAATTGGCGAGGATTTGAGGAATCTCGGAACTTGAAGTGCTTGGGGTTTAGGTCAGGGTCGGATTCCCAATTGAGGTAAGGATTTATTCTGACTTTGTTAAGTTTTCTCTTGTGTGATTTAGGAGTTCTCATATGGGTTGGGCCTTAAGTTGATTTAGGAGTATGAATTCTAGACTATATTCTTGGTTCAGGTGTTAAATTGGGTATGACTTGGTGACTTTGGCTCGAGAAAATGCATGGGGATTTCTCAGTTTTGGAGCTCGAGTCGTGGCCCTGTTCTTCAGGCGTCGGGCTTGCATGAACCCAGGAGGCTTGGGAGCCTCTGAAATCTATTAGAGAGCCCGTGTCCCCCAGTAGAGAGCCTTGGGGCTCTCTGACTTATAGCGCCCTGTGGTCCTAGGGGACCAATATAGGGTTTTAAGTTGGGGAACTCAAATTCAAGGGCTCGGGAAGGATTCTATTACCTGGTTTAGTAGAATTCGGGTCTGAGAGGCTAGAATATTATTATAAAGTTTTTAATAGGTTTAGGGTTTGATGGATGTTTATCATTATTGTGTTATGACTAGGTTTTACCGCCAAGGCTCAAATTTAGGGGATCGTGCTCGAGATCACACTAGTGGGTCAGCTTGGGACACAGGTAAGAAAACTGTTTGTGCTCGTAGAGCAGGGCATGGATCAATTATCTGTGTTTAATGTTATATGTGAATATTTATTATTGTTATGCCATGTTTTTGTGAATATGACTGATTGGCGAAGGCCAGGATCGGTGAAGGTCGGGAACGGTGAAGGCCGAGAACGGCATCAAGCATGGTGAATGTAGGCCGGCATGGCATGACCATCTAGGATGTTGTACTCACCCGTTCGGTGAAGACTGTGAACCCGGTGCCTGGTAATGCACTATGGTCATTATAGGACCCTATGTGAATAGTCTATATTACCAGTTTAAAGTTATGCATTTACTGGAATGAATTGTTATATGTTATATATGTGAAGTTTTCTTGTTGGGCCTTGGCTCACAGATGCTCTATGGTGCAGGTAAGGGCAAGGGAAAGGCCGACCAAGCATAAGTTGAAGGGCATGGAGTGGCGCGTACTTGTTTGGCCTATCTGGCCGCCACGGCCGGGTTGTTTTGACAGACTTATTGTAAACATTTGATTTTGTCGCCTAGGTCGACAGTAAAGTAACTTTTGGATTGTAAATACGTTTTAAACAATATTTTATGGATCCCAATGTAACACTTTTATAATTTTAATGAATATCCAAACATTTTATACTTAATTTTCATTAAACAAGTCTTTGATTTGATTTTAACACACTTTTCAGTCTAATACCTCGATTAGCGAGCTAATGGCACCTTTTAAAATCTCATGGTAACGGCTCTAAGGTAGTAGGGCATTACACTACTGCTATAGGGTGATGCCCTTTGGGCTGAAGAATGAAAGCACCCTGTATCGTTCCAAATTTTCTAATAAGGCTTAGTGTCTTGATTAGCATGCTGAGAGGGAAATAATTGATTTAATTATGCTAAATGTGATTTGAAATGCAACTTTAGGTAAACTAAATATGAATGTGGGCCCAATTTGGTTAATAGGAGTATATTTGTAATTTTTGCCCGTTGAGGGCATAAATGTAAATTATATGTGTGTTGTGCTTTATACCATAAGATTTTGGTGATGTAAGTGTTATATGTGAACCTAGACAGTCCTAGGAAGCGGAATAGTGAAATAGTCACAGTAGGGTCGAATCCCTGGCTCGAGGTGAGCCTAGGGGTATTTTGGGAACATAGTTGGTGTTCGAGATTTACCGGGTAACGGGTAGTGATTTAGTGATCATTTAGGTATGTTGGGGATTTAATGGGGAATTATAGGTACACTCGAGGAATTAGCAGTATGTGGAAAATGACAGGATTTCCCTTGGTGGCATTAAAGGATTGAGGATAGACTCAGGGGTAATTTTAGGATTTAGGTGCTAAGGATAGGCTTAAGCTCATCAAAACACAATCTGGAACTTAGAAGAAAATAGAACAACCTCAACTCTTCCTCTTTCTCTCTCTCAACTCTCTTTCCCTCTCTTGGTGAGTTAGAGAACTGTGGGAAAAATCGAAGGGAAAACTCAGAATTTGCAGCTGAAGGTGTTGGGAATCTAGTCTAAGGTCGAAACTGTCACTGAGGTAAGATTCAAAACAAATTTTCGTACTGAATTCTTTGGTTTACTATGAGTGTTTTAAGGTTTTAAATTCAAGTGTTTAATCTTAGGTTGTAGTGATGTAACGTCCCAAAAATGCTAATAGGGTATAGTGCTTTGATTAGCATTCTGGGAGAGCATAATTGGATATGTGTGTGATTAATTGATTAAATGTATGACTATGTGGCATGCATGATTTATACGATAATATGAATATGTTTATATGCATGTTTATGAGTATTCAATATTCGTGTGGGCCCGCTCTTGTTTATAAGGGCATCTCTGTAATTTTGGCCCGTTAAGGGCATAAATGTTATTATTTGTGTTAAATGATTGAGACCACATTATTATGTGGATATATTTGTAGCATATAGCTCGAGGATATCCTAGTGAGCGAATTAGCGGAATACTCACAATATGGTTTAATACCCATCTCGGGGTGAGCCTAGGGGTATTTTGGGAAATTTAACATATACTTGGGATTTATCGGGTAATGTGTAAAGTATTTGGTGATTAGTTGGGCATGTCAGGATTAATTGGGAATTGGTAGGATGACTCGAGGAATTAGTAGGAATTGGGATTAATGACCATTTTTTCCTTAAAGGGAAAATAAGAGGTTGGGTTAGTATAAGGGGCATTTTGGTCATTTTAATTAAAGAGATATAGCTGGGACGAGTTAGACTTAGGCTGGAATAATCAAAACTGGATGGAAAATTCTCAAACTCACTCTCCCTCCCTCTTACATGCTCTCTCTCTCTCTCTCTCCCATTGGAATGCTTTGAAGCTAAGGGAATTTTAAAGGAAAAAGCAAGGGGATTTAGCAGGGAAGTCTGGGAAATTAAGTTGGGATTAGTCAAGCAATTGCTGTGGATTGAGGCTATAAACTAAGGTAAGAATTATGTCTTGTTTCTGTTGGGAATTTAGATTGTTAGGTTGAGTTTAGACTTGTTTTGGATGTTGATTGAGTTCTGATTTGGGGTAGTAATTTTAGTAGGTTTTAGGGTGAGTTATTATGCCTAAACTATATGGTTAAGAGTCCTAGAATTTGTTTTGGGTTTGGTTGAAGGTTGCAAGGGATTTTTGGTTGAATTGAGCTGGGAAAATGTTGGAGAAATCAAGAGAATTCTGAGTTCACGGGGGTGCGCCGCGATCTAGTTCATGGGTGTCACGGCCTGCGTGTCCCATAAGGCCCTAGGGGCTTGCTGACTTGTGGGCACGCCGCGACCCTAGGGGGGCAAGTTGTGGCCCGCCTCCCCCATGAACCAAGAGGTTGGCAGCTCTGACTTGAGGCACTCCGCGACCCTTAGGACCATGTCGCGGCCCATCTAGGCAGCCATAGCCTAGGTTGGTTTTTTAGGCTCGGGGAAGCTCAAGGATTTAAACCTAAGCACTCTGGATGAATTCTACTACCTGGTTTAGTAGAATTCGAGGTCCCGGAGACTAGTATTTGTTTCCAAAACATATAACTGGATTATAATTTGATAGTTATCCATTGTTGCTTTTGACTAGGGTTATTGTTAAGGCTCAGGACTGACGATCGTGCTTGGGACTATTTTTTATCCTTCACTCGAGACTTGAGGTAAGAAAAATACACCCAAATGGTTGTGAATGGGACTAAGATTCCCTGTAAGTAAGCATATGTGTTCTGTAATTTATATATTTGTTATGTGTAATCTGAAAGTACGGCCTAAGAGAGTCGGGGCTGATGATAAGCATACTAAGTGCAGCTTGACCTAAGTGAGTTGGGATCAACTAAATAACCAGAGGGCTCGGCCTAAGGAAGCCAACACCTAATATCAAATTAAAGATTGAATTAAATGTTTGGAATTATATGTGGTTATCGTTGCCTAGCATAATACTTGTATTCTACTGATTAGTTGAACTGATCGGACTAAAGTTTGTGGTATACACTTGTTTCTGTCTATGCTTATTGATTATAATTTTCTTGCTGATCCTTGGCTCATGGGTCCTACATGGTGTAGGTAAAGGTAAAGGCAAAGGAATGCTGGACCAGCCATGAGTTGGAGAGCTTTAGGGGCGATGTGTACATTGGCAGCTGCTCGACCGCCACAGCCGAGGGATTTACACGGATTAGAACTAAAAATTGTATTTTGCCATTCAGACTAGCTTTTGTTGTATTAACTTTTGAGGGATCCCATGTATCAAACACTTATTTTCATGAAGGTGAATCATACTACAATCAAAATCTTTTAACCTTAACTTCTCAGTTGACTTTAGAGGCCCATTTATGTTCAAATGACTTTATTAGCGTGTAACGGTCTTGGTTACCCAAAGTGTTACAACTTGGTACCAGAGGGTTCTAGGTTTAAGGGTTCTTGAAGAATGGCTGGGCATGTACACTCGCCACTAAAGACAAGATCGACTCAGGGTTCGGTAACCATATATGTGATTATATGTATAAATCTATAAATGAAATATAAATGATTTTTCTGCACGATTAATAGGGAGCATGAGATATACTGATAGGGCCTGGCCCTTGATTGTTATGTGAATATGTTAAGTCGTGCTTATTAGCACTTCTACTGTATGTGAATAATTGTTTAAAGTCTGTTTGCACTATGGTTGTGTTCGTTGAGTTTCGGCACTAGACTGTGGGATGAATATAAACTTGTTATCATTGCTTAACCAACCAAGTCATTGATTGAAGATAAACTTGGATAGTTATGTGTCCAAGGTGATCAATTCGACTAGTCGGCACCGGGGTCGGGGCTAGAGATGATGAGCAGGGTCAGAACCCTCCACCAATCCCTGACAACTGGCAGCAACTGCTTGCTGATATGCAAGCACTTCAGGGTCAGGAAGAAGAGATTCACCTTCTGAGGCAATAGACTCCGTCAGGGAGTCTGCACCTAATTTTCCACCAGTTGTGGCACCAATTATACAGCCGCCTGAGATTGGGAACAGGTGGGAGCCACTTTATGAAAGATTTAGGAGACAACATCCTCTAATCTTTGAGGGAGGACTAGGACCACTGAAGGTTGAACAGTGGATAAGTATGATTACCTCCATCCTGAATTTTATGAGGGTGGAAGGTAATGACAGGTTGGCCTGTGCCACCTATATTCTTTGTGATGATGCTCGTATCTGGTGGGAGGTAGCATCACAGACTCGAATTGTTTCTACTATGAGTTTGGATGGGTTTAGAAATATGTTCAACCAGAAATATTATAATGTTGTCGTTAGTGCAGCAAAGGTGAATGAGTTCACTGGGTCGGTTCGGGGCAGCATGACAGTTACTGAGTATGCCCTGAAATTTGATAGGCTAGCGAATTTTGCACCAGATCTAGTGCCTACATATGCAGCTAGACAAGACAGGTTTGTTCGAGGGTTTAATGTTGTGATAGCCCGAGATGTGAGGATCACATCAGTACCTGGGGAGACGACTTATGCCCAAGTTGTTAAGAAGGCCCTCACTCCTAAGGATGCATAGAACAAGATTTGGAGGGAAAATGCTGTGAGACGGAATGTTCGTAGAGAAGTGCCTCCATTTACAAGTTCTGGTAGGGGTGGAGGCTGTAACGACCTAAATTTCCTAATAAAGATTAGGGCCTTGATTAGCGTGCCCGGAGGGCAATAAGTGATTTATTGATATAATATGTGAATTTATGTGAATATGTGATTAGAAATGCTTGTCTAGTTGAACTAAGTATGCATGTGGGCCTCGTCTGGATATTAGGGGTATGTCTATAATTTTAGCCCGTTGAGGGCAAAAATGTGATAATTGTTATAAATGCGATATATTTGTGATATATCCGTGTAGCACGATTCGATACAGTCCTTGGGAGCTGTTAGTAAGAAAGTCACAACGGGATTGAGAATTCGACTCGGGCCGAGTCGAGGGATATTTTGGGTATTAGACATTTTATGGGGTTATCGGGTTATGGAAATAAATATTTGGAGATATATTTGAGGTTAGAATGTCTAGGAGGGAACATTGGGAAAATTTATTATTTTGGCCTCGAGGACTTAGCGGGACTTAGTAGATGACTAAATTTCCCTTGGCTCAATTAAGGATGGAGGCTAAGCTTAAGGGGAAGCTTGGTCATTTTATAAGGATAATATTAGACTTAGATAACTTAAGAAACTGCTGGAACTAAGAAAAGGAAACAACTCTCAGCTTTTCCTCTCTAGGTCAGTTCAGCATTTCTTCCTTTGGTGTATGAGTGTGGGAGACTCTAACTAGAAATATAAGGCTTAGAGTTTGAACTGGGTGAGCTTTGAAAGTTGAGGAGCAAGAGAAATCTAGAAATTATCAGCTGAGGTAAGGAGTCTAACTTTAAACTCCCTTAAGTTTCAGTTGAATTATAGCTAGAACTATAAGCTGCATGTGAACTAGAATCTTGAGTTAAGTTTGGTTGTGGGCTGAGTTTTATGGTTGTTTGAACTTATTGTGAAGCTTGGATGGTGTGGTAGGGAGGTTCAAGCTTAATTTTGGGTTTAAGTGTTGGCCTAGGGTGATTTTGGAAGTGTTGGCTCGAAGGAAATGCAGGGGAAAATGGTGTTATTCTGGGTTTGGAGGCAAGGGTTGCGGCCCTAGGAGGGGCATGCCGTGGCCCGTGTGCACGCAAGGCATAGGGAGGCCACGGATCATGGGGCGTGCCGTGGCGCTTGGCCAAGCATGCCGCGGCCCGTGTGTGTTTCCAGATGGTTAGGGCTCGGGATGGATTTTATCACCCGAATTGATAAAACCTAAGGTTCTGGAGACTAGAATTATGACCCAAAGTTATTTAATGGTTTAGAGCTTGATGGGTGGAAATTGTTAATGCATTGTGACTAGGGTTTTGGCGAGGCTCAGACTAGGGAATTGTGCTCGGGACAACGGTGCTTCGAAAGCTCGGGACACAGGTAAGGAAACTACTATTCCCATAGAGCTTGTGTTGCAGGGCTTGGCCCTATATGACTGAGTTGCAGGGCTCGGCCCTATGTGACTGTGTTGTAGGGCATGGCCCTTTGATTACATTTATAGATGTTTAGATTTCTGCTTAGTTATATCATACATGTTTGTAAATGATGGAACGACGAAGGTCGGGTACGGCGAAGGTCGGGTACGGCAAAGGCCGGGAACGGCGAAGGCCGAGGATGGCAAGGGGCTGGGAGTAGCGTTTAGCACGCGGAGTGCGAGTTGCCAAGGTGAGACCCCAAGGGATACCTGGGATATCCTTACAGTTTAGACCGCAAATCCAGGGCCTGGTAAAGCACCTGGGATGGCATGGCCATTCATGTATGACCTGGTGTTGGCTTGATTTTATATTAAGTGTTTGATATGCATTTATTATCTGCTTGTGAGGGTTTTCTTGCTGGGCTTCAGCTCACGGGTGCTCTATGGTGCAGATAAAGGAAAAGGGAGAGTCGATCAACCTTGAGTATGGCGAGTGGGACGAGTGGCGCGTACATGTCTGGTCTATCTGGCTACCACGGCCAGGGATGTTTTTGGGAGATGTTTGTACAAAATCTGAATTTTGTCATTTAGTCGACTCTAATTATATTTTGAGTTGTAAATACTTCTAAATAATGTTTTTGGGATCCCAAATGGTAAATGTTTTATAAATTTTCAATGAAAAGTTTATTCTCAAGTTTATGACTCTGATTATGATTTAATTACACTTTTGTCTTAAACCTCAATTAGCGAGTAATTGGACATTTTAAACTCACTTAGTAACGGCTCTAAGGCAGTAGGGCGTTACAGAGGCCCCAGTGATCAGAAGAGGAAGACCCTTGACACCTCGACCACTGCTGGTCGTGACCAAGAGGGGCCGGGGTGCCCAGGGTGGCCGCCAGGGAGGCGGTGAGACATGGAGGAGCTATAAAGAGTGCACTAGATGTAGGAAGCGCCATCTGGGTGAATGCCGAGCTAAGGCCCGTTACTTGTGCAGGGTGGTTGGACACCTCAAGAATGATTGCTCGACGTTAAAGAAAGAGGAACCAGGGAAGGTGGACAGCTTGACTCCAACTTGAGTGTTCACCTTGACACAGGCAGAGGCTGAGGCTAGTCCCTCAGTAGTGATAGTTCAGCTTTCTAGCGCTGGCTCTTCATATACTGTATTGATTGACTCTGGTGCTACACATTCATTTGTATTTATGGGTACTATGCACGGACCCCGCGTGTAACGACCCAAATTCGCTAATAAGGCTTAAGGGCCTTGATTAGCGTGCCAGGAGGGCACGATGGGATTTATGTGTGATTTTATGAGTTAAATGCATGGTTATGATTTAAAACACGTTATTTGACTATTTGTTTATCTGAGATGCATGACTATGTGTATTAGTATGCATGTAGGCCCTGATTGTGTTTGAAGGGCATAATTGTAATTTTAGCCCGCTGAGGGCATATATGTGATGATTGTATTCCGTGATTTGTACCACATGAGTGTGGTGTTGTTATGGTGATGCACGTGCCGAGACGGTCCTAGAGAGCAAATTTAACTTAAGAGTCACAACGGGAATTCTATAGCCGGCTCGGGAGGAGCCTAGGGGTACCTCGAGAATTTTATGGCTAAGTTGAGATTTAGCGGGTAATGGTTATTGGTGATTGAGTAACCTGGGTAACCATTAGTTACTGCTGAGAGTAACAAGTTAGGTGAAAGAAATGGTAGAATTGCAATATTAGTGAAAGGACTAGAGTGCCCTTGAGGACTTAGTTGGGAAAGGATTATTTGGAGGGGTAGAATGGTCATTTGGCTGGGAATTGGATATATGGCAGCTGGGTATTAAGGGGTACACGGTTTGGGGACTTAGTCATTTGATGCTTTGATATTTGAAGAGAAGAAAAGGAGAGGGAAAAAGCTAGGGCATGAAGAAGAAGAAGGGAGCTGAAAACTTGAGGACTTAGGGGATGAACCAAGGAAGCTTAAGGTTGGATTCTTCATTCAAGGTAAGGTTCTATGCAATTTTAAGATTTATTTCTGTTGTGGTTTAGGAATTTAATGCATGGTTTAAGCTTTTCAAGCTTTGGTTTATGTTTTTGGTTTATGGGTTTAGATTTCTTAAGTTGAGATCAAATGGGTGGATTTTGAGTATGATTGTGTTATTGAGTTGGGTTATGATGTTTATGGGTTGATGTATGGACTATTTGAAGTTTGAAATTGATTTTGGGGTTTGGGTATTGGTTTGGTATGATTTGGGAAGGTTTTAGCTCGGAGAAAACGCATGAGGAAAACCCAGAATTCTGGGTCTGCGAAGGCGTGCCGCGGCACAGTTTTTGCGTGCCGCGGCGTGGAGCCCCTGTCTTGCTGGGTGCCGCGGCACAAGGCCAATTTCAGGATGTCATTTTTGGCAATTTTAGGCCTTTGCTCCGGGAGTTCGGGGGATGTCTCCGGGGTGTTGTTTTAAGGTTTTAGAGGTCCCGAGAGTGTGGGATTGGTCCTGGGAAGTGGTTTTGGGTTGGTTAGTATTAAAAGTGTTGTATGTGTGTTGTGACTAGGATTTCGAGGAGGCTTGTGCTAGAGGACCGTGCTTGTGGCCTTGGTGCATCGGAAAGCTCGGGAAGCAGGTAAGAAAACTATAACACCCGTAGGATGGGGCACGGGCCCATAGTGTGATTGCAGGGCACGACCCTATATTGCATGTTGCATGATGAGATGATTGCCGGGCATGGCCCTATATTGCATCACATGTTAGGGTGCAGATTTAAATAAATTGTCATATGTTTGAATGTTGCTTGATTTATGCTATATATGTTTGTAATGAAATGAACGGCAAGGGCCGAGTGCGGCGTAGGCCGGGTATGGCAGCGGAGCAGGAAGTAACACTTAGCACATGGGATGCTTATAGTCAAGGCAGGGCCCGGGGGATACATGTGGTATCCCTACGGTGAGGACCGAAACCCCAGGCTTTGGTAAGGCTTCTGGGGCGGCATGGCCGTATTTGCTTAGTCTAAGGGTTGACTTATATATATGTGGATTATCTGTTATGATAAACTGTATAAATTGCATATGTTATGTTCTGCATGAGTTTTCTTGCTGGGCTTCGGCTCACGGGTGCTCTGTGTTGTAGGTAAGGGCAATGACTGAGTCAACCAACCATGAGTACGGAGAGCGTGAAGCGACGCGTACATGTTTGGCCTGCCCGACTGCTTTGGTTGGGGGTTTATTTGAAAATGGCTGTAATAGTCTACGATTTTTATGATTTATCAACTGTAAACTTATTTCAAGATGTAAATAGTTTTCAAACCTTATTTTGGGATCCCAAATGTTTAATACTAGAAGTTTTATTGAAACAACGCATTTTTTTTCTAAGATTACAGCCTTAACTTTTAATTAGTCACACTTTTGTTTCAAAACCTCGGTTAGCGAGTTCATTGCACACTGTTTTGTCTTAAAAACTCACTTAGTAACGGCTCTAAGGAAGTACGGCATTACACCGCATTCCTATGATATCAGCGTTGAGGGCTAGGGACCTATTACAAGGATGTTGTGTAGGCTTTTTAGCTAGTGTGGTCAATACCACTAGGGTTACACCAATGGGGCTAGGAGAGACTAGACCGGTATACGAGATTTTGGATGTGTTTCCTAAGGATTTACCGAGACTGTCACCGCATAGGGAAATTCAGTTTTTCATTGAGTTAGCGCTGGGTACGGAGCTAATGTCGAGGGCACCATATAGGATGGCTCCAGCAGAGCTAAATGAGTTGAAGTTACATTTGCAAGAGCTTCTAGACTTGGGATTTATCATACCAAGATTCTCATCATGGGGTGCTCTGGTTTTATTTGTGAAGAAGAAGGATGGGACTCTGAGAATGTTTATAGACTACAGGGAGTTGAACAAGTTGACCATCAAGAACAAGTACCCCCTACCAAGGATAGATGACCTGTTCGACCTGCTGCAGGGTAAGACAATATTCTCGGTGATTGATCTTCGATCTGGTTATCACCAGCTGAGGATCAAGGACAAGGATATTTCGAAGACAGCCTTCCATACAAGGTATGGGCATTATGAGTTCCTGGTCTTGTCGTTCAGTTTGACCAATGCCCCAATAGTTTTTATAGATCTGATGAACATGGTTTTGAAGGACTTCTTAGACCAATTTGTGATTGTCTTCATCGACAACATCCTAGTTTACACCAGTTCAGAGGCACAAAATGAGCAGCATCTCCGACGGGTATTACAAAGATTGATAAAGCAACAATTGTATGCTAAGTGTAAGAAGTGTGAGTTCTGGTTACTGGAAGTGACATTCCATGGACACATTGTTAATGGAGATGGGATTAAGGTAGATCCGACCAAGGTAGAAGTAGTCAGGGATTGGTCGAGGCCAAGGAATGCCTTGGAGGTTAGGAGTTTCCTTTGATTAGTGGGATATTATTGACGGTTCATGGAAGGGTTTTCAAAGATTGCCACACCATTGACTGAGTTGACACGGAAGAATTTGAAGTCCACATGGTCAGACAAATGTGAGGGTAGCTTTCAAGAGTTGAAGCGACGGTTCATTACTGCTCCCATGCTGAGTCTTCCATCGGAGGGAGGGAAGTTTGTAGTGTACTATGATGCAATCAGACTGGGATTGGGATGCGTGTTGATGCAGAATGGGAAGGTTACTGCCTATGCGTCACAGCAGTTGAAGGAATATGAGCAGCGGTACCCTACCCATGACTTGGAACTAGCAGCGATTTTTTTTTACTAAGAGTATGGAAGCATTATTTGTATGGGGAGAAGTGTGAGATATACACCGATCATAAGAGTTTGAAGTATTTATTCACAAAGAAGGACTTAAACATGAGACAGAGATGTTGGCTGGAATTGGTGAAGGACTACGACTATGACATCCTTTACCACCCAAAAAAAGCCAATGTAGTGGCAGATGCGTTGAACCGGAGGGGCCTAGGACAGTTGTTTAGTTCGAAGCAGATATCGAAGGAATTAGCAGAGAAGATGGCTAGAGCGAGGATATAATTGGTTGTGGGCCAGTTGGCCAATATTACCCTACAGTCCACCCTCTTGGAGAGGATAAGAGAGGGGTATATAGGTGATGTGCAGTTGCAGGAGGTTAGAGGAAATGTCCTAGCTAGAGTGGGTAAGGATTATTCTATAACGACCCCAAAATTCTAATAGGGTTTAGTGCCTTGATTAGCGTGTCGGGAGGGCATAATTGGATATATGTGTGTTTAATTATTTAAATTTGTGACTATGTGGCGTGCATGACTTATATGATTATGTGAATATATTATACATATGTTTGTGGGTATTAGATATGCATGTGGGCCCTTTTACTGCTTATAAGGGAATATTTGTAATTGTGCCCCATTAAGGGCATAAATGTGATTATATGTGTTAAATGGTTGAGACCACATTATTATGTGGATATATTTGTTGTATATGGCTCGAGTCGGTCCTAGTGAGCGGATTAGCGAAATAGTCACAGGGGGTTTAATACCCGGCTCGGGGGAGCCTAGGGGTATTTTGGGAATTTAGAGGATATTTTGAGATTTATTGAATCATGAATATGTATTTTGTAATTAATTGGACACGATGAGATTAACTGATAAATGGTAGGAACACTTGAGGAGTTAGCGAGAATTAGGAGAAAGACCATTTTATCCTTGGAGGCTATTAGGGGGTTGGGAAAACTTTAGGGGTATTTTAGTCTTTTTACTTAAGGTGTTTGATCAGCTGGGTCTTAGGAAACAAGCAAAACCCTCTTGAAACATTTAGATATTCTCTCTCCCTCTCACTCACGTACTCACACTCATCCTCTCCTTGTGTCTTAAAGCTAAAGGAAAAAAGCAGAAGGAACTCAGAGATTTGAGCTGGGAACCTTGTGGAAACAAAGCCAGGATTAATCAAAGAATTATTGGGGAGTTAAGCTACAATTGAGGTAACATTTCAGGCCCTTGATTGTGGAAATTCCATCTTGTTCTTCTGCTAGGAATTTAGATTATTAGGTTGGAATTGGACTAAGTTTTGGGTGATGAATTACTGCTGAAATGGGAAGGTAGCTTCAGTAAGATTCTTGATATTCTATGTTTAAGATATGAGATTAAGAGTTCTAGACTCGTAGATGAGCTTGAGTTTGGTTAGGGATCTTGTTAAGGTTGAATTTTGAGGGTTTAGTTGGGAAAAACGTTGGAAAAACCCAGGAGATTCTAGGTTCACGGGGGCGCGTTGTGACCTAGTACATGGGCAACGCGGCTAGCGTGTCTCAGATGACCCTGGTAGGGCTCCTGATTGTAGAGCGCGCTGCGACCCACCTCACCTGATGCAAGAGGTCGTGCCTCTGACTTGAGGCACGCCGTGACCCTCAGGACCAGGTCACGGCCCGCCTAAGAAAATTTGGCCTAGGCTAGATTTTAGGCTCAAGGATTGATACCTAAGCGCTCGGGACGAATTCTACTACCCAGTTTGGTAGAATTCGAGGTCCCGGTGGCTAATATTTGTTCCCTAAACATTTACTTGGATTAGGAATTGATGGTTACCATTGTCCTTGTGACTAGGATTAACGATAATGCTCAGGACTAAGAATTGGGCTCGGGACCACTCTTTATGCTCTGCACAAGATTGAAGGTAAGAAAACTGCACCCTTGTGGTTGTGAATTGGACTAAGGTTCCCAATAATTGAATACGGGTACTGGGTGATTGTACGGTTGTTATGTAATATGAGAATGAACAGCCTAAGGGTGCCAGGGCTGATAATAAGCGTGTTAACGCAGCTCGACCTAAGCGAGCCGGGGTCAGCTAGATAAACAGAGGGCTCATCCTAAGTGTGACAACCCTGAACATTTGTAACTGGCTAAGATATGTACTTGAGAATAAATGTTTATCATTGATTAGTTTAATGCTTGTATTATGTTAAATAATTGAACTGGTTGGATTAAAGTTGATTGAATGCTACTACTGCTTTATCTGTTTGTTGTTTATGGTTTTCTTACTGGCCTTGTCTCACGGGTGCTACGTGGTGCAGGTAAAGGCAAATGGAAACTAGACCAACCATGAGTTGGAGAGCTCTGGGGGAGGAGTGTACATATTCAGGTGCTCGATTTCCATGGCCGAGTGACAGTAACAGGGACAGAGCTCTAAAATTTGTATTTTGCAATTAGAATGACTTTTATTGTATTAACTTTTGGAGATTGTATTTACCACTTATACCCTATTTTTGGGATCTCATGTATCAAACATTTGTTTGAATGAAAATTAACTATTTATGATCAAAATCTTTTAACCTTAACCAGATAGTTAACCTTAGGATCACATTTTTGTTCAAACAACTTGATTAGCAGGTCTTGCACTACTTTAAAATACACAGTGTAACGGTCTTGGTTAACCAGGGCATTGCATATTCTATTGCAGAGATAGGTTTACTGCGGTACAAGGATCGGATTTGTGTTCCAATGGATATGGGTATTAGACGAGTGATTCTTGATGAATCCCACACTACACCATACTCACTTCATCCAGGCACCACGAAGATGTACCAGGATCTACGGACATTATATTGGTGGCCTAGGATGAAGAGGACATTGTTGAATACGTGGCCAAGTGTTTAATCTGTCAGTAGGTAAAGGTTGAACATCAGCGACTAGCGGGGTTGTTACAGCCTTTGGGTATTCCCGAATGGAAGTGGGAAGATATTACCATGGATTTTGTGGAAGGTTTACCCAGGATAGTGGAGCAACATGACTCAGTGTGGGTGATAGTAGATAGGTACACCAAGTCAGCTCACTTTCTGCAGTGAAGACGACCTATATTGTAGATCAGTATGCGGAGTTATGTGAGGGAGATTGTACATCTCCATGGGGTTCTGAAATCTATAGTATTTAACTTGGATCCCATATTTACCTCCAAGTTTTAGGGTGGTTTGCAGAAGGCTATGTGAACTCAGTTGAAGTTTAGTACAACCTTTCCTCCTCAAACAGACAGACGGTCTGAGAGGACAATTCAGATATTGGAGGACATGCTTAGACTATGTGTGCTAGACTTCGAGGGGTCTTTGAGTAAGTACCTCCCGTTGATTGAGTTTTCATACAGGAATAGTTATCAATCGACAATTGGTGTAACGCCCTACTTCATTATAGTCGTTACTAAGTGAGTTTAAAACGTGCATTTAACTCGCTAATCGAGGTTTTAGATCAAACAGTGTAACTAAGCCATAAATTGAGGAAAAACTTTTGAAATAAACTCATTTTATTGAAAATCTTAAAATTTTAATATTTGGGATCCCAAAATACAGTTTAGAAATATTTACAACATACAAACTGAATCAAGTCGACTAAACGACAAAATCTAAGTTTATTTATAAGCATCTCCCAAAATCCTCTGGCTGTGGCAGCCAGGCTGGCCAAACATGTACATGCCGCCTCACGCCTGCTGTACTCATGGTTGGTTGACCTTCTCTTTACCCTTACCTGCACCACAGAGCATCTGTGAGCCGAAGCCCAGCAAGAAAACCCACAAACAGATAACATATGCAACACATATATCAAGCATATAAACAAGCCACCAATGGGCTAAACACATACGGCCTAGCCGTCCCAGGCGTTTACCAAGCCCTGGGCTCACGGTCCACACCGTGAGGATATCCCAGGTATCCTTTTAGGGACTCGCCCTGGCAACTTGCACTACACGTGCTCAACGCTGCTCCCGGCCCCTTGCCGTACTCGGCCTTGCACTCGACGTGCCTAACGCTGTTCCCGGCCCCCCTGCCAATCTCGGCCTTCACCGTTCCCGACTCTTGCCGATCATTCACATAATAGCACTCATAGCATAATAAACAAGTACAGAATACTAACAGATACAGTCTAAGTGTCACACCCTACAATTCAAACATACTGGGCTCCGCCCTGCATACCAGTTCTATTCAAGCACATTGGGCTCAGCCCTGCATACAAGCTCTATGGGAACAAGGGTTTTCTTACCTGAGTCCTTAGCTCTCCGAGCATCGATGTCCCGAGCACAGTCCTCTAACTTGAGCCTCTTCAAAACCCTAGTCACAACACATAACAATATCCATCCATCAAGATCTTATTTACAATAGTAAACTCAAGTATACAGCAGGCCACCTGGCCCACCAAAAACTCTACTCTAGTTCTGGTCAGATCCTTTAACAAACATGACGCATAGGCAATCACTTTTCCTTGTCACTGAGGTGTCATAACAACCTGCAAACTGATTCTGATTTGCAAGAAGACCCAGAATTCTTTCTCGAAACACATATAATATCCTGCCCGTCTAAGGAAACTCCTACCTTCTGAGGCGTTATTTGACCTTGGCAAATTCAAACCAAGAATATATCACAATATCATCGATAAAGATGATCACAAATCCAATTTAAATAAATCTTTGAATACTCTATTCATCTAATTCATAAAAACAACTTGGCATTAACCAAATTCTCAAAACATACTCAGCACTCCCAGTGCTCTTATCTAATATAACAACAGTCTTTAGCATATCCTTCTCCCTAATCTTTAGCTGGCACTAACCAGATCAAAGATCCACCTTGGAGAATACCACCTTATCCAATAACTGAATCCTTTAGGTCTTACAACTTTTCTGAAGCCATTCAAAATAGTGCCCTAGACCTGATTCCATTCCTGGCACCAATCCAATCACCATTCTATCTCTTTATATGAAAGTAATCCTGACAAATCCCCTAGAAGCACATCCAGAAACTCACAGACTAATCCAGTCTATCCAAATCCCACTGGCACAACCTATGTGGTATCCACCACACTAGCTAAGAGTTCTATTCATCTTCCTACAATAGATCTCTAGCTCTCAATACATATGTCATCAGCATACCAGATCCATGCACAATGCCAACTACCACAAGGGCTTCCCACTCTCAAACCCAAGAGTTACTATCCTTTCCTTGCAATTTAGCATTGCCTCACACTTGGTTAACCAATTCAAATCCTGGATCATCTCGAAGTCAATCATAACCACTTTATCAAAACAATTGATGAGTCTTTTCCACCATTACCTCACTCATCACCACATAATCATGCAATCTACATAACAACTCTATGCTTCTCTATATGCAACAAGCAAAGAAACAGCATGGTACCAAAATTAGTCAGCATAATACAAGAATCAGAACTAGAAAGCTGACCTAGCACCCCTGAGGAACTAGTCTCAATCTCTTACTCTAACTGCCTCAGAATGAACACTCGATCTAGAGTGCTGTCCATCCCCTTTTTCTCATCCTTGCTTCGCCTTGGGAAACCTTTCTTGAAATGCCCAACCATGTCACATAAGAACACATGCCTTTGCTCGGCATTTTCCTAGATGATGCCTCTTACACCGAGTGCATTCTGGGTAAGTCCTCTAGTTCTTTTTCTTACTCGCTCCCATAAATAGAGGTGTCACTATCTGAGCTCCGTGCTCTCCAGCACTCTCCTTCTCAATCTGATTTCCTGTGCTCTCAATAGCAAGAGCCTTCCCTACCTCCTGAGCGTAGGTAAAGATTTCATGCACTGGGGTAACTCTAATGCCCTGAGCTATTCTGGGATTCAATCCCTGGATAAACCTTTCCTTCTGAGCTACATCTGTGGGTACCATGTCAAAAGCAAACTTGGCCAACCCATCAAATCTATTAATATACTAGGTTATTGTTGCATTGCCGTGAACCAGGTTCATAAACTCATTCATCTTAGCAGTCTTGGCTACATAACAGTAATATCTCTCATTGAACAGCTACCTAAATTCTTTCCAGTCCATCACAACTGTGTCTCGTGTCTGGGATACTACTTCCCACATGTTCGGGCATCATCCCACAATACATATGTCGCACAGATCACCCTATCGTGACTCACCAGCCCCATACTGTCGAGAATTGAACTGATCATGCCCATCCATTGCTTAGCTCTGAATGGATCTAAGCCTCCCTCAAAAACTGGAGGGTAATACTCCTGGAATCTTCCATAAAGAAATTACCATCTATTCTCAACCCTAGGCTGAGCCAAAACTGGTGCCACTCCTGGCATAACAAAGGAAGAGGTGTTCCCCGATAGGTTCCTCTGTTGCTTCCAACACCTAATCTCTTCCTCTTGCCTCTGCAATCTTAATTGCAAATCTGTAAACATTTTCTCAAAATTTTGAGGGGCAGATGAAAAGCTCAAGCCCTGGCTGAAACTCCCAACCTCGATATAACCACCATCAGGCCTCATTATTTGCCTTGGATACATACTTGCTGATTGAATCTCTGCAGTCAATAACTTGACCCATAAAACATTATGAGCATATCAAGAGCTTTCCCCACGGGAACATTCTTACCATACTACATCACAAACCACATACACAAACCCACTGCAGTGGTAAACACATGCCCATAGCATTCATACATCAATCATAATCCCTGCTCTTCCAACATTCACACCATGCCTCTAACTCCAGCATGAGAATATCACATTTATATAATCATGGAGCAGGTAATCATATAATCACATTCATATATGTTCACGGAGCATGTAATCATATAATCATTTAATAGTCAAGAGACAGGATCTATTAGATTCTAATGCTCCCTAAGACAATGTTCAAGTAAAGCATTTACATTCTATTTAAGCAGTTAAGCACATAACTACATAAATAGTTACCATTCCCTGAGTGAAGCTATCATTGATGACAAGTGTACATGGCCATCTTGTCTTTAGGAACCCTTAACATTGGCTCACTCTGATACCAAGTTGGGGCACCCTAAACTCCAGGGACCGTTACGATGTGCATTTTAAATAGTGCTAAACTCGCTAATCGAGTCATTTGGCCATTATCGTGTAACTAAGTATGATTAGCGGTTTAGGGTTAAATTTTTTCGTTAAGATACAATGTTTCACTAAAACATTTACCATATACATTGGGATCACGAAAATATAATTTAGAGGTTAACTACAACAAAATATTTACAACTAGCCGACCTAAGCGGAAAAATATGGTTTAACCCTAGTTCCACTTTCTACCCTCGGTCGTGGCAGTCGAGCAGCCACATACGTACACATCGTCACCTAAGCTCTCCAACTCATGGATGGTCCAGCTTTCTTTTTCCTTTACCTACACCACAAAGCACCCGTGAGCCGAAGCTCAACAAGAAACCTTAATATGCTCATGAACAGTAATAACATGTTACCAAATCATAACAGGCATGCATAGCAATAGTAACCCTATTCATGCATGCAAATAAGTCTAAATAATGATGGTTGTGGGCCCTGACCTCCTGTATGGATGACTATCAAGTCAATCCTAAACAGATGAGTGATTATGTAACGACCCAAAATCACTAATAAGGCTTAAGGGCCTTGATTAGTGTGTCGGGAGGGCATAATTGGTTTATGTGTGAATTTATTAGTTTGATGCATGATTCTGTGATAAGCTTGCTTGTATGGTTATATGAATGTAAATGTGATTATATGTTATAATTGTGAGGACCACATTATTATGTGGGTAAATCTGTTGCATGCGACTTGAGGCGATCCTAGGGAGCTAGTTAGCGAGAGAGTCACAACGGGACCTAATACTTGACTTGGGGCAAGTCAAGGGGTATTTCGGGTATTAGATGGTTATTTGGGTTATCGGGTTATGGAAATAAATAATTGGAGATATATTTGAGGTTAGGAAGCTTAGGTGGGAATACTGGGGAATTTTACCATTTTGCCCTCGGGGACGTTTCCGGTACCCTGAGCCTCGGGATTGACTTAATTGCTTAAGGATAGACTAAGTAAAATATAGAACACGGTGGAATAAAAACCAAATCGACCTTCCCTCCTCTTCTCTTTCTATCTCAAAGGAAACCACAAGAAACCAAGAAGAACTTGGCTGGAATTCAGAGAATTAGAGCTGTGTTTGAGGAGATTAGCTCAAGGATTAGCTAAGGATTCAATCAAGATTTAAGCTAATCCATAAGTGTTATTCATGGTGATTAAATTCTGTGGTTATGGCTGAGTTTTGAGGTGTTTATGGGTTTTGACATTGAAGGACTGATTTGAAGCTTGGAACATGGGAGTTAGCACAAAGATTTCTTAGATAATTGGTTCATCATTAAAGGTAAGCTCGAATTAATGATCTAATGTCTGAATCTTAGTGTTTTCTTGACTGGTTTTTGAGTTCTTGAGTGTGTGGGTTTCAAAAATTAAAATGGTGTTTTGATGAGTTTTTAGATTAGGTTTCTGCTGGCTTAAGCTTCTGAAATCATGCATAAATTTTTGTGATAATTGAAGTATATTATTGGGTTGGTTATGAGAGGTTTTGAGTGAGGTTTGAGAGTTGAAAATGGTGGTTTTTTTGGGTTTGAAGGGGTCGAGCAGCGACATAGTTCTTGGTGTGTCGCGGCCCTCTGAAGTTGATGAGTGCTGAAGATGGAGGGCGGGCCGCCGCATGGGGCATGTAGGGCCATGGCTCGTGTCATTTTCTGGGTAAGGTTGAGCCTTTGGTTGGGGCCTTGCCGCGGCATAGGGAGCTTGAGTCACGACCCTTAAGGAAATTTGTGTTTTTTGGATTTTAAGCCTGGGAACTTAACCTAGGGTGCTCGAGATCGATTCTACTATCGTGTTTGGTGGAATTTGATGTTCCAGAGACTATAACCTTATCCGGAAGCCTTTTTACAATTATTAATGGTATCCCTTGTCTTGGTTGTGACTAGGTACTAAGCTAGGGCTCAAGAAACGGATCGTGCTCAAGAGGCATCTCTCGTAATCAGTATACTTGGAAATTAAAGGTAAGAAAACTGCACCCAGTTATGGATTTATAATGGGACTAAGGGTTCACTCTTTTGTATGCTTTATAAAGGATGGTATTATTCCATGTAAATAATGAACAAACGGCCTAAGAGTGTCAGAGTTTACATTAGCGCACGGGGCGCGACTCAGCCACTGGTAGCTGAGGACAACTTATTATGCATTGAGCTCGGTTTAAGCGGACCGGAGTCAGTGGAGTAAACAGAGCGTGCGACCTAAGGGTGTCGACCCTGATTATCATGTGATTTGATTATTATCATTGATTGCTGGACTTGTCATGGTGAATAGCTGAGTATTGGTTTGTTAAAGTGTATATGTGCTTATATGCTTGCATGCTTGGAAAGAGTTATGATTGTTGTTATATGTTGGATTAATAGGAGGCATGATGTAACGCCCTACTACCTTAGAGCCGTTACTAAGTGAGTTTAAAACAGAAATTGTGCATTTAATTGACTCAAAGTGGTTTCTAAAACCAAAAGTGTGATTAAACCAGAGTTTAAGGCTGTATTCTTTTAAAATGGTCAACTTCATTGAAAACGTTAAATATAAAACATCTGGGATCCCAAACTAAGGTTTACAAAATGTTTACAACACCAAAATAGATTTACACTTGATCAGCTATCAAAAGAATGGTTAAATACAGCCATATACAAAATGCCCCCAACTAAAGCAGTCGGGCAGGCCGAACATGTACGCGCCGCCCCCACGCTCTCCATACTCATGGCCGGTTGACTGACTCCTTGCTTTTACCTGCCACACGGAGCACCCGTGAGCCGAAGCCCAGTAAGAAAACCCAAATAACATATAACATATGCAAAACAAATAGCTGGCAATAATTCACTGACACATAGGAAAGCCATCATAATAAACAAGTACGGCCATGCCGCTCCCAAGGCCTTACCAAAGCCTGGAGTTTCGGTTCTCACCGCGAGGATAACTCATGTATCCCTTGGGTCCCACCCTGAATATAAGCATCCCATGTGCTGTGTGTTACTTTCGGCCCACGGCCGCCCCGGCCTATGCCGTACCCGGCCTCTGCCGTTCGTTTCATCATAATCACACATATAGTACATTCAAAATAAACATTCACACACATCACGGTTCATTTAAGGT
Organism: Humulus lupulus; assembly: GCF_963169125.1. Taxonomy (NCBI): domain Eukaryota; kingdom Viridiplantae; phylum Streptophyta; class Magnoliopsida; order Rosales; family Cannabaceae; genus Humulus; species Humulus lupulus. The sequence goes on from NC_084801.1 coordinate 69,720,890, forward strand.
TAAGCATTTACACGTAATACAATCCGGGGCCACGCCCTACAATCACACAGTGGGGCCATGCCCTAAACTCGGGTGTTACGGTTTTCTTACCTGTATCCCGTGCTTTCCAAAGTACCACGGTCACGAGCACGGTCCACAAGCACGAGCCTCTCCCAAAATCCTAGTCACAACACACAAAAGACACTCTTAACAACCTTAAATGAGCTTCCAGGCCAAGTTCAAGTACTCGGAACGTTGAAATTCACCAAACATGGTAAAAGGCTCAACCCCGAGCACCCTAGGTTAAATTCCCAGGCCTAAAATCCTAAAATCCCAAAATCCCTTAAGCGCCGCGACATAGGCCACCCATGCCGCGGCATGGCCCCCAAACAGAACCCTCAAAGGCCCAAAAATAGGTAAGGGCCGCGGCATTGCTTGGGCCATGCCGCGGCCCGCCCTTCTCCATCAGCATACCACTTCTTCGAAGGGCCGCGGCTCACCAAAAAACATGCCGTGGCTCGACCCTTCGAACCCAGAAAAAAACCCACCATTTTACTCTCTAATCCTCACCTTAAACCATCCCAAACACATATCTCAACCACTAAACTCCATTCCAAACTTTACATGAACAATCTAACACCCTATAAACACTAGAATCAATTCAAAACATCAACACACTCAAGATCCACTCCTATGATTTCAAATTTCAGCAACTAACCCCAAAACCCCACAATGTTTAGCTTAGGCACTTAAATTCCTTAAATCAAAACAAAAATCCATACTTAGATATGTATAAAACCTTTACCTCAAATGAAGAATCCACACAAGTCCTTGATCCCCTCCTAGACTCCCACTTCTCCTTCTCTTCTTCTTCTTCTTCTTGCTTGCCCTAGCCTTTCTCTCCTCTTCTTTTCCTTCTCTTCTAATTTTATCAAGACACTCAAATGCCCAATACTCCAAACCGTGCCCCCCTATATCCCAGCTGCCTTTTGTCTATTACCCTTGCCAAAAGACCATTTTACCCCTTCTTAATAATCCTTCCTAACTAAACCTTCAAGGGCACTTAAGTCTTTACACTTCTATTTCAATTCTATCACTTTCCATCTTAAAACTTGTTACCTACCACAGTTACAAATGGTTACCCAAGTTACCCAATAACCAATAACCAACCACTCATTCTCAACTCTACTTATAAGATTCCCAAAGTACCCCTAGGCTTTACCTGAGCCGGGTACAACATCCCGTTGTGACTTTTAGACTAAATGGCTCACTAGGACCGTCTCGATGCGTGCATCCTGATAAAAACATCGCACTCACATTGCACCATTCACATAGTACAATTATCACAGATATGCCCAAACATGGCCAGATTACAATCATGCTCATTCTAAGACAATCAGGTCTACATGCATACTAATTCACATAGTCGTGCATCTCAATTAATTAACTAATCACATAACGTGCAATAAATCGTAATCATGCATTAAGCTCATTAAAGTCACACACAAAATCCCATCATGCCCTCCAGGCACACTTCCCCAGGCCCTTAAGCCTAAACACTGAATTTGGGTCGTTACACATGAGATACTGATAGGGCCTGGCCTTTGACTGTTGTGTGATAATATTGAGGCATGGTTATCTGGGTGATTAATTGCATATTGTGTATGGATGGATGTCTATATCTTAATTGTTGTGCGGTGATGTTTGGGCATGCTTATTGGCAATGCTAGTGCATGTGGATAGTTGCATATATCTTGATATCTTATGATTGCCTATGTTCAATTGGTGGATTTTGGAAAGCTTTTACCCTGTCATCATGGTCTGATTGTTGAGTCATTGATTGCAGATTGACTTGGATAGCTATGCGTCCAAGAAAATCTACGCGACTAGCCGATACTAGGTTTGGGACCAGAGGTGATGACCAGGGCCAGATTCCTTCGCCAGCTCCTGAGAACTGGCAGCAAATCATGGTAGAGATGCAAGCACGGCTTCAGAGCCAAGATGAACAGATTCGTCTACTGCGACAGCAGGCTCCAGCAGGGAGTGCTGCACCTATTATGCCACCTGTAGTGGCACCAGTTATTCAGCCAGTAGATTTTGGGAGCAGATGGGAGCCATAGTATGAGCAGTTCCAGAAGTAGCATCCCCCAACTTTTGAGGGAGGACCTGACCCACTGAAGGCCGAGCAGTGGATGACTATGATTACTACTATCCTGGACTTTATGAGGATAGAGGGATATGATAGGGTGGCTTATGCCACCTATATGTTGAGAGAGGATGCCCGCATTTGGTGGGAAGTGGCATCACAGATCAAGGACGTCACTGCTTTGAGTTGGGATGGATTCAAGGATCTGTTCAGCCAGAAATACTACAATGTTGCCATTAGGGCAGCAAAGGTTAATGAGTTTGTGGGATTGGTGCAGGGCGGCATGACAGTTACTGAGTATGCCCTAAAATTTGATAGACTTGCCAAATTTGCACCAGATCTTGTGCCTACAGATGCAGCCAGGCAAGACAGGTTTATTCTAGGGCTTTATGCTATGATAGCCCGGGATGTTAAGATTACAATAGTACCTGTAGGAACAACTTATGCCTAGGCTGTTGAGAAGGCTCTTACTGCTGAGGAAATGGAGAATAAGAGTTGGAAGGAAAGTGCAGCGAGGCGCGAGGGTCGCAGAGTGGTGCCTCATTTTTCTGGGTCAGGTAGGGGCGGAGGCCCCAGTGATGTGAAGAGGAAAACTCCTAACACTTCGACTGCTGCTGGTCCTGATAGGAGGGGTCGGGGTAGTCAGGGTGGCCTTTAGGGCGGCAGTGAAGCATGGCAGAGTTATCCGGAGTGCCCGAGGTGTAGAAGACGCCATCAAGGCAAGTGTCGGGCCAAGGCCTGCTATGTGTGCGGAACAGTGGGGCACCTCAAGAAAGACTGCCCAGCAGTAAAGAAAGGGGAAGCAGGAAAGGTGGACAGCTTGACTCCAGCTCGAGAGTTCACTTTGACACAGGCAGAGGCCAAGGCTAGTCCCTCAGTGGTGACAGGTCAGCTTTCTAGCCCTAGCTCTCCTTTTACTGTATTAATTGACTCTGGTGCTACACATTCATTTGTTTCTAGTAAAGTGATTAGGACTTTATTGCCTAAGGTGGATTAGGGCACTGCCAGTGATGGTTGATAGTAGGGAGTTTTCAATAGATTTTATTGACTTAGACATGGAGGATTTTGACAATGTTGACCCAAGATTTGGCCAACTGACGCGGAGTCAGAATATGCTTGATATGAATAAAAGAGATGAGAAGAACATAACGACAAAAGTAAATAAGACACAGTATTTTATAGTGGTTCGGCCCCAGGACCTGGTAATGACCTACGTCCACTTAGAATGATATTGATATAAAAATCAGAAGATTGATCAAAGAACTAGGGTTCAATGAGTTTCACCACATTCTGAAGAACAATACAGTATTACTAGGATAATTACTATAATCTCTCACGATTCAAAAGCCAAAAGTCCCCTCCCTTGAGCTATCTCTTGCTATTTATAGGCTCAAGGGGGATTACAAAAGATTGTTACAGATATTCTTTCCTGAATAATCAGATCCTCAGGAGATTGTGTGAGATAAATTCAGGATTCATAAAGATCTTCCCATTAATGTCGCCTTGTACACGGAACTATCGACCAGACTGGTCGCAGGTAAGACAGGCTTGCACTGCTTCTAATGTGTCCTCTGGTCGATACTCTAGCAGAACGTTTCCAGGTGTTAGCCACGTGTCCAGGGATCACTTGCCACGTCCCCAATGCTAATTTTACGGATAATATTTGCCCCCATGTTTATTTACCACAAGCAGTAAATAAACTTTTGAACGAACGACTCTTCAGTAACCTTGCCTGACGTGTCAGAACCCTTCGTGTGTTCTTGAAAAAAGCAACCTACCTCTGTCCAATCATGTCCTTTCGGTTCCCCAGAAAAGATTTCGACGGCCATCCCGCTTCCCCATACTTTGAAAAAGGGAAACTAATGATTACACTTTTTACTATCAGAGACAAACTTATATAAGACCTTCGAAGCCTCTTTTTTCTTTTTACGCACGCCATCGTCTCCACAAGAAAATCTAAAATCCAGATCCCTTAACGTTCCTGAAGACCGTTCCGTCTGCACTTTCAGGACCCCATTTGAGAGCTTCTTGATCTCTGAAGACCCTTCTTCCATCTTCACGATCACTTTTCTTGGTAAGTTTTCGAGTTCCCACGCTTCTAATTTTTTGTGATGCATGCTTCTGAATGTGTACTGTTTGAGTTTATCTGCTTCTGGTTTGAGACGCTTGTAGACAGAATATTTTGTAAGCGAAATAGGGTTACGAGTTAGTTTAAAATCCAAGATCATGCTTTTTGGGACGTAAAATCGAAGTAAAAATTCGATCTTTAGGCTAGTTGAAAAATAAATTTTTCCCGCCCTAAGGGGATTTGAAAAAGCTTTTTCAGAAAAACTTTTTACTTTCACCCTTTGATCCATTTTTCAAACTGTTCGTGTAGAAAAATTTAGCTTTTTGTTAGAATGCTGTTGTATAAAAACTTAATTTTTATACTCGACCAGCGTTATTCTAAAAAGCTTTTAAAATTTTTCTATCCTCACCTCCCCATTCTTCTGTATGCAAACTTTAATGCCAGATTTGTGGGGAGGTGAACGGCCTATTGACGACGACCTTCTCACCCAACTGCTCGAGGGAGAAGAACAACCAACTGATCGTGTCCACGAGATCCCTTTCTCGCGATCTTCTTCTAGACCCCATTCTTCTCCTCCCATGGCCCGTTCCAAATCATCAGGCAAGAAAAGACCCGAGTCTGAAAACAACCCAAATTCTCCTGCCCGGCCTGATTCGCAGGCAAGGACTCCCTCGACCAGTGGTCGAGAAAATCTTGTTCCTGACCCTAATATCCAAATTAGGGCCAGCCCTCGGCATCAGAACTCGCCTGATGTCGAGTGGTATACTTCTCCAGCCAGTTCAGTAACTCTTCGAATGGTTGCTAACTGCTTCAGGAAATTCCCTCTCACAAGGGTTTCCATTATACGTCCTACCGAAGACCAGAGGGCTAACCTCTCCAGAGGTGCAAACAGTGCCTGGTCTCGGTATCATATTAAGGCGGGAGCTTATCTCCCTCTTCATCCCTTTTTTGTGGGGGTGGCCAATTATTTTGGTGTCGCCCCCTTCCAAATAACTCCAAACAGATATAGGATGCTGGCTGCACTCTATATCCTGTATAAACTTAAGAAATGGCCAGAACCTTCGCCCCACGAGGTCAACTATCTTTTTGACCTTAAGTCTAACCCGCAACACAACGGGACCGGTTTCTTTCATTTCTGCCACCAGGAGACCAACCGTACGTTCCTGAGTGACACCACCCATATATCAAACGTGGGGCATTACCATAAGGAGTACTTCTTTACTCTGGATGTAACCAGCAACAACTTGGCTTTCGCACGAGGAGGTAAGCGTCATTTCTGACTGGTCGATACTTTTACTTAAGGTGTCTCCTTTCGTTTTTCTCAAACTGTAATCTGTTTTCCAGGCCCTTGGTTACGTCCGACCCCAACACCAGACATGGTGTCGAGGTCTAATACTTTGGCCAGGATGTCTGACGCAGCAAAAAGAGTCAAGACCCTGGTGACTGAAGAAAACTTGAGGCGGTCTGGCCTCCTGGCTCCTCGCCATGAAACTAGAGGGTCCGTGGCGGACGAAGCCACAGCCGAGGGGGTTCCCGAGCAGCAACCTCCTGTGTCTCCTCGGAGGAGGAGGCCAACGGGGGTTACAATTAGGGAGCCCACGGGCAATCCTTCTGCAGAAAGATCTTCTGCTCCCCAAGGCAAGGAGAAACAAAAAGCCAAAGAGCATATCGTGAACTTGGGAGAATCCTCTGATGATAACGGTAAAGTTATTTCGCTTTTAAATGGTTTGCCAATTCCCTGTCATTTGTTTGACGGGAAGGGTAACTTTACATATGCTCCAAACTTAGGGCCAGACTTCTTCATGCCAGATAATGAATATATGACTAATAGAGTCAATAGCGTAACGACCAGTAGTTGTAGCTCGGGTATTCACTTTGTTGCCTTTCTTCTGTTGAATATAATATATTTTCATCTGCCTCTTATTCTTATCAGTTTCCTGTGTTTACTTGCATGCAGATATGGACACTCCCAATATCTTTGACATGTACCAGGCCGAGGAGGAAGAGGAGGTTCCCCAACTCCAGGGGAGATCCAAGAGGAGAACTGGCGAATCCAGCCGAGGCCCTCCAGCCAAGAAGGGTCGAACAGAAGACCTTCCCAAGGACGCGCCAACTGGGAAAACTCTTGGGCCAACGGGGAAAACTCATCCACCAGCTCCTACTGAGAAGCAGACTCCTCCTGCCCCACCAAATCATCCGGCTGCGCCCGCCAAAGAGGAAATTACTCGTGAAGAAGCTCTCGGGTCCAAACTCATGAGCCGTGCCCTTCAATCAGCCAGGGATCGCCTTGACCACATTGGTAAAGGTGACCGTGTCAAAGATGCGATGGTCGAGGCTGAAAACATGGGGGCTGACCAGGTTCTGAACAGGGCCCTGAATGAAATCTCCAGTGTGAGTATTTCTTCACTTTTTAAGCTTTAGTCTTTTATTCTTCACGGCGGGCTCTAACTTTTTCCTTTATCCACAGGCCTTGCTGTCTGCTATCACTGCCCGCACTCGTATCCAGGCTTCCATCGAGCAGGCCAAGGAAAAGGCCACTGAGAGGCATCAAGTGAAGGCAGCTGAGGAGCTTTCGGCTGTAGAGGCTAGGCACGCCAAGGAGTTGGAGGCATTGGCTCGAGAGAGGGATGCTGCGGTGACCAAACTGTCAGAGGCTGAAGCCGCAAAAGATGCTGTGGTAAAGTTGAGGCAGCAGTATCAAGAGTCCAGTCAAACCCATCTTTGCGAGATCAAGCATTTGGAAGAGACACTCAAGTCCAAGGACGAGGCTATTGTCACTCTTAGAGGCAAGGTGAAGCAGCTGGAGCTTGACAACTCCATAAATCCTGAAAAGTACAAGAGGACGACACTCCGATGTTTCTACAACTTCTGGAAACATAATCAGGGTGCCGACTTTAGCTATCTTTCGGAGGAAGTCAGGACTGCTGAGTTGGCTCGCTGCACCTCCCAACTGGCCGAGGAGGAGGCAAGATTGAGGATCCCTGCCTCTCCAAGCATCGTTGGTGTAGAGGAAGAAGAAGTTGTCGAGGACGCGACCAACCAGGATGCTGCCCAGGACCCTCCGGCCCCAAATACCTCTTAAACTTTCCTATCTATTTTTTCTTTTATTTTTGGCTATACGACCCACGGGTCGTGATGTAAAGAAAATATATTTCCTTTTAAACTTTGCTGCATGGGCAGCAAATCTTTTTTCTTTTACCTGAACAGTTACATCCAAGTAGCGATGCTTGTGGTGTAAAAGCTTAAATCTTGATGCTATAATATCTTTATTTATTATAGCATTTGTCCGTATGACCGAACTTAGCATAGTACTTTGGCATGATTTAACAAAACATAAATTTTGAAAAATACTCTAAGTTTTGTAGCATGCTTTCACTCATTTTGTTCATGTGTTTACATACCTTGCGAGTATGCTTTGCTATCGATGTGCCTTATATGCCCCCCAAGTGATCGAGGAGTTCTAGGTCCTTGGTCACTTGCCTTGACCATGGCCTATTTGAACATTCCTATTCGTATGAAAATTGATACTTTGTAATACAGCAAAACAACACACGTAATGAACAAATACTTGTAAATGTAAATTCACAATGGTTGGCAAGAATGACTGGCTGCGCACAATCCCTTATAATCTTGTATTAAAAATGGACTAAACATGTCTTTACGAGTGATTCTATAATAGAACCTTACATATATGAGAAGTTAGCCATACAACGTGGCTAACCCTCTTTGCAAAACTTGTAAAAATTAAAAATTTAATACAAGCTAGTCCTTTAAAAAGGGCTGTTTACTGATAATACTTGCGCAGGTGTTCTCCATTCCAATAGTGTGGAACGAGATCTCCATTTAAGCGTGCAAGTTTGTAGGTGCCTGGATGAAGGACTTCTTCAATCTGCTAAGGTCCTTCCCAATTTGGTCCGAGCACTCCAGTGGTAGGGTCGCGGGTATTTAAGAAAAATCATCGTAGCACCAATTCCTCGACGTTGAATTTTCTCTCTTTAACTTTGGAGTTAAAGTACCGGGTGACTTTTTGCTGGTATGCAGCAACTCAGAGTTGAGATTTCTCTCGTATCTCATCGATTGAGTCTAGGGACACCATCATTAGCTGGTTGTTCTGATCCTGGTCGTAAGTCAAACGCCGATGTGAGGGGGGATCTAACTCGACAGGAAACATGGCTTCATATCCATAGGCTAAGGAAAATGGAGTATGTCCTGTCGCTGTTCGGTGGGACGTTCTATACGACCATAGGACTTCAGGCAGCTGCTCTGGCCACGCTCCTTTAGCTTCTTCAAGCCTTTTCTTCAGGGTGTCTTTAAGAGTCTTGTTTACGGCTTCGACCTGCCCGTTTGCTTGGGGGTGTGCAACTGAAGAAAAGCTTTTAACAACTCCATGCCTCTCGCAGAAATCGGTGAATAAGTCGCTGTCAAACTGGGTCCCATTGTCTGAAACTATCTTTCTGGGCAAACCATAGCGACAGACAATGTTCTTGATGACAAAGTCGAGCACTTTTTTGGTCGTGATGGTTGCGAGTGGTTCAGCTTCGGCCCATTTGGTGAAGTAATCAACTGCCACAACTGCGTATTTTACTCCGCCTTTCCCTGTAGGTAGGGATCCAATTAGATCTATCCCCCATACTGCAAAAGGCCATGGACTCTGCATTTGTTTCAATTCGTTTGGAGCTGCTCGTGGAATCTTGGAGTACCTTTGACATTTATCACATCTTCATACATACTCCATCGAATCCTCGTTCATCGTTGGCCAGAAATAGCCTTGCCTTAGAATCTTTTTTGCCAAACTCTGCCCCCCAGCGTGATCCCCGCAGAAGCCTTCATGCACCTCCTTCATGAGCTCCTTAGCCCTTTCTGGTGTAATGCACCTGAGTAGTGGCATTGAGTATCCTCTTCGGTACATAATACCATCGACCAGTATGTACCTAGCGGCTCGCCTTTGTAGAGTTCTAGCTTTGTTCCTATCTGTTGGTAGCGCACCATTTGTCAGATACTCCAAGTAAGGCGCCATCCATGTATCCTCCATTCGAATCTCCATACTGGACTCAGCTGCTTGTATGCTCGGCTTACTCAGTCTTTCTACTGGCACAATGTTCAAAGTGTCCGCATCCTTTGCGCTCGCGAGCTTGGCTAAGGCGTCTGCGTTTGAATTATGATCTCGCAGGATTTGCTGGAGGGTGTACTTCGTGAACTGGGCTAGTAGGTCCTTTGTTTTATTTAAGTAGGCTACCATCTTCAAACCTCGCGCTTGATATTCTCCTAAGACCTGATTCACCACCAGTTGTGAATCACTGTAGATATCAAGCGTCTTTATGCTCATATCCTTTGCCATTCTCAATCCAGCGAGGAGTGCTTCGTATTCCGCTTCATTGTTTGATGCAGTGAAGTCGAACCTGATGGCGTAGTGAAATCGATGCCCTTCCGGCGTTATCAATATCACTCCCACTCCAGCGTGAGATTCTTTGGCTGAACCATCCGTGAATAGCTTCCACGAAGGAGTTTTGTTTTGAGGCACGGGCGCCTCAGGCATTTCGCACTGCTCACTGTCTTGGAGTTCGATGAACTCCGCAATAAGATTGGCTAAGACTTGTCCCTTTACTGCTGCTCGCGGTGAATAGGTTATGTCGAACTGTCCTAGCTCGAATGCCCACTTTAACAATCGCCCAGCCGCCTCAGGTTTTTGGAGGACTTGCTGGAGGGGCTGGTCAGTTAGAACTGTGATAGGATGGGCTTGGAAGTAGGGGCGCAACTTTCTGGAGGCAAGGATCAAGCAATACGCTAACCTCTCGATTGGCGGATATCTCAATTCTGCCCCGATCAGTCTCTTGCTGACATAGTAGACTGCTTTTTGTACACCTTCTTCCTCTCGCACTAGCACCGCACTGGCAGCAACTTCAGTAATCGCCAGATAAATAAACAAAGTTTCTCCTTCGATCTGCTTTGATAAGATGGGAGGTTGTGCCATATGAGCTTTCAACGCCTGGAATGCTTGCTCGCAGTCTTCTGTCCAATCAAACTTTTTATTCCCCCTAAGTAGATTGAAGAATGGGACGCACTTGTCTGTTGATTTTGAAATGAATCTACTTAGGGCTGCGATCCTCCCGGTTAAACTTTGTACATCTTTGATCCTTTCTGGCGACTTCATGTCGATCAGGGCTTTTATCTTGTCGGGGTTGGCCTCGATCCCTCTTGAATTTACGATAAACCCCAAAAACTTCCCTGATCCGACTCCAAAGGAACACTTGAGGGGATTTAATTTCATTTGGTACTTGTTTAACACGTCAAAGCACTCTTGTAAATCCCTCACATGCCCTTCTGCTTTCTTAGACTTTACTAGCATGTCATCCACATATACCTCCATGTTTACACCGATTTGCTCTTTGAACATGTGGTTGACTAGCCGTTGGTAAGTCGCACCTGCGTTTTTCAGTCCGAAGGGCATTACTCTGTAGCAATACAAGCCTGGTGTATCCTCATCAGGGGGATGCATGCTAATCTGGTTATAGCCCGAATATGCATCCATGAATGAGAGGATCTCATGCCCTGCAGTAGCATCGACCAGCTGGTCGATCCTTGGGAGTGGGAAGCAGTCCTTTGGGCAGGCTTTATTGAGGTCTGTAAAATCCACACAGGTCCGCCACTTTTCGTTAGGCTTAGGGACCAGCACCGGATTGGAGACCCACGATGGATAAAAAGCCACCCATATGAACCCGTTCTCCTTTAACCTTTCGACTTCTTCTTTTAAGGCTTGTGATCTATCTTTATCAAGCAGCCTCCTTTTTTGTTGCACTGGTAGAAAGGTCTTGTCTATATTCAGGACATGGCTGATTACTGCAGGATCTATCCCAACCATGTCTTTATGCGACCAGGCGAAAACCTCCTGGTTTTTTCGCAAGAATTCCACCAGTGCGTGCTTCGTGGTAGGCTCTAAGTTTTTCCCAACCTTTATGACTCTGGTTGGGTCTTCTTTGTCGAGTTGGACCTCCTCCAGGTCCTCGACGGGCCCAACATTTTCTTCAAAATCCCCAAAGCGAGGATCCAAATCTCCATCCTCACTTTGGGCAACACCCTATTTGGTGACTTCACCACCTGATTGGGCTTGCGTATCAACTTCCATCTGCAATCTATCTGGGGTAGTGCTCCTCGACGTTCCACTTTTTGCCTTTGTGATCGAGGTGTTGTAGCACTCCCTGGCTTCCCTTTGGTTTCCCAAAACGCGTCCTACCCCCGCGTCTGTTGGGAACTTCATGGCTAGGTGCCACATAGAGATGACTGCCCGTAGATAAACCAGTATGGGCCTTCCCATAACAGCGTTATATGCCAAAGAACAATCGACCACTACAAAAGTGGCGAGTAATGTCCTTGTTGCAGGCGCTGTACCCGTCGTTACTGGGAGTTTGATTAATCTGGCTGGGGCGAGTCCTTCTCCAGAGAAGTCGTATATCGTCTGATTGTAGGGCTCTAAGTCCTTTACAGACAATTTCATGCGTTCCAGTGTTGACTTATACAGGATGTTCACTGAACTTCCTGTATCGACCAGCACCCTCTTCACCATCATATTGGCCATCTGGATGTCCACGACCAGCGGATCGGAATGTGGGAACCGGACGTGTTGGGCATCACCATCAGAGAAGGTTATCTCGCCTTCCTCTGACTGAGCCTTTTTTGGTGCACGGTCCTCCACAGTCATCATCTCGATGTCCTGGTCGTGGCGCAGAGTTCGAGCATATCGTTCTCTGGCCTTTCCGCTATTTCCCACGAGGTGCGGGCCTCCACAGATGGTTAAGAGTGTTCCAGCCACGGGGGCAGGCTGTAATGGTGGCGAGCGTTGGCGTGTGGATGCCTGCTCGTTGCCACCCGGAGCTTCTCGTTGGGAATTTCCCAAGGCCCGTACATATCTTCTCAAGTGTCCTTGTCTAATAAGGAACTCGATTTCATCTTTTAACTGATTGCAATCATTAGTGTCATGTCCGTAGTCGTTATGGTAACGACAAAACTTGGTAGTGTCTCTTTTCGAAATGTCCTTTTGAATGGGTCCAAGTTTCTTGTAAGGCACACTGGAGCTTGTGGCCTGGTAAACCTCTCCCCGAGACTCAACGAGGGCAGTGTAGTTAGTGAACCGAGGCTCATAACGATTACCCTTAGCTCGTTTGTTGTCGGAGGTGGAAGGCTCGTTATACGGCCGTTTTCCACCATTCTTGCCATTACCGTTGCCGTTCCCGTTGCCTTTTCCGTTGCCATTAGGTTTGGAACCATTGGCGGGTTCGGCAGCCTTCTTACCCTTGTTCGAGGGTTTTCCATCATCAGCAATGGCTTCTTTGAGCTTGATGTAGCGGTCAGCTCGGTCTAAGAATTCTTGGGTAGTTCTCACTCCTTCTTTTCGGAGACTTTTCCAGAGGAGAGAGCAACGTTTAACCCCTGCGGTAATGGCCATCATCTTGCCTTCGTCTCCCACTGTCTTTGCTCCAGCCGCCGCTCGCATAAAGCGCTGGACGTAATCCTTTACTGACTCCCCGTCCTGCTGGCGAATTTTGACTAGCTGGTTTGCTTCGGTTGGGTGCACATGACCAGCATAGAACTGTCAGTAGAACTCCCGTACGAACATTTCCCAGGAAACAATGCTCACGGGAGGGAACTTGAAGAACAACTCCTGCGCAGCTTCAGAAAGTGTTGCAGGGAAGATCCTGCACCGAGCATCTTCGGACACTTTCTGAATGTCCATCTGAATTTCAAACTTATTGACATGCGAGACTGGGTCTCCATACCCATCAAAGTTTGGAAGCGTAGGCATCTTGAATTTGCTGGGAGTTTCGGCATTAGCTATCCTTTGTACGAAAGGAGTGCCTTTTCTCTTATCGTGGTCGATGTAAGAACTCCTTCCTCCGACCAGCTGCTGCACAGCCTGGTCGAGGACGTCTATCTGGGCCTGCAATGCGGTAGGAATCGCTGTGGCCTCTTTTGCCGGGGGGACGTTCTCGCCGTGCCTCTCACGGCGATCATTGAGTACATCTCTCAGGTCCTCTTCTCTTCTCCGTTGCTCGCTACCCCCGAGCCGATCGAAGACATTATTTTGTCTGGGCTGCCCCTCAGCATCCTGTCTATTTGGTTGGTCATCTTGAGGTACCTGGCTCCTGCCTTTACCTCTTTCTTCACTCCTTCCACCGGCATTTCCTTTGCCTGAGTCGGCCTCATTGTATCCGTGACCATCTCTGAACCTCGACTGGCTATGGTGAGATCGACTGTTCCCTCGATGTCCGTTTCTGGCTTAACCATCCCGAGCGTTACAGGGTGGCCTGCGCTGGTCGTGGTGTCCTCGTGCATCATCGTGCCGTGGGGGACCCCGGACCGCAGAGCCTAACTCTGAGTCCCTCCTGTGGCCAGGAGGGTAGTGACCTCTGTTCGGTAGGTTCGGCCCATCATCCCTACTGCGTCTAGGGCTGCGAGGCTGATGCTCGGCCCTATTCTGCCTCCGTTGCAGGGAGTTACCTCGAGTAGCTTGGGACGGTGGCTGTGCCTCAGGCTCCAGTGGGACATCGTTATGGGGCATCTGAGGCTGCTCGGGTCTTTGCGGACTCGAAGGCGGGATCGGTGGGCTCGGATTAGGACCCCTCTGGGGTGGCCCATTCACAGGTAGGTCAGGCTGCGAGGCAGGTGCAGCCTGATTTCTAGCCAATAGCAAGGCTGCCTCAAGGGCTACCATGGCTTCGTTCTGGCGGCGGTCCACCTCTGCCTGCCTTTTGCTCAATTCCGCGCGCTGCCGTTCAATCTCCTGCTGCTGCCGTGCCATAACTTCAGCGGCAGTCTCCTGACTGGCCTTTCAGACTAGCCAGCTCTTCCTGCAATGCGCCCAGAGTACTCTTCAACGTTGCATCATCCATTTCCTCCTCCTCAAAATCCAGTTGTGGCTCATCCTCTACCATGCTTGCAGGAGGATGAGGAGGTGGCGGGTTTGACGGTGCAGCGGCGGCTGCTTGTCCAGTTTTCTTTCCAGCTTTCGCCATTAGTTTTCTCAACAACGGTAAATCAAGATCTCAATGAAAGCACCACAATGTTGACCCAAGATTTGGCCAACTGACGCGGAGTCAGAATATGCTTGATATGAATAAAAGAGATGAGAAGAACGTAATGACAAAAGTAAATAAGACACAGTATTTTATAGTGGTTTGGCCCCAGGACCTGGTAATGACCTACGTCCACTTAGAATGATATTGATATAAAAATCAAAAGAGTGATCAAAGAACTAGGGTTCAATGAGTTTCACCACTTTCTGAAGAACAATACATTATTACTAGGATAATTACTATAATCTCTCATGATTCAAAAGCCAAAAGTCCCCTCCCTTGAGCTATCTCTTGCTATTTATAGGCTCAAGGGGGATTACAAAAGATTGTTACAGATATTCTTTCCTGAATAATCGGATCCTCAGGAGATTGTGTGAGATAAATTCGGGATTCATAAAGATCTTCCCATTAATGTCGCCTTGTACACGGAACTATCGACCAGACTGGTCGCAGGTAAGATAGGCTTGCACTGCTTCTAATGTGTCCTCTGGTCGATACTCTACCAGAACGTTTCCAGGTGTCAGCCACGTGTCCAGGGATCACTTGCCACGTCACCAATGCTAATTTTACGATTAACAGACATGATCTTAGGGATGGATTGGTTGGTCAGGTATGGGGCTACTATTGACTGCAAGAAGAAGATGGTGACTTTTGAGCCTGAGGACGAGGATCCTTTTGTTTGCATGGGTGCGACATATGGACCCCGTGTACCCATGATATCAGCCTTAAGAGCCAAAGACTTGTTGCAGGGAGGATGCATAGGTTTTCTGGCCAGTGTGGTGGACACTACCAGGGTTATGCCAGCAGGGCCGGGGGAGACCAGATTGGTGTGTGAGTTCTTGGATTTATTTCCTGAGGTTACCAGGATTGTCGCCATGCTGGGAGATTCAGTTTGTTATTGAGTTAGCACCAGGGACAGAACTAGTATCAAGGGAACCATATAGGATGGCACCAGCAGAGTTGACGGAATTGAAGATACAGCTGCAGGAACTTCTGGATTTGGGATTCATCAGGCCTAGCTACTCTCCATGGGGCGCTCCTGTTTTGTTTGTTAAGAAGAAGGATGGAACTCTGAGAATGTGTATAGATTACAGAGAATTGAACAAGTTAACCATCAAGAATAAGTACCCTCTACAAAGGATAGATCACTTGTTCGATCGAGTGCAAGGAAAGACAGTGTTCTCAAAGATTGATCTTTGATCTTGTTATCGCCAGCTGAGGATCAAGGACGAGGACATACCAAAGACGACTTTCTAAACACAGTATGGGCACTATGAGTTCTTAGTCATGTCTTTTAGTTTGACCAATGCCCCGTCAGCTTTCATGGATCTAATGAACAGGGTGTTCAAGGACTTCTTGGATCAGTTCCTCATTGTCTTCATCGACGACATCTTAGTGTACTCCAGTTCAGAGATAGAGCACGAGCGACATCTTCGACAGGTCTTACAGAGGCTAAGGGAGCATCGGTTATATGCCAAGTTTAAGAAGTGTGAGTTTTGGTTGCCAAAGGTGACTTTTCTTGGGCATATAGTTGGCGCAGAGGGGATTAAGGTGGACCTGTCCAAGGTGGAGGCAGTGAGAGATTGGCCAAGGCCAAGGAATGCCACAGAGGTGCGGAGTATCCTCGGGTTTGCGGGTTATTACACGTGATTTGTAGAAGGATTCTCGAAGATTGCTTCAGCGATGACAGAGTTGACACGGAAGAATCAGAAGTTTGTTTGGTCAGAGAAGTGTGAGAACAATGTCCAAGAATTAAAGCGACGACTTATTACGGCACCTGTGTTGAGTCTTCCTTCGGAGGATGGAAAGTTTGTGGTATACTGTGATGCATCGAGGATGGGCTTAGGCTGTGTGTTGATGCAAAATGAGAAAGTTATAGCTTATGCATCGCAATAGTTGAAGGAGTATGAACAGCGGTATCCTACCCATGATCTGGAACTGGAGGCAATGGTATTTGCACTGAAGGTGTTGCGACATTACCTGTATGGGGAGTAGTGCGAGATATACATTGACCATAAGAGTTTGAAGTATTTCTTCACCCAGAAGGATCTGAACATGAGGGAGAGGCGTTGGTTGGAGTTGGTTAAGGATTATGATTGTTACATTCTTTATCACCCAGGGAAAGCCAACGTTGTGGCGGATGCATTGAGCCAGAGGGGCTCGGGGCAGTTATTTAGTTCTGTTCAGATCTCCAGGAAGTTAGCAGATGAGATGACTAGGGCAAGGATAGAGCTAGTAGTGGGCCAGTTCGCCAATGTTACCTTGCAGTTGACCATGCTAGAGCGGATCAAGGGGGGTCAATTGGTAGATGCACAGTTACAGGAAGTTCGACAGAATGTCTTAGCGGGGGTAGCTAAGAATTATTCTGTTTCTGAGGCTGGTATGCTACGATATCAGGGACAGATTTGTGTTCTGGCAGATGAAGGAATCAGACGAGAGATACTAGATGAGTCTCACACTATGCCATACTCGCTTCATCCGGGTACCACGAAGATGTATCAGGACCTATGGAAATTATATTGGTTGCCCGGGATGAGGAAGGATGTGGTGGAGTATGTGGCCAGATGTTTGACATGTCAGCAGGTGAAAGCTAAGCATCAGCGACCAGCAGGGTTGCTTCAGCCTTTGGGTATTCTCGAGTCGAAGTCGGAGGACATTACTATGGATTTTGTGGGAGGTCAACCCAAGACAGTGGGACTTTATGAATCGGTGTGGGTGATTGTGGACAGATACACCAAGTCAGCTCATTTTCTGCCAGTAAAGTTGACTTACACAGTGGAACAATATGCAAAGTTGTATGTGAGGGAGATAGTTCGTCTCCATGGGGTTCCTAAGTCTATTGTATATGATCGAGACCCTATCTTTACCTCCAAGTTCTGGGGAGCTCTGCAGAAAGCCATGGGAACTCAGTTGATGTTTAGCACAGCCTTTCGTGCTCAGACTAATGGACAGTTTGAGAGCACAATTCAGGTGTTGGAGGATATGCTTAGGGCATGTGTGATTGACTTCGAGGGATCTTGGAGTAAGTATCTTCCGTCGATTCAATTCTCGTATAACAACAGTTATTAGTCCACGATTGGAGTGGCACCTTATGAGATGCTATATGGAAGGAAGTGTAGGTCACCCATTCATTGGGATGAGATAGATGAGAGAAAATATTTGGGGCCAGACATGGTTCAGAAGACAAATGAAGCTATTGAGAAGATCCGAGCTGGGACACTCGCTTCACAGAGTAGACAGAAAAGCTACGCTAATCCCAAGCGTAGAAACGTGGAGTTCCAGGTTGGGGACCACGTGTTTCTGCGAGTTTCACCACTGCGAGGGGTGAGGAGATTTGGAGTAAAAGGCATGCTGAAACCTCGGTATGTTGGACCTTTTGAGATTCGAGAAAGGATTGGGCAGGTGGCTTACAGGTTGGCCTTGCCACCATCGTTTTCGGGAGTTCATGACGTATTCCATGTTTTTATGTTGCGGAAGTATGTCTCAGATATGACGCATGTGCTGAAGTATGAGGACTTAGAATTGCAGACACATTTGTCCCATGAGGAGCGACCGATTCAGATTTTAGATCGGAAAGACAAAGTTCTACGGAATAAGACAATTTCGTTAGTTTAAGTATTGTGGAGAAATAGCAAGGTCGAGGAAGCCACCTGGGAGCTGGAGACGGTGATGCAGGTTCAGTATCCCGAGCTATTCAGGTAAATTTCGAGGACGAAATCCTCAGTAGGAGGGGATAGTTGTAACGACTAAAAGTCACTAATAAGGCTTAAGGGCCTTGATTAGTGTGCCGGGAGGGCATAGTTGGTTTATGTGTGAATTTATTAGTTTGATGCATGATTCTGTGATAAGCCTGCTTGTATGGTTATATGAATGTAAATGTGATTATATGTTATAATTGTGAGGACCACATTATTATGTGGGTAAATCTGTTGCATGCGACTTGAGGCGATCCTAGGGAGCTAGTTAGTGGGAGAGTCACAACAGGACCTAATACTTGACTTGGGGCAAGTCAAGGGGTATTTCGGGTATTAGATGGTTATTTGGGTTATCGGGTTATGGAAATAAATAATTGGAGATATATTTGATGTTATGAAGCTTAGGTGGGAATACTAGGGAATTTTACCATTTTGCCCTCGGGGACGTTTCCGGTACCCTGAGCCTCAGGATTGACTTAATTGCTTAAGGATAGACTAAGTAAAATATAGAACAGGGTGGAACAAACACCAAACCGACTTTCCCTCCTCTTCTATTTCTCTCTCAAAAGAAACCACAAGAAACCAAGAAGTACTTGCCTGGAATTCAGAGAATTGGAGATGTGATTTAGGAGATTAGCTCAAGGATTAGCTAAGGATTCAATCAAGAGTTAAGGTAAGCCATAAGTTTTATGCATGGTGGTTAAATTCTGTGGTTATGGCTGAGTTTTGAGGTGTTTATGGGTTTTGACATTGAAGGATTGAATTGAAGCTTGGAACTTGGGAGTTAGCACAAAGATTTCTTAGATAATTGGTTCATCAATAAAGGTAAGCTCGAATTAATGATCTAATGTCTGAATCTTAGTGTTTTCTTGACTGGTTTTTGAGTTCTTGAGTGTGTGGGTTTCAAAAATTAAAATGGTGTTTTGATGAGTTTTTAGATTAGGTTTCTACTGGCTTAAGCTTCTGA
The DNA here is from genome assembly GCF_963169125.1 of Humulus lupulus. Classification (NCBI taxonomy): domain Eukaryota; kingdom Viridiplantae; phylum Streptophyta; class Magnoliopsida; order Rosales; family Cannabaceae; genus Humulus; species Humulus lupulus. The sequence goes on from NC_084801.1 coordinate 69,739,812, forward strand.
AATCATGTATAAATGTTTATGATAATTTAAGTATATTATTGGGATGGTTATGAGAGGTTTTGAGTGAGGTTTGAGAGTTAAAATGGTGGTTTTTTTCGGTTCGAAGGGGTCGGGCTGCGACATAGTTCTTGGTGTGTCACGACCCTCCGAAGCAGATGAGTGCTGAAGATGGAGGGCGGGCCGCCGCATGGGGAATGTAGGGTCGTGGCCCATGTCATTTTTTGGGCAAGGTTGAGCCTCTAGTTGGGGCCATGCCACGGCATACAAAGCTTGAGCCGCGGCCCTTAAGGAAATTTGTGTGTTGACCCTAATTTTGGTCAACTGACACGGAGTCAAAATGCTTGATGTGGACAGATATGTTGAAATGAGAATGATGACAAAAACAACAAAACACACAAAAATTTATAGTGGTTCGACCCCAGAATCTGGGAATAACCTACGTCCACTTGAGCTGTTATTGATATAAAATTCAAAGGAGTGATCAAAGAACTAGGGTTCAATGAGTTTCACCAACCTCTGAAGAACAAAACAATATATCTGATACGATAGCTCTAATACACTCGTAAAACTCTAATCTCCAATAATTCAAAAGCAAAAAGCCCTCTCCCTTGAGCTATCTTTCTCTATTTATAGGCTCAAGGAAGATTACATTAATTTGTTAAAGATATTCTTTCCTAATTAATCGGATATTCAAGAAATCATGGGATACAATCTCGGGATTGATTAAGATCTTTATAAAATTATCCTAAAATAGGCAGAATGCACGACCATACTGGTCGCAGGAAAACCTCAACCGCCTATGCTTGCAATATGCTACTGGTCGATACTCTAGCAGAATTCTGCCAGGTGTCAGCCACGTGTACAGAAATCACTTGCCACGTCATCTGTGCCTATTTTTTGGATAACATTTGCCCCCCAAGTTTATTTATTACGAGCAATAAATAAAGTTTTGAGCAAACGACCCTTCGGTTACCCCACTAGATCTGTCAGAACAATTCGTGCAATCTTGGAAAAAGCAACCTGCCCTTGTCTAACCACAGCTTTATGGTTCCCAAGTAACCTTTCGACAGCTATCACCCTTCCCCATGCTTCGAAAAAGAGGAAACTGGTGATTAGTCTCTTTTAATGCCACAGACAAAAATATATATATAGTCTCTTCAAAGTCTCCTTTTTCTTTTTGTGCAAGCCATTACTCTTTCAAGAAACCCTAACACCAGAGCCCCTGTTCTCTTCTGGAGACCGTCCTTTGGCGTTTCAAGATTCAGTCCGTGAGTTCTTCGGCGCCCGAAAATTTTCTCAAATCTCCACGATCTTTATCCTGGTAAGTTTCAGGACTCTTATGCTTTATATTTCTGTCGTGCATGCTTCTGTAGACTGACTATTGAGTTCATTCGTTTCTGGGTTGAGATGTATGTCAGGAGGGGATTTAATGGGTGATACTATATTGAATGATATTTCTCTGCCATTAAGGAGTTACGAGTTAGTTTGATAGTTGAGATCACGACTTTAGGACGTAAAACCGAAGTAAAAATTCGATTTTTATGCCAGTTGAAAAACCAAGTTTTTCCCGCCCTAAAAGGAGTTGAAAAAGCTTTTTCAAAACACTTTTTGCTTTCACTTTTTGATCTGTTTCTCAAACTGTTCGTGCAAAAAATTTAGTTTTTTGTTAGAATGCTGTTGTATAAAAGCTTAAATTTTATACTCGACAAGCATTATTCTAAAAAACTTTCAGAATTCTTCATCCTCACCTCCCCATTCTTCTGTTCGCAGATTTTAATGCCAGATTTGTGGGGAGGTGAGCGGCCCATCGGCGATGATCTTCTTGCCCAGCTTCTCGAAGGCGAAGAACGACCAACCGAACGAGTTCACGAGATTCCATTTTCCAAAGTTTCTTCTAGACCTCAACCATCACCACCTCAAATGGCCCGCTCTAAGTCTCTAGGCAAGAAAGGACCAAACCCGGAAAATAATCTGAATTCTCCTGCCCAGCCTGATTCGCAGGCTAGGGTTCCTCGACCAGTGCTCGAGAAAATGCCGCCCCAGACCCTCATATTCAAGTCAGGGCTCGCCCTCGGTATCAAAACCTTCCTGATGTCGAGTGGTATCTCTCCCCTACCAACCAAGTGACTCCCCAGATGTTTGCCAATTATCGCAGGAAGTATCCTCTTACAGGGGTTAATCTCACAATCCCTGCTGCTGACCAAAGAACTAACCTGCCTGGGGGTGTCTATAGCGCTTGGTCCATGTACCACATAGAGGCGGGGGCTATCCTCCCTCTACATCCTTTCTATCAGGGGGTGGCCAACTGTTTTGGTGTCGCCCCCTTTCAAATTACTCCAAACGGATATAGAATGCTGGCCACACTCTATATCCTCTATAAACTCAAAAAATGGCCAGAACCCACCCCTCATGAGGTCAACTTTCTCTTCGACCTTATGTCTAACCCTCAACAATACGAGATGGGCATCTTCCATCTCTGTCACCAGGAAACTAGCCGAACGTTCCTAAGTGACACTACCCACATTTCCAACGTGGGGCAGTACAATAGAGAGTACTTCCTCACGCCAGACATGACTACGAATAACCTGGCCTTCGCTCGAGGAGGTAAATGCTACTTTCACTGGTCGATACTTTTTCTTAGCAACTCTTCTGTACTTCTCTAAAGTATATTGTGCCTTTCAGGACCATGGTTACGCCCGAACCCAACACCGGACATGGTGTTCAGGTCCAACACACTGGCCAGGATGGCAGACATTGAAAAAGCGTTAAGTCCCTGGTCACTGATGAAAATCTGAGGTTATATGGCCTCCTGGCTCCTCACCATGAAACAAGAGGACCCATGGTGGTAGATGCCATGGCCGATGGGGATCCCGAGCAGCAACCCCTGGCGTCTCCTCCTTGTAGAAGGCCAACGGGGGTTACAATCAGGGAACCCACTGGTGTCCCTTCACTAGAGAGGCCATCTGCGCCCCAAGGCAAGGGGAAACAAAAGGCAACAGAGTCTGTTATAGACCTGGATGAATCCTCCGACGAAAATGGTATCGTTATCTTTCTTTTAAATAGCTTGCCAATTCCCTGTCATTTGTTTGACGGGGAAGGCAATTTTACATATACTCCAAATCTAGGGCCAGACTTCTTCGTGCCAGATACTGAGTGTATGACTAATAGATTCAATAGTATAGCGACCAGTAGCTCGGGTATTAAAATTTATGAGCTCTTGTCTGATTTGCCATGATTTTTTTATCTACCTTTATCTTATTGTCTGCATGTTCTTCTTTATTTGCAGAGATGGCTACTCCCAACGTTTTCGATCTGTATCAGACTCAGGAGGAAGAAGAAGTCCCCCTGGTTCGACGGAAATCATCCAGGAGGCATAATGGCGAATCAAGCCAAGGACCCCCGGCCAAGAAGGGTTGAACAGATGATCCTTCCAAGGACGTGCCTACTGGAGAAGCTTCTGTCCAGCCTTCTGCTCCTGCTGAGAAGGAGGCTGCCCCTGCTGCTAACCCTCCGCCTGCACCCGGAAGGGAGCAAACCCCGCAAGCAGAGCTTCCTGGGACAAAGCTCTCGAACCGCTCCCTACGATCAGCTAAAGATCTCCTTGCTCATATCTTGAAGCACGACCGTTGCAGGGAGGCAATGGCTGAAGCTGAGAGCATGGGGGTTGACCATATCCTCAATAGGGCTCTTAACGAGGTGGCCAGTGTAAGTATTTTTCCTCTTGGATTTTACTTCTCCTTTTTGTAATATAGTCTAACTTTTATTTCCTCGACTGGAGGCCATGCTGACAATAACTGTCGCTCGCACCCGCGCCTTTGCTACCATCGAGCAGGCTCAGGCAAAGGCCGTCGAGGAGTTTCAGGTGAAAGCCATCGAGGAGCTTCAGGCAGCAGAAGCCAGGCACGCTGGGGAGTTGGAGGTGGTCACCCAACAGAAGGATGCTTTGTTGACAAAGCTGGCGGAGACTGAAGCTTCTCAGGCAGCTTGGAAGAAGCAGAAGGACGACTTCCAAGAGTCCAGTCGGATCCAATATCTTGAAGTCAAGAGGCTTAAGGAGAAGCTCCTTGCTAAGGACAAGACCATAGCTGTTCTTGAGAGCCAGGTGGAGCAGCTGAAGCTCACCAATGCCAAAGATCTGGAAAGGTACAAGAATGTGGCACTACGGTGTTTTTATGACTTTTGGAAACACAACCGGAGTGCCAACTTCAACTACCTTTCAGAGGATGCCAGGAATGCTGAGCTAGCCCGCTGCCCTGCTTGATTGGCTGCAGAAGAAGAAAGAGCAAGGGTTCCTACTTCCCCAAGCATCCAGCCAGCTGCTGGCGCAGAGGAAGGAGGAGTTGTCAAGGATGCAGCCAACCAGAATGCTCAGCAAGACCCTCCTGCTCCTAATGCTCCTTAAACTTTTTTATTCTTCTTTTTACTTCTTTAATTACACGACCCATGGGTCGTGATGTAAAGACTAAATTTTTATTTTTAAATTTGCTGCATGGGCAACAAACTTTCCTTTTACTTTGAACAATTACATCCAAGCAGTACTGCTCGCGGTGTGAAAGAATGCCTTTTAATATTATAATATTTCTATCTATTATAACATTTGTTCGCATGACCGAACTTAGCATGGTACTTTGGCTTGATTTAACAAAATATGAATTTTGAAAAATACTCTCAGTACCGTAGCATGCTTTCACTCATTTTGTTCATGTGTTTACATACCTTTTGGTATGCTTTTCTATCGATGTACCTTATACATTTTGTTCACTTGCCTTGACCACGGCCTGTGCGAACATTACTGCTCGGTAGGAAACGTAACACTTATAATACAGCAAAACAACACACGTAATGAACAAATGGACTAAAGATGTCTTTACGAGTGATCTTAAAAAGATCTTACACTTATAAGCGATTAGCCATACAATGTGGGTAATCCTTTTCCGAAACTTGTAAAAAGTAACAATTAATACAAGCCAGCCCTTTTAAAAGGACTGTTTATTGGTAATACTTGCGCAGGTGTTCACCGTTCCAATAGCATGGAACGAGATCTCCGTTTAAGCGTGCAAGCATGTAGGTGCCTGGATGAAGGACTTCTTCAATCTGGTAAGGTCCTTCCCAGTTTGGTCCGAGCAAGCCAGCAGTGGGGTCACGGGTATTTAAGAAAACTTGTCGTAGCACTAGGTCACCGATGTTGAATTTCCTTTCTTTCACTTTTGAGTTAAAATACAGGGCGACATGTTGCTGGTACGCAACAACTCGGAGTTGGGCTCTTTCTCGCTTCTCCTCAATTGAGTCTAGGGACTCCATCATTAGTTGGCTGTTCTGGTCCTGGTCGTATGTAATGCATCGGTGTGAGGGGGGATCTAACTCGACAAGTAACATAGCTTCATACCCGTATGCCAAGGAAAACGGGGTATGACCTGTCGCTGTTCGATGAGAATTTCTATATGACCAGAGTACTTCAGGCAGCTGTACTGGCCATGCTCCTTTAGCGTCTTCAAGTCTTTTCTTCAGGGTGTCCTTAAGCGTTTTATTCACTGCTTCAACTTGCCCATTTGCTCGTGGATGCGCGACTGAAGAAAATCTTTTGATGATCCCGTGCCTCTCGCAGAAGTCTGTGAACAAGTCGCTGTCAAACTGGGTGCCGTTGTCTGAGACAATTTTTTGAGGCAAACCATATCGACGAACAATGTTCTTGATGACAAAGTCTAGAACTTTCTTGGTCGTTATGGTAGCGAGCGGCTCAGCTTCGGCCCATTTGGTGAAGTAGTCAACTGCTACGACTGTGTACTTCACTCCGCCTTTTCCCGTTGGCAGGGATCCAATCGAATCTATACCCCATACTGTGAAAGGCCAAGGACTCTGCATTTGTTTTAACTCGTTGGGAGCTGCGCGTGGGATTTTGGAAAATCTCTGACACTTATCGCATTTTCGCACAAACTCCATTGAGTCTTCGTTCATAGTCGGCCAGAAATAGCCCTGCCTTAGAATCTTCTTTGCCAAACTTTTCCCCCCAGCGTGATCCCCGCAGAAGCCTTCATGTACTTCCCTCATCAGCTCTTTAGCTTTCTCTGGTGTAATACATCTGAGGAGTGACAAGGAATATCCTCTTCGGTAAAGAACACCATCGACCAGTATGTACCTTGCAGCCTGCCTTTGGAGGGTTCTGGCTTTATTTCTATCTGTCGGTAGTACACCATTTGTAAGATATTCCAAGTAAGGTGCCATCCATGTGTCCCCCATCTGGATTTCCATATTGGTTTCATCTGCTCGTATGCTTGGCTCGCACAATCTTTCTACTGGCACAATATTCAAAGTGTCAGCATCTTTCGCGCTTGCGAGTTTGGCTAAGGCATCTGTGTTCGAATTTTGATCCCGAGGTATTTGCTGGAGGGTATACTTCTTGAACTGAGCCAACATATCTCTAGTTTTGTTCAAGTATGCCACCATTTTGAGGCCTCGTGCTTGATATTCCCCTAGAACTTGATTCACTACCAGCTGTGAATCACTGTAAATATCTAGCACTGTTATACTCATGTCTTTTGCCAATCTTAATCCAGCGAGGAGTGCTTCGTATTCGGCTTCATTATTTGACGCTGTGAATTCGAACCTAATGGCGCAGTGAAACCGATGCCCTTCCGGCGTTATCAAAATCACTCCCGCTCTTGCGTGAGATTCGTTGGACGATCCATCCGTGAATAACTTCCACGAAGGAGCTTCATCTTGGGGCTCAGGAGCAGTAGGCTTTTCGCACTGCTCGTTTTCTGGGAGCTCATTGAACTCTGCAGTAAGATCAGCCAAGACTTGTCCTTTTACTGCTGCTCGCGGTGAATATGTAATATCGAACTGCCCTAGTTCGACTGCCCATTTTCATAAACACCCAGCCGCCTCTGGTTTTTGGAGGACTTGCCGAAGGGGCTGGTCAGTTAAGACTGTAATGGGATGGGCTTGGAAGTAAGGACGTAGTTTCCTTGAGGCCAAGATTAAACAATAGGCTAACCTCTCGATGGGAGGATACCTCTGCTCTGCTCCGATTAGCCTCTTGCTTACATAATAAACCGCCTTTTGTACGCCTTCTTCCTCTCGTACTTGTACCGCACTAGCAGCAACTTCGATAATCGCCAGGTAGATGAACAAAGGTTCTCCTTCGATAGGCTTTGATAAAATAGGAGGCTGTGCCATATTGGCCTGAAAAGCCTGCTCGCAGTCTCCTGTCCATTCGAACTTCTTGTTGCCTCTAAGTAGATTGAAGAAAGGGACGCATTTATCCCTCGACTTGGAAATGAATCTACTTAGGGTGGCAATTCTTCCAGTTAAACTTTGTACATCCTTGATCTTCTCTGGCAATTTCATGTCGATCAGGGCTTTTATCTTTTCGGGGTTGGCCTCGATTCCTCTTGAATTAACGATGAACCCCAAAAATTTCCCTGATCCAACTCCAAAGGAACATTGAGAGGATTTAGTTTCATCTGGTACTTATTCAACACATCGAAACACTCTTGTAAATCCTTCACATGTCCTTCTACTTTTTTCGACTTTACCAGCATGTCGTCCATGTACACCTCCATGTTTACTCCGATCAACTCCTTAAACATGTGGTTAACCAATCGCTGGTAAGTCACACCTGTGTTATTCAATCCGAAGGGCATTACTTTATAACAGTATAATCCCGTATCGGTCTGAAAGCTGGTGTGATCCTTATCACGGGGATGCATACTAATCTGATTGTATCCTGAGTATGCATCCATGAAGGAGAGGATCTCATGTCCTGCAGTTGCATCGACCAGCTGGTCGATCCTTGGGAGTGGGAAGCAATCCTTTGGGCAGGCTTTATTGAGGTCTGTGAAATCCACACAGGTTCGCCATTTTCCGTTAGGCTTGGGGACCGGTACTAGATTAGAGACCCATGATGGATAAAACGCCATCTGGATAAACCCATTCTCCTTTAATCTTGCAACTTCTTCTTTTAAGGCTTTCGATCTATCCCTATTGAGCATCCTTCTTTTCTGTTGTACGGGTGGAAAACTCTTGTCAATGTTCATGACATGGCTGATAACTGCAGGATCTATCCTAGCCATGTCTTTGTGTGACCAGGCAAAAACTTCCTGATTTTTTCTTAGAAATTCCACTAGTCCATGCTTCGTGGTCGCTTCTAAATTTTTCCCGACTTTTACAACTCTGGTCGGGTCTTTTTCGTCAAGTTGGACCTCTTCCAGGTCCTCGACAGGTCCAACATTTTCCTCAAAATCCCCAAAGGGAGGATCTAAATCCCTATCCTCACTTTGGGCAACACCCTATTTGGTGACTCCATCACCGGATTAGGCTTGTGTATCAATAGCCATCTGTAATTTTTCTGGGGGAGTGTTCTTTGACGTTCCCTTCTTAGCCTTTATGACTGAGGTGTTGTTGCACTCCCTGGCTTCCCTCTGATTTCCCAACACGCATCCTACCCCTGCGTCTGTCGGGAATCTCATAGCCAAGTGCCATATGGAGGTCACGGCCCGTAGATCAACCAATATGGGCCTTCTAATGACAGCATTGTATGCCGAAGGACAATCGACTACTATAAAAATAGCAAGTAATGTCCTGGTAGCAGGCGCTGTACCTGCCGTGACTGGAAGTCTGATTGACCCTGCCAGGGCGAGTCCCTCGCCTGAGAAGTCGTAGATTGTTTGTTTGCAGGGCTCCAAGTCCTTAATGGACAACTTCATGCGTTCCAGCGAAGATTTATACAGGAAGTTCACTGAACTTCCTGTGTCAACTAGCACTCTCTTCACCATCATATTGGCCATCTGGATATCCACGACAAACAGATCGGAATGTGGGAACCGGACATGCTGAGCGTCGCTATCAAAGAAGGCTATTTCACCCTCTTTTGACCGAGCCTTTTTTGGTGCGCAGCCCTCCACAGTCATCATCTCGATGTCCTGGTCATGGTGCAAAGTTCGAGCATATCATTCCCTAGCCTTTCCACTGTTTCCCGCGAGGTGCGGGCCTCCACAGATGGTTAATAATGTGTCAGTTACGGGATCAGGTTGCAAAGGTGGCGAGGGTTGGCGTGTGGGCGCTTTCTCGTTGCCACCTGGAGCTTCGCGTTGGGAATTTCTCGAGGCCCGTACATACCTCCTCAAGTATCCTTGTCTAATAAGGAACTCGATTTCATCCTTCAGCTGGTTGCATTCATTGGTATCATGTCCATAGTCGTTATGATAACGACAAAACTTGGTAGTGTCTCTTCTCGAAATATCCTTTCGAATGGGGGCAGGTTTCTTATAAGGCACACTGGAACTCGTGGCCTGATAAACCTCTCCCCGAGACTCAATGAGGGCAGTGTAGTTAGTGGACCGAGGTTCATAACGATACCCTTGGCTCGTTTATTGTCCGAGGTGGAAGGCTCATTGTGCTGCCGTTTCCCCCCATTCTTGCCATTTCCATTGCCTTTGCCGTTGCCGTTGGGTTTTGACCCATTGGCGGCTTTGGCGGGCTCAGCAGTCCCCTTATCCTTGCCTGGGGTTTTTCCTTCACTGGCGATGCCATCCTCGAGCTTAATGTACCGATCAACTCGATCCAAGAATTCCTGGGTAGTCCTGACCCCATGCTTTCTGAGACTGTTCCAGAGAGGCGTACGACGCTTAACTCCTGTAGTTATGGCCATCATCTTGCCTTCATCTCCCACTGTTTTCACTCCAGCAGCTGCTCGCATAAAACGCTGGACGTAATCTTTCAGTGGCTCTCCATCTTGCTGGCGTATTTCGACCAGCTGATTTGCCTCAGTCGGGTGCACACGACCCGCATAGAACTGTCCATAAAATTCTTTCACGAACATTTCCCAGGAAACTATACTTGCAGGAGGGAATTTGAAAAACCACTCCTGTGCAGCATCAGAAAGTTTTGCAGGGAAGATCCTGCACCGAGCATCTTCGGACACTTTCTGAATGTCCATTTGTATCTCAAACTTGTTGACGTGAGATACCGGGTCACCATACCCGTCAAAGTTTGGAAGCATAGGCATCTTAAACATGCTAGGAGTTTCTGCCATAGCTATCCTTTGGACGAAAGGAGAGCCCTTTCTCCTATCGTGGTCGATATAAGATGTTCTTCCCCCGACCAGCTGCTGGACTGCCTGGTTGAGGGCATCTATCTGAGCCTGCACGGCGCCAGGAATCGCTGGGGCTTCTGGTGCTGGGGGAACGTACTCGTCGTTCCGTTCCCGGCGATCGTTGAGTACGTCTCTTAAATCCTCATCTCTCCTTTGGTGCTCGCTAGCTCCGAGCCGGTTAAAGATGTTATTTTGTCGGGGTTGCCCCCCAGCGTCCCGTCTTTCGGGTTGGTCATCTCTAGGTGGTAGGCTTCTGCCCCCACCTCTTTCCTCATTTCTCCAACCAGCGTTCCCTTTGCCTGAGTCGGCCTCGTTATAATCATGGCCATCTCTGAATCTTGATTGGCTATGATGAGATCGATTGTTCCCCCGATTGCCTTCCCGGGCTGGAACCTCCCGAGCGTTAGAGGGTGGCCTATGCTGGTCGGTAGGTCCCCGTGCATTATCATGCCGTGGGGGGTTCCAGACCGCAGAACCTAACTCTGAGTTCCTTCTGTTCCCAAAAGGACGCTGTCCTCTGCTCGGAGGGTTTGGCTCGTCGCCCCTATGGCGTCTAGGGCTGCGGGGTGGCTGCCCGATCCTATTCTGCCTTGGTTGCGGGGGATTACCATGACCAGCCTAGGATTGGGGCTGTGCCTCAGGGTCCCTTAGAATGACATCGTCCTGAGGCATCGGTGGCTGCTCGGGCCTTTGGGGGCTCGAGGGCTAGATAGGCGGGCTAGGATTAGGATCCCTTTGGGGCGGCCCATTTGTAGGTTGATCAGGCTGGGATGCAGGTGCAGCCTGATTCCTAGAAAGTTGTAAGGCTACTTCGAGGGCTGCCATGGCCTCCCTCTGAAGGCTGTCCATCTCCGCCTGCCTCTCACTCAGTTCCAAGCGCTATCGTTCAATCTCTTGTTGCTGCCGTGCCATAATCTCGGCAGCACTTTCCTGGCTGGCCCTCAGATTGGCCAATTCATCCTGCAATACCCCTAAGGTATTCCTCAGCGTCTCGGAATCCATTTCTTCCTCATCGAATTCCAAATGTGGCTCATCCTCAGTCATGTTTGGAGGAGGAGGAGGCGGGTGAGATGGTGCAGCGCTAGCCGCCTGTCCAGTTTTCTTAGTAGTTTTCGCCAGTGATATTTCAATGATGTTGTATCAAGCTCTCAATGAAAGCACCAGAATGTTGACCCTGATTTTGGTCAACTGACACGAAGTCAAAATGGTTGATGTGGACAGATATGTTGAAATGAGAATGATGACAAAACAATAAAACACACAGAAATTTATAGTGGTTCGGCCCCAGAATCTGGTAATAACCTACGTACACTTGAGCTGTTATTGATATAAAATTCAAAGGAGTGATCAAAGAACTAGGGTTCAATGAGTTTCACCAACCTCTGAAGAACAAAATAATATATCCGATATGATAACTCTAATACACTCATAAAACTCTAATCTCCAATAATTCGAAAGAAAAAAGTCCTCTCCCTTGAGCTATCTTTCTCTATTTATAGGCTCAAGGAAGATTACATTAATTTGTTACAGATATTCTTTCCTAAATAATCGGATATTCAGGAAATCATGGGAGACAATCTCGGGATTGATTAAGATCTTTATAAAATTATCCTGAAATACGCGGAATGCGCGACCATACTGGTCACTGGAAAACCTCAACCACCTATGCTTGCAATATGTTACTGGTCGATACTCTAGCAGAATTCCGCCAGGTGTCAACCACGTGTACAGAAACCACTTGCCACGTCATCCGTGCCTGTTTTTTGGATAACATTGTGTTTTTTGGATTTTAAGCATGGGAACTTAACTTAGGGTGCTCGGGATCGATTCTACTACTGTGTTTGGTGGAATTCAATGTTCCGGAGACTAGAACATTATCCGAAAGCTTTTTTACAATTATTAATGGTATTCCTTATCTTGGTTGTGACTAGGTACTAAGCTAGGGCTCGGGAAACAGATCGTGCTCAAGAGGCATCTCTCGTAATCAATATACATGGAAATTAAAGGTAAGAAAACTGAACCCGATTGTGGATTTATAATGGGACGAAGGATTCCCTATTTTTTATGCTTTATAAAGGATGGTATTATTCCATGTAAATAATAAACAAACAACAAAAGAGTGTTGGAGTTTACATTAGCGCATAGGGCACGGCTCAGGGACTTGTAGCTAAGGACAACTTATTATGCACTGAGCTCGGTTTAAGTAGACCGTAGTCTGTGGAGTAAACAGAGGGTGCGACCTAAGGGTGTCGACCCTAATTATCATGTGATTCGATTATTATCATTGATTGATGGACTTGTTATGCTGAATAGCTGAGTATTGGTTTGTTGGTTCTCTAGTTGTGTCTATGGACTATATGATCGATGTGGTATGCTAAGTGTATGAACCTGCTTTAAAAGATTATTCAATTGCTATCATTGTTTGTACTATAACATTATGTTTCTTGTTGGGTCTTGGCTCATAGGTGCTACGTGGTGTAGGTAAAGGCAAGGGCAAGCTTGATCAGCCCTGAATCGGAGAGCTCTGAAGGCAGAATGTACATGATCAGCTGCTCGGCCGCCACAGTTGAGGGGAGACAAGAACAAGATGACCACAAATGTCTGTTTTTCCCTTAGAGTGTCTTGTGGTTGTTTATACTCTAGAAATTTTGTAAACTTACTTTCAAACATTGTTTCTTTTGGGATCCCTTGTTCAAAATGTTTAATTATAGTAAATGTGTCTTTGTGACCAAAACATTTTAACCCTAGTTCATTAATGATTTCAGTGACACAGTTTTAACTAAATGACTTGATTAGCAAGTCCTGCACCTTTATAAATACACAGTGTAGTGGTCTTGGCTATCCAGGGCATTATAGATTAACACTGGAGGTTCCAATAACCATGCTGGGGCATGTAGCCCTAATCAAATGAGTGACTGAGGAGTAAGTCACTAATATGGGTTCCGCACCCTTTGCCATGTGACGATGCAGTCACTTGGGTCTTCTGACCCTGGCTCAGATGAGTGACTAATGAGTGAGTTAGTAATATAAACCAAATGAGTGACCATGGAGTCACTAATGTGGGCTTCGCACCCTTATCCATGTGACGATATAGTCACCTGGGCTTTCTGGCCCTAGCTCTGAGTGACTAGCCATTAGACTAGACAAGCGCCTTTAGTTTTCATCGAACTTGAGGTCGGTCAAGCATTAATGCTCATGATGAGTCATTCAATGCTTATGTCGATTAGATCTAATATTTTCGGCTTGCGTTAAACACGCTAAAACCATTCTTGACTCATAAGCCAATTCTATACGACCAATGCTCAGTACTACTGCCAAACTTGACTAGTAAGTCACAGCTTCACAGTTAATACTGACACCATTGTCGATTCTGACTATGGAGTCAGTTTCACTCACAAGTAAGCAATGCAATCAGGCCTATATCATATGTCAAATATCCAAATGTACGGCATTCAACATGCTTACTTAACAGTTGCTGGCATAATTATGATCATGCATAAATGCAGAGACTCAAGCTCTAAACAATCTCATATTCAACATTCATGTCATGCCCTATTCACATGTTTCTCATGCATCACATGCTGGATGCAGTTTTCTTACCTCTAGTTCGAGCGAGAAATAACAATTGAACAACCTTTGGGAATGATCAATCCTTTGATCCCTTAGCGGTCACCTAGTCACAACCGAATATAACTTCTAATTAATGACATTAACAATAAAAGGTTCTGGACCTAAACCTCACTCCTAGAACCACGAATCGTACCCAAACGGTGAGTAGAATCGATCCCGAGCCTTAGGAGTTGAAACCCCGAGCCAAAAACCCTCAAAAGGGCCCGCTAGGACCAGGCTGAAATAGCCCTGGTTCTTCCTCCTTCGATTTTTCCATTTCCAACCTGAAAAACATGCTTTCAAACTCCATCCAAACCCCCCAAATGAACCCAAATATCTACTCTACATGTCCTAAGCATCATAAACTAACCAAACTTTGCCAAAACCTCCCACTGAATTCTCAACTTTCCAACCAAAATCCCAACTAAAAATCAATAAGAAAAATAGAGCAAGAACCAGAGTTTTAATGGCTAGAAACTCACCTTAATCTCAGTATCACAACCTCTTCAATGGTATAACATAACTCTAGATCATCAAAACTTGGTTCCACAAAAAGCGCTTCAAAATTCAAAGAAAGAAGGAGAGAAAATGATGAACGGATGAAGAAGGAGTTGATGCTCTGTTTTGGTTCAGTTCTATAGCCTTCTTAGTTCATATATATCCTTAGATGAAAAGACTAAAATGCCCCTAAGCCTATTTAAAACCCTTAACAGCCACCAAGGGCAAAATCATCCTTTCCCGCCTATCCCATTAATCATAATTCACACCCTCCAATTCCCGTTATTTCCAATATTCTCAAATGCTAATAAATCATATCCCATTACCCTTTAATTCCCGACAATGTTCTAATCCTCAAATTACCCCGAGACTCACCCCGAGCCCCGAAATTAACCCCATTTTGACAAAACCGATAACTTGCATTCTGAGATCATCTCATGTCGAATGGCTCGAACAAATCAACATTATGATGTGGTCCCACTCACAATTCACCAATATGCATGGAAATATACAATTATGCCCTCAATGGGCCAAATTACCAAAATGTCCTTATAATGAAAAAAAATGGACCCATATGCATGCATTTTTCATCATATTATAATATAATTCACTTAAACATGCATATAATTATTTAATGGCATAATGAATCAATTATGGGCCTACCGAGCTCCTAATCAAGGTCCTAAACCTTATTAGGAAATTTGGATCATTACACCACATTATTATGTGGATATATTTGTAGCACACAGCTTGAGGCAATCCTAGTGAGCGGATTAGCGAAATAGTCACAGCAGGGTTTAATACCTGACTCGGGGTGAGCCTAGGGGTATTTTGGGAAATTTAACTGTTATCCCCAAAATTTGAATACGATGACGTGGCGATCAAAAGTGACAAGTGGCAATACATGGTAGTGAGGGACATTTTAATAGTCAACAAATGTGTTATCAAGAAAGGCAAAAGGTTTGAGATTTATATTTAGAGTTGCGATATTACTTGTCATAAAAATTATTTATCTGGTTTGGAAGTGATTTGACCGACCATGTAAAATTTCTGACTGACTGGTAAGGATTTTTGACTGACCGGTAATGCGCTTTGGCCGACCAATCATTTTGGAGTCAGGTTTATCCGATCAGTCAAATGTTTTGCCTAACCAAAAGGGTGTTTTGGCCGACCAGTCTCACTTCAGGGAGTGGAGTTGGCCGACCAGACAGATCATGACTCTGCAACAAAATTTCAGTAACACTTCAGCTAGACTTATTCGTACCCACTGCGGGAATCTCTCAGATTATCCCAAAGAAATCGCATATTGTTGTATTTTAAATTTTATTATTAATTAAATATTGGTTAGAGCAACTGAATTATCCCGATGATGGAGGGATTTTGATTTGTACAATCCTTGAGCCTATAAATAAAGAGCTCATGGCATCATTGAGGGGGGGTCTGATTCTATTTTTTCTGTCTAATCTTTTGGGAACTCGGGAATTTTTGAATGATTATTTCTGAGAGAAATCTTGTACTTTTTCATTTACGCTTAAGAAACTCAGTTGACACAGGTCCATGTGATCGTAAGTGTAGATCTATATATCACAACTCCAAGTGGATTAGGCTATTACCAATAAATTCAGGCTGAACCCCTATAAAACTATCGGTGTCGTATTTTCTCTTGAAGGTTTACTGTAGTTTTGACGTCTATTTGTTGTTGGCCAAAATTGTGGTCAACATTTTGGTGCTTTCATTGAGAGCCTGAAGAGAAGAAACACAATATTATTGTATCATTATGGTGCCCAAGAATACCAATGTGGCCTCCAAGAAGTCAGGCACATCTAAAGAGCCTGCTAAATTAGAAGGTCGTGGCCCTCAAGACCATGAGACTGAACCCAGGGTCTTTCCTGAGGAGGCGACTCCAGAAGTTGAACAACATCAGGAAGCCATGGGGGCCTTCCAAGAGGAGATGGCACAATTCAACGCTCGGCAGGAGTCATTTGCTGAAGAGATGGCTAGACATAAGGTTGCATTTGAGCAGCAAAGATGGGAGATCGACGCTAGGAGCGAAGAGATCAGGCAACGGTGGGAGGAGGCCGATAGGCCACACCGCGAGGCTGCACTTTCTCTGGAGGCGACTACTGTTAGATTAGCTTATTCAAGATCTTTATTTATTTTCATGTATATCTAATATTAAACAAATTAATACGAGATAGCCTAAAACATGTTTCTAAAATTGAATTCAAAGAGAAACAAAGAATAGAATACTTACAGTATACGCAGCGGAATTAAAGAGTCCTTCCTTCAGTTTCTCTAACTCTTGTAACCTCTCTGTCGCAGAGTATTATCAAGAAACTGAACCGATCTTCTATTTTCTTCACAATATTAAAATGTATCCTTAGAACCACCTAGACTAGTGTGGGCAATTCTCAACACATGAGATAGATATAGAGAGAAGAAGAGAAAATAACAAAGAGGCTTAGAAAAGGACTTGTGTTTAGAGAGAATCTAAAACTATCAGAAATTCTGACTTGTGACTTATATTTTGACTTCTCTCTAAGCACTCATTTTATAGACTCAATTAGGCCATTTAATTTAATTAAAAAATCAATAAAATAATAGCCATTTTGAAGCCCTAGGTAGAAATTATCATGGGCTATAAGCCCGTGAAATTTCTCATTTGATTATAAGCCCATTGGACTTAAAATCAAGGCCTATATTATTTTCTATTGATTTAATTAATTAAATAATTATTTAAATCCTTTATAAAATTAATTATTTATAATTTGAACCTTGATTTAAACTTATTTATCAATTTAGATACCAATTTATCTTAATTAATAAATCTGCCATAATTTCTCTTTTCTTCTCAAAATTACACAACTCTGTGAAACTATCCAAAATTGACCTGGTCAACTTTGATAATTCTAATTGATGATTAAATCAATTAATTGAGACTATCTAGATTATTTTATCCAAGGTAAAATGGGGACCATGGGCCTATGAAATCAAGTTCCAATAAGTTATCATAAATCTAACAAATAAATTTACTAACTTATTAATTCCTCGTGACTCCACTATAGACTCAGAATTGCACTCTTGAATTCATAGAGCGCTCTATAACAAATGTAGATACGCTATTAATTATCCATTGTTACAACCATAATTGTCACACAATCCTCTATAGACAGTCTACAATAAGATAGGACTAAAATACAGTTTTACCCCTCAATGTATTTTATCCTTAAAACACTTAGTTCCTTGTAAATGATATTTCAGTAAACTAATTTAATTACTGAAATGAGATCTCTATCATTTAACACCTTGAACCAAACTAAAAGGAAACCATCGTTTCACTTCTTTATCAGAAGCTATAGATGTTCATATCTATGATTAACACTCCCACTCAATTATACTATCGAGTTCCCAAGATGTAAGTATGGGCTAGTTCGTAGGGTAAGCTGGTAACGAACAAGTCAAAGAACTCAAATAATACAATCAGTTAGAATACTAACCACTCAGAATTGAGATTGAATTGACCTATGGTCAACATATGATATGACTAGAATAGATAATAACGGTATGTTTACTTATCTTATCAACTGTAAATATCGGTCATGTCCGATGTAACAAATACATCCGATCTTATCTACTTCGCTAATGTTCTGGAAAGAACATAACACTGTAATGTGTAAGTAGATCATATCGTAGATTGGCAAGTCAGTGTAAATCCTGTGCACTGACTAATCTTAGCACTAACTTATTTTGAACATATAATCATATTAATATTCCACTGTGATGACGTCACTATAAATAAGATTAGCTATATGCTCGGGATTTAATAGAAGTTTATATTAAACAAATAATCATGAAAAATAAAACATGTGAGCAAAGTGATTGACCAAGTCAAAAAAATGATTTCTATTCTTTTATTGATAATAAAATGAGATTACAAAGAATTTGGGTTTTAATTAGGGCATAAAACCCCAACAACTACGCAGTTGACCCATGCCAATGCCCAAACTACAGCACGAGGAGAAGCTACCCAGGGAGCAAGGAATACATTTACTGGTCAAAAAACTACTGACAGAGCCAATTCTCGGGGACCGGACAGAAGTAGAAGTTACCCCTCTGGTCGGGAAGATGATGGGGTTCGATCCGAAACTGCCTCGACTCAAAGGGAGAACTCTAGAACCCCTCCAGGAGCCACTGATCAGAAACTTCTAGATCAGGGAGTCACCGATCGGGCAGTAAAAAGACTCCACCCAAGCAAGATCAAACCAAAACTCCACAGTTCAAAGATGGACATGGTCGTGATGAGGCTGGTAGTCATCACACCGACCAATCGAAGGAAAAAGGCGGCAATGACCAAAAAGGAGGAAAGGACTGCCCGGTACAAACAGGAAGGCCACCACTGCATCCCGACCAGTAGTGCAGCAGGAGAGAGCATGTCCCGCACGGTAAGCCTTCTGAAAAAACTCGGAGCACAGTGTTTGATCGGTTAGGAGGACGCACTTCTCAGAAGCATTTAAGGGATGTCCTCACTGACAAGAGAAGGACCATCCCGGTTGAAGGGAGAGATCTGACCCGACCTGCCAGTCAAGTAGAAATACTTGATGACAGTGCGCCAGATAGAAATGCCCGACTAGGCGTTCAAGACCTTGAGCCCCCAACGGTCGCCCCAGGCATCTAGGCCCAGCTTGATGCGCTAACGGCCGCAGTTCAAGGTTTGTCGAAATGACCTTCTGCAATCGATCCAGTAGACCACAAGAATGGCCATAACACCCTACTACCTTAGATTTGTTACTAAGTGAGTTTAAAAACGTGCAATCACTCGCTAATCGAAGCTTTTAAAGCAAAAGTGTAATTAAATCATAAAGATAGTAGAAACTTTAGAAATAATTCAATTTCATTGAAAATCATAAAAGTTTAACACTTGGGATCCCAAAATACTGTTTAGAAATATTTACAACATATAAATACAACCAAGTCAGCTAAACGATAAAATCTAGGTTTTATTACAATCATCTCCCAAAATCCACAGGCTGTGGCAGCCAAGCAGGCCAAACATGTACACACCGCCCCATGCTTGCTACATTCATGGTTGGTTGGCTTTCTCCTTGCCCTTATCTGCTCCACAGACACCCGTGAGCCGAAGCCCAGCAAGAAAACCCACAAACAGATAACATATGCAAAACCAACACATAGCATATAATCAAGCCATCAATAGGCTAAACACATACGGCCAAGCCGTCCCAGGCGCTTTACCAGGTCCTGGGTTTGTGGTCCTCACCGTGAGGATATCCCAGGTATCCTTTAGGGACTCGCCCTGGCAACTCGCACTCCACGTGCTCAATGCTACTCCTTGCCCCTTGTCGTACTCGGCCTTGCACTCAACATGCCCAACGTCGGTCCCGGCCCTTTGCCGTTCCCGGCCCCTGCTGACCTCGGCCTACGCCGTTCCCGGCTCTTGCCGAACATTTACATAATAGCATTCATAACAACATAAACAAATATTGAACACTAGCAAATTCAACCAAAGGTCTACGCCCTGCAATTCAAACATATTGGGCTCAGCCCTGAATACAAGATCTATGGAAACAGGGTTTTTCTTACCTGCGTCCCGAGCTCTCCGAGCACCGGTATCCCAAGCACAGTCCTCTAACTTGAGCCTCGTTGAAACCCTAGTCACAACACATAACAATATTCATCCATCAATTTCTAACCCATTAAATAACTTTGAACCATAATTATGATCTCTGGGACATTGAATTCAATCAATCCGGGTGATAAAATCCATCCCGAGCCTTAACCTTTGAGTTCCCAAGCCTGAACACACATTAATACACAAACTGGCACTAAGAGTCGCGACTAGTCTTGAAGCAGAGGCTAGCACTGCGGCTAGTCTTGAAGCAGAGGCTAGCACCTCACTGAAGCACACACGGGTCGCGGCGCACTTGGCCAAGCGCCGCGGCGCACATCAAACTCCATGGCCTCCCATGGTTGCGCACGCACACGGACTGTGGCATGCCCCTCCTAGGGCCGCGGCCCCCACCTCCAAACCCAGAAATCTTCATCTCTTCCTACTTTTTCTTCTGACCAACTCACCCAAAATCACCTCAACCCAGCAATTTAACCCATAAATTAAGCTTACATCCCTCAACCACACCATCTAAACTTTACTATAAGTTCACATAGCCATGAAACTCAGCTCACAATAAAACTTAACATCATAATCCCAATTCACATGCAGCTCATGGTTAAAACTACAATTCTACTGAGACTCAAGAAATTTGAAGGTTAAACTCCTTACCTCAGCTGATAATTCTTGGCCTACTTTGCTCCTCCACCTTGAAAGCTCTCTCTCACACAAGCCTCAAGCCTTGGATTTCTGCTGAAAATCTCCCAAGCTCACACACCATAGGCCAAAATAATAAACCGACTTTGAGAGGATTAAGCTAAAAATGGGTTCTTCCCTTTGGTTCCAACAGTTTCTCTTACTTAACTATATCTAACTTTATTCTTAAAAAATGACCAAGCTGCCCCTTAAGCTTAGCCTCTATCCTTAATTGACCCAAGGGAAATTTAGTCATTTACCTAATCCCGCTAAGTCCTCGAGGTCCAAAATAATAATTTCCCAAATATTCTTTCCTACACACTCTGACCTCAAATATATCTCCGAATATTTACTTTCATACCCTGATAACCCAATAATACATCTAACACCCTAATTACCCCTCGACTCGCCCTGAGTCGGATTCTCAACCCCGTTGTGACTTTCGGGCTAACCGCTCCCCAGGACTGTCTCAGATCGTGCTACACAGAAATATATCACATGCATATCATATTTATCACATTTACGCCCTCAATGGGCTAAAATCACAAGCATACCCCTAATATCCAAACGGGGCCCAAATGCACATTTAATTCAACTAAACATGCATCTTTATCATATATTCACATAAATTCACATATTAACACATTAAATCATGTATTGCCCTCCAGGCACACTAATCAAGGCCCTAAGCCCTATTAGCAAATTTGGATCGTTACAGTGGCAGTCCGTTTTGTGCCCGAATCAGAGCAGCCCAGCCCCCAGCAAAGTATAAAGCACCGGTACTGCCAGTATATACAGAAAAGACAGACCCCATAAAGCATGTTGGGATGTTTGAAGACCAAATGGAGCTGCTCGGGGTGAGTGATGATTATCGTTGTAGAGTTCTCCCCACTAAGTTGTCTGATACTGCCCAAGAGTGGTATTGGAAATTCAAGCCAAACTCCATTACCTCTTGGGAGAATTTCAGGAAAGAATTTTGTAGATAGTTCAGCACTGCTCGGACTCCTCCAGTTTATGTCAATCACTTGGCAGATATCAAACAAGGGAAGGATGGATCTCTTACGAATTACATACAGAGGTTCATACCTGGTTGGGGATAGTAACAAAGCAAGAGAGAGATATGCTCGAACACTTCGACATGAGTTGGATGCAACATCGACATCAGAGGTCGTGGCTGTAGAGGAGCGACCTCCAAAGAATCCATAGTATGAAAGTGAGTCTCTCACTTTTACTGAAGATGATGCTCAGCATGTAAGATATCCTCATAATGACCCACTTATCATTATAGTCCAAATTGTGAACATGAAGGGTAAGTGATGTCTAGTCGACACGGGAAGTTCTGTGAATATTATTTACAAGTCATCTTTTGAAAGGATGAAATTTGAAGCCATGCTCCCAAGTTATTTACGGATTTACTGGAGAAGGGTTGTCACCGACCGGAGCATTCAAGTTACCGGTCACAACAGGAGATGCTCCTAGGCACGAGACAGTCATGACAGAGTTTTTGATAGTCGATTGTTCGTCGGCTTATAATGTGGTGATTTGTCGACCACTACTCACGGCCTTGCATCTGGCAGTCTCTATGTGGTACCTTTCCATGAAGTTCCCGACCAGTGCAGGACTAGGTTGTGTCCGAGGAGACCAAAGAAAAGCTAGAGAGTGTTACAATGCTTTGGTAGTTAAAGCACGAAAGGGAGCTAAGGAGAATAATATGATTGTGTGTGTAGATAGAGAAGAAGTAGAGGAGATGACTATCGACCAATATAGCATTATGGTTGTAGCTGACCAAGAGAAAGTGTTAGAAGTTATCAACTAAGAAAGTACTCTTGGTTTCAATAAGCACAAGCCCCATCCAGTGATGAAGTCACCAAATAGGGTGTTGCCCAAAGCGAGGGAATGGACTTTGATCCTCGCTTTGGGGATTTGGATAGTGAAGTGGGACCCATGGAAGAGTTAGAGGAGGTCTCAATAGATGAAAGTGACCCGACCAGAGTAGTCAAAATTTGAGAAAAGTTGAAGTTGGAAGTGAAAGCACAGAAGGTAGTATTTTTGCAAAGGAATCAAGATGCCTTCGCCTAGTCTCACAAGGATATGGTGGGTATCTCACCAACTGTGATCAGCACGTGCTCAATGTGGATGAAAGCTATCTAGTAGTGCAGCAGAAGAGAAGATTGCTTGACAAGGAACGAGCAAAGGCTCTCAAAGAGGAAGTCGAGCGACTAAAGGAAAATGGGTTCATAAGAGAGGCTTATTACCCCACCTGGGTTTCAAAACCAGTTTTAGTGCCCAAGTACAATGGGAAGTGGAGGATTTGCGTGGACTTCGCCGATCTGAATAAAGCATGTCCTAAGGACTGTTTTCCCTTACAAAGGATAGACTTGTTGGTTGATGCAACTTATGGTCATGAAACTTTGTCTTTCATGGACGCTTACTCGGGGTATAATCAGATTAGTATGCATCCTCCCGACGAGGAGCATACCAGCTTTCGAATAGACATAGGGTTGTATTGTTATAATTTTATGCCATTTGTCTCAAAGAATGCATGAGCCACCTACCAACGTTTAGTGAATGGCATGTTCTGCGACTTAATCGACAAAAACATGGAGGTACACGAAGACGATATGCTGGTAAAGTCAAAGGAAGCTGAAGGACATGTACGAGATTTGGAGGATTGCTTTGCAGTACTGAGAAAGTACAACATGAAGCTGAACCCCCTCAAATGCTCATTCGGAGTAAGTTCTGAAAAATTCCTTGGGTTTATTGTTAATTCGCGAGGAATAGAAGCGAATCCTGAGAAGATAAAGGCACTCGCGGAAATGAAGTCTCCAGCTAGGATTAAGGATGTGCAATGTTTGACTGGACGAATTGCTGCTCTAAGTAGCTCCATTTCCAAATCAACGGACAAATGTGTCCTGTTTTTTAACTTACTTAGAGGTAGAAAATTTTTTGAATGGATGGAGGAATGTGAGCAAGCTTTTCAAGCCATAGAAAAACATTTGGCTCAACCTCCTGTTCTTTCAAAGCCGGTAGATGGAGAGAACCTTTTTATTTATTTGGCAGTCATAGAGCATGCTATTAGCGCTGCTCTAATACGAGAAGAAGATAAGGTACAACATCCAGTATATTATGTTTGCAAAAGGTTTATAGGAGCAGAGTCGAGGTATCCAATGATCGAGAAATTGGCATATTTTTTAGTACTTGCATCTCGCAAATTGTGGCCATACTTCCAAGCACATCCCATTAAAGTACTTACCAACCAGCCCTGTAACGACCCAAATTTCCTAATAAGGCTTAGGACCTTGATTAGGAGGCCGGGAGGGCCATAATTGGTTTACTGTACTATTATGTGATTATATGCATGATTGTGTGGGTCATATTATTATATGATGATAAAGGCATGCATAGGACTATATACTCTGTTGTGAGGGTATTTTGGTAATTTGGCTCATGGAGAGCGTAATTGCATACTTGTGTTTATTTTGGTAAGCTAATGTTGAGACCACATTATTATGTGGATATATTTGTGATCTGTGACTCGAGACGTTCCTAGCGAGCAAGGTGGCGAAAATTCATGGCGGGGATTTATACCTGGCTCGGGGTGAGCTTAGGGGTATAAATGGGAATTTAGCGAATATATTGGAGTCTATTATGACATTGAGGAATAATATTGATAACTAATTAGATATCGGGAATTAAGCGGGAAATATTAGAGACACTCGAGGAATTAGCGGAAATTGGGTAAAATGACTAAAATGCCCTTATGTGGATTAAAGGGTTTAGACTTATTGGGGGAGGGCATATTAGTCATTTAGCTTACATAAGTTAAATAATACCAGGGCTTTATGTTAGTGGGATTTGTAGAATATTGGAGAAGTCTGAAAAAGAAAGAAAAGGAAGGGAAAAGAAAGAAGGGAAAACAGAGAGAGTTCTCTAAGTCGGTTTATGTTTTCTTCACCAATTTCTTGTGGATTTCTGGAGTAAAACTCAGAGGGAAGTTAGTCCAATTAAGCCACAAGGTTACTGAGCAAAGATTGAGGATTTGGCAAGGGTTAGCAGGATTAGGCCATCACTTGAGGTAAGGTTCTGTAATCTCTTCAGTTGCTGGTTTGGTTTTGTGTCTGGTTTTTAAGCTATGGTGCTTAAGTTGAATTGGATGGAACTCTAGGAATTCAGTCTTAAGACTGAGGAGAGGCAAGCCAAGAAGGTTTAGAGACAGCTTGTGGTCGAAATTCTATCAAAGGTATAAAGTCTAAACTCTAACTTTGTAGTTCAGCTGGTTTTGACTGAGTTTTAGAGCTTAGGAGTGGCCATGGTGAATTCTGAGTTTGTGGATGCATGTGATTGAGTTCTAGATGTTTGGGGTGCTTGGGATGAGTGGAATATGGTCATGAGGTTGTTTTTGAGATTGGGAAAGAGTTGGAAGAGTTTTGGTTCGAGTTGGTTCGAGAAAATCGCAGAGGAGGAAAATTTGTGTAAATCTGTCTGTGACTAGCGCTACAGCGCTAGCCTTTGGGCGCTGTAGCGCTAGGCCAAGTTTGCTGAGGGATTTTGGCTTCTGTTTGTAGCGCTGTAGCGCCCTCCCATGAGCGCTGTAGCGCTACCCTGCTTCCTGAAGTGGATTTTAGGGTTGTTTGCAAGGGTTTTTGACCTAAGGTTTGGGGTTTGGTTCCACCACCTTGTTTGGTGGAACTAGGACTTCCCGGGGGCTCGGGATTGGCCCCGGGGCTAGGTTTTGAACTTGGGGATTTATAATGACTTTGGCCATGATTGTGATTAGGTAAGCGCTAGGGCTCGAGGGGGATCGTGCTCAAGGAGTCAAGTGATCAAAGCTAGTGAAAAAGGTAAGAAAGCTGCACCCGATTATGTGGTTAGGTTGGGACTAAGTGTTCCCTATGCTTGTATACATTGTTATGTGAATGTGATTAACCATGTGAACACGATGGGACTAAGAGCTCCCTCCACTTGTATATCATGTCGTGAGATGGTGTTATTATGCCATGGGACGTGCGATTACCGGCCTAAGGGTGTCGGAATCAATATTTGCGCACTGGGGCGCGGCTCGGCCACTGGTAGCTGAGGCAGCTTATTTATCACTGAGCTCGGTTAAGCTGGCCGGAGTCAGTGAGTATTACACTGGGGGCGGCCCTAATGAGCCGAAGACAGTGTGTTAAATAGAGGGTGCGACTAAGGGCGCCAACCCTGAATGTTATTTGATGGTTGTGATAATCTATTGGCTATGAATGTGAATACTGTGTTATGAATATAGTTGGTTGACTGTTTGGATGACAAACTGTTATTACTGCTTGGATAAATGTTATGAAATATCGGATTCTTAGTTGAGCATTGTGAAATATTAGATAAGTGTTGCTGATCTTGCTATGTTATTATGCTTTCTTGCTGGGCCTTGGCTCACGGGTGCTACGTGGTGCAGGTAAAGGCAAGGGTAGGCTGAATCAACCATGGGTTGGAGAGCTCTGGGGGCGAGGTGTACATCGTCAGCTGCTCGGCTGCCACGGTCGAGAGATTGTACAGGAACAGAAACCTAAAATGTATATTTTGCCATTAGAGTGGCTTGAACTATTTGTAACTTCTAGAATTTGTTGTATCTAAGACACCTAAACCCTGTTTTGAGTCTCCATGTATTAAACCGTCATTTTTAATGGAAATAGCCTGTTTGTGACCGAAATCTTTTTATTCTTACTCTGATAATGGTATAGAGTTTACACTTTGTCTGAATGACTTGATTAGCAAGTCTTGCACTATTTTAAACACACAGTGTAACGGTCTTGGTTATCCAGGGCGTTACAAGCCCTTATGCCAAGTCTTACAAAAACCAAAATCTTGTGGTCGTTTACTTAAATGTGCTGTAAAATTAGGCCAGTTTGAAATCAAATATCAACTGAGGTCAGCCATTAAAGGACATGCTTTGGCAGACTTCATTGCTGAGTGCACTGGGATCCCTGATCTTCTCGACCGGCAACCAAATGTGACTGGGCAGAGAGAGAATTTTCCTACCTAAAAACTTTTGTTGATGGGTCGTCAAATGAACATTGATTAGGAGTGAGAATTATATTGATCATACATGAGCAACATCTAATTCATTGCATGTTGAGGTTTGGATTTAATGCTTCTAATAATGAGGCAGAGTATGAAGCCCTTCCAGCAGGATTGCGCCTGTCTAGAGATGTTCCTGCCCGATCGGTCGAAATAAATAGCGATTCCCAGTTGATGGTCTACCAAATTTTAGGGGAATATCAGGCAAGTGGCTTGCGCATGGTGGCATACTTGAATAAATCCAAGGACCTTCTAGCACAATTCGAGGAGTATACTATTAAGCTAGTACCACGTGAGCAGAACTCCAATGCATATGCTTTGGCAAAATTGGCTAGTGCAAAAGATGCTGAAACTTTAAATATAGTACCAGTAGAATACTTGGCAGAACCGAGTATTAATGAGCAAGAAGCCATGCCCATCACATTAGCTAACACTTGGATGACACCCATCATTACTTACCTTGAGCAAGGAATCTTACCAGATATGCGCAATGAAGCCAAGAAGATTATGAGGCAAGCTGCTAGGTATATTATGATGGATGGGGTATTATATAGAAGAGGGTACTCTATGCCACTACTTAGATGCGTAACACCCAACCAGTCAAAAAACTTATTGGCCGAAGTGCATGAGGGATTCTGCGGAGATCATGCTGGGGGGCAAAGTCTCTCCAAAAAGATTTTGCGGGAAGGTTTTTTTGGCCCACAATGAATGAATATTCCATGGAGTATGTGAAGAAGTGTGATAAATGCCAGAGATTTTCTAAAATACTCAGGGCACCTTCGAATGTTTTGAAGCAGATGCAGATTCCATGGCCTTTTGAAGCAGGTGTTAGAGGACATGCTTAGGGCATGTGTGATTGCTTTTGAGGGATCTTGGAGTAAGTATCTACCATTGATTGAGTTCTCGTATAATAACATGTATCAATCCATGATTGGAGTAGCTCCTTATGAAATGCTTTATTGGAGAAAATGTAGATCACCCATTCATTGGGATGAGATGGGTGAAAGGAGGTACTTAGGGCCAGATATGGTTCAAAAGGCTAATGAGGCTATTGAGAAGATTCGAGCCAGAATACTTGCTTCGCAGAGTAGACAGAAAAGCTACAATGATCCTAAGCGTAGGAATGTGGAGTTCCAGGTTGGGGACCACGTGTTTCTGCGAGTCTCACCGTTGAGAGGGGTAAGGAGATTTGGAGTAAAGGGAAAGTTGAGCCCTCAGTTTTTTGGACCTTTCGAGATCCTGGAGAGGATTGGATAAGTGGCTTATAGGTTGGCCCTGCCACCGTCACTGTCAGGAGTTCATGATGTATTCCATGTCTCCATGTTGCGGAAATATGTTTTAGATACAACACATGTGCTGAAGTATGAGGATTTGAAGTTACAAACAGATTTGTCCTATGAAGAGCGACCAGTTCAGATTTTGGACCGGAAGGACAAAGTTTTGCGGAATAAGACAATTCCGTTAGTTAAGGTGTTGTGGAGAAATAGCAAGGTCGAGGAAGCGACCTGGGACTTGGAGACAGCGATGCAGGATCAGTATCCCGAGCTATTCAGGTAAATTTTGAGGACAAAATTCCCAGTAGGAGGGGATAGTTGTAACGACCCAAAATCACTAATTTGGCTTAAGGGCCCTGATTAGTGTGCCAGGAGGGCATAATTGACTTATGAGTGAATTTATTGATTTAATGCATGATTATATGATGGGCATGCTTGTATGATTATATGAATATAAATGTGGTTAAATATTATATCTGTGAGAACCACATTATCATGTGGGTAGATTTGTAGTGAGCGACTTGAGGTGATCCTAGGAAGCTAGTGTAACGCCCTACTTCCTTAGAGCCATTACCAAGTGTGTTTAAAATCGTGCTTTCCACTCGCTAATCGAGGTTTTAATTCAAAACGTGTAACTAAGCCATAATTTAGAAAGAAAGCATTAGAGAAAGTAGTTTTTCATAGCCAATCATAAAAGTTTACACTTGGGATCCCAAAACATAGTTTAGAAAATGTTTACAATACAAAACTGAACAGAGTCAACTAATCGACAAAATCTAAGTTCATTTACAAGCATCTCCCAAAATCCCCTAGCTGTGACAGCCAGGCTGGCCGGACATGTACACGCCGCCTCACGCCAGCTGTGCTCATGGTTGGTTGATCTTCTCTTTACCCTTACCTGCACCACAGAGCATCTGTGAGCCGAAGCCCAGCAAGAAAACCCAAAACAGATAACATATGCAATACATAAATCAAACATAAGAACAGTCCACCAATGGCTAAACACATACGGCCTAGCCATCCCAGGCATTTACCAAACCCTGGGTTCGCGGACCACGCCGTAAGGATATCCCAGGTATCCTGTTTGGGACTCGCCCTGGCAACTCACACCCCACGTGCTCGTCGCTGCTCCCGACCTCTTGCCGTTCTCGGCCTTGCACTCATCATGATTGATGCCGTTCCCGGCCCCACGCCGTTCCCGGTCTACACCATTCCCGGCTCTCGCCGATCACACATATAATATCAAACACGATATAGCAACAAACACAGAATTCAAGCATAAACAAACAAAGAGCCATGCTCTACAACCCTAGTATATAGGGCTCGGCCCTGCATGTCATTTCCATTCAATATATTGGGCTCAGCCCTGCACACAAGCTCTATGGAAACAGGGGTTTTCTTACCTGAGTTCCGAGCTTCCTGAGCACCGATGCCCGGAGCACAGTCCACTAACGTGAGCCTCGCCGAAATCCTAGTCACAACACATAACAATATCCGACCATCAAATTCCAACCCAACAAATAACCTCAAACCGTAACCCTAACCTCCGGGATCTTGAATTCTATCAATCCGAGTGATAAAATCCATCCCGAGCCTTACCCTATAAGTTCCCAAGTCAAAAGTATCATTAAAACCCTCACTGACACTAAGGGCCGCGGCCCCTCCCACTAGAGCTGCGGCTAGCCTCAAAACAGAGGCTAGCTCTCCACTGACCACCACGCGGGCCGCGGCGCGCCCTGCAAGCGCCGCGGAGCGCTCAAATTTCCTCAGCCTCCCATGGCTGCGCGCGCATGCGGGCCGCGGCGCCATACGACGAACCCAGATTTCCCATCAGTTTTTCATCCTTTCTTCAAGCCAATGTCCCACCAAAGCTAAGCCAATAATCCCAGATAATAATACCTTCATTTTAGCTCAATATTAACACCAAAACTCAACAGAATTCTACTCCAAATTACAACTAGAACACCCAAAAACAGCCTAAATTCTACCCACATGCAAAGCTTAAAAACTTGGCCGAAACTTGAAAATAACTTCCATGGAAAGCTTACCTCTTACTGAGCTTAATTCCTGTGATGATCCTCAAATTCCCAGACTTCAAGTTCCTAAAGTATCCCAGCTGAAATCCCTTCAATTCCTTGGTAATTTCTTTAGGTTTCCTCTTGAATTCCACCTTAGAGAGTGTAAGAGAAAGGAGAGCAAAAGCTAACTTCAGTTCTTAGGAGAGTATGGGTCGGTTTCTCAAGGTTTCTAAACAGTTCCTTCCATTTATTTGTTTTATATAACTTAAGTCTAAACGTTACCTCAAGGCTCGGGGTACCAAAACGTCCCCGAGGGCGAAAATGGTAAATTCCCCAAATATTCCCGCCTAGGCATTCTATCATCAAATATATCTCCAAATATTTATTTCTATGTCCCGATAATCCCATAACTCAACTAATACCCGAATTACCCCTCGACTCGCCCCGAGTCCGAATCTCAACCCCGTTGTGACTCTCTAGCTAAATGCTTCTCAGGACTGTCTCGGATCGTGCTGTACAGACATATCACACATATACAACATATATTTCATTTATCACATTTATGCCCCCCCAATATCTAGACGGGGCTCACATGCACCTTTAACTTAATTAAACATGCATCATAACCATATATATACACATAATTCCACATATAAGCTAATTAAACCACTTATTGCCCTCCAGGCACACTAATCAAGGCCCTAAGCCCGATTAGCAAATTCGGGTCGTTACAGCTAGATTGCGGGAAAAGTCACAACGGGGCTTAGTATTTGACTTTGGATAAGTCAGGGGTATTTTAGGTATCGGGTAGTTATTTAGACTATCGAGTTATGGAAATAAATATATGGAGATATATTTGAGGATAGAAAGCTTAGGCGGGAATATTGGGGAAATTACCGTTTTGCCCTCGGGGACGTTTCCGGTACCTCGAGCCTCGAGATTGACTTAACTGGCCAGGATTATATTAAGTTAAAGAAAAAAACAGGGGAACAAAACAAAAACCGACTCATACTCTCTCTCTCTCTCCTCTTCTCCTCTCTTTTCTCTCCCAAGAAACTATAGATAACCTAAGGGAATCAGCTAGGAAAACTCTGTGTTTGAGCTGAATTCATGAAGGCTTGGCTTAGCTCAGACTAAGGGTCACTAAATCAAGATTAAGGTGAGACTTGAATTGTGTTTTTGGGTGTTAGAATTCTAAGTTTTTGGCTGAATATTAAGGTGATTAGGGTTTTGATGTTTAAGGGCTTAATTGAAGATAAGTGCTTGGGTTTTAGCTCAGAGATTGTCAAGGAGGTGGTTCAGCAAAAGAGGTAAGCTTCAATTCGTAATTTAGAGGTTAAAATTTGAGTTTTGCATGACTTGTTTTGGTGTTTTTAGTTGCTGGGTTTCAGAGAATCAAAATGGAGTTTTAGTAGGTTTCTAGGCTGAATTTATGTTGGATTATGTTGTTAAAGTCAGGATAAAAGTTTTGTGATTAGTGGGTTTTGAATTAGAATGCTTTGGAATGGTTTTGGATGGGTTTAGGATGCTAGAAATGGTGGTTTTTCTGGGCACGAAGGGGAGGGCCGCGGCTTTGTTCTAGAGCGCTGCGGCCCTACGAAGCAAGAGAACCAGGGAGGCTCGGCCAGGGGAGAGCGCCGCGGCGCCCTTGGGCAAGGCCGCGGCACATTTCTGCTTGCTGGGGGTCTTGGGCTCTATTTTAGAGACGGGCCGTGGCTAGGCTTCAAGGGCCGCATCCCTTAGGTGCATTCTTGAACATTTGGGGATTTTAGGCACAAGAGTCTAGCCTAGGGTGCTCGGGATCGATTTCTCCACCGTGCTTGGTGGAATTCGATGTCCCAGAAGCTAGTATTGTACCCGGAAACCTTTACTTGAATATTAATGGAATCCAATACCTTGGTTGTGACTAGGTGCTAAAGCTAGGGCTCGGGAACGAATCGTGCTCGAGGAGCGTCGCTCGTAATTAGTGAACGTAAAAACTAAAGGTAAGAAAACTGCACTCGGTTGTGTACTTATAATGGGACTAAGGGTTCCCTAATATGTATGCTTGAAAGAATGGTATTATGCCATGTAAACAGTGAACCAATGGCCTAAGAGTGCCAAGGGTTACACTAGCGCACAGGGCGCGGCTTGGCCACTGGTAGCCGAGGACAGCTTATTATGCACTGAGCTCGGTTTAAGCGGGCTGGAGTCAGTGGGGTAAACAGAGGGCGCGGCCTAAGTTGTCATCCCTGATTATTATGTGACCTAATTGTTAATTGTGATTAGTTGCTTCATTGGTTATGTATATGTGCTGAGTGGTTAATGTGGAGTATTAAGTGTTTGTTCATGCTTAAAGAGTTGATTATCTATTATTGTTGGTTGTGTTGCATATTATATTTTCTTGCTGGGCCTTGGCTCACGGGTACTACATGGTGCAGGTAAAGGCAAGGGCAAGCTTGATTAGCCCTGACTAGGAGAGCTCTGTGAGCTGAATGTACATGACCAGCTGCTCAGCCGCCACGGTTGGAGTTTAGGCAGGGACGTGAGAACCAGAAATGTCTATTTTGCCTTAGTATGGCTAATGGTTGCCTGTATTTTGGAGATTCTGTAAACCAACTTTTAAACTCTGTTTCTTTTTGGGATCCCATGTATTAAACTGCTTAATTATATAAAGTGTAACTTTTAAGACCAAAACCTTTTTAACCCTAGCTCATGCATGTTTAGTGACACGTTTTTAAATTAATGACTTGATTAGCAAGTCCTGCACCTTTATAAGTACACAGTGTAGCGGTCTTGGCTATCTAGGGCGTTACAGAAGCTGAACCACTAGCAACAATCACCTCGAAGAAAGTGTTAGATTTTGTGGTTAAGAATATAATATGTCGCTATGGTCTGCCCAAGAAGATAGTCTCTGACAACGGCACTCAATTTGATAATAACTTGTTTACTAATTTATGCACTAGACATGGCATTATAAAAGGTTTCTCCTCGGTAGCTAATCCACAAGCCAATGGGCAAGTTGAAGTCGTGAATAAAACTTTAAAGGATACTCTAAAAAAGCGTCTAGAACAACCTAAAGGTGCTTGGGCAGAAAAATTGCCAGAGGTTCTTTGGTCATACAAAACTACTACCAGGACAGCAACTGGCCATACTCCTTTTTCCTTGGCATATGGATATGAAGCCAGGTTTCCTGTCGAGGTCGACCCACCATCCCATCGTAGAAATACGTATGACCAGGAAGAGAATCACCAATTGTTAGCTGAATCTTTGGACTTTGTTGAAGAAAAATGAGAAAAAGCAAGCTTGAGAGTTGCTGCCCATCAGCAAAAAGTGGCCCGCTATTTTAATTCCAGAATTAGAAATCGGAAATTCCAGGTCAGAGATTTGGTCCTTAGAAAAGTGTTCATCAAGGACCCAGCAGCTGGAGTGCTAGGACCAAATTGGGAGGGACCGTATTAGATTGAGCAAGTCTTGCCACCCGGTACTTACAAACTTTCTCGACTAAATGGAGAGCTGATCAGGAACTATTGGAATGGCAAGCACCTAAGGAATTATTACCAATGAATACTGCTTACAGAGCGGTAGCTTAGTTTCAAGTGTTTAACTTTTTATTTAAATTTGTTTATAAGCTGGTTATTTGTTGTCCAGTCATTTTATTTTTTAAAAAATTTTAGTTTGTTTGAGATTCGTGATTAGACACGCTTTGTTCTTATTTTTTACGAGTAATAAAAGAGATCACGCGCAGCGCGGTCGAATCTTGCTACAAATTATGCATATGTGTTGATTATTTTTACTTTGGCAGTGTTCAACTTCAGTGCATTTGAAAAAAAATTCTGAAAGGAAAAAATTGGGCAGTGTTCAACTATTTGGTATCGATCAGGTAAATTACCAGTATTTAACTGGTCGAATATTTTTGCAGTGTTTAACTGCTCAAATGTCTTCTTTGTATTCGATGTGTTTCACGAGTAATAACTGCTCGAACAAATTCTGTCAAGTAGCAAGTGACCAAGAATTTTTCAACCCTCGATTACTTGGGGGGCACATAGGGTATTCTAGTATGTAATTTAACACAGGCAATAAGAGCACAAGTAAAGATATTTGTTTTTAGGTTGACTTGTAAATTTTTGAAGTCAAAAAAGGCCATTAAGCTAACTTGTTTGACAAAGCTTAAGTAACTTGGAATTTTTCAAAATTTTAAGTTAAGAACAGATATTCGTGTGTAAACAAAACACTGTGCTCATAAAATGTTAAAGCAATAAGAGTGTGAGAAAGTATACTTAGTAGGGATTTATGAAATCTAAGTTAGAAAACTATGAACTCATGTTAAAATTCATGATATAAACCAAAGAAACTTTACTGTTCGAAAAGGCTTGAATGCTTTAAGAAAAGTAAAATGAAGTATCAAATAGCTCGGTCGTACGAGCAAAATATTAAAAAACCAAAATACTGGCCAAGAGACAAAGTTTTTACAAGTTGAGCATGGCCTATGGTCGGCCAAACACTTTCTTTGGTTAGTCCAAGATGCTCACTGGTTGGAAGGATTGTTTCTTGGTTGGTCAACACCATCGTCATCAGGAGCTTACTCGGGTCGAAAAGATAGAGCAGAAGAGGCAGGCACAGTGCCAGCTGGAAGGGCTGCCTCCTCGGTAGCTTTGGCATTGCATTTGGCGAGCACCTCGGCTTTTGCTTCTTCAGAAAGAAAGTCAAGGTTGAGAAGTTTGTTTAGCTTCCAAATCTGGTAGAAGCAATTGAAGCAGATTTCTTCGTAGCGAGCGAGATCAGCTTCCTTGTCATGCTTCAACTCCTCAATCTCCTACTGGTCGATTAATTTCTTGTTGGTTTGAATGAGTTTGTTGTTCTCATCTATCAACTCCTTCAATGTTCTTTCTCGGTCAACAACTATTTTTTCTGCCTGCTCAGTTTTTTCTTGAAGGTCTTTCTCGGATTAGGTCAGTTGCTCTATCTTTGCCTGGGATTCCACCAATTGATCATTCAAGACTTTGACCAATTCCTTATATTCTACTGCTCGGTGTTGAGCATGAATGATAGTGATAAGTGCCTGAAATGGATAAGAGAAAGCTACTTAAAGTAAAAACAATTAATAACAAAGTGTGACGCTTAGGTGATAGGATACTTACACTCATCATTTGAGCAAGACCTCTTTGCAGGACAACTTCAACACTAAGCCGGGGTAAAGACTCAAAGGTTTGAGTTGTTGTAGCATGGTGTAGAGTGTGGTCAAGTAATTCCTTTCCAATATCACCAGCAATGCGAAGTGGCTCACTTAAGCTAGCCACTCGGGCAGTTGTTAAGCTAGCAGAAGGATGAATTGATGAAGGAGTCAATTGCGGGATGGTGATAGGCTGGTCAGATAATCTCCCCTGGCTGGTAGGTACAGTCTTCGTGACTTTTCTCGGATGGTTTGAGCTACTACCTTCCCCAGTTTTCCTCTTTTGGACAGAGGAAGTGTTGAATTGCTTGAACATATCTGGATCTGCAAAAAAGAATGAAGCACAAGACTCGTTAGTAAAAATGAGAAACAATATATAAGTAAATGAAAATTTTACTATTACCACATAACCCTACAGATTTCACATGATCATTCTCAAAGAAGTTATTTATAACAAAACACCAAACTATGGTTACTGTTAGCAGAATAACCCGGGTTTAGAATTTCATCAAGAAAGTCGTCTTCATCTTCTGATGATGAGCTGACTTCTCTAGGAACCTCAAGGTTCTTTCCTTTCCCAGATCTGGTAAGAATGGCACATCTACGATGGTCTTCTGAAAGAGGTTCTCTAATAATAAGGTCTCCTGGTCAGCGTGAGTAGGGAGATGGTTCAGGAGAGAATTGATCTGTCACTACTTCAGTATCAGCATTTGACTGGTTAGTTACGTTTGCTTCTTCAATTGTGCTACCTTCTATGATGTTTTGATTGCTTGGTAACAACCCCACCAGCTAAAGATTGTCCACGTTGACCAACCCTTTGACATTTTTCTCTTCGGTAGACATATTAGTTGGTAGAGGTTGATGGAAAGGACCTGCATGTGTGAAGGCCAAGTTGCTGGCCTTAATGTCTGAAGTGAGAACATACTCTATATAGTATTTTTTGGGATTCGATTTATGTGTGATACCATGGAGGTATTTAATCCCTTTATGCCTATGGAAGAGGTGGAAAAAACATGTATTCTTGTGGCTTGGGTTGGTCCTAAATTCAAAGAGGTAATGCACTTCATGAGGAGTAGGTGGATCCCAGCCTTGAAAGAAGTAGAGAATATATAAAGCAGATAATGCCTGATTCCATTAGGAGCTATCTGGAAAGGAGAGACATTGAAGTAATCTGCTACTAACCGAAAAAAGGGGTGCAGTGGGGTAGTAGCTCCTGCAAAAATGTGGTATCTGGACCAGGCGCAATAGGGTCCACCAGGGTTGTTAGCTCTCTGGTGAGGTCACGGGCATATCATGTTTACTCCTTCAAGGCCCGAAGCCCGAATGTGTTTATCGAACATGCTAGAGTTAAGTTTAGAAGGTTTGGCTATGAACCAAGAGGGCATTCCATCTTCATCTTTTCTTGGTTTTAAAACAGCTAATTGCCGAATCTCAGTTGTAAAATTCTGGATAGTCTTTCTCTAGGGTTTACTAGCTTTTTGGATTTGGCGCGGCGGCCTTGAAGAAGCTGCAGTTTGAGCTTCACCACGTTCCACTACCTTCTGTGTCGCTCTACGAGCCATTTAAGGATCTTGGTCTTGAGGAAGTCGATTAGATTTTTCCACCCTCATTGGCGGATGTTGAAGCTGTTGATTAAGAAACCGTTCTTTGAAAAGGAAGTATATAGACGACCAGGGAAGAATTTTCTTAAGGCGACGAAGGCGATCCTCGGGAGTACGACTGCTAGGATATTTGGATGAAGAATCGATGCTTTGAGGAGTGTTGCTTGACTTGGGAGCTGAAGAATCAGAGTTTGTATGGTTGTCACCTCCCCTGAGTCGAAGCGATTCATCTTCAAAAAAGTATGGGGAGGTGAGTGAACCAAACATAAATCAATTAATGCAAAGAAAAAATATTTAAGGAGTAAAAATATTTTTCACTCCCCAGAAAAACATGTATGAAGGCAGCAATAATAAGCAAAAAAAATTTGGTGCCTAAAATGCATGAATTTTTTTTACAAGCTCAGAGGCTCTGGAGCGTTCAGGCCGAGTGGTTCTTGTGGTGTCCGAGTAGATGGTGTGGGTGGCCGAGCGGTGTGCATGTCATTCGAGCAGATGGAAGAGTGCCTGAGCGGTTTGCGCGATGGGCCGAGCTGTGTGCGTGTCATCCGAGAAGATGGCGTGGGTGGCTGAGCGGTGTGCATATCGTCCGAGCAGTTTGCGCGATGGGCCGAGCAGTGTGCATGTCGTCCGAGCGGATGGCGTGGGTGGCCGAGTGGTGTGCGTGTCATCCGAGCGGCAGGCATGGTGCCCAAGCGACTGGTGTGGTGCCCGAGCAGTCTGTCAGGCATCCCAGCGGATGGAAAAGCACTTGATCGGCTAGGTGATGGTTCGAGCAGATTCCGTGGTGCCCGAGTGGACCACGTGGTGTCTGAACAAATGACGCGGTGTCCGAGTGACTAGGCCAGGCATCCGAGCGGTTTGCATGGAGTGTCTGAGTGGTTAGAAGAGGTTAACCAGTCGGTCATACACATGTGTTCCAAAAAGCTATTTCCGAGGAGCTAGGAGGTCATGTATGAATTTGAGGGCCAAAAACAGTAACCGATTGGCTATAGGATCCGAAAAGACCATAAATCTCAAAGGCTTGGGGGCACAAACATGTTCTTCTATTTATGGGACACTACATCAAGATCAAAAGGTGGATTTGAAAAGCTAAAGAGGTTCTAAGAAAAGAAGTGTTCATCAAATACCCATAAACCTAAATATGCAATGTAGAGTGAAAAATCATTTTTTTCTTCAAATTTTCATGAAATTGGAGACCAAATTGATTTACCCATAGCCTAAACTACATCAAAACAGCCACAAATTGCATCATTCATCAAAGATTCATACACAAATCCAAGAGTGCATTCTAAGAAGAGGGTTTCGAAACATATGGGTTCTAACAAACTTTTATGTGAAATTTTAAAGCTTAAAAAGCTTACAAATGAAGATGAGGAAGAAGAACTGACCCAAATATCTTGAAGAGGTGTTCATTTCTTGAAGGATCCTTGTATGTGCTTGAAGAAATTGGAGCCCTTTTTTGAGTTCTTTGAAGGTTTCAGCCAAAAGGAGAGTAATGGGTAGTTTATGAGCCTTTTTGCTTATGAATTGTCAGCACCTATTGGTACATTTAAATGGAAGAGAGTGGAAATTTTCAC
The DNA here is from genome assembly GCF_963169125.1 of Humulus lupulus. Taxonomy (NCBI): domain Eukaryota; kingdom Viridiplantae; phylum Streptophyta; class Magnoliopsida; order Rosales; family Cannabaceae; genus Humulus; species Humulus lupulus. Next base: position 69,778,007 of record NC_084801.1, read on the forward strand.
TTACCCTTAGACTCTTAAAATTATTTTTTCTATTCTCTCCCCCACGATTGGGAACATGTAACTACCATGATCGTGGTCTAGTAAGATTTCAGTCATGGTTTGTTTGAAAAGGTGGGAGAATGTGGAAAGTCAGTTTTTCTTTTTATGCCCTCAGCAGTTGAGAAAAAGTTTATTATGTGAGTATATCATATAATAAACTTGGGGGACAAATGTTATCCCCAAAATTTGAATACAATGATGTGGCAATCAAAAGTGACAAGTGGCAATACATGGTAGTGAGGGACATATTAATAGTCAACAAATATGTTATCAAGAAAGGCAAAAGGTTTGAGATTAATATTCAGAGTTGCAATATTACTGGTCATAAAAATTATTCATCTGGTTTGGAAGTGATTTGACCGACTAGGTAAAATTCCTGACCAACCGGTAAGGATTTTTGACTGACCTGTAAAGCGCTTTGGCCGACCGGTAAGGATTTTTGACTGACCAGTAAAGCGCTTTGGCCGATCAGTCATTTTGGAGTCAGGTTTATTCGGTCAGTCAAATGTTTTGCCTAACCAGAAGGGTGTTTTGGCCTACCAGTCTCACTTCAGGGAGTGGAGTTGGCCGACCAGACAGATCATGACTCTGCAACATAATTTCAGTAACGACTTCAGCTAGAATTATTCATACCCACTGTGGGAATCTCTCAAATTATCCCAAAGAAATCGCATATTGTTGTAGTTTAAATTTGATTATTAATTAAATATTGGTTAGAGCAACTGAATTATCCCGATGATGGAGGGATTTTGATTTGTACGATCCCTGATCCTATAAATAAAGAGCTCATGACATCAATGAGGGGGGGTCTGATTCGATTTTTTCTGTCTAATCTTTTGGGAACTCGGGAATTTTTAAGTGATTTTTTCTGAGAGAAATCTTGTACTTTTACATTTACGCTTAAGAAATGCAGTTGACACAGGTTCATCTGATCTTAAGTGTAGATCTATATATCACAACTCCAAGTGGATTAGGTTATTACTAATAAATTGGGTCTGAACCACTATAAAATTATCAGTGTCGTATTTTCATTTGAAGGTTTACTATAGTTTTGATGTAACGACCTAAATTTGCTAATAAGGCTTGGAGCCTTGATTAGTGTGCCTGGAGGGCAATAATTGTTATATTGCATTAATTTGTGTGAATTTAAATGAATATGTGGTTAGTATGTGTTTACCGAGTTTTTCGGAAACGAATAACTAACAGAATAATAAAAAGATAAGAACTGTAGAAATGCTGAAATGTAACTAAACAAACAGTGTTTTTACGTGGTTCAGGCGTTAACAAGCCCTAGTCCACGAGTCGATGTTATTATACTTGGAAAAGGTTACAGTAAGATGGCTGGTGCACAAGAACTTCACTCACTCACAGTGTTTCTCTCGGGTTCTCTTGAAGAAGATGAAGCTAGAGAGATTTTAGTAGAGTTTTTGCTATCTCCTTTGTCCGTCCTCCTTCTTGTAAAATGAAGGGGTCTTTATAGCTAGGGTTTTGGATTAGGGTTTTTCTCTACGTACATGAGTCTTAATTACACCAGCCATAAATAGGGATACAATTACTGTAGTAGCATGGCTACAAGACTCTATGTGGGTATATTTACGTGAAAGTATGGGGAACACACAAAGTCAGCCGTCTTTTCCAAGTTGTCAGCGGAACAGTGGGCGAAAAGGTACCCTTAGGCGTGCTGGGATGTGTGCGGCTTTGACCTGACGGGCGTGTCAGGCGGGATCCTGTGTCAGGCGGATATCATTCTAAATATGCCTCCTCCAGGACTCGACCGTTTGGCTTTGTTCCGTGCGAGACACGGAACTGCTTCCACGGAGATCACTCGAAGAGCTTCTCCTGGAAGGAGCTTCCCCGAAGGATACCCCTTCGGGAGTCCGGGAGAGTTGACGAGTTTCCGTATTGTATTTGCTTGGAAGAGTAATCCGGACACTAAGCGGGAGAGGCGAAGCCTTTCTGTTCATCCGCGAGCTCTGGTCACCTACCGTGAAAGACATCGATAATTCCGCTTCCCCGAGGTCATCAATCTAAACGATATCCGGAAATCTGGATAACATTTACCCCCCAAGGTCACGGAGCTTTGAGAGATCCGGGAACTTGTACAATCAGTTTCTTAGATTAGGCGAGGGGGCACCTTCTGTGTTCCCGGAAGGGTTCCTTTTTCCCGCCTGAGTGTTAGTATGAAAAAGAAAGGGAATTTCTTCTGTTTGAGATCAAGTACTCAAGTGCGGCAAGGACCATGTGTCATTCTGGGAATGGTTCTGCGACCAAGACGTGTGCGTGAGGCGACTGGTTGAGTATGCGTGCGTCAGTCATCTGACTAATGATTTGACGGTTTTTAATGGTACTCTGGGCCCGAGGTGGTGTAATGATGGGAAATAAATACTTTATTCCCATCCGAGGAGTCATTAATAGGATCGTCGCTTCCTCTCCAGCCGTTGGATCTGATGCACACGGAATGGGAAGATCGGGACCGTCCACTTGAGGAATTCGAAACGGCCTCTTCCCTGCTTTAAAATGAGGGAAAGGACCTTTCTTCCTCTTTACGCTTTCAGATTCTCCATCTTTAGGATTTTCAGATTCCCAAACCTTCAAACTCTCAGGCTTCCCAGCTTACGTTCCCCCGAACTTGCCATTTCTTTTGGTAAGTATCCGGAAACTTTTCTTTATGATTTGGCAGTGGGTTTATTCCCCGAAGTTCCTGGTTTGAATCGCCGTTCGTCTTTGCAGCTTTTACTTCTCGCGATCGTGCTGTGCAGTGATCCAGTTACTCCTTCAACCTCCAACTATCCGAATATCAGTAAGTATTTCTACTTTGCTCTTTTCTCCCAAACCTTAGGTTGTTGGTAGTTGTTAGAGTAGAGGTTTCTGCCATTATTGCTTATGTGCATGTGTGAATAGGGCTTTGGTAGGCATGTGATTGATTGTGAGTCGATAAGTAGCCTTTTCTGCATGCTTTGGCGATTTGCGTGTGGAAAGTCGTCCCTTGTTTTGCTGTTTTAGGGCATAAGCATGAACGCCTTTAGGGTGTCTTTCTCTGGGAACACACTTCTTTTGGTGGGCTTAGGCTCGGGGTCTGAGCCTGGTTCCTTGTTGCCCTTCGGGTGGCATGGTGCCAATCCCTCGGTAAGCTCGGTGGGAGCCTCTCCAAGCAGTTTTCGGGGAGGGTCTCCCCGACGCCTTTGATACCACTAGGGTATGACAAGGGTGCTGACTGCTTAGAGTGTTTTCTTCTTTCTTTTCTTTTGTCCAGTGACGAACATCTCAAAGGAACAACTCCTTGCTGCGGGGGAGGTTGATTCTGCCCAAGAGAAGGGCTCTCCTGTCGCTGGTGGAAAGGGGAAAGGAAAGGCGAAAGTGGTCGCGGCTAGCCCACCAACCTCCAATAGTTCCATCTGGGAGATGGACCAAAAACCGAACCTTTTCAGGAATTATGGCATGCTGGAGCTATATTCCTCTGAGGCAGGCCTGAAGAACATCCCAGGTCTGATGTGGCACCGTCTGTCGGTGCTGGGCGAGTCAGCTAGCCAGAGTCACGAGGGCTTTGGTGCCTGGAGCTGGGCACACATAGTGTGTGGGGCGCACTTGCCCCTAAGGAGTTACTTCGCCAATTTCTGTGTGAAGGCGGGGATTGCCCCCTTCCAGTTAATTCCTCCCAGCTACAAGCTCTTAGCAGGGTGGTTCATCTTTTGCAAGTCCCGGAGACTGGAAGCTCCTACCCCAGAGGAGGTGCTGTACTTTTACGGGTTGAAGTCTCAGCCTATGAGGGGTCATTCAGACAAGGTGGGGTTTTACAGGCTAGAAAGGCACCCGGACGTGATGTGCCCCACTTGTCATACCGCGAGGGTTCCAGACCTCCGGGAATACTGGTTCCTGACGACTGGCTTCCCGCTGAAGAGGGTGCCAGCCCTATCGTTGGACTTCAAAATCCCTGGTAAGCGCTCCTTCCTCTCCTTTTCTACTTTGTTTCTTTGCGCTTGATTTTCCTTTTGGGAGGATCTCTAATGCTTGTATTTGATTTTTGCAGAAGTCGTTCCGCGGACACCTCGCTGCGCGGAGATGATAAGGAGGTCCAAGTTCTACGAAGGGCTTTCTGAGGAAGAGTTGAAAGTGGAGGGACTTGTGACCTCCGAATCGTTGAGGGAGTATGGGCTACTTGCCTCCTTCCAAAACATCGAGCCAGTGAGTGGCAGGGGGCAAACTCAGGTGTCAGCTGATATCCGGGAGCAGATTGCCCTGGAGCTGTCTAAGGTGATCACCCAAGCAGCTCGGGACGAAAATACTCTATCTCCTAGTTGGGCGGAGAGGTTCCCCGACCCCCAGCCGGAGGAAGAAGAGATCGAGGCTCGCCACGCCGCGGCTTACCCTAACGAAGGGGCTCCGGGGGCTAGTACCTCCGGGAGAGGTAAGACTAGTTTTCGATTGATCCACACCCCCAGCCTGTCTGAGGTTTCCCGGACCTCTCAGATGGGGTTTGATCCCCGTTTCCTTAGGCTAGATCCGCGTAGGATACCTTTCGACAGGTATTGCGATAGGGTAGATGAGCTCCTCTGGTGTCTGAGTGACGGTAGTCTGCCAGAAGGTGTCATCATGGTTGACCCTTCTTCTCTCAGCATGTCATTCCCGGACTTCAAGGAGTACGGGAGCTTCCTGGAGCAGGAAGCGATGTTTTGTTTTGCTCGGGGAAGGCCATCCACGTTTCTCGTGCATGGTCGTCCCTTTCAAACTTTTCTTTTTCTTATTTCTTGTTCCCTGCTGGCGGGCTTGCTTGTGCTTTTATGTTGTTGATTGTCTTGTCTTCCGCTTATCTTCTTTCTCATTGCTTGTTGGTTCGTTAACCTTGCTTTGTACGTTTCTTGCAGAGTATCCCGAAGCCAAGATGTTGGGGAGGGTTACTTTGCTTATTAAGAAGGCTGCCACCAGCCAAGACCCGTCCACGGGGAAAGGACGGAAGACCAAGGCTGGTAGGGGAGGTAAAGCTGCCTCCCCCAAGAAGACAAGTGGTGAGGCGCAAGCGTCTCCGAGGGTAGAGAAGTCCCCTGCTGACGGGCCTTCCGAGACTATGATGGTCTCGAGTAGTAGCAGCGACGGGGAAGGGCTTGTGTTCCCCATGAGGACAACTGGGGTGAGCAAGCGTCCCGGAGAAGATGCTGAGGGCGCTAAGAACAAACGCCTTAGACACTCTTCTCCCGGTCGAAGGCAACAACAACAGCAACGACAGCAACCACAACTACAACAACAGCAGCAACAGGAACAAGAGAGACAATCACCAACGCCGCAGCAGCAGCAACAACAACATCCAAACCAGCAGCAGCAACAAGGGCAATTACTTCTGCTGCCGCAGCAGCAAAAGCAACAGACCGGTGCTTTAATACCCCAGCTGCCTCCTCCTCCTGCCCAAAGGGGGTCCACCCTTCCGGGGTCTCCGTCTTCTCAGACAACCAATCTTCCCCTGCCTGGCCTGAAGTTCCACTTTCCGCGGAAGCCAACCAGTTTCCCCGCTGCTCTCCTGGAGGGTGTAAGACGGGCCGATAGTTTTTTGAAGAGGCGGTTAGAGGCGGAGAAGGCCGTTACTCAGGGAAGGGCAGATAACTTGTCTACCGTGAAGAGAGCTGAGCTGGCCGAGGGGGTGAGATCTCTTCACCCGGCCGGAGCGGTTCTGGATGGTCTAGCCTTGGAGAAGAGGCTGGTGCCTAGGCTCGGACTTGCATTGGCGCCGTTCGGAGCTGAGATGATGGAGGACATGGCCCTGAGCTTATGCGAGCTCAATTCTGAGAAATGGGCCATCAGTAGCAGCAAGGATCCGCTGTTGCTGACACACGCTGTGAAGCAGCAACTGTCCGGGGTAAGCCGTCAGTTGTTATTTTTTGGGATCACCTGTCTTTTGGTCCGGCTTTAGCTCATTCTGTTGTCTTTCCTTGCAGGCCTCTATGATCGCGGAACGCTCGTTCCGGGAGGTTGGTGCAGCTCTGGTTCAGCTGGAGGAGAGCCAACTGGCTCGCCAGGCCTTGGAGGCGGAGAAACAGAAACTGACCCAACAGGCCTTGGGGGCTTCGGAGAAGATTGATCAGGCCCGGCGCACGGCTGAAGAAGAGGCGGAGAAGAAATATCTTGCCAAATACCAAGAGTACCGGGCCAAGGCAGAGAATGAGTTTAGACAGCGGTCGGATGGGATGAAGGCCGAAAACTCCAAGCTCCGGGAAGAGCTGTCCCAAGCCAAGGTGGAGAAGGATACCCTGGAAGCCCGCTTGCAATCAAAAAACGATCTCCTCCTTAAGCGGCAAGAGGAATATTCCACTCTTCAAAGTAAGCTGCACGAGGAGGAGCAACTCCATAAGAGGAGCAGGGATCTCGTGTCTATGCTGCAGTTGGGGCTCGCCGAGAAGGATAAAGAGATCGGGGCCTTGCAATTCACTGTCAGGGGGCATGTGACCGAGAAGCAATCCGTGCTGAACCAAAATAGGGAGCAGCGCAAGGAGATTGATTCTCTTAAGGGGGAGCGGGATGCCTCCAAGGCCGAAATGGAAAGATTGAGGGCCCAACTAACTGTCGCGGAAGCACAGCTGGCAACCTCCAAGGCGGAGCGCTTGAAGGAGAAGGAGGATGCTGAGGTGATACTGAACAGGACGATTAATATATCGCATGTGGTCCTCATGCATCAACTCTGGAAAGTGAACCCGGAGGTATTAGGCTATCTGGGAGATGATGCCGAAGCCATGAGGGAGAAGCTACTCGTGTGGGATCAGGGCCCAGAGGCGTACGTCCAAACTTACAACATTGACGAACGTGCTGAAGCTCCTGAGGCGGGAGATCCCGGAGAGGCGGGGACCTCTGAACCTTCTCATGACCAAGTTCCTCCTTCCAATGAGCCGACTCCGCCAGCCTCAGTTGAAACCGATGCCCCCGATGCTGCGGTCGTGGAAGCTGTAGTTACCCCCAATGCTTGAAGGGGTTTTATCTTTAATTATTTTTCATTTTGAGTTTTTCATTGCGGACATTTTTGCCATAATCATAGCATTCTCCTTTCTTTTCTGCCGAGTTCTTTATTTATCTTTGCGCTTAGGGTAGACATTTATACGGTAGAAACTGTTGTAGGGGCGTATGGGGTTTTGGTTCAAACGGCCAAAACCTATGCACTTCCCACTTGAAGCTTTAACGGATGATGTCTTTTTCCCATGTAGTTTCTAGGTTACGAAGGTTTCCTGGTTCCAACGACCAGGCTCCTTTCACCGTACTTTAGCTTTCCTGAGGCAAATAGCCAACCCCGGGACTTGTATTTATACTGTTCGCTGGGATTTCTAAGGTGAGTCGTTCCATCGTTTGGAACGGGAGTTCTTTTGGTGAGCGTCGCTAGACTTAAGGTTAGATCTTTGCGAAGCAAAACTAACTGTTGTTGCGAACCTCATGGTGGCTGACTTCAGGGACCTGGCACGGAGCCCTGCGAGGCAAGGCTCATTGTTGTCGGGGAAATCGCCACACCCACCAGGTGTGATCCTGGAGCAGGGGCTTTGCGAAGCAAAGCCGGCTGTGAGTGGGGGGATCGAGCATGTCTGCTTCTGGAGCTGAAACTTGCAATGGCCATGGAGCTTGCCATGCATTATTTTGTGAGATCCGGAGTTGGAGCCTGCGAAGCAAGGCTTACAACGGTCGCGGATCTTGCCATCTTTCGCCTTGCTGGACCCGGAGCTGGAGCTTGCGATGCAGAGCTTTACAGCGATCACGGGTCTAGCCATCTTTCGTCTTGCGGGACCCGGGGCTGGAGCTTGCGAAGCTAAGCTCTACAGCGCTCGCGGAGTATTCTGCAAAGGACTTGTCAGGGAGTTGGGGGTGTTTTGGCGTAGCTCTATGAACGTGCCTCAACCCCCAGTCCTGTCCATCGCTGGGCTACACAGGAGATAATTTTCATGATACATACTGGCAGGCAATTTTCACATAAGCACATAATGCACATATGACACGTAATGCAAGCATGTTCATGGCAACAAATAAACCTAAGCTTAACAATTTAAACATTTCAAACAATTTAAAAATTTCAAACACAATGCTAGCACATTAGTGGTGTTCTGGGTACGTTTTGTTCAAGGGGCGTATGGCTATGCCTTAGCCATGTATACCCCCCCAAGTGAGCGTGGGGTCCGGACGTCTCCGGACCGCGTGGTCACTTGTTAAAACGCAGCTTTGAACACAGGGATAAAAAGTGCAGTAAAAGCGGAGTGAATCTCTCCGTGTTTCATTAAATTAGCCTGCTAGGCGTGAGTTTTACAACAGGGAGGATTATTTCCACATTTTTCACTTTTGCTATTTTCACCAAGGACTTCCGACTGGATGGTCCGGGGCCTACTGGTAGTAACGGCGGAGGTGCTCCGCGTTCCAGGCGCGCGGGACTTTAGATCCGTCGAGTCTCTTTAAGTGATACGTCTCATGGCCCACTTTTTCTTGGACTTCGTAGGGGCCTTCCCAGTTGGGTCCGAGGACTCCTACTCCCGGATCCTGCGTAGCAGGAAATACTCTCCGTAGGACAAGATCCCCAACTTCGAATGTACGGCTCTGGACTCTCATGTTAAAGTGTCGGGCTATCTTGCCTTGGTACATTTATAGTTGGACCTGCGACTGCTTCCGGAGCTCTTCGATCATGTCCAAGGACTCCTGGAGGAGGGCATGGTTCCGGGTAGGATCGTAGGTGTCTTTCCTGTGAGAGGGGATCATAGCTTCTACTGGGATGACGGCCTCGCAACCGAAGGTCATGGAATAAGGCGTGTGCCCCGTCGAAGTTCTCTCTGTTGTGCGATAGGCCCAAAGTACTCGCGGAAGTTCTTCCGGCCAGTGAGCCTTGCAGGCTTGGAGTTTTTTCTTCAACGTGGTCTTTAATATTTTGTTTACAGCTTCCACTTGCCCATTAGCCTGGGGTCTGGCGACTGCGGAAAAGCTTTTGATAATTCCATGCGAAGCACAGAAGTTCGTGAAGTGTTCACTGTCAAACTGCTTTCCGTTGTCGGACACAATTTTCCGTGGAAGCCCAAAACGACACACTATATTCCTGATGACAAAATCTAGTGCTTTTTTAGATGTGACCGTGTTCATAGGTTCAGCTTCAGCCCATTTGGTGAAGTAGTCTATCGTGACTATGGCGTACTTCACTCCACCCTTTCCAGTGGGGAGGGAACCTACTAGGTCAATGCCCCAAACGGCGAATGGCCAGGGGCTGGTCATTAGGGTAATTTCCGTAGGCGGCGCTCGCGGAACCTTGGCGTACCTCTGGCACTGCTCACACTTCCTGACATAATCCACACAATCCTTCTTCATGGTGGGCCAGAAGTATCCTTGTCGAAGGATCTTTTTGGAGAGGCTCAGCCCGGAGGTATGATCGCCACAGAAGCCTCCGTGAATCTCATGGATGATGGTGCTGACTTCGGTTCCGGCAACACACCTAAGGAAGGGTATGGACAACCCCCTGTGGTAAAGCTTTCCATCCATAACCACGTATCGGGGAGCTTGATATTGGAGCTTCCTTGCGTCAGCTTTATCAGTGGGGAGCTCTCCGGTGGTGAGAAATCTGAGGATGGGTCCTATCCAGGAGTGGGAATGGTCGATGATGGCGTTTATCCTTCGTGTCTCAGTACTGGGGGCTTCTAAGTGCCCGATGGGGACTAAGCCATACTGTTCAATCTCCGGGTCCATTGCAAGCTTGGCCAGCGTGTCCGCGAGTGAGTTCTGGTCCCGGGGGACCTGGCGGATTTGGTAGCCTTTGAAATGCTGCAGTAGGTCGCGGGAGAGAGACACGTAGGCAGCCATCCTTTCGCCTTTCGTCTGGTATTCCCCGGATATTTGGTTTACCACAAGTAGGGAGTCGCTGTATACTTCGATTTTTTGGGCTCCGACTTCTCTGGCCAGTCGTAACCCAGCTAACATGGCTTCGTGTTCTGCCTCGTTGTTGGATGCTGGGAACGCGAAACAGATGGCGCTCTGGAGCTGATGCCCTTGGGGAGATATTAGGATGACCCCCGCTCCAGCTCCTTTTTCATTTGAGGCTCCGTCTACATAGACCTTCCAGGTGGGAAGTTCCGGGACAGGATCTTCTGGGAGGTCATTCATTCCCGAGCATTCCACAATAAAGTCCGCGAGAGCTTGACCTTTTATGGAAACACGCGGTTGGTAGTGGACGTCGAACTGGCTCAGTTCCATGGCCCACTTAAGCAATCTGCCAGAAGACTCGGGCTTCTGCAGGACTTGTTGGAGAGGGTGGTTGGTGAGTACTTTGATGGTGTGCGCCTGGAAATATGGCCTCAGCTTTCGTGAAGCGATCAGAAAGCAGAGGGAGAGTTTCTCGATCATCGAATATCTGGACTCGGCGTCCAATAACCTCTTGCTTACGTAATACACAGGGAGCTGGATACGGCCATCTTCCCGGACGAGAGCGGCACTTACTGCGTGCTCAGTCACAGCTAAGTATAAGAACAACGCCTCTCCTTCGACAGGTTTGGACAGAATGGGAGCTCGAGTTAAATGTTCTTTGAGGTGTTGGAAGGCTGCTTCGCATTCGGGGGTCCACTCGAACTTCTTGTTTCCTCGCAACACATTGAAGAAGGGGATACACTTGTCAGTGGCCTTGGATACGAAGCGGCTAAGAGCAGCTATCCTTCCGGTAACGCTCTGGACATCCTTATGTTTCCGGGGGGAAGGCATATCTATGAACGCCTTTATCTTCTCAGGGTTGGCTTCCACTCCGCGGGAGCTGACAATGAAACCGAGGAACTTCCCAGACGAGACCCCGAAAGTACATTTCTTTGGATTTAGTTTCATCCCGTACTTTCGGATCACGGCGAAAGCTTCCTCAAGGTCGTCACTGTGGTCCCCGGAGGTCTTGGACTTTACCAACATGTCGTCCACGTACACCTCCATGTTCCTCCCCAGTTGGTCCTTGAACATTCTGTTTACCAGACGCTGGTACGTCGCCCCAGCATTCTTCAAACCGAAAGGCATGACCACGTAACAGTAGACACCCTTGTCCGTGAGGAAGCTGGTGTGTTCCTGGTCCGCGACATGCATCTTGATCTGGTTGTATCCGGAGTACGCATCCATGAAGGATAAGAGTTCGTACCCGGAAGTAGCGTCTACCATCTGATCGATTCGCGGGAGAGGGAAACAATCTTTCGGGCAGGCCTTGTTTAGGTCCGTGAAGTCAATGCACATTCTCCAGGACCCATCGGGTTTCGGGACCAGAACTGGGTTGGCCAACCACACGAGATAGTGCGACTCCTGGAGAAAGCCTATGGACATCAATTTGTCCACTTCAGCTTTGACGGCTTCGGCTCTCACTGGGTCCAGCGGCCTCCTTTTTTGGCGAATTGGAGTTGCAGATGGGTCTATGTTGAGTGCGTGGCACGCAACATTGGGATTAATCCCCGTCATATCAGCGTGGCACCATGCCAGGATATCCTGATTATCCTTCACAGTGGCTACGATCTTATCTCGAACGGCCGACGGCAGGTTTTTCCCCACCTGAATGACCTTGGTGGGTTCTCCTGGGTTGAGGATCACCTCTTCGACTTCCTCCATCGGCTCTATTGCTTTCTCGATTCCCACTCTTGGGTCGAGTTCGTCAAAGTATGCCTCCTGAGCACCCCCAGTTTCTGGCAATTCTTCCGCCAAAGGAATGGCAGCAAACGTCTCTTGGACCGTGTAGACGGATCGGACAGAGACGTTATAACAGCTCCGTGCACTTCTTTGGTCTCCTCGGAGGGTGCCAATACGCCCATCGTCGCATGGAAACTTCAAACATAAGTGGTGTATCAAGGTTATGGCCCCACAATCGATCAGGACCGGTCGGCCTAAGATGGCATTGTACGCCGTGGGGCAGTCGACCACCACGAATGTGCTATGCTTGAAGGCACAAGCGTCGCTTTCTCCTCTGAGGGTGACTGGCAGTTGAATTTTCCCTAATGGCATGAGTGCGTCCCCATTGAAACCTTGAAGCTGGATGGGGCATGGGGCCAGATCTGTCTCGGTCAATCCGATCGCGTGGAAGGCCGCTTTGAAGAGGATGTTCACGGAGCTTCCGTTATCGACCAAGATCCGTGAGACCTTCTTATTGGCAATCTGGGCTTCCACCACGAGGGGATCGTTGTGGGGGAAGTGCACATGTCGAGCATCGTCCTCCGTGAAGGTGATGGGAAGACCCATCATTCGGGGACGTTGAGCAGGTGATTGAACCAAGGCGCACATCTCCTCGGCGTGCTCTAACTCCCTCAAGTACCTCTTCTGGGAGTTGCGGGTGCTTCCGGCAAGGTGTGGTCCTCCGAAAATGGTGGCGACGTGTCCGTCAACGGGTGGCGGAGCAAGGCCGGGCGGATATGGGTTGCCAGGTCCTGGAGCCAACAAGGCAATGGGCGCCGGAGCGGGTGGAGCAGGAAGTGCGGGGAACTGAGACCCGGGAGTTTGGGGGTGACCGGCTCCAGGAGCGCTAGCGGCCCCCCTCTATCCCGGGGAATATGCAGCTCCGTGAACTATCCCCTGTCCGGGATAGATAATGGGTATCCTCACCCACTGACCGAGGTGTCCCGCTCTTGCCAGGGACTCGATCTCATCCTTCAGCTGAAGGCACTCGTTTGTGGTGTGCCCCACGTCTCCGTGGAACTCACACCTTTTATTGGAGTCTCGCGGACGCCTTCCTCCGTGAGACACTTTCGGGGGCTTCCTGTAGTTGACCATATTACAGGTCGCCCGATAGACATTCTCTCGCGAGTCTATCAAACTGGTATATTCCCTGAACTTGGGCTCATAGTCCTTCCGGGGTTTCTTTGAATGGTCTCCCCGGTTGGAGTTTCTTCCGCTTCGTTTGCCCCGCGATTGGCTCAAATTTCGTTCTGGGGCTTCCGCTTGTGGCTGCGGCATGCCAGGAGCGATACTACATCCGGTTTGTACTGCTCCGTACCCAGAGAAATGGGTTTGACTCGGCGTCTTAGCAGACGCGGAAGGCCCATACACACTTGGAGTGAATCGGGCTCCTGGAAGCGTGAGGGCTGGTGCGGGAGCTTGCGAAGCAAAGCTCGGCGCTGTCACGGAAGGCGTTGGAGCCGGGGGAACTCTGAAGGCCTGCTGGTAGGCATCCTCAAGGTTGATGATTCCCTGAGCTTTTGACATGAATTCGGACAGCGTTTCTGCCCGTCTCCTTTGCATTTCCCCCCATAGCAGGGAGCCGACAGTAAGGCCCGATTGAAGGGCGATCAACTTCATGTCATCGCTGACCTTGGTTTTTGTAGCAGCTTCCATCATTCTCTGAATGAAAGCTTTGAGGATCTCAGTGGGTTGCTGCTTGATGTTGGTTAAGGAGCCAACCTCCATGTCGTGGTCGCGGGCAGCAATAAACTGCCTCCTAAACGCGGACTGTAGCTCCTTCCAACTGTGGATTGATCCGGGAGCTAATCTTTTCCACCAGTCCTCCGCGGACTTGGTAAGGGTGAGTGAGAAGCACATGCATTTGGCGTCCTCACTGACACGCGCCACTTGCATCATTTTATTGTATTTAGCTAGGTGGGTACGCGGGTCTGTCCTCCCATCATATAATTCTATGTGAGGCATTTTGAAGTTATCCGGGAGGGACGTTTCCGCGATCCTCCTAATACATGGTTCCGGGTCTTCCTCCTCAGAGTCTGACAAGGCCCCACTTTGCTTCCGGACCAGCTTGGTCAAGGCAGCAATCTGTTCCTCGAGCCTCTTCGTATCACTTTCCGGGAGGTCACGTCCCCGGAGCTTGTCATTAATATGATTTCAGAGGTCATCTCCGCGAGGCCGGGCCTTTTCTCCTTTGGCCTTTACATACTTGGCCTCCAACCTTCTTCTTAGGTCCACCGTGGACCAGCTATCTTCGGAGTGCGAGTTCGCAGCCCGACCGTCCTGATTGACGGAATCACTGGGGCGGTTGTTCCTTCCCCTAGGCCTGGGTGCCTTAGCACCGGGCCCTTTAGGCACAGAGTGCCCCCTTGGGGCTGAAGGACGTCTGGGCTTAGGAGCGCCAGAGACCTTCTGCGCGCGGGGGGGGGGGCAGTCGGCCTGGTGATTCACGCCTTTAGGAGGTGCAGGGGCGTCAGCGCGCACAGGCTCTCCAACTTTTTCTTTACCCTTGTTAGGGGCGGCTTTGGATGGACCAGCAGTGGCTGGATCCGGCATGGGGGCATCAGCACCACCTAGAACAGAGGCATCCTCGTCCGAGTCGCCTAGATCTCCGAACTTACTCTGGAGGCGTTCCCTCATGCGTTGCATTCTTTCGGAGACGCGCTCCTGCTCAGCAAGCTTGGCCTTAGTGGCCACCAGTTCTTCGGCTACTTGGACCAGTTCTGGGTCCTTCTCATAGTAGCAGCCGTCCTTGTAATAACTGTCTTGGACATACTCTTCTTCGTCTTCTAAGTATGTTGTATCTTCGGTACTGACCCGATCCTGGCGGGATGTCGGGTCTTCACCTTGGTAGTCTAAGGGTTCGCTTTGCACCACATCTTCCATCACGGTATCGGGGTTGACCGTAGCATTTTTGTCAACAGCGGATTTTCTCGTAGTCACCATCTCTTTAGCACGAAGTGAATACAAAAAACGTACACAGAAAAAGAGCTGACTAACAACTTCCTACAGCTCTTAATGAAAGCACCAAAATGTTTACCGAGTTTTTCGGAAACGAATAACTAACAGAATAATAAAAAGATAAGAACTGTAGAAATGCTGAAATGTAACTAAACAAACAGTGTTTTTACGTGGTTCAGGCGTTAACAAGCCCTAGTCCACGAGTCGATGTTATTATACTTGGAAAAGGTTACAGTAAGATGGCTGGTGCACAAGAACTTCACTCACTCACAGTGTTTCTCTCGGGTTCTCTTGAAGAAGATGAAGCTAGAGAGATTTTAGTAGAGTTTTTGCTATCTCCTTTGTCCGTCCTCCTTCTTGTAAAATGAAGGGGTCTTTATAGCTAGGGTTTTGGATTAGGGTTTTTCTCTACGTACATGAGTCTTAATTACACCAGCCATAAATAGGGATACAATTACTGTAGTAGCATGGCTACAAGACTCTATGTGGGTATATTTACGTGAAAGTATGGGGAACACACAAAGTCAGCCGTCTTTTCCAAGTTGTCAGCGGAACAGTGGGCGAAAAGGTACCCTTAGGCGTGCTGGGATGTGTGCGGCTTTGACCTGACGGGCGTGTCAGGCGGGATCCTGTGTCAGGCGGATATCATTCTAAATATGCCTCCTCCAGGACTCGACCGTTTGGCTTTGTTCCGTGCGAGGCACGGAACTGCTTCCGCGGAGATCACTCGAAGAGCTTCTCCTGGAAGGAGCTTCCCCGAAGGATACCCCTTCGGGAGTCCGGGAGAGTTGACGAGTTTCCGTATTGTATTTGCTTGGAAGAGTAATCCAGACACTAAGCGGGAGAGGCGAAGCCTTTCTGTTCATCCGCGAGCTCTGGTCACCTACCGTGAAAGACATCGATAATTTCGCTTCCCCGAGGTCATCAATCTAAACGCTATCCGGAAATCTGGATAACAGTATGCATGTTTAGGTGAAATAAATATGCATGTGGACCCCGTTTGTATGATTGGGGTAAATTGGTAATTTTAGCCCGCTGTGGGCATCTATGTGATAATTGTATAATGTGATTTGTACCACGTGAGGGTGGTATTATTATTTTGATGCACGTGCCGAGACGGTCCTAGAGAGCTAGTTAACTCAATTGTCAGAACGGGGGTTTTATACCCGGCTCGGAGGGAGCCTAGGGGGTATTTTGGGTATTTTGTAATTGGGTTCTTGCGAGTTAATGGTAATTGGAGATATGGTAATTTGTGTTACTGTTAGTAACCGTTGAGAGTAACAAGTTTGGTTGAAAGAAGGGGTAGAATTGCAAGAAAGTAGGAATGACAAAAAGGCCCTTGAGGTTTAGCTAGAAAGGGAAATTTAAGGAAGGGTAAGATGGTCATTTGGCTGGGAATTAGATATGTTGCAGCTGGGTACAAGGGGTACACGGTTTGGGCATTGGGTCATATGTTGGTTTTGATAAAAAATTAAAGAGAAGAAAAGCTAGAGGAAAAAGCTAGGGCAAGAAGAAGAAGAAGAGGTGTAGATGGAGCTGAAATTTTGAGGCTTAGGAGAAGAAGCAAGGGAGCTTAGGGTTGGATTCTTCATTCAAGGTAAGGATTCTATGTGCACTTAAGGCTTGTTTCTGTTTTGGTTTGAGGAATTTAAAGCTTGAGTTAAGTTTTTAAAGTTTTGGGTTGAGTTGCTGAAATTAGAAATCAAAGGGTGGATTTTTGGGTGTGATTGTGTTTTGATCTTGATACTAGTGTTTAAGGGTTGTTAGGTGGTTCATTTGAGGTTTTAATTTTATCTTGGGGTTTAAGTATTTGTTGGGATGATTTGGAGGGGTATTGGCTCGGAGAAATGCAGAGGAAAAACCCAGAATTTCTGGGTTCGCGTAGGAGCGACGCGGCCCTGTTCTTGGGCGCCGCGGCGCGAGGTTGCATCAGGTTTTGGGACTAGCCGCTGGGCGCCACGGCCCTTGAGGGGAGTGTCGCGGCCCTAGGCCAATTTTGACAGCCAAAAATTGGGTTTTTAGGGCTTTTGCCTGGGGACTCGGGGGATGGTTCCTAGGTATTGTTTTAAGGAATTAGAGGTCCCGAGAGTGCGTGATTGGTCCCGGGAAGTGGTTTTGGTTTGGTTACTATTAAAAGTGTTTTATGTGTGTTGTGACTAGGATTTCGAAAAGGCTCGTGCTAGAGGACCGTGCTTGTGACCTTGGTGCATCGGAAGGCTCGGGATACAGGTAAGAAAACTGTAGCACCCGAGAATAGGGCATGGGCCCATAGTGTTATAGCAGGGCATGGCCCTAGATTGTATTATGTGCTAATGTATAACCTTAAATGAATTATTATATGGTTGAATGATTATTTCGAAATGTATTATATGTGTGATTATAGTGCAATGAAAGGCTAAGGCCGAGAACGGCAATGGAGCCGAGAACGGTGAAAGGCCGAGAACGGCAGCGAGGCCGGAAGTAACACTTAGCACATGGGATGCTTACAGTCAGGGTAGGACCCAATGGATAGATGAGATATCCTTACGGTAAGAACCGAGACCCCAGGCTTTGGTAAGGCTTCTGGAGCGGCATGGCCGTGTTTGCTTAGTCTGATGGATGGCCTGTTTATCTGTGGACTGTCTGATATGTTAACTGTATAATTTGCATATGTTATGAACTGTATGAGTTTTTTTGTTGGGCTTCGGCTCACGGGTGCTCTGTGTTGCAGGAAAGGGCAAGGATTGAGTCAACAAGCCATGAGTACGGAGAGCATGAAGCGACGCGTACATGTTTGGCCTGCTCAACTGCTTTGGTTGGGGGTATTTACGAACAATGGCTGTAATATTCTATGATTTTTTATAACGAATCAGCTGTAAACTTATTTTAAGTTGTAAATAGTTTTCAAACCTTATCTTGGGATCCCAAATGTTATATGCTTGAAGTTTTCAATAAAGCAACGCATTTTTAAAGATTACAGCCTTAACTTTTACCTAATCACACTTTGGTTTTAAAAACCTCGGTTAGCGAGTTCTTTGCACAAAGTATCTTTTAAAACTCACTTAGTAACGGCTCTAAGGGAGTAGGGCGTTACAACTTGGTATCAGAGCGAGCCAAGGTTTATTGGTTCTGGAGATTGACCGAACATGTACGCTCGCTGGCAGTGACAAGCTCGACTCAGGGTTGGTTGGTATGAATGATTGACATGCTTGAACATATGTTTGAATGCCCTGTTTGCCTGCTTATTTATATGGAGCATGAGGAGTGAGTTGACATATGCATAAGATACTGTTGGGGCAGGGCCCTTGACTATTGCATGTTGAGATTGATGCGTGCTGATTAACATTATTATGTATGTGGATGAATATTGGGATAATATCTTGCATATTGAATGTATGTGGTTAATTGTCTGAATTGAATTCGTATGTAATATATGTTTTTTTTTTGGCTTGTATGAAGCATGTTGAGACTTGGGTATACTTGGTGATGTTAAATTCTGGTAGCTAAATGTATATCATTGTGGATTTGGCCTAAATATGCTTTGTGTGTGCATGATATCTGTGGATATTTGGATCTAATTGTGGTTTGGTTCAGAGTATGAACCACAGAGTTCAGGAGTTGGTCAGTAGTGGCGGATGAACTCAATTTATTGATTCCTAGAATGGTTAAGTGAATCTGACATTGTGTTGAAGGAGGATTCTAGATAAAAGTTGGAGTTAGAGATCTCCATTTATCCCTGAAGGCAGCAGCTGTTGGTCACTAGTGTGTGAGTAAGCTGTGGGGTTTAATAGTTGAGATGGAACAGAAGAGCAGTGGACTTCTCTAGGAAAGAGCAGCTTTGTGTGCTTGGATAAGAATAAGGTTACCAGTATTAGCTTATTGGGAGGATATGGGCAGACAAGGGTGTTATGTGAAAGGCTTAAAAATGGTGTTACCCTTTGGTTTTGAGGAAAGTTAGGGTTGACTAAAGAATCCATCAGTGGATGGGCAAGGTTAATTCCACCCTTGGTTATAAGAGGATGAGAGCCCATGATTAAAGGGTTGTGTTAAACATTGTGGCAGAGGGATGCCTGGAAACGGCACTTGGGCTGAGGCATAGGCGTAATGGGTTGGAAAGAACCTAGATGATGAATTGTTAGAAGAGATTATAAAGACATGATTTGAACTGTGGAGACTGGTGGGCTTATAAGTTTAGTTTGGACTGATAGGGTAACAACAGTGTAAATCAATGGGTTTTGTGAATTGGGTAATTCATTTTGGAAATTGATACTGACGGGTGTATCCGGAAATGATGGCAACCCATTTAAAGATTGAACTCTGGGATAGTTCAAGGTATTTGGGCCGCTCTGATGTAAGAATTTATCGTCAGTATGTGGATGGCGGAGAGGGCCATGTTGTTCGAGGAACTGATGTTTGAAGTATAGAGCATGGGTGCTAGAGCCGCAATGGCAGTGCTTCCTTTGATGGAGTTAGTAAAGATAGATTCGTGATAATCAAGTTAAAAGAACCCCAAATAGTTTTGTGGCTTCTGGTTTTGCCAGAAAGGGGGAAAAGTCTGATTGATAAGATGGTACTTTTATTGATAGAATGCAACAAGGACAGATTCTCAATTTTTGAGGTAGAAGGACCCTAGACAGTGCTTGGGCACCTAATTTGAGATAGGAAAGAAGCCTGATTGAAAAGGTAGTTATCAAGATGGTGACAGGAACCAGGGAGGTTATCTGGTATGCTCATAAGGGAGGGGATGCCACCTGATAAGAGGTCAGGTGAGGGCATGACTTTTACCTAGATTGACTCGATATGTTAGGATGAATTTCCCATGTTGAGGGAACGGAGAACTAGAATGCATCGATACATTCAAAGTTCGAGGCTGATTCCTCGAGGATGAGTATTTAACTGACTGGTTCATGCTTTGGTCATGTAACGAACTGGAAGAACTCGGTGTTGAGAATGTTCCGAGAGGGAGATGGACATAGAGAGGTTGGCTCAATGGTGTTATTCAAGAGGCTGATGATAGTAACACTTATTGAGAAGAAATTTGAAACTCTGGCCGATGGATTGGGATGCAAGTGATCAAGAAGTGCATAGTATACGACAGAGTATGTCTTAAGGGAGCCTTGGCATGGGTCACAGTGAGAGAGCTAATCAGTTAAGAAATAACCATGGATTGTAAAGGATATCACCTGGAGAATGTTAATGAGAATGAATGGAAACTGAGTTTACCAGTGGGAAAATTATATGGGTATATAAAGAAAGATTGGGGGTACTTCAAGGTCGGACTACAGGTAGGGTTGGTATCAGGAATGTTGTAAAAGATGGTATTGATTGATAGAAAAATCTATTGAAGTAAACGAGGGAATTTAACCTTGGAGTAGCCAGAGCGTTATACTGTTGGGATTGTTAGCATCGTCGGTAAAGACCGAAAAGTTTAATGTTGGATACAAGATGGGACGATGTCTCCGGGAGTTGATCTATGACCTGGTTATTACCAGCTAGAAACCAAGGATAGAGACATTTTGTGAATTTGTCTACTTTGCACCGGGTAGGGTGTGAGGAGTTGGTAACAAAGATTCTACAATGGTTCAAGCTACAGCAGCACAGGTAAGTTCTTTAGGCAGAGAATGCATGAACGGTATGAGCAAGTCCCCTTCTAGCTTACGAGCAGTACATGTGGATTACTCCCAGACGGAAATGGTGAGCAAATGATCATGCTGAAGACGTTTGTACCCAGAAGGCAGGTCACAGGTAAGGTTCTACGAAGTGTCAGTTTGGGTTTCGTGAGGAGTACTCAAAGTTGAGCTACAAGAAGAAAGGACAGGTATGAGAAGATTTGATCTAAAGTCACAAAGAAGCTAATGAAGAACGTTTGAAGAACAGAAAGCATAACAGGGTTGGTAAGCACGTCACCTATTGCATAAGTATCTCCGGAGACAACTACATCAGAGATGAGGAGAATAGTAAAACTTGAGGTTAGACGGAGTGAGTGGTGTCAAATCCGAAAGAAATTTAGAAAACAAGGTAAGAATTGAGTGGTATCTGGCGATGCTGGAATATGTGTGTGTTATGGTAAAGTATAGAGTGATAACATAAAGGACCTGATCTATGGTAAGGATATGGAAATGTGGGAGTACATCACGATTTGGGCACGCCCAGGCATAAATTGACGCGAGGATGGATCGAACCTTGCGGGAGGTGAAAGAATGAACATGATTGATATACTTGGAGCGTTAAGTTGACAGTTATGCATATCATAAGGTGCTTGAGTATTGGGTATTAGTAAGAAAGATATCGTTGAGACCCAGATGTGGTGAAAAGTAACAGACGGATGATCAGTGTTTGAAATCCTCGATTGAGCGAGGGGAAATTTAATTGGAGGCGGAACTCCTAACTGTGAGGCAAGTGTCAGTCAAGGAATAACGCCATAGATTGTAATGGAGTGGACAAGGCAACGACTGAGATTGGCATAACGTTAGTAGGTAACGATTAGCTGGTGAGTGTCACTGAGCTATGGAACCCGAAGTGTTGGCTTGGGTTGAAGCAGGGAAGAACCCTGCCAAGGTGGTACAAGTTAGGATACCAGGATTGGATGAAGGATCCAATTAGATTTGGCATATGAATGAGAATTCTGAATGGATATCATTCCACCTCCTAGGGTACGTTGTACCGGGAGG
Source organism: Humulus lupulus (assembly GCF_963169125.1). Classification (NCBI taxonomy): domain Eukaryota; kingdom Viridiplantae; phylum Streptophyta; class Magnoliopsida; order Rosales; family Cannabaceae; genus Humulus; species Humulus lupulus. The sequence goes on from NC_084801.1 coordinate 69,799,267, forward strand.
GTTGAGCGGGTCACAGAATCTAGTGTTTTCCTTTGGACCCTGAGGGGTGAGGTGATGTGGCGGTGTATCGTGGGAATAAACCACAATAGACCTTAAGTAAGGTATCCAAACATGAAAAGTTTTAACTCAGTTGATCGAGTTAATGTAGTTGGGTCAAGTGAACTGGTTTCAGGGTAGAACGTCGATAATACTGAATTGAGACCCTATAGTATTTTAAATTTTTGGAATGGATCTAGAGAATGAAAAGAACAGAGTGGGAATCTGGAAGTATCAGTTGATTGCAAGTGATATAGCAGTCTGAAAGCTTATCAGATATCTTAAAGAATTAAGCGTTGACTATGCGAATACTTGAGGTATTGAGGGAAGTGTAATCCCTGATATGTTAGTCGTGGTGGCAATTGCTGGCGTCTTGTTAATGTAACACGACATAGGACATGGTAAGAGGTGAAAGATAGTGAATACTACGATTTGGCATTGGTTCAGAGAGAAAGCCAATGAGGTCGTTGAAATTCTTAAGGCAGGAGTGTCTGCCTATCTGGTAGAATAAAAGAGCTTGTAAATTGTTAAATTCTGAGAAAATAAAGTCCAAGATGAAAGATTTGTATCTCTCTGTGTGATAACAGACGAGGATTTGTATGGTGTTCAGAGAAAGAAAGGAGAGTTCTGACTCTTGATTCAATATAGATTCTGAAGTTGTACCAAGGGCTAGGCCAGCGGGGCCTACCAATTGACCCCACCTAGTAGAGGTGATGACTTTTGTGTATCTCTGGAATCAGGAATAAGACAATGAAGTGGTCATTGTAATCTAGGCAGACCCTGAAGCTTCAGCAGGGTTGCGGTGCAAGTAAAGAGTTAACGAAAGTATGGCTATTAGACAAGATCTCGTGGGATAAGATTGTTACTCTTGTTAGAGTGTCCTCGAGAAATAAAGTAAAGGTGGTGGACCTTGGAAATTATGGTCAGAGTTGCGGGTTTACTGACTGATGTGTTTGGGTAAATTTCGAAGACGAAATTTTTATGAGAAGGGGATAGTTGTAACGACCTAAATTTGCTAATAAGGCTTGGAGCCTTGATTAGTGTGCCTGGAGGGCAATAATTGTTATATTGCATTAATTTGTGTGAATTTAAATGAATATGTCGTTAGTATGCATGTTTAGGTGAAATAAATATGCATGTGGACCCCGTTTGTATGATTGGGGTAAATTGGTAATTTTAGCCCGCTGTGGGCATCTATGTGATAATTGTATAATGTGATTTGTACCACGTGAGGGTGGTGTTATTATTATGATGCACGTGCCGAGACGGTCCTAGAGAGCTAGTTAACTCAATTGTCAGAACGGGGGTTTTATACCCGGCTCGGAGGGAGCCTAGGGGGTATTTTGGGTATTTTGTAATTGGGTTCTTGCGAGTTAATGGTAATTGGAGATATGGTAATTTGTGTTACTGTTAGTAACCGTTGAGAGTAACGAGTTTGGTTGAAAGAAGGGGTAGAATTGCAAGAAAGTAGGAATGACAAAAAGGCCCTTGAGGTTTAGCTAGAAAGGGAAATTTAAGGAAGGGTAAGATGGTCATTTGGCTGGGAATTAGATATGTTGCAGCTGCGTACAAGGGGTACACGGTTTGGGCATTGGGTCATATGTTGGTTTTGATAAAAAATTAAAGAGAAAAAAAGCTAGAGGAAAAAGCTAGGGCAAGAAGAAGAAGAAGAGGTGTAGATGGAGCTGAAATTTTGAGGCTTAGGAGAAGAAGCAAGGGAGCTTAGGGTTGGATTCTTCATTCAAGGTAAGGATTCTATGTGCACTTAAGGCTTGTTTCTGTTTTGGTTGGAGGAATTTAAAGCTTGAGTTAAGTTTTTAAAGTTTTGGGTTGAGTTGCTGAAATTAGAAATCAAAGGGTGGATTTTTGGGTGTGATTGTGTTTTGATCTTGATACTAGTGTTTAAGGGTTGTTAGGTGGTTCATTTGAGGTTTTAATTTGATCTTGGGGTTTAAGTATTTGTTGGGATGATTTGGAGGGGTATTGGCTCGGAGAAATGTAGAGGAAAAACCCAGAATTTCTGGGTTCGCGTAGGAGCGCCGCGGCGCGAGGTTGCATCAGGTTTTGGGACTAGCCGCTGGGCGCCACGGCCCTTGAGGGGAGTGTCGCGGCCCTAGGCCAATTTTGACAGCCAAAAATTGGGTTTTTAGGGCTTTTGCCCGGGGACTCGGGGGATGGTTCCTAGGTATTGTTTTAAGGAATTAGAGGTCCCGAGAGTGCGGGATTGGTCCCGGGAAGTGGTTTTGGTTTGGTTAGTATTAAAAGTGTTTTATGTGTGTTGTGACTAGGATTTCGAAAAGGCTCGTGCTAGAGGACCGTGCTTGTGACCTTGGTGCATCGGAAGGCTCGGGATACAGGTAAGAAAACTGTAGCACCCGAGAATAGGGCATGGGCCCATAGTGTTATAGCAGGGCATGGCCCTAGATTGTATTATGTGCTAATGTATAACCTTAAATGAATTATTATATGGTTGAATGATTATTTCAAAATGTATTATATGTGTGATTATAGTGCAATGAAAGGCTAAGGCCGAGAACGGCAATGGAGCCGAGAACGGTGAAAGGCCGAGAACGGCAGCGAGGCCGGAAGTAACACTTAGCACATGGGATGCTTACAGTCAGGGTAGGACCCAATGGATAGATGAGATACTCTTACGGTAAGAACCGAGACCCCAGGCTTTGGTAAGGCTTCTGGAGCGGCATGGCCGTGTTTGCTTAGTCTGATGGATGGCCTGTTTATCTGTGGACTGTCTGATATGTTAACTGTATAATTTGCATATGTTATGAACTGTATGAGTTTTTTTGCTGGGCTTCGGCTCACGGGTGCTCTGTGTTGCAGGAAAGGGCAAGGATTGAGTCAACCAGCCATGAGTACGGAGAGCATGAAGCGACGCGTACATGTTTGGCCTGCTCGACTGCTTTGGTTGGGGGTATTTACGAACAATGGCTGTAATATTCTATGATTTTTTATAACGAATCAACTGTAAACTTATTTTAAGTTGTAAATAGTTTTCAAACCTTATCTTGGGATCCCAAATGTTATATGCTTGAAGTTTTCAATAAAGCAACGCATTTTTAAAGATTACAGCCTTAACTTTTACCTAATCACACTTTGGTTTTAAAAACCTCGGTTAGCGAGTTCTTTGCACAAAGTATCTTTTAAAACTCACTTAGTAACGGCTCTAAGGGAGTAGGGCGTTACATTTGACGTCTATTCGTTGTTGGCCAAAATCATGGTCAACATTAACATATACTTGGGATTTATCGAGTAACGAGTAAAATATTTGGTGATTAGGTTGGCATGTCGGGATTAATAGGGAATTGGTAGGATGACTCAAGGAATTAGCGGGAATCGGGATTACTGACCATTTTTTCCCTTAAAGGGAAAATAGGAGGTTGGGTTAGTATAAGAGGCATTTTGGTCATTTTAATTAAATAGATATAGCTGGAGAGAGATAGACTTAGGCTTGAATAATCAAAATTGGATGGAAACTTCTCAAACTCTCTCTCCTTCCCTCTTACACAATCTCTCTCTATCTCTCCCTTTGGAATGCTTTGAAGATGAGGGAATTTTGAAGGAAAAAGCCAAGGGATTTAGTAGGGAATTCTGGTAAATTAAGCTAGGATTAGTCAAGCAATTGCTGTGGATTGAGGCTATAAACTAAGGTAAGAATTCTATCTTGTTTCTACTAGGAATTCAGATTGTTAGGCTGAGTTTAGACTGGTTTTGGATGTTGATTAAGTTATGATTTGGGGTGGTAATTTTAGTAGGTTTTGGGGTGAGTTATTTTTCCTAAAGTATGTGATTAAGAGTCCTAAACTCGGTTCTGGGTTTTGTTGAATGTTGCAAGGGATTTTTGGTTGAACTGAGCTGGGAAAATGTTGGAGAAATCCAGGGAATTCTTGGTTCACGGGGGTGCGCCGCGATCCAGTTCATGGGTGTCGGGACCTGCATGCCCTAGAAGGCTCTAGGGGCTTGCTGACTTGTGGGCGCGCCACGACCCTAGGGGGGCAAGTTGCAGCCTGCCTCCCCCCTGAAGCAAGAGGCTGGTGCCTCTGACTTAAGGCGCACCATGACCCTTAGGACCAGGTCGCGGCCCGCCTAGGCAATCGTAGCCTAAGTTGGTTTTTTAGGCTCGGGGAGGCTCAGATTTAAACCTAAGCACTCGGGACGAATTATACTACCCAATTTAGTAGAATTCGAGGTCTCGGAGACTAGTATTTTCCTCAAAACATATAATTGGATTAGAATTTGACACTTATCCATTGTTGCTTATGACTAGGGTTACTGTTAAGGCTTAGGACTAAGGATCGTGCTCGGGAACGATTTTTATCCTTCGCTCAATAATTGATGTAAGAAAACTGCACCCAAGTGGTTGTGAATAGGAATGAGATTCCCTGTAAGTGAACATATGTTTTCTGTAATTTATATATTTGTTATGTGCAATCTGAAAGTATGACCTAAGAGAGTTGGGGCTGATGATAAGCGTACTGAACGTAGCTTGGCCTAAGTGAGTCATGATCAGCTAAATAACTAGAGGGGTCGACCTAAGGGCGCCGACATCTAAATATCACATTAAAGATTGAATATATGATTGGAAGTATATGTGTTTATTTTTACCTAGCTTAATACTTGTATTCTGCTGATTAGTTGAAACTGATTGGAATAATGTTTGTAGTATACACTTGTTGTTTTCTATGCTTGTTGATTATTATTTTCTTGATGAGCCTTTGCTCACGAGTGCTATGTGGTGTAGGTAAAGGCAAAGGAAAGCTGGACCAGCCATGAGTTGGAAAGCTTTAGAGGCAGTGTGTACATTGGCAGTTGCTCGATCGCCACGGCTGAGGGATTTATAGGGATTAGAGCTCAAAATTGTATTTCTCCATTTAGATTGTCGTTTGTTGTATTAGCTTTTGAGGGTTGTATCTGCCATGCAAACACTATTTTTAGGATCCCATGTATCAAACACTTATTTTAATGAAAGTCTACCATACTACAATCAAAATCTTTCAACCCTAACTTGTCAGTTGACTTTAGAAGCACATTTATGTTCAAATGGCTAGATTTGCGAGTCTTGTACTATTTTAAACACACAGTGTAACAGTTTTGGTTACCCAGGGCATTACAAGTGAGGATTTAGTTAAGTTTTTTGGGTGCTTGTATCATTTATGTTGCTTGGATATGGATTATGGACTGAATTCTAGGTTGAAGGTTTGAAATTGGTGAATTTCAGGGAGGTTAGCTCATAAAATGCATGATGAATTCTGGGTTTTGGGGCTCGCTCTGCGATCATGTTCATCAAGCATCGTGGCTCGCTTGAACACAAAGGCTTGAGGTCTTCAAAAAAATTTCCAGGCGTCGCGGTGCAAGCTGAGGCGCGCCACGGCCCATGGCCCTTTGATGAGAGCCTAATGCTCTCTGACTTGAGCGCGTCGTGCCCTTAGGGGCTGGGCTGCCACTCATTTGGGAATTATTAGCTATTTGAGGGTTTCAAGCTCGGGAACCCAATTGTTAAGGCTCGGGAAGGATTCTACTACCCGGTTTAGTAGAATTTGAGGTCTCGAAGGCTAGTATGTTAATTTGAAGTTCTTAATTGGTTAGAGATTGATGGATATCTACTTATTATGGCATTGTGACTAGGTTTTTAAATCAAATCTCAATTTATGGGATCATGCTTGGGATCGAATTAATTTGTCAACTCGAGGCACAAGTAAGAAAACTGTTGGTGCCCGTAGAGTAGGGCATGGCCCTATTATTTGTGTTTTTGGGCGTGGCCCCTATATTTTTGTTTAATGAACGGCGAAGGCCGAGAACGTCAGGGGGTCGAGAACGGCAAAGTGCCGAGAACGGTGAAGGCCAAGAATGGCAAAGGCTGGGGTCGGTGTTAAGCACGCTGAGTGCAGGCAGCTAGGGAAAGACCCTCCAAGTGTGTTGTATCCACCCGCTCGGTGAAGAACACAAGCTTAGGGCCTCGTAAAGCACTTGGCTCGATGTAGGCCGCTATGTGTTTAGTCTATTCACTATTTTGATGTATATTGTTTGATTGATATGTGATTTGTTATGTGTTGAGTTTTCTTGCTGGGCTTCAGCTCACGGGTGCTCTATGGTGCAGGTAAGGGTAAGGGAAAGGTCGACAAACCATGAGTTGGAGAGAGTGGAGTGGCGTGTACATGTTTCGGCCTACCTGGCTGCCATGGCCAGGATTGTTTTGGGGAATTCATTATTGTAATAATTTGCTTTGTCGCTTAGGTCGACTGTATCTACATTTTGAGTTGTAATACATTTTCGAAACAGTATTTTGGGATCCCAAATATATAACTTTTATGATTTTAATGAATGTCCAAATCTTTATATTCAATGTTGTCAAATAAGTCTTCATTTAAATTTAATCACACTTTTTAACCTAAAACCTCCATTAGCGAGCTAATGGCACATTTATAAATCACATGGTAACGACTCTAAGGTAGTAGGGTGTTACAACTTGGTATCAGAGTGTGCCAAGGTTTATGGTTCCTAGAGATTGACCGAACATGTACGCTCGCAGCCATAGACAAGCTCGACTCAGGGTTGGTCGGTATTAAATGAATTATGTGCTTAACTGCTTTTTTAAGTTGCCCTATTTGCCTGATTGTTATAGATAAAGCATGATGAATGTGTTTATATATGTATGATGCCAGGGCATGACCCCTTGTTTTCTATATGCTTATGTTGTGTGTGATGTGTTGATTGATGTTTGTGACTAACTGAGGGGACTGGGAGGTGGTTTTTGGATGTTGTTATCATGCCTTATGTGCGGCATCATTGGTTGCAGACATATTGCAGTTATGCCTCGACGATCGATCAGACTCCGTGGTAATTGGGCCAAGGATGACAACCAGGGTTAGGACCCTCCACCTCCATAGAATTAGCAACAGTTGTTTGCCAAAATGAAGCCAGAGTACAACAAACGGAAGATGAGCTCCGAGATTTGAGGCAACATGCCCCTCCTCGAGGTATTGGGTTGTAGATTCCACAGGATGTGGCACCAGTACCAGCCCAGCCTGTAATGGAAAACAGGTAGGAGCCTTTATAAGAAAGGTTCAGGAAGCAGCAAACTCCCACCTTTGAGGGTGTTTCGGACCCACTGTAGGTAGAGCAGTGGATCAATATGATTTCTTCCATCCTGGATTTCATGAGGGTGGAATGAAATGACAGGGTGACCTTCACCAGCTACATGTTGAGAGAAGACGCCCGCATTTGGTGGGACGGTTTGTCCCAGAGGAGGGATGTGGCAGTTATGATCTGGGAATAATTTAGGGATATCTTCAACAAGAAATACTACAGTGTTGCATTTCGAGCTGCAAAGGTGGATGAGTTTGTCAACCTGGCTAAGAATCGAATGACGATTACAGAATATGCCCTGAAGTTTGACCGGTTGGCGAAGTTCGCGCCGGACTTGGTGCCTACTGATATGGCATGGAGGGAATAGTTTGTACGGGGTTGAATGTTATGATATCCCGTGACGTCTAGATAACATTAGATCTAAGGACTACCATCGATGCACAGGTAGTGGAGAAGGCCCTTACAGCTAAGGGGGCTGAGGATCATATATGGCAAGAGGGCGCCTCCAGGTTCGATGCTCGGAGGACGGTACCTCCTTTTATTGGTTCTAGTCGGGGTACTAGCCCCAGATAGCAGAAGACAAAGGCCCCAGATTCTTTTGTTCCTCCTGGTTTAGATAGGAGGGCACGAGGTGCTTTCAGTAGTCATCAGGGCAAGGGAGACAACTGAAGGAGTTTCCCAGATTGTCCTCGGTGCAGGCGACGACATCAAGGAGAGTGCAGAGTGAGAGCTTGGTTTACTTGTGGGAGTGTTATTCATCTAAGGAAGGACTACCAACAAGCCAGAAAAGAAGAACCGAAGAAGAGCGACGGGCTCACTCCAACCAGAGTATTTACCTTAACACAGACTGAGGCTGAGGCTAGTCCCTCGGTCATGACAGGTCAAATTTCTAGTGCTGGTTCTTCATTTACTGCATTGATTGATTCAAGAGCTACTCATTCGTTTGTATTTGCTTGAGTGATAGATCAGTTGTGTAGACCTAGTAATTTGTATGCTAGGGGATTCAAGACTTTGTTGCCAACTAGGGAACTGGTAGTCACTAGGAGATGGGTTAGAGCATTACCAGTTGAGAAAGACAGTAGGGAGTTGTGTTATGGACCTGATTGAATTAGCAATGGATGACGTTGATATGATTCTGGGAATGGATTGGTTATCTAAGTACGGGGCAACGATAGAATGCAAGTGAAGGATGGTGACATTTGAACCGGAAAGGGAGGTACCATTTGGGTTTGTGGGGACAATGAGTGGGCCACGAGTGCCTATGATTTCTGCACTAAAGGATAGAGACCTAATGCAAGAAGGTTGCATAGGATTCCTAGAAAACATAGTGGACACTTCTTGGATTGTTCTGGTTGGACCAGATGAGACCATATTAGTATGCGAGTTTACTGATGTGTTCCCAGTAGAATTTCCAAGGTTTCCACCACACCGAGAGATTGAGTTTGTCATAGAATTGGCACTAGGGGCAAAGCCAATATCTAGGACACCTTATAGAATGGCTCCAGCAGAGTTGAAGGAACTGAAGATTCAGTTGCAAGAGTTATTGGATTTAGAATTCATCAAACCCAGTTTTTCACCATGGGGTGCTCCAGTGTTATTCGTCAAGAAGAATGATGGATCCTTAAGGATGTTCATTGACTACATAGATCTGAATAAGTTAACCATTAAGAACAAGTACCCACTGCCTAGGATCGACGACTTGTTTGACCAATTACAGGGGAAGATGGTGCTCTCCAAGATTATCCTCCGGTCGGACTACCACCAGTTAAGGATTAGAGTGGAGGACATACCAAAGACTGCATTTCTCACGAGGCATGGACATTATGAATTCCTATTCATATCCTTTGGATTAACCAATACCCTGACAACCTTTATGGACTTGATGAGTAGGGTCTTCATGGATTATTTGGACAAGTTTGTGATCATATTCATCGATGACATACTGGTATACTCTCAGACAGAGACAGAGCATGACCAGTATCTTCACCTGGTACTATAATAGTAGAGAGTGCATAGGTTATATACTAAGGTCATCAAATGTGAGTTTTGGTTGACCCAAGTAACATTTTTAGGCCACATTGTGAGTAAGGATGGGATTCTGGTGGACCCAAGCAACATTGAGGCAGTGAGAGATTGGCCCAGACCAAGCAATGTACTAGAGGTTAGAAGTTTCTTGGGATTAGCAGGGTACTATCAGTGGTTCATTGAGGGATTCTCCAGAATAGCCACACTGTTGACTGAACTGACACGTAAGAAGACCAAGTATATTTTGACAGATAGATGTGAGAACAACTTCAAGGAGTTGAAGCGGCGACTGATCACCGCTCCAGCATTGATTCTGCCATCAGACAATGAGAAGTTTGTAGTCTACTGTGATGCTTCAAGGCAGGGTTTGGGTTGTGTATTGATGCAAGCTCTAAAGGTGATAGCCTATGCATCTAGACAGTTGAAGGAGTATGAGTAGAGGTATCCCACTCATGATCTGGAATTGGCAGCGGTGGTATTTGCACTAAGGGTTTGGAGGCATTATCTGTATGGAGAGAAGTGCAAAATACACACTGCTTGAAGTATTTCCTTACTCAGAAGGATCTGAATATGCGCCAGAGGCATTGGCTGGAATTGGTACAGGACTACGACTGTGACATTCTATACCATCCTGATAAGGCCAATGTGGTGGTCGATGCATTGAGTCAGAAGGGCCCAGGGAAGTTATTCAGTTCGAGGCATATATTAGAGAGGTTAGCTGAAGAGATAATTAGAGCATGAATTGAATTGGTAGTTGGTCAGCTAGCCAATATTACTCTTCTGTCCACGCTCCTTGAGAGGATCAAGGAAGCACAGAAGGAGGATCCCCAGTTGAGGAAGCACACAGAGGATGTCTTAGCTAGAGCGGCTAAGGTCTTTTCTATTTTAGATGTGGGTTTACTGAGGTATAAAGGTCGGATTTTTGTTTCGTGGATTCTGGTATCCAGCGAGAGATCTTAGATGAGTCTCATACCACTACCTATTCCTTACATCCGGGTACAGTGAAGATGTACCAAGATTTGAGAACCTTGTATTGGTGGCCAGGAATGAAGAGGGATGTGGTTGATTATGTGGCCAAGTGTTTGATTTGTAACCAGGTAAAGGCTGAACATCAAAGGCCAACAGGGTTACTGTAGCCTTTAGGGATTCCAGAATGGAAATGGGAGGACATCACCATGGCCTTTTTGGTTGGATTACCGAAGATAGTAGGACAGTATGATTTTGTGTGGGTGATTGTGGATAGGTACACCAAATCATCCCACTTTTTGCCTGTCAAGATGACTTATACAGTGGAGCAATATGTTGAATGGTGTGTAAAGGAAATTGTGCGACTTCATGGGGCTCTAAGGTCGATAGTATCTGACAGGGACCTACCTTCACCTCCAAGTTTTGGGAGAGTCTGCAGAAGGCTATGGGCACATAATTGCGATTTAGTACCGCTTATCATCCTTAGATGAATGGACAGTCTGAGAGGACGATACAGATACTAGAGGATATGTTGCGGGCATGTGTGCTGGATTTAGGGGATCTTGGAGTAAGTATCTCCATTTGATTGAGTTTTCATACAATAACAGCTGTCAGGCAACTATCGGAGTGGCTCTGTATGAAATTTTATATGGGAGGAAGTGCAGATCACCCATCCATTGGGATGAGACGGGTGAGAGAAAGTATTTAGGTCCTGAGGTTGTTCAGAGGACCAATGAGGCAACTGAGAAGATTAGAGCTCGAATGCTCACCTCCCTGAGTCGGCGGAAGAGTTACTCAAACTTGAGACGCAGGAGTGTAGAGTTTCAAGTCAATGATCACGTGTTTCTCATAGTTTCTCCCTTGAGAGTGGAGAAACGATTTGGAGTTAAAGGCAAGTTAAGCCCTAGGTTTGTTGGCCCCTTCGAGATTCTAGAACAGGTTGGAGGGGTAGCCTATAGGTTGGCAATGCCTCTAGCCTTATCAGAGGTTCACAATGTATTCCATGTATCCACTCTCTGGAAGTATGTATCAGATTCTATGCATGTACTGAGCTATGAGAACCTAGAGCTGGATCAAGACTTATTTTATGAAGAGAAGTTAGTTCAAATTCTAGACCGGGAAGATAAAGTCTTGCGGAACAAGACCATTGCCTTAGTAAAAGTGTTGTGGAGGAACTGCAAAGTGGAAGAGGCAACTTGGGAGCTTGAGACTAATATGCTGGATTGATCGAGGATGAAATTTCTGTAAGGATGGGATAGTTGTAGCATGCCAAATTTTCTAATAAGGCTTAGTACCTTGATTAGCATGCCTAGAGAGCAATAATTGATTTAATTATGCTAATATGTGAATTAAATGATTATGTAATTAGAAATGCAAGTTTAGGTGAATTAAATATGCATGTGGGCCCAATTTGGTTCATAAGGGCATATTTTTAATTTTGGCCCATTGAGGGCATAAATGTGAATTGTATGTGTATTGTGCTTTATACCACAAGATTGTGGTGATGTATTTGAGATATGTGATCTGAGACGATCCTAGGGAGCGGAATAGCGAAATAGTCACAACGGGGTCGAATACTTTGCTCGGGGTGAGCCTCGGGATATTTTGGGAACATAGTTGGTGTTCGGGATTTACTGGGTAATGGGTAGTGATTTAATTATCATTTGGGTATGTCGGGGATTTAATGGGGAATTGTAGGTACACTCGAGGAATTAGTGGGATGTGGCAAATGACGGAATTGTCCTTGGTGGCATTAAATTATTGAGGATAGACTCAGGGGAATTTTTGAGATTTAGGTAGCTGAGGATAGGCTTAAGCTGATCAAAACACAATTCTGGAACTTAAAAGAAAACAGAACATCCTCAGCTCTTCCTCTTTCTCTCTATCGGTTCTCTCTCCCTCTCATGGTGAGTTAAAGAAATTATGGCATAATTGAAGGGAAAACTCAAAATTAGAGGCTGGAAGTTGGGGAATATGTAGCTGAAGGTGTTGGGAATCTAGTCTAAGGTTAGAACTGTCACTGAGGTGAGATTCAAAACAAGTTTTCCTACTGATATCTTTGGTTTACTGTTAGTGTTTTAATGTTTTAAATTCAAGTGTTCAAGCTTAGGTTGTAGTGAGTTTTAGTTATATTTTTGGGGTGCGTGTATCAGTTATGTTGCTTGGATATGGATTCTCGACTGAATTCTAGGTTTAAGGTTTGGAATTGGTGAATTTCAAGGAGGTTAGCTGGTGAAATGCATGAGGAATTCTGGGTTTGGGGGCTCACGTCGCTTCCTACCTGAACAAAGAGGCTTGGGGGCCTTAGAATTTTGCCCAGGCACTGAGGCGCGCCACAGCCCGTGGCCCTTTGATGAGAGTCTAATGCTCTCTGACTTGAGCGCGTCGCATCTTAAATAAGAATTATTGCTATTTGAGGGTTTTAAGCTCGGAAACCCAAATGTTAAGGCTTGGGAAGGATTCTACTACCTAGTTTAGTAGAATTCATGGTTCTGAAGGCTAGTATGTTAATTCGAAGCTCTTAATTGGTTAGAGATTGATGGATATCTATTTATTATGGTGTTGTGACTGGGCTTGTACATCAAAGCTTTGGTTTGGGGATCGTGCTCGGGATCGCATTAATTTGTCAGCTCAGGACACAAGTAAGAAAACTGTTGGTGCCTGTAAAGCAAGGCATGGCCCTATTATTTGTGTTTCAGGGTGTGGCCCCTATATTTGTGTTTAATGTATGTGTGAATACTTGTAAATATTATGCCATGTTGTGCATGCTTATGAATGAACAGTGAAGGCTGAGAACGGTAGAGGGCCAAGAACGGTAAAGGGTCGAGCAAGGTGAAGGCCGAGAATGGAAAAGGCTAGGGTCGACGTTAAGCACAATGAGTGTATGTCGCGAGGGCAAGACCCTCCAAGGGTGTTGTATCCACCTGCTCAGTGAAGACCGTGAACCCATGTTGTAACGTCCCAAAATTTCCTAATAAGACTTAAGGCCTTGATTAGGGGGCCAAGATGGCAATATATGGAGTTATATGCTTATTTGTTATATTTAATTGTAATTATGTGGATTATATGGTAATATGACTAGTTGTGCATGTTTAGAGATATTAAATATTCATGTGGGCCCGTTTCATATTAGAAGGGAAATTCTAATAATTTGGCCCATTGCAGGTATAATCGTACATTTATGTGATAAATGTGTGGGACCACATTATTATGTGGGTTTATTTGGGTTACTCGGCACGAGGCAATCCTAGGGAGTAAGTTAGCGGGAAAGTCACAACTAGGCTCAATACCCGACTCGGGGCGAGTCGAGGGGTATTTTGGGTATTAGACATTTAATTGGGTCATCGGGTAATGAAAATAAATAATTAGTGATATATTTGAAGTTAGTGAGTTTAGTAGGGAATATTGGGGAATTTTACCATTTTTCCCTCGGGAACGTTTTTTGTACCTCAAGCCTCAGGATTAACTTAAGTCACTTAACTTAGGGCCAGGTTGCAGCCTGCCTGGGCATTTTTGGCCTTGGTAAGCTTTTTAAAAAGAGAACTTTTTCCTTAGGGCTTGGGATCGATTCCACTACCCAATTTAGTGGAACTCGAGGCCCCGGAGGCTGGGACTTGGTCTGGAAGCCTTTATTCGCTCGTTATTGATGGAATCCTATTTTATGGTTGTGACTAGGGTATTTCTAGGGGCTCAGAACTAGGATTATGCTCGAGGATCGTTCTTATTTACGCTTACTCGGACCTAAGGTAAGAAAACTGCACCCAATATGTGTTATATGTGATTAGGGCTTGGCCCAACTATTATCAATTATCGTGACTAGGGCTTGGGCCCCGAGGACATTAATATTTAAACTTTTGCTTCATATGTTGGTTGATATCTGCTTAAGTGATTTATGACTGTTGTGTGAATTGTGTGGTTAGGGCATGAGGCCCCGTTAAATAAGTATGATTAGTATTGTGAAAATGGTTATTCGATGGTGTTATATGATTAACATGCATGAGTGCTTATTTGTTGGGATATGCCTATCCATATCTGTTACTGTATTAGGGTATGTACTCCTGGATCAGGGCTTGACTCATTAGTCAAGGACGGCAATAGCGCGTTGTGTGCTGGTTGAAAGGCTTAGGCCTGAACCAGTAATGTATTATTACGTTGGGCGACCCTATGGTCGATGAAATATTAAGCGCCAGGTACGCTAAACTAGCTCTACGGCTAGTTACTAAAGGCTAAGGGCAAAGGCCCCAAGTGACTCTATGGTCACGTAGCTTGGGCATAGGGCCCCGAGATTGACTCTACAGTCAATTTTTTAGGGAAGCGGCCCCAATTTGGTCCAATGACCACTTGTTTATAATTGAATGACGATATTTGTAGGTTGATATCGTTGGCCATGTTAGATGGGTATCTGGAAGTTTATATTCTTTTTTTAAGCACATGTTGAGTTTTCTTGCTGAGCCTTGACTCACGGGTGCTTTGTGGTGCAGGTAAGGGAAATGGAAAGCTTGACCAGCAATGAGTTGGAGAGCTTCGGTGGCAGCGTGTACATATGCGGCTGCTCGACCAACACAGCTGGGGGTATCTCAGAGGAACTAGGGTTATAGCCCTGGTTTTTCCGCTTAGGTTGGCTGAATGTAGTTTTTTATGAATATTCACTTTTTTTTTTAAAAGTTGGTTGTAATATTTTGGGATCCCATGTTTGTATGTAACTTTTTATATAAAAGTCAACGGTTCATTTAACCAAAAATTTTAACCCTAACCCTTGACATTAACCTTAGTTACACATTTTAAACCAAATGACTTGGTTAGCAAGTCTAACACAATTTAAAGTATACAGTGTAACAGTCCTGGATTAGGAGGACGTTACACATGGCCTAGTAAAGCTCCTGGGTCAGCGTAGACCGCTATGTGTTTAGTGTGTTGACTGTTTTACTGTATATTGTTGGATTGATATGTGATTTTTTATGTGTTCAGTTTTCTTGCTGGGCTTTGGCTCACGGGTGCTCTATGGTGCAGGTAAGGGCAAGGGAAAGGTCGACCAACCATGAGTTGGAGAGCGTAGAGCGGCATGTACATGTTTGTTGGGAATAGTGACCTTAAAGCAATTATAATTTGGTAATTTCTACTATTGTAATAATGGTGATTATTTACCTTAATTAAAAAAAAATTAATTATTATCTTCCATAATTAAAATATCCAAAATTAAAATTATCTTGAATTTTAATATATTAAAATTAAATTGTTTAATTTTATTTTTGAATTAAATTACCCAAATTCAAATTGGGTCTTAGAAACTTTTGGGTGTTAAAACCCAAAGTTAAATTATTTTAAAAGTTTTTTTAAAATAATTGAAAAGTTGTATAATTCAAAATGGATATGGAAAATGGGTGGCACTGGCTCAACAAGACTACATCTCAAGGTTGAAGATCAAAGTGCTCTTCATCAAGTCTTAATTGATCTAGGTTATATTTTTCATGTATATTTTTGCAAGTGTGGTAATTTTTCTAGAAATACCCAAAAGTTACCATACCCGCTTTTATTTTATTTATTTATTTATTGTAAATGTTTGGATGTGATTAAAATGTTTAATATTTTGTAATGCATTATAACATGTCATTCATATACTCACATAGTATGCAACTAACATGCATTACATTGGTGTAGAAACATGCTATTTGGAACATCCTATATTTTTCTTATATGTTTATATATGATAATTTATAAAATAATAAATTTAGTCGTAATTAGTTAAGATGGTAAATCAAAATTAAAGTTGTTTAATTTGTTGTTTTAATGAAAATTTTTTATTAAAATAAAAATGATATTATCTTAGTTAAAGAAAAATTAGAATTATAATTAAGGGCACAATTTTTATTTTTTGTTTTGCTTAATTAGATTAGTAATTAATAGAATATCATTAGGTAAAAATAATTATATTTATTTTTAGAACTAAATTAAAAAATATTGATTTTGTGAAAAACACACTTTTCCAAAATAGTGAGTGGAAGAGGGAGTTATGACAATAAGTCTCATGGTCTCCATTATTGGTTGAACACCGAGAGTCATAGGAAGGGCCTCGTGTCACCTCCGTTTGCGGCATCCCTAAGGAAAGGCTTCTGAAATTGACCAAACTAGCAATAGTTTATATGTCAAAAGAGAAAAATGCGTTTTTAAATTTTAACTTATGAAATTGAGATTTGTCTCAAAATTAATTTGCGGTTAGTCTGACCTACCCTAAGGTGATCCATTAACTTTTCAAATTAATTTATAGTGGATTAGTATAATTTTTATGTGTTTTTATATGTTGCATTCATGCATCATATTTACTTTTCAAAATAAAATCCGATATTTATTATATATTTTGACTCATTATATTTTATTTATTTATTTCCAACAACAATGGTTAATCCTCTTAATCCTGATCTTGTACTTGAAAACTTGGGAAATCAAACCTACCTCATTGACAAACTCGTGGAAATGATTCCATTTAATCTTAACCGCATGAGAAGTTGGTACGATGGGATTCATATTTCCTTCAGAACACAAAACTTGTATGGAGCGATCTATGATCTACAACCAGAGGAACCAAGTTTTTCATCTAGCTTTGATGAACATGAAAAATATGGTGAATGGATGAGATCGAATCACCTGGCACATCAATGCATGTTATCGACCATGCATTGCGACATTAAAGAAAGATAAATGGTTATTAAAACTGCATACGAGATGTGGGCCATGATAAAGGATGATGATATAGCACATACTCAATTTTTGAAATACGGGGTAAATTAGATTTACTTAAAAACTCTTCTTTAATATATTTGAATGCTTAATTCAAAATGATGCCACTAATAATATTTTTCATATGTTCTTGTTTTCAGGGATGCATAAATCTTTTGAGAAAAAGAGTAGTTGCATTGAAACCAAAGCGAAGAAGAAATGATGAAGACAATTGAATAAAGAAAAGATTAGTGTAGAAATTTATTTATTTTTAGTTTAAATCAATTAAAAAAAAATTCATTTTGAAATAGTTGATTTTTATTATGAAAGAAATTAATAAGTTCTTTTTCTGGAAACTATGTTTTTTAGATTCCTCATTTGATGAATGAACAAGTTTAGTATTTCTTTTGAATAATAAATTCAGTTGTTATTTTTTGAAATATACTTGTTCCACCTATTTCATCAATGAGAATAAATGATCATTATGAATTGTTCATTATTGATAAATCATAATTTTAATAAGACATTTTTATTCGTACCCCAATTAAGTGAAACATATATGTGAATTCTTTTTTAGATTGGTTTGTAATTAAATAGATACATAAAACAAATAAAAGGCAGTCTTTTAATGCAACCATTCAATGGTTCTCTCCCTGCTTATATAGTATGCTAATTAAAGTTAACCAAAAGACCTTTCTCTAATAAAGGCTTAAAGCAAACCCTGACAAAATTAGAGCCCCGATAGAGATGAGTTCCCCCAATAACAAGAAGGAGGTGCAATGTCTAACGGGAAGGGTAGCAGCGCTCAGCAAGTTCATTTCAAAGTCCACTAACAAGCGCATCCCCTTCTTCAACATCCTAAAAGGGAAAAAAAGGTTTGCTTGGGATGAAGAATTCAAGGAGGCCTTTAGCAAGTTGAAGGAGAACCTCAGGAAACGTCCCCTACTTGCCAAACCTGAAAAAGGCAAGACATTGTACCTATATTTAACCATATCTAAGCACGCCATTAGTGTTGCTATAGTCAAAGGAGAGAAGAAGCACCAACAACCTATATGCTACATTAGCAAGCGCCTAGTAGATGCAAAGATCTGATACCTAGAGATAGAGAAGTTGGCATATGCCCTAGTGATAGCCTCATGAAAAATAAGGCCCTACTTCCATGCCCACGCCATCGAGATACTCAAATACAACCCTTTGAGACAGGCTTTACACAAACCTGAGACCCTGGGGAGACTATTAAAGAGGTCAATTGAGCTAAGTCAATTTGATCTCATGTATACCCCGAGGGTTTTCATCAATGGGCAGGTGCTTGTAGACTTCATAGTTGAATTCACTTATCGACCCATTGAAGAAAAGGAGATAGGAGAGAATGGGCTGGCCCACAAGGAGGAAGAAGGAGTTTTCGAGGAGTGGAGCCTCCATATGGATGGGGCATCCAATGAAGGAGGGACAGGAGATTGTATAGTCATGACCGGACTTAGGGGACACAAGATGTATTGCGCGATAAGGTTCAGGTTCAAAGCTTCAAATAACGAGGAGAAATATGAGGCACTTCTAGCAGGCTTGTGGTTGCCCAAAGAACTGAAGGTAACACATTTGACTGTTTATAGCAAATCACAACTAGTGGTGTTTTAGGTAAAGGGTGAGTACCAAGTGAGGGGTCCCAAGATGGCGACCTACCTAAGGAAGGTAAAAAGCTACTTGGGCAGTTTAAAAGGATATACCATAGAGCAAATCCCAAGGGAGAAGAATACAAATGCTGATGCCCTCGCAAAGCTTGCCTCCACCAAAGACGGAGACATGCTCAAGTCCATCTGTAACGCCTTGTTACTCCAAGATCGTTACTGTGGACTTTAAACAGTGCTTAACACGCTAAACGAGTCATTTGGTTATAAATGTGCATCTAGGTGTTATTAATAGGCCAGGGTGAAAATCTTAATCAAAAGGAATCGATATATTTTATTTAAAACATTAAATTGTACATGAGCCCATAAAAGTGTTTACAATCCAAAATGGTCATTACAGTATAAAAAACTATAACCCGTTGACCTAAGCGGAAAAAATAGGGTTAACCCCTAGTTCCTCTAAGAAACACCTTGGTCGTGGTGGTCAAGCGGCCGCATATGTACACATCGCCACCTAAGCTCTCCACGCAAGGCTGGGTGAGCTTTTCTTTCCCTTTACCTGCACCACATAGCGCGCGTGAGCCAAGGCTCAGCAAGAAAACTGATTACTGCATGTATGTAATATCAATAAATTATACTGGTAATCATTCTAGGACTTGCAGCCCTAATCAGATAGTGAGTCATACTCTGGGGCTCCGCACCCTAATCAAATAGGTGACTAAAGAGTCACACTCTGGGGCTCCGCACCCTAATCAAATAGATGACTATTAGGTCTATCTCCGGGGATCCGCTCCCTTAATAGATGATTAATAAGTGTATCTCTGGGGCTCTTTACCCTAAGCCATGTGACGTTTCAGTCACCTGAGCCTTTTGGCCCTGGCTCTAAGTAACTAGCCTTTAGACCAGACAAGCGCTTTTAGTTTTCTTCGAACTTGGGGTCAATCAAGCATTTCATGCTCATGGTGATTAGATCTAATCATTCCAGCATGTGTTAAACTCATTAATGTTGTTCTTGACTCTTAAGCCAATACTAAATGACCAATGCTCAGTGTCACCGCTGAACTTAACTGATACGTCCCAGATACACGATCAATACTAAACACCATTGTCGTTTCCAGACTAATAAGTCAGTGCCATACACAGATAAGCAAAGTTGCTATGCATTTACTATGCAATCAATGTCAATATGTAGAGCACTCAACAAGCTTCACCAATAACCGTGCATGTCACATACTGGGTGCAGTTTTCTTACCTCTGGTTCGAGCGTGAAATAATAAAATAACGACATTTGATAACGATCGGCCATAAGTCCCTTAGCGGTCACCTAGTCATAACCAAATATGAAATCCCATTACTAAAAATAAATAATAAAAGGTTCATGGTCTAAACCCCGCTCCCGGGACCTCGAATCGTACTAAGACGATTAGTAGATTAGATCCCAAGCCTCAGGAAATGAAAACTCACGCTTAAAACCCTTAAAAACCCCTCCTAGTACAAAAGGAAGGGGTGGGCCGCAACTTGACCCAGTGGGTCGCGGCGCGCCCCCAAGACAGAGAGCCTTTGTCTAGGGTACCAAGGGCGAGCCGCGACTTGGCCTAGTTGGTCACAACGCGCTTGCTAGATAGGGCCCAGGGGAGGCTCTGGAATGGGTTCAAGTTGCGACTTGCATGAACTCGGTCAGTACTTGACCCTATGAACCCAACTCCCCTGCCTTTTTCTCAATTCAAACCAGCCCAAACCTTCATCAATTAAATCCCAAAATCACACCCAAGCATCAACACAATATATACACCAATTTTACAACAAATCCTAAGTTTTAAACCACCCATAGCAACAACACATATCCAAATCCATGCCCATAACCTCAAGCTAAAGAACTAACCTTAAAACATAGCAACACCAAAAACTATGCCTGGAATCTTACCTTAAACACAGGTTTGAATCCCCTTCAATGGTTTATCACTAGCCTAAACCCTCAAGCTTTAATTCCCTAACTTGAATCCTCAATCACAACCCGAGAGAGAGAGAGAGAGAGAGAGAGAGAGAGAAAGATGATCATGAGGTGGAAGAAAGTTACTCTGTTTTGGCTGCCTAAACCTTATACAACCCTCAAAGTTTAAACATATCCCATGGTCAAAAGACCAAAATTCCCCTAAGCCCAATTAATTCCTATACAGCCACCCAAGGGCAAAACAATCATTTCCCACCTATCCTGTTAATTATAATTAGCATCCTCCAACTCCTGTTATTCCCAATATTCTCCAATAATAATTAAATCATATCCCATTACCCGTTCATTCCCAGTAATGTACTAAGCATCAAATTACCTCCACGCTCACCCCGAGCCCGGTAAATTACCCCTTTATGACCAAACCGCTAACTTGCGTTCTAGGATCATCTCATGCCGAATAGCTCAAACATATCTACTTAATAATGTGGTCTCACCCATAAATCA
This sequence comes from Humulus lupulus, assembly GCF_963169125.1. Lineage (NCBI taxonomy): Eukaryota > Viridiplantae > Streptophyta > Magnoliopsida > Rosales > Cannabaceae > Humulus > Humulus lupulus. The sequence continues at coordinate 69,820,189 of NC_084801.1, forward strand.
CCAACATGCACATAAATATACAGCTATGCCCTCAATGGGCCAAATTACAAAAATGCCCTTCTAATAATAAGTGAACCCACATGCATGCAATTATCATCATAAATCATCATATAATCATGCATTCAATCACATAATTGCATAATAAATAAATTATGGCCCTCCTGACCCCCTAATTCAGGTATTAAACCACATTAGGGAATTTGGGACATTACATCTATCCCATCCTTACAGAAATTTCGTCTTCAAAATTTACCTGAACAACTTGGGATTTTGATTCTGCATATCTGACTCCAGCTCCCAGGTCACTTTCTCGACCTTGTTGTTCCTCCATAATACATTAACCAAAGGTATAGTTTTATTCCTCAGGACCTTGTCTTTTCTGTCTAGTATCTGGACTGGTTGTTCCTCATAGGAGAGATCTGCCTCAAGCTCCAGATCATCGTAACTCAAAACATGAGTCACATCTGATACATATCTCCGAAGAGCTGAAACATGAAATATGTTATGCACGACTGACAATGCTGGTGGTAAGGCCAACCTATAGGCCACCTAACCAATCCTCTCTAGGATCTCAAATGGACTTAGAAATCTAGGGCTTAGCTTGCCATTCTTCCCAAATCTTCTCACCTCTTTCCATGGAGAGACTCTGAGGAAAACATAGTCTCCTACCTGGAACTCCACGTTCCTGCGTTTGGGATCTGCATAACTTTTCTGCCTACTTTAAGAAGCAAGCATCCGAGCTCTAATATTCTCAATGGCCTCATTGGTCCTCTGAACTACCTCAGGACCCAAGTATATCCTTTCTCCTGTCTCATTCCAATGAATGGGAGATCTGCATTTCCTACCATACAACATCTCATAAGGTGCCACCCCAATGGTCGATTGATAGTTATTGTTGTAGGAAAACTCTATCAAATGTAGATACTTACTCCAGGACCCACCAAAGTCCAGCACACATGCTCGCAGCATGTCTTCTAATATCTTAATTGTCCTCTCGGATTATCCATCTGTCTGAGGATGATAAGCAATACTGAACTTTAATTGTGTACCCATGGCCTTCTACAAACTTCCCCAGAACTTGGAAGTGAATGTGGGGTCCTGATATGACACGATCGACCTCGATGCTCCATGGAGGTGCACGATCTTTCTCACATAGAGATTTGTGTACTGGTCAATTATATAAATAGTCCTCACTTGTAGGACGTGAGCTGGCTAGGTATATCGATCCACAATAACCCATATTGAATCATGTTGACCAATAGTCCTGGGTAATCCCACCACGAAATCCATCATGATGTCCTCCCATTTCCATTGTGGGATGTCTAGAGGCTGTAATAGCCTTTGATGCTCAGCCTTGACCTGTTGACATGTCAAGCACTTAACCACATACTCTTCTACATCCATCTTCATCCCAAGCCACCAATAAGTTATCTTACATCCTGATACATCTTCATGGTGCCTAGATGCAAAGAGTAAGGAATAGTATGAAATTCATCCAGAATCTCTCGCCTTAAAGTAGTGTCTAATGGAACACATATCTAGTCTTTGTATCTCAACAAACCCATGTCTAACAATGAATAATCTCTGGACACTCCAGATAAAACATCCTCTCTGATCTTGATCAGTTGTGGATCATCCAGCTGACCTTCCTTGATTCTCTCCAATAGCGTAGACTGTAGTATAATGTTGGCCAACTGGCCCACCAGTAACTCTATACTAGCTCTGGTCATATCCTCTACAAATTCTCTGGATATCAGCCTCGCACTGAAAATCTATCCTGGACCCTTCCAACTTAAAGCATCTGCTACCATGTTGGCCTTTCCTGAATGATACAGAATCTCAAAATCATAATCTTTTACTAACTCCAGCCAACACCTTTGTCTCATGTTCAAGTCTTTATGTGTGAAGAAGTATGTACGCCCTGATTTTCCCACGGGCTGATTAGCGAGCTGAGCTACGGCCTAAGCATGATTACCTCGTGGACATCCCCAAAATCGGAGCTGCCATCATAAGATCATACCTCCTTAGCTCGAGGTAACCTAAGGGTTCGCCTCTGATTACTTAAGGACTGAGTCCGGGCTCTGAAGGCCGAAGGTCGAGTTAAGTATCCAGCTCGTGGTACGAGCTAGAGTTGGAGACTATGACCCTTTATAAAGTCAACCACGCAAGGTAAATGTGCATATATCAGACATCACGTGTCTGATATATCCCTGACTTCTCGGACACGCAGTGTGAATGTGCGTATTCAAACACCCACGACTGGGATGGGCCGTGCGGCCCATTATCCCCTTACCAATTGATTTTACCACACTTATGTATCAGGTTTAGGAATTAATCATGAATGTCACAGAGTTGATACGATAGGTAAGAAGGTCACGGGATGACCTTCTTACCAACTCTCAGGTGCCTTCTCCTATAAATATGGAGACCCTGAGAGTTAATAGAGGTTGGATTCTCGATTGTAAGAAATACCCTGTAATCAAATATCCAGTATATAGCAATAATACTGACTAGTGGAGTAGAAGGATTTTAACCTTTGAACCAATTAAAAAACGCCTTATTGTGTCACCATTTCATTTCCTAAGATCATTCATCTATTTTGGTTCACATAAGCACTAATCCCTTTCTCTTCTTTTCTTAATTTCCTGTTAGCGAAGAACCGCGTCAACAAAGTACTCTAGGCTCTTGTGGCCAGTATAAGTCTCACACTTTTCCCCAGAAAGGTAATGTCTCCATACCTTTAATGCAAAGTCCACAACCGCCAACTCTAAATCATGAGTAGGATATCTTTGTTCATACTCCTTCAGCTGACGTGAGGCATAAGCAATCACCTTCCCTAACTGCATCAAAATATAACCCAAACCCTGATATGAGGCATCACAGTATATCACAAATTTCTCCTGATATGTAGGAAGACTCAGAACTAGAGCTGTAATCAATCTCTGCTTCCATTCCTGAAATTTTTTCTCACACTTGTCTGACCACACAAACTTCTAATTCTTACGTGTCAGCTCAGTCAATGAAGTAGCAATCTTTGAGAACCCTTCCACAAAACGTCTGTAATAACCTTCCAATCCAAGGATACTTCTAACTTCTGAAGCATTCTTTGGCCTTGGCAAATCTCTGACAGCCTCAATCTTAGCTAGATCCACTTTAATCCCCTCCTTACTGAGATAACCAGAACTCACATTTCCTGAATTTTGCAAACAATCTATGTTCCCCTTAGTCTCTGTAGAATCAACCTCAGATGTTGCTCATGTTTTGACTCTGACTGAGAATAAACTAGAATAGCATCGATGAAAACGATCACAAAATGGTCCAAATAATCCTTGAACACTCTGTTCATCAAATCCATAAAAGCAGTTGGGGCATTAGTCAATCCAAAAGACATGACTAAGAACTCATAATGCTCATATCTACGGAGAAAAGCAGTCTTCAGTTTATCTCCCTCCTTGACCCTTAGTTGATGATAACTAGATCAAAGGTCTATCTTAGAGAATACCCTTTTACCTTACAACTAATAAAACAGATCATCTATCCTTGGCAGAGGATACTTATTCTTGATTGTTAACTTATTCAGTTCTTTGTAATCAATACACATCCTCAGAGAACCATCATTCTTTACAAACAGAATAGGTGTGCCCCAAGGTGAGAAACTAGGTCTAATGAAACCTAAGTCTAACAGCTCCTGCAGTTGTTCCTTTAGTTCTTTTAATTCTACTGGGGCCATTCTGTAAGGTGCTCTAGACATTGGCTTCATCCCTGATGCCAGTTCTATTACAAATTTAGTCTCTCTATGTGGTGGCAACACTGGTAAATCTTCTGGAAACACATCCAGAAACTCATAGACTAGTCTAGTCTCCTCTGGTCCCACTGGCATGGTCTGAGTGGCATCAACCACACTAGCTAAGAATCATATGCAATCTCCTTGCAATAGATCTCTAGCCCTCAGAACAGATATCATAGGTATATGAGGCCCATGCACAGTGCCAACAAATACAAAAGGATCCTCAGCTTCAGGCGCAAAGGTTACCATCTTCCTTCTGCAATCTATGGTTGCCCCATACTTCACTAACCAATCCAAATATCATCATATAATCATGCATTTAATCACATAATTGCATAATAAATCAATTATGGCCCTCCTGCCCCCCTACTCCAGGCATTGAACCACATTAGGGAATTTGGGGCATTACACCATCCCTGTGGAATACCTGTCCAAGCCAAGTATCACCGAAGAAGAGATTCACATGGTCGATGCCTCAGAAGGGTCTTAGATCGAGTCCATTGTAAGATACCAGGGAGATGCCCAATGATTAGCATACAAAGACGCTCGGTACACCCTGGTAGACGGAGTATTGTATAAGAGGGGATTCTCTGTCCCGCTCCTACGATGCATTAACGAGATGAAAGCCGTGAAGGTTCTATATGAGATACATGAAGGGGAGTATTGTAATGCCCTACTTCCTTAGATTCATTACTAAGTGAGTTTAAAATGTGCAATTAACTCGCTAATCAAGGTTTTAGGTTAAAAGTGTAGCTAAACCGTAATAAAAGTCATACAATTTGAAAATATAATCATCCATTGAAAATTATAAACCGACACACATTTGAGATCCCAAAGTACTGTTTAGAAATATTTACAACTCAAAAATTTAATTAGAGTCGACCAAACGACAAAATCAAGTTTAGTACAAACATCTCCCAAAAAAACACCCCTGGCCGTGGCAACTAGGCAGGCCAAACATGTACATGTCGCTTCACGCTCTCCGTACTCATGGTTGGTCGACTTTCCCCTTGTCCTTACCTGCACCATAGAGCACCCGTGAGCCGAAGCCCAACAAGAAAACCCCACACAAGAAAATAACATATGCATAACCATCAATTAACACATAACAAAACCGCCAACAGGATAAACACATATGGCCATGCCGTCCTAGGTGCTTTACCAGACCCTGGGTTCGCGGTACACACCGTGAGGATATCCCAAGTATCCTATAGGGGTCTCACCCTGGAAACTTGCACTCCACTTGCTTAACGTTGCTCCCGGCCCCTTGCAGTACTCGACCTTGCCATTCTCGGCCTTCGTCGTTTCTGACATTCGCCATTCTCGGCCTTCGCTGTTCTCGGCTCTTATCGTTCATTCACATATATGCACACATAGCATAGTTAAACAAATACTTAAATACATATAACCATAATCAATGGGGGGCTACGCCCTGCAACACAATCATATATGGTCGTGCCCTGCAACACAAACAATAGGGCCTCGCCCTGCTCTATGGTTACAACAGTTTTCTTACCTGTGTCCCGAGCTTTCCAAGCACCGATGTCCCGAGCATAGTCTCCTAGTCCGACCCTCGCTAAAAACCTAGTCACAATGCATCAACAACATCCATTCATCAAGTCCTAATCCATTAAATAACTTTGGGTCATAATTCTAGTCTTCGGGACCTTGAATTCTATCAATTCGGGTGATAAAATCCCGCCCGAGCCTTAACTTTTGGATTCCCGAGCCTAAAACCTCCTTGAAGTCTGAAAGCACACTAAGTGTCGCAGCCCCATAAACCCATGCCGCGGCCTGCCTCAACCAGAAACCAATCCCCCAAAAATACCCCATGCGCGTCGCGGCCCAAGCTAGGGTGTGTCGCGGCCCGCCCTTCTTCCTGGGCTCGCTAATGTTCTAGAGAGTCGCGGCTCAGCAAGAGCAATGCTGCGGCTCGACCCTTCGAACCCAGAAAAATCCTCCATTTTCTCCACCAAATTCAAGCCAATTTACCCCAAAATCAACCCAACATTTCAAGTCAATTATCATAGAAGTTCTACTACAGTCTCAGCAACAAAACATAACAATAATTAACCCCAAACCTCTTCTAAAACTCAAGAATGATTCTTCATCTAGCTCACATGCATAACTCTGAAATACCAGCAGAAAATCAACATAATTCATCAAGTTAAAAGCTTACCTTTGTGCTTAATTAAACCTCTGAGTTAATCCCCTCAGTTCCAAGCCCCTAGCCCCCAAAGTTCCAGTTTGATCCCTTAGTCTCTGGTTAGTTTTTCACCAAAATCTCCATGCTTCTAAGAGAGAAAAGAGAACCGAGTGATAGAGAGAGAGAGTCGGTTTCCTAGTTTCTAAGTGCTTCCTCAATTTTGTTTTATTTAACTTAAATCTCTAAGGTTACCTCAAAGGCTCGGGGTACCAAAAACGTCCTTGAGGGAAAAATGGTAAATTTCCCTGATATTCCCTCCTAAACACTCTAACTTCAAATATATCTCCAAATATTTATTTTCATAACCCGATAACCCCATAATCTAACGCCCGATATACCCCTCGACTCGCACTGAGTCGGGGATTCGACCCCATTGTGACTTTCTAGCTAAACTGCTCCTTAGGACTGTCTCGGATCGTGCAGCGCAGATATATCACAAATATATCATAATATTCACAATTATTACATTTATGCCCCCAACGGGCTAAAATTACAAACATGCCCCTAATAACCAGACGGGGCCCACATGCATATTTAATTCACCTAAACATGCATTTCTAATCACATACTCATCAAATTCACGCATTAACATAATAAACCACTTATTGCGCTCCAAGCACGCTAATCAAGGCCCTAAGCCTTATTAGCAAATTTGGGATGCTACAACTATCCCCTCCTTAAAGAAATTCCATCCTCGAAATTACCTGAACAATTCGGGATACCACTCCCGCATATCTGATTCAAGTTCCCACGTCGCCTCCTCAACCTTTTTGTTCCTCCACAACACTTTCACCAAGGTGATGGTCTTGCTCCGCAAGACTTTATCCTTCCGGTCAAGAATCTGAACCAGCTTCTCCTCATAAGACAAATCCTGGTTTAGCTCCAAGTTCTCAAAACTCAGAACATGTGTCGAATCTACAAGTATGGAAACCACGCATGCGGACAATCAATGGCCAAGAAAGCCATGAAGCAAGGGTATTATTGGGCCACTAATGGGAAAGATGCATGTGACTTCGCACGAAGGTGTGGCAAGTGCAAGAGACATGTAAACTTCCCCTAGAAACCCCCAAATGAGTTGGTTAGCATGACCGACCCCCTAGCCTTTTGTGGTGCAGGGGATAGACCTGATTGACGCACTACTCGTGGGGAGAGGATGAGTGAAATATTCAGTGGTAGCGGTGGATTACTTCACCAAGTAGGTCGAGGCGGAGCCTTTAACCAAAATTGTGACCAAGCAAATCGTTCCCTTTGTAAATAAGTCCATCATCTGTAGATATGGAGTGTCCTATAAAATCATATCTGATAACGACACTCACTTTGAAGGAGGTTCATTTGAGGCTTACTGTAAGCAAAAAGGCATAAAGAGAAGTTTCTTGACTATAGTACACCTGCAAGGAAATGTGCAGTGGAGGCCATTAACAAGGTCCTCAAGAAGAACCTGACAAAGAAGTTAAATAAGTTGAAGGGGGCTTGGGTCGGTGAGCAACCCAATGTACTTTGGGCCTACCAAACCATGCCACGCTCTACCACCAGAGAAACCCATTTCTCCTTGGCGTATGGATGCCAGGTTGTGCTCCTAGTGGAGATGAAGATTAATTCTTTCAAGGTACAAGCATATGAGGATCAAGCTGACCATATGGCAATAGGTGAAAATTTGGACCTGATGGAAGAAAAAGGTAGAAGGCACAGATGAAGTTGGCAACATACAAACAGTGAGCCGCGAGGTACTACAACTCCAGGGTACGAGAGCAAGCATTCAAAGTAGGAGACCTGGTGTTGAGGAAAGGCCTCCCCAACACCTGAGAGCCAGGGGCATGTGTGCTAGGAGCAAACTGGGAGAGACCCTACCAGGTCGCCCAAGTAATACCTCCTAACACCTACAAGTTAGCACGCCTGGATGACATTGTTGTACCTCAGGCATGGAATGCAGAAAATGTTAAGAAATATTACCAGTAAGACCTTCACATCTAATGTAAGAGTATTTGTAGTTTGTTTGTTTTAAGTTTGTCTCAATAGTCATGAATAAAAGTGGTAGTCTAGTTAACCTCAAAATGTAGTAGATGCAATATTGTCATGTCTACCCTTGTATTCTAATCATTATCAATGAATGTGTTTTCTATATTGCATATTGTATTCATTCTTCATACATGCGCTTATATAACTCACATACACTTATTGTCAACCGAAATGGTCAAAGTGTATGTTGAGCATAGAATGACCAAAGTGCTCGACAGAATAAATCCCGCCAACCACTTGGGGGGGTGGGGAGAGCATGATAGGATGCATAAAAGAAACCTTATGAACCATCTCTTAGATTCGTGAGGAATATCTACCCTTATGAATATCAAGGGAGTCAAAAGGTTCCACAAGGATAGCCTCCTAAGAAAGGCTAATACCTCCACGAGGGGTAAGGCCTCAAGGAGAATGTCCACCAATAAGTCTAGAGCAGCCACCAAGCCGTCTAGCCAAAAAGGGTCTTAAAAGAGACGCTTGCAAAAATAGTACTATGCCTAATAAGGAGAAGGATGCTTCTCGAACAAAACTAAAGTGCGTGCAAAAAATTATAAAAGGATGGCGAAAACCCAAAAGGTTAACATGTCCTTATACAAGTAGTCGAGGTGCACCAATAGCCACAAACCACATACAACAAGACGACCAAAACATAGTCACTATGGTATAAAAGGGTGCTTAAAAGAAGCCCATATGGTTAGAAGGACATAAGAATGTTCCTTCACAAAATAAGCATGTAACATAGAAGGACTTGCCAAAGTTCCTCTTAAAAAGCAAAAGACTAGAGAAACCTCTAAGGTAGAATAAGATAAGTAGCATTACAACCAAATAGAAATATCAAGTAGCAAATAGAAGCCTCCCATATAAGGGAGCAAAGGATCAGACAGGGGAGAACTTCACGGTCTCCTTCCCGAGCATTCCACTCGACAACCTTAGGAACAACATGATTGCCAAAAGAGGAAAAGTTGAAGCCTGGATTCTGCTTCCACACCCCGTACAAAGTGCGCTTTGCTGACTTGTATTCGGTCGCTGCTAATTCTGACTCGAGAGAACTAATCTTCTCTTGCAACATCAAAACCTTTGCCTTCGACTTCTTCTTACCTTTGGATGAATAGAACGCCTTTGCTAAGGCTGCCTCCATATTGAGTGTGGAAATTTGAGCATACCTCTCCACAAAAAGAGCTGCCACATAACTTACCCACGGCACCTCTTTTGCTCCTGGGACGTCTCAATACATAGGAACAGATGAACCACTGGCCGAACGGGGTGGAGGCGCTAAGGTAGGAGGTGGAGGGCCTCCAGAAGTGCCATGACCAAGGAGGTTGCTAGAAGAGACATCAAACTCATTATAATAGGGCAAGACAAAGTGCCATTGGTTGGAAAGCAGAGATAGTGAATGAGAAGCCATATCTGGGTCCGTAGAAGCGGGAAACACCGCCCTCTAGAAGCAAGAGACACACGAGTTAGTCTCTTTAACTTAGGAGATGGCTCATCCTAGACCCAGTCATCATTTTCATCATAGGAACCTGGGCCCATCAGAATGATTTTTTTCTTTCGTTCTGTAATTTGCCACAGCAAATTGGGATTGGAGACGTTAGAAAGACACAAGGCATTGAGATTTGCCGCAATAAAAGGGTAGGCAGCCATCTTCTCCGGAACGTCTCCATTAGCAAAGGTCTCAACACAACTAAGTTGTTGAGCATATAGTTTGGGAAGGTCATGGTCCTCTGAATCACCAACTTCAATGTTAGCCCAACAACAACGATAATAATATAAAAAATAAAATAAGAGAGAATAAAGAAGATGATGCTTACTTGGGGAAGTGCGAAAATGCTCGCGAACTGAAGGAAGGTTTTTAACGAAGAAGAAGTCTTGTTTCCATGATCCAGGATTGGAGACACTGATGGACCCAAAACGAGTATGTTTTAAAAATTTATACTCGCAAGAGCACGAATCGTATATGGAATATAGTGTTCATGTAAGCATGAGATCGAACCCAAAGGAGTTGTCTAACATCAAAAAGAAAACTATTTTAAATCAAAATTAATAAATTCTAACCTAGCTCCAAAGATTGATGAGGCTTAATGTCATGAATATAAAATAAAAGATTTAAAATAAAGCTATTTAAGATAATGAAAATAACTCAATAAGGATTTTAAAATAAGTGGTAAAAGGAAAGATTATTAAGATACTAGAATCCACAAAATGTAAATTTAATAATATTTATTAGTATATTGATACCCAAGTTTTAGTGATAGTTAAAATAAATCAAACTATCATTTTCCAAATAGATTTATAATTTTAAGCACAAATTACTTCTAAAAAGATAGGATTTTTTTTCACTTTTCAAAAATTATAATTTCAAAGTATTTAATGTGAATCAACCTAATGAAACAACAAAAAATCAAATAACATTATTTATAAGGCAAAACATAATGTTTTTGTTCTAAGCGTGGATGTGTACAATTTAATGACACACCTTACACAAAGAATATTATGTTTTTGCAAAATGAAGAACAAAGTACATATTATCTAACAATCCAAAATATGAGATATTAAAGATGAAAGACATATATGAAGAAGAAAAATCCATAAACTTTGTTGCATTACAAGGGAAATCAACATACAACATAAATATTATCTAGTTACAAGTTGCTTCATCATGATCTTAATAATCTTATGAAAAAGATTAGAAGCAAATAACTAGAATAGAAATTACAAAATACATACTTGAAAATGCTCTTGAAAAACCCCAAAATGGAAGAGAGAATGGTAGAGAGAAAATGGGAGAAAAGAAGATGGTAACCAAAATTTAAGCACCCCCAAAATGGTCTTCAAAACCCTTATTTATAGCCAAAATAAGATTATTAAAATAATCAATTTATATTACTCAAATTGATTAGATTAATTAAACTAATAATAAAATGGTAAGTAGGGGTAAATTGTAGGGGTGATGATGATTTTGGGTAAAGTGTTGTAGAAAAGTTGGGTAAAATTATAGCATTTTTAGACCAAAGTACAAAGGGACAAAAGGACAATTTTTGGGCTCAAGAGAGTGGGAAGATGGCTGGTGGCAGCTGGGCAGGTGATTGGGCCAGGTGCAGAGAGACAGGCCCACGGTGGGTAGGAAGTGGGGATGTGATGAGGGCAGGAGGCGTTGGGCCTTGCTGGTGGGATCGGGTCCGTTGAAGGGGTGCTGGTGGCTGGCCATTGGATAGAGCCTTGTTCATGCGGTTGGGAGCTTGAGGAAGTGGCTAGGTAGGGGCAGGGCCGAAGGAGTGAAGGAGGCAGCAGGCATGGTTGGGGCTAGGGAAAGCTTCGACCTGGGTGTGGGTGCACAGTTGGGCATGGGCTGTTGGATTGCTGGCGGGCCCATGGCTGAAGGGGAAAGAGCTGGATGAAGGCTTGGGCCTGGGTGTTTGCTTTGGGCTTTATTTTTCATTATTACCATTTTTTCTCCTTTCTTTTCCTTGAAAATGTCACCTTTCCTTCATTTTTCTTTCTTTTCAAGAGCAAAAATGCCATAAATTCCCTAACAAAATAAACATAAAATAGATCATAATAAAATATTTTCACTATAAAATAAATCAAGTTAATTCTTTGAAATTATTAATTATAACTTAATTTATATGTAAAATTTAAGTTCAATAATACAACATTTTTCTACCTCAAACTAAATAATAATAACTCAACCAATTAACTACAACTTTTTACAACAAAATAACTATAAAAACACACAAAAAATATAAAAAATCAAAATAAACCAAAAAATTCAAAATTACTTTAAAACTTAATAAATCAATTAAAAATGCAAGAATTAAGCAACAATTAGCACATAAAAGTAGTAAAATAACTCTATTTTGTAGAGTTATCATATCCCAAAACTTAAAGTTTTGCTAGTCCTCAAACAAAAGAAAAATTAAAACACACATTTTTTTTATTGGTGATATAAAAATGATTTTCTCAAAAATTGCACAATGAAAATAAATCTCAAAATTTATTATGAATGAAATAAGAGTGCTCTTGTTATGAAAAATATAATTTTTGTTATAAGCAAGATTGACCCTATAATTAAAAACAAAGCTTAAAAATTATTCATATTTTTAAGAGAACTAAACTCAAACTCAATCAAAATTTTATCATTGAAAATGAAAAATATCACCAATTTTTTTTTTTTTTTTGAATTTTTATGAAAATGAACAATTTAAAAAAAAATTAACAAGACGACAAAATAAATAAATATATTTTTTTTTTAACAAAACACAATAAAACAATATAAATATATTTTTTTTTTCATTTTTTTTTCAAAATAAATTTAACACAATTCTACCCTCATATTCAACATAATGAATGGTAGACAATCATTAAACTCGCTACCCCCAAACTTAATTTAAGCATTGTCCTCAATGTGTTAAAATATAAATTAAAATTTAAAAGAGGTTAGAGTTTAGAATGGTCGTACCTCATCATGGTGCCTTGTGAGAGTAAAAGATACAACAAACAAAAATTAAATCACACATAAAACAAACAAAACAAATAAAACACAAGTTATCAAGATCAAATAGGAATCAAAGAGCATGGTAAACAGGGTCCTCAAGGAGGATCTCACCCACTTCATCGGTTTTCAACTCTAAAAATTGTTTTAATTTTTTTCCATTAACTTTAAATATATCACCATTTTTAGGATTTTCAATTTCAATAGCTCCATGTGGAAAAACAATACGAACAATGTAAGGACCGGACCATCTAGAACGTAACTTTCCCGGGAATAAATGCAAACGAGAGTTATATAAAAGGACTTTCTGACCTGGAGAAAAATCTTTTATCAAAATATATTTGTCATGGTAAAATTTCATGCGATCCTTATACTTTTTTTAATAGTCATATGCATCATTCCTAATTTCTTCTAGCTCATTCAATTGAAGTTTTCTTTTCTCACCTGCCTTGTCTAAAGAAAAGTTTAATTACTTAATAGCCCAAAAGGCTCTATGTTCTAACTCAATATGTAAGTGACATGCCTTCCCATACACAAGTTTGTAGGGGGACATGCCAATGGGTGTTTTGTACGCGGTACGATACACCCATAATGCATCAGTGAGTCTTAAGGACCAATCTTTCCTAGTTGGATTCACAGTTTTTTCTAAAATGTGCTTAACTTCCCTATTAGACACTTCAACTTGACCACTAGTTTGTGGGTGATATGGTGTTGAGACTTTATGTGTAATTCCATATTGTTTCATCAAATGTTCAAAAGGCTTATTACAAAAGTTTGTACCGTTATCACTAATTATAGCACGTGGTGAACCAAAACGGGAAAATATATTTTCTTTCAAAAACCAAAGCACAACTTTGTGGTCATTAGTGTGGCATGCAATAGCCTTAACCCATTTAGACACATAATCAACTCCAACAAGAATATAAAGTGTAACGCCCTGGATAGCCAAGACCGTTACACTGTGTGTTTATAAGGTGCCAGACTTGCTAATCAAGTTATTTACGTAAAATCGTGTTACTGAATCAGTAGAGGAACTAAGGTTAAAAGTGTTTTGGTCTCAAAAGTTATATTTTCATTACTAAGCATTGTTTATTTACATGGGATCCCAAAAATGATAGTTTAAAAGCCCTTTACAAAAAGGTTACAAAGTTTAAACACACTGACTGGCCATACTAAGGAAAAAACGAGCAGTTAGGTAGTCCCTGTCCTGGTCCACTCCTCGATCGTGGTGATCGAGCAGCTAGCTATGTACATTTCACCTTGGAGCTCTCCACCTCGGGCTTGGTCCAACCTGCCCTTGCCTTAACCTGCACCACGTAGCACCCGTGAGCCAAGGCCCAGCAAGAAAGCATGATAACATAGTAAGATCAGCAACACTTAACAAATATTTCACAATGCTCAACCGAGAATTCAACATTTCATACATTTATCCAATCAGCAATAACAGTTGTCATTCAGACAATCAATTAACTATATTCACAGCACAATATTCACGTTCATAACCAATAGATTGTCATACCCATCAAATAACATTCAGGGTTGGCGCCCTTAGTCGCACCCTCTATTTGGCACACTGTCTTCGGCTCAATAGAGCCGCCCCCAGTGTAATACTCACTGACTCTGGCCAGCTTAACCAAGCTCAGTGATAAACAAGCTGCCTCAGCTCCCAGTGGCTGAGCCGCGCCCCAGTGCGCAAATATTGATTCCGACACCCTTAGGCCGGTAATCGCATGTCCCATGGCGTAATAACACCATCTCACGACATGATAAACAAATATAGGGAGCTCTTAGTCCCATCGTGTCCACATGATTATTCATATTCACATAATAATGCATACAAACATAGGGAACACTTAGTCCCAACCTAACCACATACTCAGGTGCAGCTTTCTTACCTTTCAATTTACTGGTTCCCGATGCCACGTAGCCACAAGCACAGTCCTCTACCCCGAGCCTCTCCAAAGTCCTAATCACAACACAAACATAATATTCTTTGTCATTAACCAATCCAAGACTACCTTCCCGGTACCTAACCCACACTCTCGGAACCCCCAAAACCTTAGAACAACACCCCGGAGACATCCCCCGAACCCCCGGAGCAAAGGCCAAAAATTGCAAAATATAACACCCTGAAATTTGCCTTGTGCCGCGGCACCCATCAATCAGAGACTCCAGGCCGCGGCACACAAAACCCGTGCCGCGGCACGCCTTCGCAGCCCAGAATTCTGGGTTTTTCCTTCGCATTTTCCCGAGCTCCAACCTCTCCAAATCACCCCAAACCACATCCTAAGTCCCAAAACCAACTCTAAACCCCTAACAAACCTCACAACAACCCAAAGACATCATACCCAAGCTCACTCACACCTTCAATCCTAAAAGTCACTCTTGAATTTCACACTTAACAACTCAAACCAGAAAATTAAGAACAGCTTGAACTCAAACACAAACCACACTCCAAACTCCCTATACCTTAACAGAAACAAGCCTAATAATCACACAGAAACCTTACCTTGAGTGGTGAGTCCAACCTCCAGCTCTAAACCTCCTTCCCCCTTGATTTCCCAATTCTGAGTTCATACAAAACCAGCCACCAATTTGTTTCAATTCATATTCATCTCTACAAATTCAGACTTGAAACTTAAACATATTATAGCCAAATCCTTACCTCTGAGTTTTCTTGGCCTAAGCTTGGTTGACAACCTCAATCACCCCCTTGATTCTCCTTCCAAGAGCTAGAGTTCAGCTTCTCTTTTCCTTCTTTCTTTTGTTCTACTTCTAGGTCTCCAATATTCAACATAAACCAACTCCCAAAGTGTTATACGTAAATGTTATTCCTTCAGCTCAAACTCATCTATTTACTACCAAATTACCATTTTAACCCTCCATTAATATCACTTACTAACTAAACCTCAAGGGCTTATTTGTCCTTTCCCTATCTTTACAATTCTACCACTTTCCCAATAAAACCTGTTACTCTCTATAGTTACTAACAGTTACGCAAGTTACCAAATCACCAGTTACCATTATCTAGTTTCCTAGGACCGTCTTGGCACGTGCATCACATTTATATCACAGCACCCACACAGTACAATTCACATATCATAATTATCACATAATATAATTCACATATCATATAACATGCTTAAAATCATAGTCATCACACATAATTCTCATCATGCCCTCCCGGCACACTAATCAAGGCCCTTAAGCCTTATTAGTGAATTTGGGTCGTTACATAAAGATTACAAAAAGAGTTAGGAAATGGTCCCATAAAATCAATGCCCCAAACATTAAATATGTTAATAATAAGAATAGGATTTAAAGGCATCATGTTTCTTTTAGTTAAACTTCCTAACTTTTGGCAACGTTCACAAGCTTTACAATAAACATATGTATCATGAAAGATAGTAGGCCAATAAAAACCACATTGTAAAACTTTAGCAGTTGTTTTCTTACCACTAAAATGTCCTCCACATGCATGATCGTGACAAAAAGATATGATTTTAGATTGGTCACAATTTGGAATGCATCTTCTAATTATTTGATCAGGGCAGTATTTAAACAAGTAAGGATCATCCTAAATAAAGTTTTTCACCTCAGAATAAAATTTAGATTTATCATGCTTAGACCAATGATATTGTATTTCTGTAGTGACCAAATAATTAACAATATCAGCATACTAAGGCAATGAAGAAACATGCATCAATTGTTCATCAGGAAAAGTTTCAGTGATAGGAGTGGAGTAATGTATAGTTTCAACAACTAGTCTAGATAAATTATCAACAACAACATTTTCAGATCCTTTTTTATCTCGTATTTCTAAATTGAATTCTTGTAAAAGTAGGATCCAGCGGATCAAACGAGACTTAGCATCTTTTTTTGACAAGAGATATTTTGATGCAGCATGATCAGAATAGACAATAATTTTATATCCTAACAGACAAGACCTAAATTTCTCTAATGCAAAAACAACAACAAGCAATTCTTTTTCGGTTGTGGAATAATTTAATTGAGCGTCATTTAAAGTTTTGCTAGCATAGTAAATCACATGAGGTATTTTTTCAAGTCTTTGACCTAAGACAACACCTATAGCATAATCAGAAGCATCACACATTATTTCAAAAGGTATTTTCCAGTCAGGAGGTCGAATAATGGGTGTAGTAGTCAACAAATTTTTCAAATTTTCAAATGCAACATGGCAATCATTATTAAAGACAAAAGCATTTTCTTTTCCAAGTAAATGGCATAAAGGCCGAGAAATTTTGCTAAAGTCTTTTATAAATCGTCTATAGAAACCGGCATGGCCTAGGAATGATCTAATTTCTTTCACAGTTTTAGGTGGGGGAAGTTTAGAAATAAGATCAACTTTTGTTTTATCAACTTCTATTCCCTCAGATGAGATTACATGACCTAAAACAATTCCTTTTTTAACCATAAAATGACATTTTTCCCAGTTAAGCACAAGGTTTTTCTCTTTGCAACGAATCAAGACAAGTGAAAGATGGTGCAAGCATTCATCAAAGGAGGAGCCAAACACAGAAAAATCATCCATAAATACTTCAAGAAATCTTTCAACCATGTCAGAAAAAATTGAAATCATACACCTTTGAAAAGTCGCAGGTGCATTGCATAATCCAAAAGGCATGCGACAATATGCAAAAGTTTCGAAAGGGCATGTAAATATAGTCTTTTCTTGATCTTCTGGGGCAATGGGGATTTGGTTATATCCTGAATACCCATCAAGAAAGCAATAATATGCATGGCCAGCTAAACATTCAAGCATTTGATCAATAAAGGGTAATGGAAAATGGTCTTTTCTAGTAACATTATTCAGCTTTATATAGTCTATGCACACTCTCCACCCCGTTTGTTTCTAATAGGGATTAATTCATTTTTCTTATTTTCAACAACTGTGATCCTAGACTTCTTAGGCACAACTTGAACTGGACTAACCCGTTGACTATCAGAAATAGGGTAAATGATACCTACGTCTAACAATTTTATGACCTCTTCTCTAACTACTTCTTTCATATTTGGATTTAGCCTTCTTTGACATTCCCGAGAGGTTTTAGCATTCTCTTCTAGATGGATTCTATGCATACATATGGATGGGCTAATTCCTTTAATGTCTCCAATGGTCCAACCTATGGCCTCTTTATGTTTGCTAAGGACATCTAACAATTTATCTTCCTGTTCTTTATCTAAAGCGGATGTTATGATAACAGGTAAGGTTTCAGACTCTCCTAGAAAAGCATATTTTAAATTTTCTGGCAAAGGTTTAAGGTCTAACTTTGGAGACTCATAAATTGATTGAACATGATCTAAGGGTGGAAAAGGTTCAACTTTGATTTCATTTAAGGGTATGAACTCTAGCAAAGAATTCACATCATCATTCGAGTCATCAACATGCAAGTTCATACCAAAGTATTTTTCACAAAAATCAAGTAAGTCATTTCCATCATCTTCACAAATATTATTGATCATGTTAACTTCATGCACTTCCTCACACTCAACAGATTTAACAACATTAAATACATTCAATTCAACAGTCATATTTCCAAAAGATAATTTCAAAACATCATTATGACAATTTATGATTGTATTAGATGTAGCTAAGAATGGTCTACCTAAAATGATAGGAATTTGAGCATGCATATTTTCCACAGGTTGAGTATCAAGAACAATGAAGTAAATAGGAAAATAAAATTTATCAAATTTTATCAAAACATCCTCTATAATGCCTCTAGGAATTTTCACAGAACGATCGGCTAATTGAAGAGTTATAGAGGTAGGTTTTAGCTCACCAAGACCAAGTTGCTTATAAACAGAATAAGGCAATAAATTCACACTAGCATCCAAATCAAGTAAAGCCTTGTTAATAAAATGATCACTAATAATGCATGAAATTGTGGGACACCCAGGATCTTTATATTTAACAAGACTCTTATATTGAATAATGGAACTAGCTTGTTCAGTTAAAAATGCCTTTTTAGGAACATTAGTGTTTCTTTTAACAGTACAAAGATCCTTTAAAAATTTAGAGTAGGCAGGAATTTGTTTAATGGCATCTAGGAAATGGATATTGATATTAACTTGTTTAAAAACTTCTAAGATGTCATTATATTGGCCTCCTTTTTTAATTGGAAGTAATCTTTGTAGGAATGGGGCTTTTGGAATGAAATGATGGATTGGAGTTTCTTTGTTTGAAGAGTCATTGACATTAGAACTAGAAGGCTGACTCTTTTTTTTTTCTTTTTCGTTTTCAACCTTGGGTATGTAATCGGGTTTGACAATGTTCTTTCCGGGCCTAAGAGTTGAAATTGATTTGACTTCTCCATTATGACTAGACTTTCCTATCTCATATTGACCTTTTGGATTAGGGATAGGTTGACTAGGGAATGTTCCTTTTTCTCTATTAGCTAAAGCTGTGGCGAGTTGTCCTACTTGTGTCTCGAGTTTGGTAATTAATTGAGACTGATTTTGTAGGATTTGTTGAGTGGATTGCATAAATTGTTGTAAAGTATCTTCTAAGGAAGGTTTTCTTTGTTGAGGATATGGTTGATTTTGTGGGGCATGAGCTTGGTTTTGTGTGTTGTATTGGTGCCCTTGATTCATTTGGGGTTGGTTTTGTCTCCATAAAAAGTTTGGATGGTTTCTCCAATTTGGATTGTAAGTGGATGAAAATGGGCTATCATTTGGTTTCCCATAAGCATGAAGAGCATTAGCCTCCTCAGAAAAGGCTTCTTGGTAGGAAGGACATGATTGGGCATTATGGCAAGGACCAGAATATATAGAACAAACATCTTTTCTTGGTTGTATTGGAGAGTTTAAAGTTTGGCTTATGGCTAAAGCTTCTACTTTTCTCACTAATTTGTCTAAGGATGTTATTAAGTCTAATTCCTCTTTTACTTCATACTTTCCTCCTCTTTTTGGTGAATTAGTTGACCTAGACCTAGGATCAAAATAATTCCATTGTTGTGAATTGACAGATAAATCTTCAAGGGCATCCCAAGCCTCTTGTCCTTGAAATTTTAAAAAATTTCCAGTATGCATAGATTGAATCATTTGACGATTAGAGGGAGTCAAACCATCATAAAAATATTTTACAAGTCTCTATTTTTCAAAACCATGATGAGGACATTTTAATAATAGATCTTTAAATTTTTCCCAACATTCATAAAACTCTTTATTATCTTTTTGAAAAAACTCGGAGATTTCTCTCCTTAGACTATCAGTTTTAGACATAGGAAAAAACTTCAGCAATAATTTACTATAAAGTTGATCCCATGTAGTTATAGACCCTGTGGGAAGGGAATTTAACCAAGTTTTTTATTTATCTTTTAATGAAAAAGGGAATAATCTTAGTTTGACCGACTCATCAGAAATTTTTTGAAATTTAAATGTTGAGAAAATTTCTAAGAAATCTTTGACATGCATGTAAGGATCATCTCTGTCTAACCCATAAAAAGATGGCAACAATTGAATGATTGATGGTTTAAGCTCGAAATGGGTAGCAGAAGTGGTTGGAAGAACAATACATGAAGGAGCATTAGATGAAATAGGTGCAAAATATTCAAGCAAAGTTTTTTCAGGCACAACATTTTCATCAACAAGATTAGCAATTGGTTCCATGATGCTCAAATTTTTACTAACACTTTCAATTTCAAACAAAGATAAACGTCTTTTTACTAATCGATTTTTAGAATTACGTTTCCAATGATGCATACAATGTTCACAAACAAGGCAAAAAAGATAATCTCAAACAAGCAATTTTCTGATGTGGAAGATCAGTTAAAAACCGCAACCACAGAGCATACTTAGAAATTTTTAGAGATTTCACAACAATATAATTTTTATGGTTTACTTGTCCCTAGGCCTATTTGATGCCACTTACTCGCACACTACTAACAACTCCCCGAGGTTAATTACTAGAGGCAGATTGGGAATTTTGTTCAAATTTCCTTTAAGCAAAAATTGCTTATGGTGAAAGGACAAGATTTAGGTTTCTCCTTTTTTTTCAAATGTTTTTTTTTTCACAACTACACAATATTAAGATAAAGAACAAAGAAAAATAAGGCAAAATTAAATAAGACTAAAATTTAGGCAAGAGTAGGGAGGCATAGCATGCCATCAACCATAACAAAATTAAGGTAAAAATTAGGAGGCACAAGTACCATCAACTAAAACATAAGATAAATGACTAGGACGCAAAATTGCCATCAACTAGCTAGGAGGAAAAATTGCCATCAACTAGTAAATTGTAATAATTAAATAAAAATAAAAACTACAACAAGATAAATAAAGAAAATTACAACAAAGGTTAGGAGGCACAAGTACTGTTAAATAACAAAGAAATACAAGGAATGAAAATTACACCAAAATTAGGAGACACAAGTGTCATCGACTAAAAAAATTAAAAAGATAGATAGGAGGCACAAGTGCCGTCAACTAAAAAAACAATAAATATAAATATATAAGTAAGCTTTTTTTTATTATGGGTGGTAGAACCGTCCCAGATTTTCTTTTTATCTTTTTTTTATATA
Organism: Humulus lupulus; assembly: GCF_963169125.1. Classification (NCBI taxonomy): domain Eukaryota; kingdom Viridiplantae; phylum Streptophyta; class Magnoliopsida; order Rosales; family Cannabaceae; genus Humulus; species Humulus lupulus. The sequence goes on from NC_084801.1 coordinate 69,841,230, forward strand.
AATATATATATTTTTATATAGTTTTTTTTCTTTTTTTTTAAGTGCAAAAATTAAAATAACTAGTAGAATAATTTACTAACCTTGAGATAAATTTCGTTTTCTTTCTTGCAACTCCCCGGCAACGTCGCCAAAAACTTGATGGATCCAAAACGGGTATGTTTTAAAAATTTATAATCACAAGTGCATGAATCATATATGGAATATAGTGTTCGTGTAAGCATGAGATCGAACCAAAATGAGTTGTCTAAAATCAAAAAGAAAACTATTTTAAATAAAAATTAATAAATTCTAACCTAGCTCCAAAGATTGGTGAGGTTTAATGCCATGAATATAAAATAAAGTTATTTAAGAGAATGAAAATAACTCAATAAGGATTTTAAAATAAGTGGTAAAAGGAAAGATTATTAAGATACTAGAATCCACAAAATGTAAATTTAATAATATTTATTAGTATATTGATTCCCAAGTTTTAGTGATAGTTAAAATAAATCAAACTATCATTTTCCAAATAGATCTATAATTTTAAGCACAAATTACTTCTAAAAAGATAGGATTTTTCTTCACTTTTCAAAAATTATAATTTCAAAGTATTTAATGTGAATCAACCTAATGAAACAACAAAAAATCAAATAACATTATTTATAAGGCAAAACATAATATTTTTGTTCTAAGCATGGATGTGTACAATTTAATGACACATCTTACACAAAGAATATTATGTTTTTGCAAAATGAAGAACAAAATGCATATTATCTAACAATTCAAAATATGAGATATTAAAGATGAAAGACATTTATGATGAAGAAAAATCCATAAACTTTGTTGTATTACAAGGGAAATCAACATACAACATAAATATTATCTAGTTACAAGTTGCATCATCATGATCTTAATAATCTTATGAAAAAGATTAGAAGCACATAACTAGAATAGAAATTACAAAATACATACTTGAAAATGCTCTTGAAAAACCCCAAAATGGAAGAGAGAATGGTAGAGAGAAAATGGGAGAAAAGAAGATGGTAACCAAAATTTAAGCATCCCCAAAATGGTCTTCAAAACCCTTATTTATAGCCAAAATGAGATTATTAAAATAATCAATTTAAATTACTTAAATTGATTAGATTAATTAAGCTAATAGTAAAATGGCAAGTAGGGGTAAATTGTAGGGGTGATAATGATTTTGAGTAAAATGTTGTAGAAAAGTTGGGTAAAATTATAACATTTTTAGACCAAAGTACAAAGAGACAAAAGGACAATTTTTGGGCTCAAGAGAGTGGGAAGATGGCTGGTGGCCGCTGGGCAGGTGATTGGGCCAGGTGCAGAGAGGCAGGCCCACGATGGGCAGGAAGTGGGGCTGTGATGAGGGCAGGAGGCGTTGGGCCTTGCTGGTGGGATCGGGCCCGTTGAAGGGGTGCTGGTTGTTGGCCATTGGATTAGGCCTTGTTCATGCGGCTGGGAGCTTGAGGAAGTGGATGGGAGCTTGAGGAAGTGGCTGGGCAGGGGTAGGGCCGAAGGAGTGAAGGAGGCAGCAGGCACGGCTGGGGCTAGGGGAAGCTTCGGCCTGGGCGTGGGCTATTGGATTACTGGCAGGCCCATGGCTGAAGGGGAAAGAGGTGGATGAAGGCTTGGGCATGGGTGGTTGCTTTGGGCTTTAGTTTTCATTATTACCATTTTTTCTCCTTTCTTTACCTTGAAAATGCCACCTTTCCTTCATTTTTCTTTCTTTTCAAGAGCAAAAATGCCATAAATTCCCTAACAAAATAAATTAATATAAATCATAATAAAATATTTTCACTATAAAATAAATCAAGTTAATCATTTGAAAATATTAATTATAACTTAATTTATATTTAACATTTAAGTTCAATAATACAACATTTTTTACCTCAAACTAAATAATAATAATTCAACTAATTAACTACAACTTTTTACAACAAAATAACTATAAAAACACACAAAAAATATAAAAAATCAATATAAACCCAAAAATTCAAAATTACTTTAAAACTTAATAAATCAATTAAAAACTCAAGAATTAAGCAACAATTAGCACATAAAAGTGGTAAAATAACTCTATTTTGTAGATTTATCAGACACCACCCTCAATCAGCGGGACTTGAGCATTGGCCTTCTGCAGAAAATAAAAACCCTTCGACTTGGGAGTCAGCATGAGGTTATACATGAAATTCACTTCCTTCAAAAAGGGGGCGCGACCCACACATTTCATAAATGCTATGTATAGGCAACTGAGGGTCAGCTAGCTATTTGGCGCCAACTGAAGCGGAGCAAGACCAAAGTACTTGAGTATTAGGACGAAAAACGGATGGAGAGGAATAGTGCCTCCCGTCCTCAAGATGTGCTCACTGAATGACATAAAGCTAAGGGGTGGCTCATGAGCACGACATGTATTTGTGGGCACATGACATTGGAACTTCCTGCTGATCTGGTAGTTCTCCATTTGTTCAATCAACTTATTCTCCGACATGTGGGAACTAAGGGAGGCTCCTAACAAAGGACGAGGATCCTGCTTCTCGAGCGCCACGTTTTGACAACCTCTCTTCGACATATCTTTAACAACAAAAATAAAGGGTGACGTCAATACATGACATTTTACCTTCCATTTGTGTCCCTACTAGTTTTTTGCCCGCGAAAGTTTTCCACCTAGATGTTGAAGATGGAAGCATCAAGAACGGGTGCACTATAGACAATGGCTGAGGAGAACCAGGGTCAGCCTCAAAACTGCTATGAGATGCCTCCTCATTAGGAGGGGGGCCGAGGGGTGAAGGCTCAGGTGGAAGGTTCTTCTCCATAAACGCTAGCTCCACTTGTTAATGAAGGAGGGTCACTCTAAGGTTGGCTACATAAGTGTTGGGATCAAAGGAGAGGATTGCCACTTCACTTCTCAAGACAGAATCTATTTCACTTTCAACGACCCATACCTTTTGTCTAAGGTCAGCTAACCGCTCCAGATGATAAATACGCATCCTCTTCAAGGTCTCATACATACGATATGGGTCATCTATAGATGGCTCCAAATCAGAAGATGATAACTCTATGGGTTCGACACCATGGAGTATCCTAGACAACCCGTCAAATTCCATGAAACAATGTCTTGCAAAGAACACATGTGTGGACGTGTGTGGAAAATGTGATGTACTACAAGACGTAAAAAAAAAGGGCTTAAGCCCTTAAGCACATACACGCAATGGGAGGTAATAAGGGACAAGTATACTACCATGCAAAAATGACTCAGGGCAAGTGGAGGTGCCGACATATGAATATGACATAGCCAACTATGGGGTGCAATAGTACGTGCATGTGTACCTATATACATACTTATGGACATAAGCGCGGAGCTCTACATGGAGATGTACAATAGCTAAAACAACACCACCTCCAAATATCGCCTTAACCCTATTGAGCATAAAGTGATGAAGGAATGACTAAGGGAGTACCTCAAGTAGATAATGGACCACTGCTAGAAGCTCGTGATCACTCTGGATACTCACCATTGTTGCTACCTTGGTACTACGCACCACGCACCTGCACAAAAAAAAAAAAAAGTGGGCAATTGTTAGTACCTTGTTGGATATGTGTATAATTACATGTACATATATATATTTTTTCAAATGTGTATATGTAAAATGATCTCATGAAGGATAGAACCTCCCACCTGTTAGAATTCTAGAGAACAAGGCTCCACTAAACTAAGAGGAATGGTAGTATACAAAAGGTCTTAAGAAGAAGGTCTATTTATAGAAAGTTCAAACTCATCCTAGTCCTTGGATTCAATATTTTATCCATGGTCTGAAATGAAGCCTTACACTCATCTTGGGATCCGCGAAGTAAAATGGTAGGCTCATATTCATTCTCAAGAAATCATAAGGATCACCTCTAGAGTCCAAGAACTTTACTTAGCTAAGATAGATAGTAGTATGATAGTATTTATAGTATTATCTTTGTTACTGTGGATTTTTGGTTCAGACCGAGAATTATTTGGACACTCATAGTAGTACTTATAGATTTTCTAAGTTTAACCTATAGTTTAAGAATATTAAGTATAACCTAAGGTTTGATTAAAGTGACTGATACTAAGGATTATATTTATTATATTATAAGGTTTAGACATCAACCAATAGGATTTTAAGCACATGTTATGAATGGTGATTAAGGATTAAGTATTTTTGAGGATTAAATTTAATAAGGAGTAAAGTTTGAATGTTATAGGGTCAGTCAGCAGCTTTGAGTACGTTGAGGGCTTAGTCAAGGCTGTTTACTCCATTCAAACTTAGCTAAAAATGCGTAATTTCGTGTTTAAATATTCAGCGTGTGCCGATATATCGCAGCTATAGGGGGCGATATATCGCAGCACGTAGATACGGAAAACACGAAACGATGCACGGTCGCCTCGGGCATACTGGCCCAGGCGATATATCGCCTACAGGGGGCGATATATCGCCTCCTTCAGCATAAATTCAAACTCTTTTGAATTCATTTCCTTTCAGCCATTCAAACTCCTTCAACAGTCCAGCATCTTTTGAACAAGTCTTCAGCCTCTGCTGAACGATTATTCAAATGATTTTCACCTAAAAAGCCATTATTTTTATTCAAGTAAAATCAAGATACTTTCATTCCCAAACTCTATAAATAGGACCTAGTACCCAGCCATTATTCACCTTTTACTCTAAGATCAGAAGCTGCAAGTGTTAGGAGAGTGTGAGAGTTAAACACCTGGGTTTGGGAAATCATAAGCTTAAACATCATAAGCTTATCAAACACTTTGGGAAGTGAGGTTCTATAGTATTTCGGTTGAGGTGTAGATTGGTCTTTCAAGTCTTTGAGGTAACCAAAACTCTAGTTCATTTATGTATTATGTTATTTTCTTTCTCATAGTCTTCTACTCAATCTCTAACCTTAATCTTCATTTTGGTTAGGGAATCTAAGTTCTTGAACACATAAGTTTCGGTAAGCATGTTTCTCAAATGGTTTAGTCTTTCCATCCCTTTCATTTCATCTCCTTTCTTTAGACTCACTCTTTCTTATGGTTTTAGGAGTGTTCCAAAAAGTCCCAACTCAGTCCACATATCCCGGTAACTTTGGTAAGGAAAATAGGCTAGAATCTATATGTTTATGTTTATGTTATCTTATGTGTTATGTTATGATATGTTATGAATATGTTATAAATGTATATGTTTGTAGGCTTGGGCTTATGCCCTTTTTGACTAACAAGACCCCAAAAAGATTGTGGGCATATGCCTATTTAGCTGGTAGGACCCCACTAATCTCATGGGCATAAGCTTGTTTAGTCTATGGGACCCCAAGTAATAATGGCCATTATAATAAGTGTATTATGTGTTATGATATGTCTTTACGTTATTATGAAATTGATGTTTATGACTATGTGTTAGATTTTTCCTTGCTGGGCATTAGGCTCATTCCTTTCTGTTTATGTGCAGGAAATAAGCTTTAGAGGCGGTAAGATTCGTGACGCTTAGAGGATGTGTATCGATGGTGAATGGAGTCAAGGGGCCGAGCGTTATTCGATTCGAGGATGTAGTCTTGTTTATGTTTTTATGGTTTTAAATGTATTTTTCCGCATTTTCTATGTAACTCTTTTTACTTTAAGTTGTTTTTGTTTTAAAGACAATGGGTACCCATATCCTACTTATTTTTATGAAAGTAACCTTTGTTTCTACAAGTTTATAATAAATTATGGTATTTTCGCAAATGTATGTTTTAGTAAGAATTTGTATGTATAGTTCGATAATGGTCCAAGAGTCTAGATTAGTGGGTCATTACATCACCACATGCAAAGTGTGTTTCTTCACAATTCTAAAGCGAACAAACACACTAGCACCACATACACCTAGGAGACACCACGTCGAAAAGTCTAACAGAACACCTAAATGCCCTCTCCTAGATTGAGGGGCAAGTGTAGATTCCAAAAAAAGGACCCCCATTTTATGTCTCTCAAAGCATAATCTGATCAGGCAAGTAGGCAGGCATGATCCCGCGCAGCATTTGACTCACCCATGGTGTTACACCTCATGCCACGGGCCTCGCAAGGCACCCCTCATGCCAGACATTGCACCTCGCGTGGAGGCTTCAGCTGCCTAGCCTCATGCCAAAGGCCCCGTGCCCAAGATGTCGCGAGGCGCCCTCACACCTGATGCCGCGCCTCGCGCGAAAGCTTCAACCACCTGGCCTCGTGTCAAAGGCCCCATGCACACCAGCCCATCTCGCGTCCAATATAACATCCTACTAATCAAGGACCATTACATTCTGTGTTTAAAATAGAGCTTAACTCGTAAAGCGAGTCCTTTGGACATAAACGTGTAATTAAAGTTAACTAATGGTTTATGTATTAAAAATTTTGATCAAAGAAGTAATACTTTTCATTAAAAAGTTTGAGTTTATACACGGGATCCAAAAAAGAGTTTATAAGCTAATTACAGATACAAAACAAATTACAAAAGTTGCCGCCCTAAGCGGCAAAATAGGGCATATCCCTAGTCCCTCAAAAGTAATCCAGGTTGTGGCAGTCGAGCAGGATGCATATGTACACACCGCCCCTAGAGCTCTCTAACTCATGGCTGGTTTAGCTTTTCCTTGCCCTTACCTGCACCACGTAGCACCCATGAGCCAAGGCCCAACACGAAAACCCCATTTAAACATAAACAAATAATCAACAGAATAAGAATCATAAACAACATGTTTTGCAATTATAATCAAAATTAAGCAAGCATGTAATTCATTTATGCGACCTCCATGCCGAATAAGTGCATATCACACTCCTAGAGTGGCCCCGCCATAATGGCCTACATTACACATTCTTATTGTCGATTACGACTCGCTATCCGAACATTCCAAACAAATATAAACAGATATGATCCACATATACATCACAAACAGATGAAGTCCAAAGAAATTTACATTTAAACAAATATTCAAAACATGTTATGACCATATTCTACATCTGAGGTCGATGCCCTAATCCTGGTGCAAGTGACGGTTCTCTTACCTCAGGTTCTGTGCGAAAGATGAAACGATCCCAAGTGCGATCTCTATTTTCGAGCCTTGCGGGAACTGTAGTCACAACGCAAGTATACACTTATTATGAACCAAATCTAGATTCTAAGTTCCAATTCAAACCCTAATTCTTTGAACCATTATTCCCAGTTAACGGGACACTAGAAACATCCCACGAGCCCCCAAGTGGCCCCCCACAACAGATTCTTGAGACCCCGAGCCTTAATCCCAAAATTCACAAAACTAACGTTTCGGGGCAACTGGTGCAGTCGCGCCTGCCCCTTATGTGGTCGCGCCCACAAAAATTTTGGAGTTTTTGGGGCACTAGCGTAGTTGCGCCTAGCCCAGCACGACCACGCTAAGTCTCTAGAAATCCAAAATGAGCCCAGAATTAAGGTGTTCTTCCCCAATTGTTCCCCCGTGATTTCTCCTACGATACTAGCCCAAAAATTGACCCAAGACAACTTTTTCAATAGATTTGTGACGACAAAATACCTCATAAAACTTAGATAATCTATAACCAACATCAATTAACCACAAAAACGCACCCAAAACTCAACTGAACACACTTTACAATTATTGAGTTTCAAACTCAACTTAAGCTCCAAAATCTAAATTTCAACATTAGAATTCTTAACTTCAGACTAAATTTATGCTTCAATTCTGCAACTTAATCAGTTTCTACTATCCATGCACACACTTATACAATCTAGGGTCACGAATTTAAAATCAAAACTTAAAATCCCCCAACTTTCAAGAATATGAAGAACACCTTGAACTTAAATGAAAATCAAAGGAAAATAGGTGCGTCCCTCTCTAATTACTTCTGAAAATCCTATCTTATTGGTGACCTTAGCATCTGCTAATCCCACTTTGAAAGCTTGAATCCTCTCTACGCTTCTCAAAATGTAAAGCTTGATTTTTGGTTTCAAGTGTTAGTCTTGGGATAACCTCGAAGAGCAAAATTTTGAGGGAAGGAAGGCTCTTGAACGTGCAAGGTGCAAAGCCATCAACACATAGCCATATCATTAGCTCTATGGTTAAGAGACCATTATACCCCTTCTCCTAATAACCTTAAAGCTAAACCCCAAGGGCATTTTAGTCATTTGGCATTAAATTTCCTACTAAAGCTCAAATTACACCTCTAATTCCCAATTAATTCCCTAATCTTCCAAACACCAATAGTTTCCCAAACAATATCTCATATTCAATTAATTTCCAAAATACACAAGATTACCCCTGGCTCACCCCGAGCTAGGTATAAATCCCCGTTGTGGCTTTTTCGCTAAATTGCTCAAAAGGATCGACTAACGCCGAATATCACAAATACATCCACATAATAATGTGTTTACAAGAACATGGCATACAAAATAAAAAATATACCCTCAATGGGTCAAAATTACAAAAATGCCATTTTTTTTTTAACAAAAGCGAGCCTTTAAACACATTTTGATACACATAACCATGCATACTCAATCATATAAGCATATAATTCACACAATTCACTTAATTAACACATAATTACCCCACGTGCCCTCCCAACACTCTTATCCACGCACTTAATTTTATTAGGGATTTCGGGGGGTTACACCCAGGATGTCGCGAGGCGCACCTTGCGCCTCGCCCCTGAAATTGCACTTTGTGCGGCAGGCCTCGTGTGCACCTGCACACCTTGCACCCAGGATGTCATGAGGCAGCTCTCGCAACTGATGTGAACAATTAAAAATAAAAGAAATACTATAAACTACAAACCTAAATTAAAGAACTGGAAACAAAACAATGAATCACTACTTAAAAATCAATAATGAAAAAACCTAGGAATTAATTTCATCAACTGTTCATTCTATTAATTTTAACAATCAATTCTAAATCTCTTTTTTCTATTCTAATAGCAGGTTAATATAATCGATTCCTATTCTTTTTCAAGATATAAGATCTCAATCTATATGCCGGTTTTCTACATTTCTGTGATAAACTTGAACATATAAAAGGCATTAAACATGGAAACCTAATTACTACACAAGTCATACAGGTACTTTCGTCCAATATGCACCCTATGTCTATACAATGATAGCATATTCAATTCTCATCTTTCGAATTTTGAATCAAAACCATTAAATCAAGCAAATAGTGATCAAGTATTTACTAGCATTAAACACACATCATATAGATTAGAATAGAAAAGGAGTCTCAATAGAAAATCATAATAAAATTAAATAGAATCTCAGTGACTACATTAATTTCTAGATAAAAGAAATTAGTTTATAAATACCATGATGAAAATAAACTGCAAATAATTGTTCATAAAATTAACCTAAGAATTCAGATGAAAAATAGAGAAAATAATTACAGCAGCCTCTTTTTATCTAGGGTTTCTAAAACTTAGAGTCTCCCATAATCGCAGAATAATGCTCTTTAAATAGTCTTCCAAGGTTCCCAAGTGAAAAGACCAGATTGCCCTTCAAAAAGTGGTCTAAAATCTGAAAAACGTGTCACTAACGCTGTAGCGCTAAAGTCAGAGCCAAAACACATGAAGAATTTGTTTACTAGCACTGTAGCGCTCTTGTTGTGGCGCTGCTTGGCTGTTCGTGATAGCATTGTGGCGCTAAAGTCAGAATCCATCTTGTGTCAAAGTCCTTCCTAGCGCTACGGCGGTCCCTTGATAGCGCTATAGCCCTATTAACAGCACCCAAAATTGCACATATCAATCCCGAAAAACTCGATTTTGTTCCAGTTTCACTCCTTTTAACTCTTTTTACCAATTTAGCATGGAAAACCTGAAACATGAACAAACGAACATAATTCTAAAATAAAATAATCCTAAACTAACAAAAAACACCCTAAAAACTAGACCATAAACGAACCTAAAACTCGTTTATCAAACTCCCCCAAACTAAACCTTTACTCGCCCTCGAGTAAATAATCTAACTAGAATCAAGCCTAGCAAACCAAATTGACATAACTAACCAATTCAAACACTCAAGACTATTATGCATATATAATTCGCAGGAAAAACAATCATGTTATTTAAACATTAATCTAGATTTTCAGTCTCAATCACTTCACCATTTCACTGCAATCTATCAACACCAAAGCTCATTTACTCATAACTAGCACATAAAATAATTGAACCACTTTATGCACATCAAATTCTCACCAACTAACCACAAACTCAAATAGTCCATATGCCTGCATTACTTACTATTCTCCATTAATATAAACAAATGTACAAATAAGAATCAATAGGACTTTATAAGGGTTGTAATAGAAGGCTTAGGTATAGGTAGATGAAGAGACAATTTTAGGCTTAATCATACCACACGCATTCCACTAAACAAGCTTTCCCAACAATTTCACACCACTCATCCCTTGTTACCCCTTTTTCTGTGCAATGATTGAGAATATATATATTTTTTTTCAATAAACTCCCCCAAACTTTGATTTTTCAATAAATAATTGTTTGGGAGCATAATCATTTTTCACTTTCTTTTCCTTTTCTTTCTTCAATTTTTTTTTCTCAATCAAAAGTAATTTTCTGAATAACACATAATACAAACATCCCATTACACATTCACTCCCCTCATATAATAATTTGAATGCTCATGGTATGGGTCAAAAAGAGTAAATGGTATTTCATTTTATAGTTAGGCTCAAAAGATTGTGTTAACAAGAAAACAGTTGTAAGGCTCAAAAGGGTTGACTAAGGATAAAATTTAATAGGGTTAGCTTGAACGGCACAACCAATCCAAAAAAAATTGCCTATATCATTTTCCTAAATGTGTATTGTTTCAAATTTCATCTCAAATAGTAAGCAAGCAAGTTCTAGAATTTTTTTCAAACTTTTCAATCCATAATCCAAATTTGACATGCATAAAATAACTTAATTAGAACATTTGAAATTTATGAGCAATAGATCTCTAATGTTAGCAAATCACAGTGAAAAACAAAGTAATCTAACCAAGCACATAGATTATTTTTAGAAGCACATCAATTTTTCCTTTGGATTATACTACAAAACAGTCAATCATATTTAAATGGCAATTATTATCAACTTAATTCATACTCTAAAACATGACTCAAAACGAACAACTAATTAAAATAAAAATTAAAAAAAAAACCGAAAAAAATGCATCAAAGAACACCAGAAATAAATCTCTCCCCCAAACTCAAAACCAAACATTATCCCCAATGTTAAGTACATAAAGAATGAGAACAGAGACTTACCTAACCAGCCACATCAGTATGGCGGTGGTGGCGGCTGAGACAAAGGTCCCTCAAAAGGTTGAGACTACGGAGGCTGAGGCCCTGGAAAACTAGCAAATGACGGATGCAGAGGCGGAGAGTAGAATGGAGAATACGGCAGATATGGTGGTGGTGGAGCAAAATAAGTTTGATCCGATTCATTTAAAGACCACCGACTCACCATATTGTTTAAACGAACCACATGATTCACCTCATATTCGTACCGTTGGCCCATATACTGATTCATCATGTGCTGCTGTTGAACCATATATTGATTTTGTTGGATAAGATAATCCAACTTATCACTGACTTGCTGCATGCACTGATCACTACTACCGCCCTGCAGCACTGGATCAGCCTCTTCTTCCACCTCAGTTTCAACACGACGCTTACCCTTTTTCCTAGCTTGCGGCACATATAAAACAAGCTCGGGATAATCTTTCATCAGAATAATCGATAAAGGTTGCTGCAACGACTGATAAATATCAGTCACAAACTCCGGAACTCTAGCCTTATAACATAACATGGTGATGACAAATCCATGGCCCAAACCTCCAGTGGTATGGCCCTTTTCAATGAACTCAATGTTGTCCTTAATCCATGAGCCCATATTAATAGTCATCCCTATCATCAAAGCATACATCAGAAGTACTCGATCCTTAGTCATGTCAGACACATGACTTACTGGCATGAATCGAACACAAACAAAGAAAGCCCAAAATCTGGCTTCAACATTCAGCTGACAAGACGTTATACTTTTAGGTAAAGAGCCAGATAAGTTCCAAGGAGTACCTTCAAAACATAATTTGTCAGCCACAACAGTATAATCTATCTATCCCTTCAAAATTTTAGTGTATTCCTCCTCCTCCTGTTTTATGTGCGGGACCTTAAACACCTTATTAATGGCCTCTGCAGTAAAAGGCATTCGCTTACCTCGAACAAAAACTATATCATTGTGTTTATTTCTTAAATTGGCATAAAACTCATACACCAATGATACGCTTGCCTGCGCCAATTTTTTCACAAAATTTTACCACTTCCTAGCCACAAGATTTGCTCTAACTAACTCAAAAGTATGATGAGTAAAATGGTCACACTGATAGTCCACCTCACACTTAGGAATCAAGGGCTTTCTAACAAATTTATCATAACGCTCTTGAGCCTGAAAATTAATAAACCTAGTGTCATCATACTCTTGCTCCGAATTATCATCCCTTGGTTGAGAAGCAGACGCTTGACCTTTCCCTTTATCCTTATTCCTACCCGCTCTACTCTTTGGAGCCATTATCCACACTCTCACCAACCCAAATAAAAAAAAATTGACAGCACCTCCCCTTAAAATAAACACTTTTCCTCTTCACAACCACTCGATATATTCAATCTCACAAACACAATAACCAAATGCTCCAAATCACAGCCCAAAAATCAATCCACCAACAACAATCAACAATGCAATCCAATCCCAAATGCATCAAAATTATGAGAATAAGAGGGAATGGAAACACTTACTAACCCTTGAAATGGACTCCCTTGTGCCTGAATGAGTATAACCCCTTGAAAATTTTGATCTTCATCAAGAAATTAAAACTCTGAATTTCTAGGGTTTCAAAAGTGAATTGGGAAATTGGAATGGGCTTGAGAAGAAAGAAATTAAGTAAAGGATAAAAGGGCTAAGACAGAAGAGAAAATGAAGGAAAAGGGAAGAATGTATGGTGAAATTTTCTGGGTAATAAACTACAATGGAAGATCTATGGTGGCTTTGGGAGAGAGAACACGGAAAGAAAAATGAAAAATGAGGCTAAAGGAGATGAAATTCGAAACCCCCTGGCTTTTTTAAAAAAAATTATGGACAGAGCGCTATAGCGCTACATATGCAGTGTTGTAGCGCTCTTAAGAGTTTCTGGGCTATTCGTCTGGAAAGAGCGCTATAGCGCTACAAGACCAGCGTTGTAGCGCTAATGACCGTTCAAAATACCTTTTTGGTTCTGAGATTAGCGCCATAGCACCCTCTTCTTAGCGTTGTAGCGCTACTGCATCACACATCAATATTTTCCAACCTCTTTCTTGAAAACTCTTGCATTTTTTTTCACGATTTTCACGGTTCATTCAATACATAAAAATAAAAATAAAAATAAAAACTAAAACTAAAACTAAAAAAAATTCCCTAAACATTGTTCCAAACCAAATAAAAACAAAAATCATAAATATTTTTTAAAAAATGTAAAAGAAAAACAAAAATAAACTGAGGAATGCCTCCTCAAAGCGTTGTCTTTAACGTCTTTTAGCTAGACTCTTTTTACTTTTAGATCAAATTGGTTCCAACATCACCACGAACTTGCATTTTTCCACCGGACCCTCCAAGTAATGCTTCAACCTCTGACCATTCACCTTAAAATGTCCCGTCTTCTCACTATGAACTTGCACTACTCCATAAGGAAGTGACACAACTACCGTGTACGGTCCTGACCATCTCGACTTCAATTTACTAGGAAAAAGTTTAAGTCTAGAATTAAATAGCAGGACTTTATCTCCTGGTTGAAAATCCTTCCTCAATATTCGCTTATCATGAAAGGCCTTCGACTTCTCCTTATAGATCTTCACATTCTCATAAGCTTCATTTTGGAATTCTTCAAGCTCATTTAACTCCATAAGCCTATTCTGTCCCGCCATAAAGAGATCAATATTTAAATTTTTCACAACCCAATAAGCTCTATGCTCCAGTTCCACCGATAAATGACAAGTCTTACCAAACACCAATCGATAGGGTGACATACCAATCGGAGTTTTGAATGCAGTGCGATAAGCCCAAAGTGAATCATCGAGCTTCTTTGACAAATCCTTCCTCGAAGTATCTACTATCTTTTCCAAGATACCTTTTATTTCCCTATTCGACACTTCAGCTTGGCCATTTGCAATTGGATGATAGAATAATGCCTTTCAATGATGAACACCATAGCGAGCACAAAGAGCCCGATCACTAATAATTGCTATGGGGGTACCGAATCGAGTAAAGATATTTTTATGAAGAAATTTAAGTACCTCTTTCCCATCACAAGTAGGAGTTGCTTCAGCTTCTACCCATTTAGAAACATAATCCATCGCAAGCAAAATATACTTATTATTATACGATGATGGAAAAGGTCCCATAAAATCTATTCCCCATACGTCAAACAACTCAACTTCCAAAAATACCAGTCATTGGCATTTGATCTCTTCTTGATATATTCCCAGTCCATTGACAACGATCACAACTTTTGACAAAATCATTACCATCTTTAAATAATGTAGGCCAGTAAAACCCACTTTGCAAAACCTTCGATGTTGTTCTTGTTCCTCCAAAATGACCGCCGCAATGTAAACTATGACAGTGAGTTAAGATTAACAACATCTCCTCTTCGGGCACACATCTCCTAATAACTTGATCAGGGCAATGTTTATACAGAATAGGCTCCTCCCAATAATAATGCTTCACCTCTGAATAGAATTTCTTTAGTTGTTGCCTTGTCATCTCAGGAGGTATAACCTTAGCAGCCAAATAATTAACATAGTTTGCAAACCATGGAACATCCTTGCAAACACTTACTTCGAACAGCTGCTCATCAGGAAAAGCATCATTAATCTGAACTTCTTTATCAAGAGAATCTCCATCAACCTCCAATCTAGACAAGTAATCAGCCACCAAATTCTCATTACCTTTCTTATCCTTAATTTCCACATCAAATTCTTGTAACAACAAAATCCACCGAATATGACGAGGCTTGGAATCTTTCTTGGTCATAAGATACTTTATCGCAGAATGGTCCGTGTAAACAACCACCTTATTCCCAATCAAGTATGGCCGAAATTTATCAAAAGCAAACACTATGGCCAATAGCTCCTTTTCTGTAGTTGCGTAATTTATTTGAGCATCATTCAAGGTACAACTTGCATAATAAATCGTTTTGAATACATTGTCAACTCTTTGTCCTAACACTGCCCCAACCGCAAAATCACTGGCGTCACACATCAGTTCAAATGGCAAATCCCATTGAGGCGCAACAACTATAGGTGACGAGATCAATTTCTCCTTAAGTATCCTAAAAGCTTGTTGACACTTCTCATCAAAATCAAACGTAACCCCATTCATTAACAAAGTGGACAGTGGCTTCGAAACTTTGGAGAAATCTTTGATAAACCTCCTATAAAATCCTGCATGACCTAAGAAACTTTGTACTCCTTTTATTGAAACCGGTGGCGGCAAATTCTCTATCGTAGAAACTTTTGCCCTATCCACTTCAATGCCTTTCTTAGAAATCTTGTGCCCCAATACAATTCCTTCATTTACCATAAAGAGGCACTTTTCCCAATTAAGCACCAAATGCAACTCTTCACACCTCCTCAAAACCAGCTCCAAATTAGTCAAACACATGTCAAAAGAAGACCTATAAACCGAAAAATCATCCATAAAAATTTCAATCCCTTTCTCAACCATGTCACAAAATATTGCCATCATACACCGTTGAAATATGGCTGGTGCATTACATAACCCGAATGGCATCCTTGTAAAAGCAAAAAGTCCCATAAGGACATGTAAACATTGTCTTCTCTTGATCCTCTGGTGCAATTACAATCTGATGATAGTGTAACGACCCAAATTTTCAAATAAGGCTTAGAGTCATGATTAGTGTGCCTGGAGGGCAATAATTGTTATACTGCATTAATTTATGTGAATTTAATGAATATGTGGTTAGAATGCATGTTTAGGGGAAATAAATAAGCATGTGGGCCCCGTTTGTTTGTTAGGGGTAAATCGGTAATCTTAGCCGCCGAGGGCATAAACGTAATAATTATGTTATATGATTAATACCACATGTGCGTTGTGATATTATTGTGATGCACGTGCCGAGATGGTCCTAGGAAGCTAATTAGTTTAAAAGTCGCAACGGGATTAAATACCCGGCTCGGGAGGAGCCTAGGGGTATTTTGGGAATTTTATAAATTGGGTTTGGGGATTTTTTTTTTTTGGTTAGTGGTTAATGGTGTTCTAGTAGCTTGGGTAACCATAGGTAACCATTGAGGATGGTTACTCTAAGTGAGGAAATGGTATATTTGTAAGAAGTTAGGAAAGGTCTAAGTTGTCCTTAAGGATTAATTAGAGTATGGGTTAGATGGAAGGGTAATTGGGTCATTTGGCAGCTGGTTGTGATGGGATAAGGCTGAGGGAATTTTAGAATGGTTTAGAAAAACAAAGGAAAGAAAGAAAAACAGAACTTCTCAGCTCTCTCTTCCTTCCATGCAATTTCTTTTTCATCTCTTTGGTGATTGGAGACTTGTTGAGTTTTGAGGATTTTGGGCTAGTGAATTGGAGGAATTTGGCTAATGTGGCTAGGAAAGTTATCTCAAAGGTGTGCCAAGGTCAGAGGTAAGGTGTTCATCTCTGTTTTGTTTGGGTTTTAAGCTTGATTTTGAGAGATCGGGGATGAAAGCTGAAAGTTGGTTGTGTGGGAATTCAATTTGGGAACAAGAAGAATTAGCTTGAAGCTAGGATTGGAGAAAGCTCAGAGTTGAATTTCCATTCGAGGTAAGAATTCTATGCATTCATGAAGGTTGTTCTGGTATGGTTTAAGAATATTGAGTAGTGGTTTAAACATTACAAGTCTTGTTTTAAGTTTCTGGTTTACTGGTTTAAGTTTCTGAAATTTGAAACCAAAGTGTGAATCATGGGTTTGATTATGTGTTTGGACTTGTCATTGGTGTTTATAAGATGTTAGATGGTTTATTTGAGGTTTTAAGTTGAATTTGAGGCTTAGGCATGCATTGGGATTAGTTTGGGAGTGTTTTGGCTCGGGGAAAACATTTGGAGAAACCCAGAATTCTGGGTTCGCGAAGGGGCGCCGCGGCCCTCATTGGAGGGCGCCGCGGCGCTAGGCCATTTTTGGGCAGGGGAAAATTTCCATTTTAGGGTTTTTCCCCAGGGGGCTCGGGGGTTATTTCCGCTACTTTTTTTTGGGAAATTGGAGAACCCGAGAGTACGGGATTGGTCCCGGGAAATGCTTTTCGATTGGTTTGTATTAAAGAGTGTTTTATATGTGTTGTGACTAGGTTTTGTTGGAGAGGCTCAGGATAGAGGACCGTGCTCGTGACTTCGGTGCTTAAGGAGCTCAGGACACAGGTAAGAAAACCACTGTTCCCATAGAGCTTGTATGCAGGGCTGAGCCCAATATATTTGAATTACATGGCGTAGCCCTTTGATTGAATTCAGTATACGTTTGTTATGCTATGAATGTGATTATGTGAATGTTCGGCGAGAGCCAGGAACGGTGCAGGCCGAGGTCGGCAGGGGCCGGGAACGGCGTTGGGCACGTTGAGTGCAAGGTCGAGTACGGCACGGGGCCGGGAGCAGCGTTGAGCACGTGGAGTGTGAGTTGCCAGGGTAGGACCTTAAAGGATACCTGGGATATCCTCACGGTGTGGACCGCGAACCCAGGGCATGGTAAATTACCTGGGACGACATGGTCGTATGTGTTTAGCCTATTGATGGCCTGTTTAACTGATAAGTGTTTGTTAATTATATGTTATCTTCTTGTGAGGGTTTTCTTCCTGGGCTTCGGCTCACGGGTGCTCTGTGGTGCAGGTAAGGGAAAAGGGAAAGTCAACCTACCATGAGTACGGAGAGCGTGAAGCGGCCTGTACATGTTTGGCCTGCCTGGCTGCCACAGCCAGTGGTTTTTGGGAGATGGTTGTATTAGAACCTAGATTTTGTCGTCTAGTCGACTTAACTTGTAATTATATGTTATAAATATTTCTAAACGGTGTCTTGGGATCCCAAGTGTCAAACTCTCAATGATTTATAGTAAATGGAATTATTTTCAAAGTTTATCTCACTATTTATGATTTTATTACACTTTTGACCTAAATCCTCGATTAGCGAGTTAAATGCACATTTAAAACTCACTTAGTAACGGCTCTAAGGAAGTAGGGCGTTACAACTTGGTATCAGAGCGAGCCAAGGTTTATTGGTTCTAGAGTCAGTGACAAGCCCGACTCAGGGTTGGTTGGTATGAATGATTGATATGCTTGAACATATGTCTGAATGCCCTGTTTCCCTGCTTATTTATATGGAGCATGATGAATGAGTTGACATATGCATGAGATACTGATAGGGCTTGGCCCTTGACTATTGCATGATGAGATTAAAGCATGCTGAATAGCATTGTTATTGCATGTGGATGAATATTGGGATAATGGTTTGCATATTGAGTGTATGTGGTTAACTGCCTAAATTGAATCCATATGTAATATCTGTTTATTAGTTTGTATGCAGCATGATGAAACGTGGGTATACTTAGTTGTGATAAAATTCAGTAGCTAAATGTATGGCATTGTGGATTTGGCCTAATATGCTTTGTGTGTGCATGATAACTGTGGTTATTGGGATCTAGTTGTGGATTGGTTCAGAGTGTGAACCACAGGGCTGAGGAGTTTGGTCAGTAATGGCAGATGAACTCAAATTGTTTGTGCCTAGAATGGTTAAGTGGACTTGGCATTGTTCTGTAGGGGGATTCTAGATAATAGTTGGAGTTAGAGACCTCCATCTATCCCTGAAAGCCACAGCAGATGATCCCTGGTATGTGATCAAGCTGTGGAGTTTAATAGTTGAGACGAGACGAAAGAACAGCGGACTTCTCTAGGAAAAGAGTTGCTTTGTATGCTTTGACAGTAAGGATACCAGTGTTGGTTTTTTGTGAGGGTATGGACAGATAAGGGTATTATATGAAAGGCCTGAAGGGTGTTTTTCTCTGGCTTTGAGGAAAATTTGGGTTGACAAAGAATTGGTCAGTGGATGGGCAAAGTTAATTCCACCCTTGGTTATAAGAGGATGAGGGATCATGACTAAAGGGTTGTGTTAAGTATTGTGGCAGAGGGATGTCTGGAAATTGTACTCGAGCCAAGGCATTGGCATGATGGGTTGGAAAGAACTCAGATGGTGAATTGATAGAAGAGGTTATAAAGACATGATCTGAACTATGGAGATTGGGGAGCTTATAAGATTGGTTTGGAATGATAAGGTAACAACAGTGTAAATACTACCTTAGAGCCGTTACTAAGTGAGTTTTAAAAGAAACTTCGTACAAAGAACTCGCTAACCGAGGTTTTTAAAACAAAAGTGTGACTAAGCAAAAGTTAAGGCTGTAATCTTTAAGAATGCGTGGTTTCATTGAAAACTTCTAGTATTTAACATTTGGGATCCCAAAATAAGGTTTGAAAACTATTTACAACTTAAAATAAGTTTACAGTTGATCCGTTATTAAAATCACAGGTTATTACAGCCATTTCTCGAAAACACCCCCAACCAAAGCAGTCGGGCAGGCCAAACATGTACGCGTCGCTTCATGCTCTCCGTACTCATGGCTGGTCGACTCAATCTTTGCCCTTACCTGCAACACAGAGCACCCGTCAGCCGAAGCCCAGCAAGAAAACTCATGCAGCTCATAACATATGCAAATTATACAGTTAATCATATCAGATAGTCCACAGATAACCAGGTCAACCATTAGACTTAACCGGCCCGGCCATGCCGCCCCAGAAGCCTTACCAAAGCCTGGGGTCTCGGTCCTCACCGTAAGGATATCACATGTATCCATGGGGGTCCCACCCTGACTACAAGCACTTCACGTGCTAAGTGGTACTTCCGGCCCCACTGCCGTTCTCGGCCTTTCGCCGTTCTCGGCTCCATTGCCGTTCTCGGCTCCTCGCCATTTCATTCAACTATAATCACAGATAGTCTAACTCAAATAACATTTAGACATATATCAAAATCAAGCATATAAACACTCTCCACTCATCCCAAGCATCCCAAATCTTCAAAACCCAAGCACATACATCCCAAATCTCAAGATTTACCATGATGAACCCTAGACCCAGAAATTCAGTTAAACATCAAGTTAAAGGCTTAGAATTCATACCGTTGATGCAATTTTGACCTTGATTCATTTCCTAGACCTCCTTAGCTTGCTCTTCCACAAAGCTTGCCCAGAAATTCCCTAAAGTTCCCATCAACTCAGCTCAAAACACAGCTTAAACCAGCCAAACCCTTAAAACTGAAATTTCTAAAAACTTACCTCAAAAGTTGATGTGTTCTTGCTAATCCTTGCCAAATCTTCAAGTCTAACTTTAAGATCCTTGATGCTCAGCCTATCCTAGCTCTCCACCGAGCTTTGCCCCAAGAAATTTGAAGAGAGATGGTGCTAGAATCCTCAAACCGCCCATTTTTGAAAACCCTCTGTTTTTCTCTCTTTTCTTTTCTTCCTTTTTCTTTCTTTTCCTTCAGATTTCTCACACTCTCTAACAATCCCACTCACTATATAAAGCCTCATTTAATCTATCTCTCAAAAGCCAATTGACCAAAATGCCCTCCCTATTAGTTCTAATCCCTTTTTGTCCAAGTAGGGCCATTTTAGTCATTTTACCCAATTCCCGCTAATCCTCAAGTGTCTCTAATATTTTCCCGCTTGCTTCCCAATACCTGAAAAGTCACCAAAAAATATTCCTAGATACCAAAATAAACCCCAATATACTCATTAACTTCCTATTTATACCCCGAGGCTCGCCCCGAGCCGGGTATAAATCTCCGCCTCGACTTTCCGCTAGTCTGCTCACTGGGATCGTCTCGAGTCACAAATCACAGATACATCCACATCACAATGTGGTCTCAACAATCATCACATATCAACACAGTTATGCCCAACATGGCCAAAATTACAATTATGCCCTTCTAACACAATCAAGGCCTACATGCATACTAATACACATAGTCATGCATCTCAAATAGTCATATAGTCATATAACATGCTTTAAATCATAATCATGCATTTAACTCATTAAAGTCACACATAAATCCCATCATGCCCTCCTAGCACGCTAATCAAGGCCCTTAAGCCTTATTAGTGAATTTGGGTCGTTACAACTATCCCCTTCTCATAAAAATTTCGTCCTCGAAATTTACCCAAACACATCAGTCAATAACCCGCAACTCTGACCATGATTTCCAAGGTCCACCGCCTTACTTTAGTTCCCAACAACACTCTTTCAGGAGTAACAATCTTGCCCCACAAGATCTTGTCTAATAGCCATACTCTCGTTAGCCCCTCGTTTACACCGCAACCCTGCTGAAGCCTCAGGGTCTGCCTAGATTACAATGACCAATTCATTGTCTTATTCCTGATTCCAGAGATACTCAAAAGTCATCACCTCTACTAGGTGGGATCAATTGGTAGGCCCCGCTGGCCTAACCCTTGGTAAAACTTCAGAATTTATGTTGAATTAAGAGTCAGAACTCTCCCTTCTTTCTCTGAACACCATACAAATCCTCGTCTGTTATTACGTAGAGATGCAACTCTTTCCTTTCGGAACTTTATTTTCTTATAATTTAACAATTTACAAGCTCTTTATTCTTTCAAATAGGTAGACACTCCTGCCTTAAGAATTCCAATAACCTCTTTGGCTTTCTCTCTGAACCAATGCCAAATTGTAGTATTCACTATCCTTCACCTCTTACCATGTCCTATGTCGTGTTACATGAACTAGAAGCCAGCAACTGCCACCACGACTAACTTATCAGGGATTACACTTCCCTTAATATCTCAAGTATTCGCATACTCAGCGTTTAATTCTTTAAGATATCTGATAAGCTTTCATACTGCTATTTCACTTGCAATCAACTGATAATTCCAGATTCCCACTTTGTTCTCTTCGTTCTCTAGATCCTTTCCAAAATTTAGAATACGATAGGGTCTTAATTCAGTATCATCGGCGTCCTACCCTGAAACCAGTTCACCTGAACCATCTACATTAACTCAATCAACTGAGTTAAAACTTTTCATGTCCAAACACCTTACTTAAGGTCTAATGTGGTCTAAACCATGATACACCACTACATCACTTAAACCCTCAGTGTCCAAAAGAAATCACTAAATTCCGTCACCCGATCAACCCTCCCGGTACAACGTACCCTAGGAGGTGGAATGATATCCATTCAGAATTCTCATTTATATGCCAAATTCTAATTGGATCCTTCACTCGATCCTAGTATCGTAACTCGTACCACCTTGGCAGGGTTCTTCCCTGCTTCAACCAAAGCCAACACTTTGGATTCCATAGCTCGGTGACACTCACCAGCTAATCATTACCTACTAACGTGATGCCAATCTCAGTCGTTGCCTTGTCCATTCCATTACAATTTATAGCTTTATTCCTTGACTGACACACGCCTCCCAGCTAGGAGTTCTGCCTCCAATTAAATTTCCCCTCGCTCAATCGAGGATTTCAAACACTGATCATCCGTCTGTTACTTTTCACCACATCTGGTCTCAACGTTATCTTTCTTACTAATACCCAATACTCAAGCACCTTATGATATGCATAACTGTCAACTTAACGCTCCAAGTATATCAACCATGTTCATTCTTTCACCTCCCGCAAGGTTCGATCCATCCTCGTGTCAATTTATTCCTGGGCGTGCCCAAATCGTGATGCACTCCCACAATTCCATATCCTCATCATAGATCAGGTCCTTTATGCTGTTACTCTATACTTAACCATATCACACACATATTCCAGCATCGCCAGATACCAATCGATTCTTACCTTGTCTTATCTTTATGATTTGACACCACTCATTCCGTCTAACCTCAAGTCTTACTGTTCTCCTCATCTCTGATGTAGTTGTCTCCGAAGATACTTATGCAATAGATGACGCGCTTACCAGTCCTGTTATGCTTTCTATTCTTCAGATATTCTTCATTAGCTTCTTTGTGGCTTCAGATCAATTCTCCTCATACCTGTCCTTTCTTCTTGTAGCTCTACTCTGAGTACTCCTAACGAAACCCAACTGATTCTCCATAGAACCTTACCTATGACCTTGTCTCCTGGGTACTAACATCTTCAGCATAATAATCATTTGCTCACCACTTCCGTCTGGGAGTAATCCACATATACTGCTCATGAGCTTGAAGGGGACATGCCTATACCGTTCTTGCATTCTCTTCCTAAAGAACTTACCTGTGTTGTTGTAGCTTGAACCATTCTAAAATCTTTGTTACCAACTCCTCACACCCTACCCGGTGCAAAATAAACAACTTCATGAAATGTCTCTATCCTTGGTATCCAGCTGGTAATAACCAGGTCATAGATCAACTCCTGGAGACATTTTCCCATCTTGTATCCAACATTGTACTTTTCGTTCTAACCCGACGATGCTAACAATCCCCGCAGTATAACACTCTGGCTACTCCAGGGTCAAATTCCTTCGATTGCTTCAATAGATTTTCTGCCAGCCAAAACCATCTTTTACAACATTCCTTATACCAATCCTATATGTAGTCCGACTTTGAAGTACCCCCAAATCTTTCTTTACATACCCACATAATTTTCCCACTGGTCAGCCCAGTTTCCACTCAGTCTCATTTACATACTCCAGATGATATCCTCTACAATCCATGTTTATTTCTTAACTAATTAACTCTCTCACTGTGACTCATGCTAAGGCTCCCTTAAGACAAACTCTGTCGTATTACTATGCACTTCTTGATCACTTGCATCCCAATCCATCTGCCAGAGTTTCTAATTTCTTCTCAATAAGTATTACTATCATCAGCCTCTCGAATAGCACCTTTGAGGCAACCTCTCTATGTCCATCTCCCTCTTGGAACATTCTCAACACTGAGTTCTTCCAGTTCGTTACATGACCAAAGCATAAACCAGTCAGTTAAATACTCATCCTCGAGGAATCAGCCTCAAACTTTGAATGTATCGATGCATTCTAGTTCTCCGTTCCCTCACCATGGGAAATCCATCCTAACATATCGAGTCATTCTATATAGAAGTCATGCCCTCACCTGACCTCCTCTCAAGTGGCATCCTCTTCCTCATGTGCATACCAATAACCTCCCTGGTTCCTGTCACCATCTTGATAACTACCTTTTCAATCAGGCTTCTTTCCAATCTCAATTTAGGTGCCCTAGTACTGTCTGGGGTCCTTCTACCTCAAAAATTGAGAATCCGTCCTTGCTGCGTTCTATCAATAAAAGTACCATCTTATCAATCAGCCTTTTCCCCCTTTCTGGCAAAACCAGAAGCCACAGAACTATCCGGGGTTCTTTTAACTTGATTATCACGAATCTATCTTTACTAACTCCATCAAAGGAAGCACTACCATTGCGGCTCTAGCACTCATGCTCTAATCATCAACCATCAGTTCCTCGAACAACATGGCCCTCTCCTCCATCCACATACAGACGATAATTTCTTACATCAGAGCGGCCCAAATGCCTTGGACTATCCCAGAGTTCAATCTTTAAATGGGTCGCCATCGTTTCCGGATACATCCGTCAGTATAAATTCCCGAAATGAATTACCCGATCCACCAAACCCATTGTTTTACACTGTTGTTACCCTATCAGTCCAAACCAAACTTATAAGCCCACCAGTCTCCACGGTTCAAATCATGTCTTTATAATCTCTTCTAACAATTCATCATCTAGGTTCTTTCCAACCCATTATGCCTATGCCTCAGCCCAAGTGCCGTTTCCAGACATCCCTCTAGCACAATACTTAACACAACCCTTTAGTCATGGGCTCTCATCCTCTTATAACCAAGGGTGGAATTAACCTTGCCCATCCACTAATAAATTCTTTGTCAACCCGAACTTTCCTCAAAACTAGAGGATAACACCCTTTAAGCCTTTCATATAATACCTTTATCTGTCCATACACTCACAGTAAACCAACACTGGTAACCTTACTGTTAAAACATCGAAATCATCTATTTTCCCAGAGAAACCCGCTGTTCTTCTGTTCCATCTCAACTAATAAGCTCCACAGCTTACTCACACTAGTGACCCTCTGCTGCTGCTTTTCGGGATAACTAGAGATCTCAACTCCAACTTACATCTAGAATCCCCCTTTCAACACAATATCAGGTCCACATAACCCTTCTAGGAACAAACAATTCGAGTTCATCTGTCAAAACTGACCAAACTCCTGAGCTCTGTGGTTCATACTCTGAACCAAACCACAACTAGATCCAAATAACCACAGTTATCATGCACACACAAAGCATATATAGGCCAAATCCACAATGATATACATTTAGCTACCAGATTTTAACATCACCAAGTATACCCAGGTCTCAACATGCTTCATACAAGCAAATAAATGGATATTACATACGAATTCAATTTAAACAATTAACCACATAAACTTAATATGCGAACCATTATCCCAATATTCATCCACATGCATAATAATATTATTCAGCACACTCTAATCTCAACATGCAATAGTCAAGGGCCCAGCCCCAACAGTATCTCATGCATATATCAACTCATTCCTCACGCTCCATATAAATAAGCAGGCAAACAGGGCATTCAAACATATGTTCAAACATGTCTATCAGTCATACCAACCAACCCTGAGTCGAGCTTGTCAGTGACAGCGAGCGTACATGTTCGGTCGATCTCCAGAACCAATAAACCTTGGCTCGCTCTGATACCAAGTTGTAACGCCCTACTACCTTAGAGTCATTACTAAGTGAGTTTTAAAAGAAACTTCGTGCAAAGAACTCGCTAACCAAGGTTTTTAAAACAAAAGTGTGACTAAGCAAAAGTTAAGGCGTAATCTTTAAGAATGCGTGGTTTCATTGAAAACTTCTAGTATTTAACATTTGGGATCCCAAAATAAGGTTTGAAAACTATTTACAACATAAAATAAGTTTACAGTTGATCCATTATTAAAATCACAGGTTATTACAGCCATTTCTCGAAAACACCCCCAACCAAAGCAGTCGGGCAAGCCAAACATGTACGCGTCACTTCATGCTCTCCGTACTCATGGCTGGTCGACTCAATCTTTGCCCTTACCTGCAACACAGAGCACCCGTCAGCCGAAGCCCAGCAAGAAAACTCATGCAGCTCATAACATATGCAAATTATACAGTTAATCATATCAGATAGTCCAAAGATAACCAGGTCAACCATTAGACTTAACCGACCCGGCCATGCCGCCCCAGAAGCCTTACCAAAGCCTGGGGTCTCGGTCCTCACCGTAAGGATATCACATGTATCCATGGGGGTCCCACCCTGACTACAAGCACTTCACGTGCTAAGTGGTACTTCCGGCCCCACTGCCGTTCTCGGCCTTTCGCCGTTCTCGGCTCCATTGCCGTTCTCGGCTCCTCGCCATTTCATTCAACTATAATCACAGATAGTCTAACTCAAATAACATTTAGACATATATCAATTCAATCAAGTATGAACCCTAACATGTAATGCAATATAGGGTCGTGCCCTGCAATCACACTATGGGCCCATGCCCTATCCTATGGGTGCTATAGTTTTCTTACCTGTCAATTGATAGCTTTCATCACTTGACTCCTTGAGCACGATCCCACTCGAGCCTTAGCGCACACCTAAACACAACCATAGGTCAAAGTCATCGCCGAACCTCAAGTCCGAAAACCTAGCCTCGGGACCAATCCCGAGCCCCCGGGAAGTCCTAGATCCCCAAAACAAAGTGGTGGAATCGAGCCCCGAACCCTAGGTCAAAATCCCTCAACGAAAGCCCAAAAACCCCTTTCTGTGAATAGTGCAGTGCTACAGCGCTCTAAAGAGGGCGTTGTAGTGCTACAAGCAGAACCACATCCCCAGAAACAGGGCCTAGCGCTACAGCGCCCAAAGACTAGCGCTGTAGCGCTAGTTGCAGGCTGGCAACACCAAAAATCGTTTTCTGCAATTTCTTTCAACCATTTCAACCCCAAACTTCCCCAAATCTTTACCAAACTCAAAATCAAGCTTATAAACACTCTCCACTCATCCCAAGCATCCCAAATCTTCAAAACCCAAGCACATACATCCCAAATCTCAAGATTTACCATGATGAACCCTAAACCCAGAAATTCAGTTAAACATCAATTTAAAGGCTTAGAATTCATACCGTTGATGCAATTTCGACCTTGATTCATTTCCTAGACCTCCTTAGCTTGCTCTTCCTCAAAGCTTGCCCAGAAATTCCCTAAAGTTCCCATCAACTCAGCTCAAAACACAGCTTAAACCAGCCAAACCCTTAAAACTGAAATTTCTAAAAACTTACCTCAAAATTTGATGTGTTCTTGCTAATCCTTGCCTAATCTTCAAGTCTAACTTTAAGATCCTTGATGCTCAGCCTATCCTAGCTCTCCACCGAGCTTTTCCCCAAGAAATTTGAAGAGAGACGATGCTAGAATCCTCAAACCGCCCATTTTGGAAAACCCTCTGTTTTTTTCTCTTTTCTTTTCTTCCTTTTTCTTTCTTTTCCTTCAGATTTCTCACACTCTCTAACAATCCCACTCACTATATAAAGCCTCATTTAATCTATCTCTCAAAAGCCAATTGACCAAAATGCCCTCCCTATTAGTTCTAATCCCTTTTTGTCCAAGTAGGGCCATTTTAGTCATTTTACCCATTTCCCGCTAATCCTCAAGTGTCTCTAATATTTTCCCGCTTGCTTCCCAATACCTGAAAAGTCACCAAATAATATTCCTCGTTACCAAAATAAACCCCAATATACTCATTAACTTCCTATTTATACCCCGAGGCTCGCCCCGAGCCGGGTATAAATCTCCGCCTCGACTTTCCGCTAGTCTGCTCACTGGGATCGTCTCAAGTCATAAATCACAGATACATCCACATCACAATGTGGTCTCAAAAATCATCACATATCAACACGGTTATGCCCAACATGGCCAAAATTACAATTATGCCCTTCTAACACAATCAAGGCCTACATGCATACTAATACACATAGTCATGCATCTCAAATAGTCATATAGTCATATAACATGCTTTAAATCATAATCATGCCTTTAACTCATTAAAGTCACACATAAATCCCATCATGCCCTCCTGGCACGCTAATCAAGGCCCTTAAGCCTTATTAGCAAATTTGGGTCGTTACATTCGGTATCAGGGACATTATGAAAGATGATAATGGTTTGACAAGAAAAAAAAGAAAAAAAAAACTACAGAAGCGGTTGAAGAAGTTTGATCTCGGGGTGAATCAGATAGAGTATCACATTGTGGAAATTGTTAGCATCATCTGATAAGAATAAAGGGTGTAGATGCCTGGGTACTAGACAGGGCAATATCTCCAGGAGTTGATCTACGGTCCGGTTATTACCAGCTGAGGGATAAGGAGAGAGACATTTTAGGAATCATAGCTTATACCGGGTAAGGTGTGATGAATTGGTAATAAAGGTTCTTAATTGATTTAAGCATTAGCGACTCAGGTGAGCTCTACAAGTAGAAGGTATAGGAACTGTACGAGAAAATCTCCTTCAAGGTCTATGGACGGTGTGAGGGACTACTCTAAGTCAGAAGTAGAAAGCGAACGACTGCGTTGAAAATGTTAGTATTAAAGAAGCAGGGTCACAGGTAAAGCTCCATGAAGTGTCGGTTTGGTCTTGCCAGGGTTAGCAGAGTAATGCTATAAGAAGAAGGGGGGATAGGTATGTAGAGGTTTGGTCTGAAGCCACAAAGAATCTACTAAGGAACGTCTGAGGGATAGAGAGCATAACAAGATTGGCAAACGCGTCATCCACTACACAAGTGTCTTCGCAGAAACCTACTCCAGAGATTGGAGGAACAGCAGAACTTGGAGTTAGATTGAATGGATAGTGTTAGAACAAGAGTTCAAAGGACAGAGTAAGAATTTATTAGCGCTTGGTAATGCGGGAATATGCGTGTTATGGTTGGATAAATTGTTATAGCGTAAAGAATCTAACTTTTGATGAAGATATGAAATTGTGAGGGGTGCATCACAAGTTGGGGCATGCCAAGGCTCAGACTGATGAGAGGATGGATTAAGCCTCATGGGAGGTAAAATGGGAACATGGTAAATTTGCTTGATTTAATGGGTAGGCAGAGTACGCATAGTAAAAGGTAACGAACATTTGGTCATTCGTAAGAAAGATAACGCTGAGACCCAGATTTAGTGAAAAGTAACAGATGGGTGATTGGTGTTTGAAATCCTCGATTGTACGAGGGGAAATTTAATTGGAGGCGGGATTCCTAACTGGGAGGCATGTGTCAGTCAAAGAATAACGCCACAGATTGTAATGGAGTAGACAAGGCAACGACTAAGATTAGTGTAGCGTTAGCATGTAATGATAAATGGGTGAGTATCACTAAACTATGGAATCCAAAGTGTTGGCTTTGGTTGAAACAGGGAAGAACCTTGTCAAGGTAGTACAAGTTGGGATACCAGGATCGGATGGAAGATCCAATGAGAATTTGGCGTAGAAATGAGAATTCTGAATGGATATCATTCCACCTCCTAGGGTACGTTGTACCGGGAGGGTTGTGCGGGTGACGGAATTTAGTGTTTTCTTTTGGACACTGGGGGGTAAGGTGATGTGGTGGTGTATCATAGGAATAGACCACATTAGACTATAAGTAAGGTGTTTGGACATGAAAAGTTTTAACTCAGCTGAATGGGTTAATATAGTTGGTTCAGGTGAACCGGTAACAGGGTGGAACGTCGAGGGTACTGAATTGAGACCCTATAGTATTCTAAGTTTTGGAAAGGAACTAGAGAACGAAGGGAACAGAGTGGGAACCTGGAATTATCGGTTGATTGCAAATGGAATAGCAGTCTGAAAGCTTAACAAATATCTTAAGGAATTAAGCGTTGAGTATGTGAATACTTGAGATATTAAGGAAAGTGTAATCCTTGGTAAGTTAGTCATGGTGACAAATACTGGCGTCTAGCTTAGGTAACACGACATAGGACATGGTAAGAGGTGAATGATAGTGAATACCACAGTTTAGTATTGGTTCAGAGGGGAAGCCAAAGAGGTTGTTGGAATTCTTAAGGCAGGAGTGTCTGCCTATCTAGAGGAATAAAAGAACTTGTAAATTGTTAAATTTTGGAAAATAAAGTTCCTGGATGAGAGACTTGTATCTCTCTAAGTAAGGGCAAACAAGGAATAGTATGGTGTTTAGAGAAAGAAAGGGGAGTTCTGACTCCTGATTCAACATAAATTCTGAAGTTATACCAAGGCTTAGGCCAGGGGCCTATAAATTGATCTCACCCTAGTAGGGGTGATGACGTATGGGTATTTCTGGAATTAGGAATAAGACAATGAGGTGATCATTGTAATCTAAGCAGACCCTGAAGCTTCAGCAGGGTTGCAGTGCAAGCAGGGGGCTAACGAAAGTATGGCAATTAGACAAGATCTTGTGGAACAAGATTGTTACTCTCGTAAGAGTGTTGTCGAGGAGTAAAGTAAAGGCGGTGGACCTTGGAAATTATGGTCAGAGATGCGAGTTTTACTGACTGATGTGTTTGGGTAAATTTCGAGGATGAAATTTTTATTAGGAGGGGATAGTTGTAATGACCCAAATTTGCTAATAAGGCTTGGAGCCTTGATTAGTGTGCCTGGAGGGCAATAATTGTTATACTGCATTAATTAATGTGAATTTAATGAATATGTGGTTAGAATGCATGTTTAGGGGAAATAAATAAGCATGTGGGCCCCGTTTGTTTGTTAGGGGTAAATTGGTAATCTTAGCCACCGAGGACATAAACGTAATAATTATGTTATATGATTAATACCACATGTGGATTGTGATATTATTGTGATGCACGTGTCGAGACGGTCCTAGGAAGCTAATTAGTTTAAAAGTCGCAACGGGATTAAATACCCGACTCGGGAGGAGCCTAGGGGTATTTTGGGAATTTCAAAAATTGGGTTTGGGGATTTTTTTTTGGTTAGTGGTTAATGGTGTTCTAGTAGCTTGGGTAACCATAGGTAACCATTGAGGATGGTTACTCTAAGTGAGGAAATGGTATATTTGTAAGAAGTTAGGAAAGGTCTAAGTTGTCCTTGAGGATTAATTAGAGTATGGGTTAGATGGAAGGGTAATTGGGTCATTTGGCAGCTGGTTGTGATGGGATAAGGCTGAGGGAATTTTAGAACAGTTTAGAAAAACAAAGGAAAGAAAGAAAAACAGAACTTCCCAGCTCTCTCTTCCTTCCATGTGATTTCTTCTTCATCTCTTTGGTGATTGGAGACTTGCTGAGTTTTAAGGATTTTGGGCTAGTGAATTGGAGGAATTTGGCTGCTGTGTCTAGGAAAGTTATCTCAAAGGTGTGCCAAGGTCAGAGGTAAGGTGTTCATCTCTATTTTGTTTGGGTTTTAAGCTTGATTTTGAGAGATTGAGGATGAAAGCTGAAGGTTGGTTGTGTGGGAATTCAGTTTGGGAACAAGAGGAATTAGCCTGAAGCTGGGATTGGAGAAAGCTCAGAGTTTAATTTCCATTCGAGGTAAGAATTCTATGCATTCATGAAGGTTGTTCTGGTATGGTTTAAGAATTTTGAGGAGTGGTTTAAGCTTTACAAGTCTTGTTTTAAGTTTCTGGTTTACTAGTTTAAGTTTCTGAAATTTGAAACCAAAGTGTGAATCATGGGTTTGATTATGTGTTTAGACTTGTTATTGGTGTTTATAAGATGTTAGATGGTTTATTTGAGGTTTTAAGTTGAATCTAAGGCTTAGGCATGCATTGGGATTGGTTTGGGAGTGTTTTGGCTCGGGAAAAACATTTGGAGAAACCCAGAATTCTAGGTTAGCGAAGGGGCGCCGCGGCCCTGTTCTTCTGCGCCGCGGCGCTAGGCTACAGTAGGGGTGTGGGCCATTCTGGGCGCCGCGGCCCTCATTGGAGGGCACCGCGGCGCTAGGCCATTTTTGGGCAGGGGAAAATTTCCATTTTAGGGTTTTTGCCCAGGGGGCTCGGGGGTTGTTTCCGCTACTTTTTTTTGGGAAATTGGAGATCCCGAGAGTACGGGATTGGTCCCGGGAAATGGTTTTGGATTGGTTTGTATTAAAGAGTGTTTTATATGTGTTGTGACTAGGTTTTGTTGGAGAGGCTCAGGATAGAGGACCGTGCTCGTGACTTCGGTGCTTAAGGAGCTCGGGACACAGGTAAGAAAACCACTGTTCCCATAGAGCTTGTATGCAGGCCTGAGCCCAATATGCTTGAATTATAGGGCGTAGCCCTTTGATTGAATTTGTTAGTATTCAGTATATGTTTGTTATGCTATGAATGCGATTATGTGAATGTTCGGCAAGAGCCAGGAACGGCGCAGGCCGAGGTCGGCAGGGGCCGGGAAAGGCGTTGGGCACGTTGAGTGCAAGGTCGAGTACGGCACGGGGCCGGGAGCCGCGTTGAGCACGTGGAGTGCGAGTTGCCAGGGTAGGACCCTAAAGGATACCAGGGATATCCTCACGGTGTGGACCGTGAACCCAGGACATGGTAAAGCGCCTGGGACAGCACGGTCGTATGTGTTTAGCTTATTGATGATCTGTTTAACACTATAAGTGTTTGTTAATTATATGTTATCTTCTTGTGAGGGTTTTCTTGCTGGGCTTCGGCTCACGGGTGCTCTGTGGTGCAGGTAAGGGCAAGGGGAAAGTCAACCTACCATGAGTACGGAGAGCGTGAAGCGGCGCGTACATGTTTGGCCTGCCTGGCTGCCACAGCCAGTGGTTTTTGGGAGATGGTTGTATTAGAACCTAGATTTTGTCGTCTAGTCGACTTAACTTGTAATTATATGTTATAAATATTTCTAAACGGTATCTTGGGATCCCAAGTGTCAAACTCTCAATGATTTATAATAAATGGAATTATTTTCAAAGTTTATCTCACTGTTTATGATTTTATTACACTTTTGACCTAAAAGCTCGATTAGCGAGTTAAATGCACGTTTAAAACTCACTTAGTAATGGCTCTAAGGAAGTAGGGCGTTACAGATAGCCTGAGTACCCGTCTAGAAAACATTAGTAGTTATGCCCCGCCAACCTATCCAACATCTGATCAATAAAAGGCAAAGGAAAATGATCTTTCCTAGTTTCCTTTTTCAACTTCCGATAATCTATACATATCCTCCAACCCGTCACAGTCCTTGTTGAAATCAGTTCATTACTTTCATTCTTCACCACAGTCATACCAACCTTTTTAGGTACTACTTGCACTAGACTCACCCATGCACTATCAGAAAGAGGGTAAATTACTCCAGCATCTAACCATTTCAAAATCTCCTTCCTCGCCACTTCTTTCATTGTCGGATTAAGTCTTCGTTGAGCATCAATAGTCGGTCTTGCATCGTCTTCCATGAGAATTCCATGAATAACTGTCGATGGGCTAATTCCTCTTATATCAGCCAGAATCCACCCTATAGCAGTTTTATGAGCCCTTAACACCCTCAAAAACTTCTCCTCCTCTTCTTCTGAAAGAAGTGATGAAACTATAACCGGAAGAGTCTCTTTTTCCCAAAGATAATCATAACAGAGATGGTCTAGTAAAACTTTCAGTTCTAAAACAGGTGGCTTTAGAATCGATGGTAATGGTCTTTCCGGTCCCTCACCCAATTCTTCAAATTTCTTATGGTTCCATGGCTCATATGATTTTATCCACTTCAAATAACTCACCGCTTCTTCATTTTCCTCACCATCTACATCATCAACTATAAGAATTAATTCAAGAGGATCCTCAATTGATTCTTTTCTTCCTACTACTTCTTCTACCACATCAACTGAGAAACAACTATCACTTGCTTTAGGATAAGTCATCACCTTAAACACATTAAATACTACTTCTTCCCCTTGAACTCTCAGCTTTAACTCTCCTTTTTGCACATCTATCAATGCTTGCCCAGTTGCTAAAAATGGTCTCCCCAAAATAATAGGAACATTTTCATCCTCCTCCATATCTAGAACTATAAAATCAGCTGAAAATATAAACTTATCCACCTTTACCAATACATCTTCTATAATACCATGTGGATGCTTCACAGATCTATCAGCCAGCTGCAATGTTACAGTGGTTGGCCTGGCTTCACCCAAACCAAGTCTACAAAATACTGACAAAGGCATTAAATTAATACTTGCCCCCAAATCACAAAGTGCATGCTTACATTCAAACTCCCCAATCGTGCATGGAATAGTAAAACTCCCAGGATCCCGTAACTTTTAAGGAAGTTTCCTTTGCAAAATCGCACTACATTCTTCCGTTAACGCCACTGTTTCATAGTCACCCATCTTTCTCTTATTAGAGAGAATCTCCTTCATAAACTTTACATAGCTGGGCATCTGTTCTAATGCTTCTGCGAACGGTATATTTATATGTAGCTTCGTGAACACCTCTAAAAACTTTGCAAACTGTTTATCTAAATTTTTCTTATGAAGTCTTTGTGGATATGGAATTCTAAAATGGTGCTCAATCCTCACAGGTGGAGTCTCCTCTTCTTTCTTAAGGTCTTCAGTAACCTTTTCATCATTAAACTTCTTTTCTTCTTTACCTTGTGTATTTCCCTTCTGACCTTCTTTTTCTTCTGACTGATTCTTAGTTGGCCCTTCATATCTCATTCCACTCCTCAAAGTAATAGCTTGGCACTATTATTTAGGATTAACTTCTGTAGTGCTAGGCAAATTTCCTTGAGCTCTATTAGTCATTAAAGTAGCCAATTTCCCTATTTGAGTCTCCAAACTTCTTATGGACGCCCTGGTTTCAGTCATGAGTTGGTTAAGTACATCAGTTGAGGTTCAGCTGGTTTCATTGGCATTGGGTGAGGTGGTCTATTTTGTGGTTGATAATATCCAGGTGGAGGGTTTTGGTGTGCATATTGTTGTGGATATGATGGTCTATTTTGGGAAGGTTGATATTGTGGCTGAGGTGGAGGACAAGGTTGTAGAGTGTTTTGGTTATTGGACCAGAAAAAATTAGGATGATTCTTCCAAGCTGGGGTGTAAGACATGGAATTGGGGTTATTAGGTTGTCTTTGGTAATTTCCTATAGCTTGTACTTCTAACATTGGCATGTTGTTCATGTTGGGAAAACTTATACATGATATTTATTTATTTTCATGTATATCTAATATTAAAGAAATTAATGCGAGATAGCATAAAACATGTTTCTAAAATTGAATTCAAAGAGAAACAAAGAATAGAATACTTACAGTATACGCAACGGAATTAAAGAGTCATTCCTTCAGTTTCTCTAACTCTTGTATCCTCTCTGTCGCAAAGTATTATCAAGAAACTGAACCGATCTTCTATTTTCTTCACAGTCTTCTAATGTATCCTTAGAATCACCTAGACTAGTGTGGGCAATTCTCAACACATGAGATAGATATAGAGAGAAGAAGAGAAAATAACAAAGAGCCTTAGAAAAGGACTTGTGTTTAGAGAGAATCTAAAACTATCAGAAAACTAGTGATTAAACTTATGTTTTGACTTCTCTCTAAGCACTCCTTTTATAGACTCAATTGGGCCATTTATTTTAATTAAAAATCAATAAAATAATAGTCATTTTAAAGCCCTAGGTCGAAATTATCATGGGCTTTAGGCTTGTGAAATTTCTCATTTGATTATAAGTCCATTGGACTTAAAAACAAGGCCTGTATTATTTTCTATGGATTTAATTAATTAATTAATTATTTAAATCTTTTATCAAATTAATTATTTATAATTTGAACATTGATTTAAAATTATTTATTAATTTAGATACCAATTTATCTTAATTAATAAATCTGCCATAATTTTTCTTTTCTTCTCAAAATTATACAACTATGTGAAACTATCCAAAATTAACCTGGTCAACTTTGATAATTCTAATTGATAATTAAATAAATTAATTGAGACTATCTAGATGATTTTATCCAAGGTACAATGGGGACCATGAGCCTATGAAATCAAGCTCCAATAAGTTATCATAAATCTAACAAATAAATTTACTAACTTATTAATTCCTCGTGACTCCACTATAGACTTGGAATTGCACTCTTCAATTCATAGAACGCTCTATAACAAATATAGATACGCTATTAATTATCCGTTGTTACAACCATAATTGTCACCCAATCCTCTATAGACGGTCTACAATGAGGTAGGACAAAAATACCGTTTTACCCCTCATTGTATTTTATCCTTAAAACACTTAGTTCCTTGTAAATGATATTTCAGTAAACTAATTTAATTACTGAAATGAGATCTCTATCATTTAACACCTTGAACCAAACTAAAAGGAAACCATTGTTTCAGAAGCTATAGATGTTCATATCCATGATTAACACTCCCACTCAATTATACTACCGAGTTCCCAAGATGTAAGTATGTGCTAGTCCGTAGGGTAAGCTGGTAATGAACAAGTCAAAGAACTCAAATAATACAATCAGTTAGAATACTAACCATTCAGAATTGAGATTGAATTGACCTATGGTCAACTATATGATATGACTAGAATAGATAATAACGGTATGTTTACTTATCTTATCAACTGTCAATATCGATCTAGTCCGATGTAACAAATACATCCGATCTTATCTACTTTGCTAATGTTCTGGAAAGAACATAACATTGTAATGTGTAAGTAGATTATATCGTAGATTAGCAAGTCAGTGTAAATCCTGTGCACTGACTAATCTTAGGACTAACTTATTTTTAACATATAATCATATTTATATTCCACTGTGATTACGTCACTATAAATAAGATTATCTATATGCTCGAGATTTAATAGAGGTTTATATTAAACAAATAATCATGAAAATAAAACATGTGAGCAAAGTGATTGACCAAGTCAAAAAAATGATTTCTATTCTTTTATTGATAATAAAATGAGATTACAAATAATTTGGGTTTTAATTAGGGCATAAAATCCTAGCAGTTCATATCTATAGCAGGGCATTGGTTGGGTGCATGGGTTGTACCACACACTTCACAGAGGTTTTGAACTTGCATAGCTTGAGATGGGAGTGTAGTATTTTGTAGTTGCTTTGTCAAGGCCGCTACTTGAGCTGTAAGCATGGATATAGCATCCAATTCCATCATTCCAGCCACCTTCTTTGGTTGTCCCCTTTCAGTTGGCCACTGGTAATTATTTATCGCCATCTTCTCTAATAGCTCATATGCCTCATTAGCACTCTTACTCATAAAGGCACCTCCTGCTGCGGCATCTATAATTGTCCTAGTGGTTCCATTCAACCCATTATAAAAATTATGCACCAGCATCCACTTTTCTATTCCATGGTGTGGACACTTCCTTAACAACTCCTTAAAGCGCTCCCAAGAATCATACAGTGACTCTCCATCCAACTAATAAAAATTATTAATTTCTCCCCTCAATTTTGCAGCCTTTGCTGGAGGAAAGAACTTGGCAAGGAACTTCTGAGCTAACTCCTCCCATGTAGTGATAGAATTTGCTTGTAAGGATATCAGCCAACTCTTCGCCCTATCCCTTAGAGCCCGTTTGGTTGAATGGAATGGGCCAGAAAAGAATAGAATTGAATATTAATAGGCTGTATTCATTTGTTTGGTTGGAAATAAGAAGTGTGGAAAAGAATTCCACGGTAATGGTTATTCCCCCAAACTAACGGAATAACTTTTCCAATTTTGAGCAAGTGGAATTATAATTCCATTCCACTGGTTATCATCATCTCTCTCCTGGGTCTTCGTCTTCTTCTCCAACTCGCTGAGTTCCTCAGGTATGGCCATGCCTGCAATTTATTTATTTATTACTTATTTGCTTTATTTATTTTGATATCTCACTCTCCTCTTGCTCAACTCCTGAAAACCACAAGCAATCTGACACAATCATCTCTCATTCTCACTCTCAGCAAGCAACACACCCAGTCGAAGGTAGCTGCTCGTCCCAATCGGAGGTCCGTGTCAGAGACACTCTTCTCTTCTTCCTCCTGCTTTTCTAATCTGTTGCAGAGGTACTCTCTCTCTATCTCTCTTTCTATGAAATCAGTAAGAGCACCAAATGTTTGATGGAATGCCTATTTGCATATTTTAGACTTTTTAATCCTTCTGTTGTAATTCCAAGTCCTCCAACTTATTTTATGTTTTTGTTCTAGATTATCTAAAACATTTTTTTTCCAAAAAAATTCCAAACAAAAGAAAATAAACTCTGTGAGGTCAATATTTGTTACCCGTCTCTCATTTACAATGGAGACTTTACAAGCTAGTCACTATTTTCTTGGTTTGATGAAGTTGTGGGTTAAAGAATCTAGATGTTTTCTATTAGAATTTAGCTCACAGTAGTGCCTATAATGTTTCCATTGCACATCTGGCATATTACTGAAAAAGATTTGAGGGTTTGTGTTTGAACCATTATGACTGTGAATGTAATAAATCTTAGATTACCTTTCTCAGAAGAAAGTGGCATCTGTCACTATAATAAGCTAGGAGAATATGAACTAGATCTTTTAGGCTTGGGTTTGTGTTGTTATCCAAGAATGATCTGAAAATAATATCATATTGTCATTACAAAATCATACTTGACATAGATCTGTTTATATATATAGCAAGCAAGCATGCTCTATAAAAGATCACTAGACATATTTTAATATACAAGCGAATAGATTATCAATATACAACATATAAAACTATTTAAAGATCTATTTATGTGATATCTATTTATCACAGATCTTTTGAAGAAAAAAAGACCTCAACAAAATATTAATCACATATATTTAGAAGTATTTCTTAGACAATATATATTACATGACTATCTTAAAGTGTTCACAGAGCATAAAAAGAAACAATCTGCAGCCAAATTATGAAATAATAATAAATATTAGAACACATCATTCTCAAAAGTAATATATTTATAAATCTATGTATAAAAAATTATAAAGAACAGAGTACACCTTGTATACATCAATAGAATAAGGCTAAATTTCTAGCAAGATATTTTCTCAAAAACTAAACATAATTCAAGTATTGTTTATGCTCCAAATACACTTGTTAAAATCCTTGAAAGTAAAGGAGCTTACATAAATGCACATAACACAGCAAAAAAAATTACAAAACAATCTTTACTAAAGTGAAAACCTAAAGAAAGTTAAAAAAATCTGCATAAGGAAATGGGTGTGTGGGAGGGGAAAAGGGCTAGTTCAAATGCTTGAAACCAGTGTTGCTGAAAGCAGCAGCAATGAACTATAAGCAAGCATGCATTGCTTAAAATTTAAATTGTTCCCCATACAACACCAGAAGAGAATATATCAGAGGAGGAACAAAGCTTGAATCTGCATGTAGATTAAGTCATAATTTATTAATTATTCATAATTAATTGAATGAATCAACTTCAGCTAAGTTTTGTTTATAGTTTAGTTAGTCAACACATTTTGTGTACATGTATATAGCTTAACAGAAGTTATCAAAGGGTAAGGTTGTTTATTACATTGAAATATAGCTTAATAAGAACAAAACTCATTTATAACCCGTACATGTATCCACACACATATAGGTGTATATACACATATATATACATATATATATACACTACATGGAAAGAGAGAGAGAAAACATGTATTTAATTAAAGATTTATGTGATTTTTTGGCCCTCTTAGTAGCTCTAAAAACCCCTTCAACCTCCAGCTCTTTTGGAAAATTTACTTGACTAATTTTAGTAACACCAACTAAAATGGAAAAAGATGGTTTTAATACTGTATCACCGTTGTGGCTAAAACTAGTCTCTTATTAGGGAATATCTTCAGATAACTAACGAAATAACCTGTCACAGATCAGTCTCAAGAGTTTATGTTATACACACAAAATGCCATTTTCTTCTTTATAATTTGCTCTTAGCCATACTTAAAAAGCCATATTGGTCATTATTATCCAGAGCAGAATAACCTTTCATGTGAAAGAAAGTAACCAAAAGTGGGAGGGGACTGCTATAAACAATCGTTTTTAAGGGGTCTATTGATACAATAAGAGATATAAAAAAGAAGAAACATTACAACAAAAGGGTCTTAATTACTCTTCATTAGACACCCAACCAATCAGAAATAAAAAAACAAGATGGAGTTTCACCTCTTAGCCAATCACCACTTAGATAAGACCTATTTGTGGGGTCCCATATATGGATACATCTACTTCTCAAAGGTCAATAAACACTAAAACAGAGTCTCATTCTCATTCACCACAAGTTTTAATTGGAGCAGAGAGCATGGAGTGGAGTGTATGTGTCTCTGTTGATGAATGTGTCTAATCTACACCACAAGTTTTAAATCAAAGTCAAAAAGTGTCATGACCCCATCTAAATAAATACTATTTTAATCTCATTTTTGTAACATTATTTTAATTTGGATTCTCTGACAGAAAAAAAAAAACTCTGGATTATGCTTGCCCACTTCTGCCAATTGGTATTTGTTTTCCATTTTTTGCCACTGCAATGAAAATCTATACACAAGTTAATCATTGTTTTTAGAAAGATTTTAAATCACAACTTGAGACTTTAGAAGCAAACTATATAAGAAAAAAAAATATTTCACAACAGAATCAATTCTTGCAAATTAGTTATTCTTTGGAGGGTTTTGCTATAACAAGTTTAATATTTAACAACTAAACATGTTAAGGTGTATTTTGGACACAGTATTTACATATATTTATATATATAAATATAACATGTTGATATGATTTGACTTTAATATACTATATAATTGTAGAGCAAACCAACAAATTTATGCTTTGAAATTGTGCTAAAGAGTTTAAGTAGTTGAACAGTTTCCTTTTTAAATCTAAGGAACTTCATTTATTATTAATTTTGTCAAAGCCTTCTGGCAACAAAATACTGAGAAAAAATGGGACTAATTAATCAACTTGGATTTGTTCATTTCGATAACTAAAATTTTATTTGCTTGATTATATTCATTGTAGGATAATGGTTCGTTTAACTGTCAGTGAGAGACAAATTTTGAGAAAGAAGAAGATCATGGCTCTTTATTTGCATTGGATGAATGTGTTGCATGTAGTGCAGTGGTTTTTCAAATTATGGGAAAAAATTATTGTACATGGTATTGAATCAAGCTCTTTGGGAAGACAATTATACATACTTGATGTTTTTGTCAATAGGCAAATTGTGCATCAAATAGCTTATGAGAGTGATGTCATTTGTTTTGATCAACTTAGGATGAATAGGAAAGCATTTAGCAATTTATGCATAATGCTTGAAACTAGGGGTGGGTTAAAAGCATCTAAATACTTGCAAGTAGATGAGCAAGTGGCCATGTTTTTACATGTAATTGCTCATCATGTGAAAAATAGAGTCATTAGATTTCGATTTATGAGATCTGGTGAGACTATTAGCAAGTTTTTTCACAATGTGTTACATTCAATCATTCGACTACATGGAGCGTTATTGAAAAGACCTGAACCGGTTGTTGAAAACTCAACAGATGAAAGGTGGAAATGGTTCAAGGTATATTATATATTACTTGAATTAAAAATCACTACAAATTTTTATTTGTTTGAAATACTAATAAAAAAAGTTTGTTTATTATGTGGTAGAATTGCTTAGGGGCACTAGATGGAACTCATATTAGAGTGAGAGTACCTATGGCTGATAAACCAAAATATCGTACTCGAAAAGGTGAAATAGCTACAAATGTCTTAGGTGTATGCTCCCAAGACATGCAATTCATATATGTGTTACCTGGATGGGAAGGCTCTGCAGCAGATGGTAGAGTTTTACGTGATGCCATACGTAGAACAAATGGTTTGTGTGTTCCAAATGGTATGCTTTGTGTTTTAGATTATACATTTTTTTTGGATAAGTCATTTAGGAGACAACTTAATCCTTATATTTATTTTATTTTAGGTCATTATTACCTTGTAGATGGTGGATATACTAATTGTAAGGGATTTCTTGCTCCATATCGAGGCCAACGCTATCACCTCAACCAATGGGAAGATGGGAATCCTCCCAGAAATCCACAAGAGTTTTTTAATATGAAGCACTCATCTGCTAGGAATGTCATTGAGAGATGTTTTGGTGCAATTAAGAATCGATGGGCAATTCTTAGGAGTCCATCATTCTATCCAATAAAGACTCAAAACCGAATCATTTTAGCATGTTGTTTGCTTCACAATTTTATTAGGAGAGAAATGCCTACTGATAATACTGATATGCATCCAGAGAATGAGAGTGATAGTGGAGACGAAGAAGATAGCATGGATGCTGATGGATCCATAAGAAGTATTGAAGCTTCTGAAGTGTGGACAACATTTAGAAATCATTTAGCACTTGAGATGTACAACGAATGGAGAGAACATAGGAGAGCAAGCTAGTTTTTTTATTTCTTAGATTAAATGCACAATGATTGTCTAGGTTTCTAAATTTGGTTTCACTTGGCTATGCCAATTCATTTGACTGTTTGTGTAATTGACCGCCCCAAAAACTTTTATCCCTTGCTTTGAAATGGAAAATTTATCTTTAAATTTATGTTTTGTTATTGGTGTGTATATCCATTCACTTTTATTTCTTTAGTGATGGCTGTTTGTTTCTTTTTCATTCAACTACAATATTTCAGCTTTAGTTTTTAGTTTTACAGTATTTTGATACCTTATTTCAGCATGGAGACTTCAAAAGGAAGAGGTCCAGGACAAAATAAAAGATTTTGGAGCGAAGATGAAGACAAACACTTGGTTGAAGCACTTATGGAACTGAATAATGAAGGGAAGTTTAAAGCTGAAGGAAATTTCAGGCCAGGTCATCTTAGAGCTCTTGAGATGAAATTAAAGGAGCGGATGCCTGGATGTGATATACAAGCTAAGCCACACATTGAGTCTAGAATGAAGACTTTGAAGACTCATTTTCAAGTGGTTCATGAAATGTTGACTGGACCATTTTGTAGTGGATTTGGGTGGGACAACGACAGAAAAACTGTTACTGCAGAAAAGTCAGTGTGGGAAGCATATTTGCAGGTACTCAAATAATAGTATTTGGTCTACCATTTTGCTTATGATGTTAATGGATCCATAAGAATGATTATTTGCTTATGATGTTAATGGATCCATAACAAGGATGGTTTGCTTATTTATTTGTATCTGATTTTTTTATTTTGTATAAATGCAGAGTCACAAAGAAGCAGCCCCCTTCAAGATCAAGTCATTCCCTTGGTATGATGACTTATGTATGGTTTTTGGCAAGGATCGTGCAACTGGAAAAAATGCGGAGACTGCAGCAGATGTTGTTGAAGAACTTCAAACTGAAGAAGAAAACACTACTATTGGAGAAGATGATTTCAACTATGCTAACAATGTGGATGAAGTGCCATCTATGTCTGTCTCAGATGCAACAAGAGGTGCTCAATCTCACACTCAATCAGATGGGTCTTCAAAGAAGAAAAGGAAAGCTGTAAATCATGAAGAACTTTCAGATGCACTCACACAATCAGCTTCTATTATCGCAAGAGAAATTGAAAAAGCTTCTATTCGTTTGAGTAAAGCTATTGGTGAAGACATGAATGAAAAGCATATGCAACTTGGGAAAGAGTTAGAAAGGACCACTACACTTACCACAGCTCAACGTCATAAGGTAGCTCGCATGATTATGCAAGATAATGCTCTGGTTTCTTACTTTTTCAGTGTCCCAGATAATGAGAAGGATGAATGGGTGACACTTCTTCTTGATGGCTCTCTCTAAGATCATGTTTAGTCCACTTTGCTCTACTACAATTTGCAGGACAATTTATATTGCCTTTGACATTCAGTAGTATACAAATTATAATCTTTTGGATATGATGTAATGTTTTATGCTCATAATTTTGCAAACTAGATTGTCTTTGAGCATAGATCTGAGTAATTGGACATGAATACTTATACTATTTCTAGTGATATTTCATGTGTATGGACAGTAATCAAAAACTCTTTTGATTATTAGAATATAAATATGTTATAATGTTTAGTTTAACATTTTTATGTTATTATATTGTTTTATTTTTAAAAAATATAAAATAGTGTTTAGTGATAATTAAAGTAAATTGCATTTGACATTAATAAAATACTTCACAAAAATAAATTCTTATTGATAATTTTAATATTTTGTAGTGTTCAAAAGTGGAATTATTATGCTTAAAAAAAGTAGGATTATTAAATATTATTTTGTAAAAAAAAAATATGATAAAAAAGTAACGTCATTGTTGGTAAATCTATATAAATATATATATATATTTAGTATGTTTATTTTAATTTATTAATCATATTTTAAGCACTTTGGGTATTTTTGTCCAAAATAAATTTATTCCATTCCATTCCATTCCATAATCAACCAAACATAAGAATAGGTATTCAATCATTGATTCCATTATTCTAACCAAACAACATAATCGCATTACCTTTCTTATTCCATTCCATTACTATTCCTATTCCTATTCCTATTCCATTATTTTCATTACCTCCAACCAAACGCCACCTTAGTGAAAATGGGAATAGCCTCAATCTTATAGCATTATCACTCACCCCATTCATCCTGAACGTAGCACATAACTCCAGAAAATTAGCTATGTGTAAATTGGGGTCCTCCGTTAGCATACCTCCAAACTGAACAGTTGACTGAACCATTTGAAGATTCGTAGGCGTAATCTCAAAATTGTTGGCAGCAATGGTTGGAGGTCTAATGCATGAATGCACTCCTGTAATAGTAGAAAGTACATAATCTCTCAAAGTTCTTGGGC
Organism: Humulus lupulus; assembly: GCF_963169125.1. Lineage (NCBI taxonomy): Eukaryota > Viridiplantae > Streptophyta > Magnoliopsida > Rosales > Cannabaceae > Humulus > Humulus lupulus. The sequence continues at coordinate 69,886,035 of NC_084801.1, forward strand.
CTTGCTCCCTAGGAACTTCTGCAGCCCCTTAACCATTATTAGCACCATTTCCCAAATTGTCAGCCATGGTAAAATCCAATCTCCTCTTTGTTTTCTTGTTCTGTCTACACGTTCTTTCAATTTCCAGATCAATTGGTATAATCTCCCTATGTCTATTGCTTTGCATATACCAACAATTCCTGAAACACAATAGATTGATTCGGAATCTACTAAAGCTCTTTCTTTTCTAAATTTTTTTGTTTTAACCACTAATTTCTTTAGGAAATGATTCCCCAGTCTAATTATTCCTACAAAAAAAATTATGGGTTAATTAATTATTTTATAAAATTGTAAATTAATTAACCCACAATTTTTTTTTTAAGGAATAATTAGACTTTTAAGGAATAATTAGACTGGGGAATCATTTTCTAAAGAAATTAGTGGTTAAAACAAAAATTTCTAGAAAAGAAAGAGCTTTAGTAGATTCCGAATCAATCTTATTTCCCCGAGTAAATTGGGGTAGAGCGGACAAAGATGTTGAGGACTCGGTTGGTATGGACGAGCATTGGGTTTGCGGTCTCAGCCGCTGCAATTTCCCAATTCGTCTGGAAAGATCTTCTTGTCGATCGTCACACTTTTTCTTCCGAGGTAAACACCCTTATAATTTAAAATGTTCAAAAAGTTGTTCATTTATTTATTATCAATCTCTTGTATTTTTCCGCAGATGAAGCAGAAGTTTGATGCTCTTGAACAAAGAGTTGCTAATTTGCAGTCGGTTCCTTATCAGATTTCAAATTCTAGTACTGAGGTACTCCTCGTTTTCTCCCCTTTTTATTCTTATCATTTGGGTTATATTCAGTTTAAATATTTATGCTTTTGTATAATTCAACCGCAACTTGGGCAAGTTTCTCCATGACCTAAAATAGCAGAATTAAAAGAATAATAGTAATAAAATCCATCTGTTTGTTTTAGGCAAAGCATAATGTATATTAGAGGGGATAAAGTAATTGAAATTTCATATATGTATGTGATTATATTTATATAAAGACACATATATATTTATGTGGAAGTTATAAATTCTAATTTTTCACTATCAAAGTGAAAAATATATGTATGTGATTATATTTATATATATGTATGTGATTATATATATACACATATACATTTATGTGGAAGTTATAAATTCTAATTTTTCCCTATCAAAGTGTATATTGTAGTCATTTATAACATTTTACAAATTTTTATGAAATTCCGAATCACTTACGTTGTCGAAAATAATGTTCAAACAGTCGAATTTTTCACGCGTGCCTGTTTTTGAGTACATACGTGCAACAAGCTTTTTGGATCTTGTTTTCGGCACTATTAATTATTCTAAATTTCTTATTCTAAATTTCTTGAAACTTTGTGAGATGTACTAAATGTTTACAATATGCACTGTCATAATGAAAAATTAAAATTTATAACTATCCACGTACTGAAACGAACTTTTGTTTTTCTGAGGGAAATAACTTGTATGCATAAGTGATTTTTTTTCTGTTAATTTAAAAAAAAAAATTGAACAATGTTTTTCTAGAAATTTACAAGTGCAAAATAAGGTGCTCTCTGATTGATAAGTGGAAAGAGATTTAATAGTAAGTTGCTTTCGTTTGCACTTAATGTATATTCAAACGAACCATGAAATGCAAAGCTTAAAGGTGGAGAGAGGAACATCTGCTTAAGCAGTAACAATGAATCAATGAATTGTAAAGAGCCCTTCTTTTGAAGGATTTTGTCTCTAGTCCAGTTCTTACCTTATATGATGCATATTATATATATATTTCCCTACATTAGAACTATAATGCCCTTTCTTTGTCTTAGATCAAATTAAAAAACTTTTAGTGTTTGTTTGAGGGACATAAAAGTAGATGTGATTCTGTACTGTTGACTATGCATTACAGTTTCTTAGTTCTCAGCCGTGGTGTTTTTGGAGTACTAGAATCATTTGAGATGGTAACACATAGGAATAGTGAACAAATTAATCTCTCTCTTGGGGGAAATGAAGTTGCACATAAAACAAGTTCATTTATGGCATTGTAGTAAGTTCTGCATCCTAGAATGCAATCTTTAAGGCTTGAGTCCTCTCTGTGTGACTTTGTGTGATGGAGGGGACTGTGGGAACTGTTCTATAGAATGGCAGGCCTACATGAACTGTTGCCCTGTTGGTACCCTCACAACTAGTGAAATTCCGTTTTGTCAAATTAAATATGCTAAAAATGGAATTAACAATTAGGAAAGTGGTGGGAATTTTCATTAGGCCAACTTGATTCTCGAGTGATAGTCCTCCTATGCTTTTGATATGACAAACAATATGATAAACCCCCAGTTCGGTTTGTGTACCATAGGAAGAATACTAAATAGGCTTAGGCTTAATTGTTAAGTATTCTTTGATTATGCTACTGTTTGTATTAAAAACTGATGTGTAATATTGTAACAGGCTATTAAGAGCCTTTAGTTAGGAGCTGAGTTGGCAGAAATAATAAGGAACCATAGGCTATTTAGAGAGTGTAGAGGGGATCATTAGGGTGCGGAAACATTAAGAGAAATCAGTCTCATGTATTTGGAGAGCCCCAATCCTCTCGAAAGGTTGGAATAGGAGAGACAAGCCTCTCGAAAGCTTGTGATTTGTAATTCTTTTCTTTATTGCAATAAAGATTTCTGTGAGGGATTTCAGCTACTTCTTTGTTAGATTGATACTTGCTAAGAAAAAGTGTATCACAATAAAATAAATGAAACAATGCTTTTGTATTGCTCTAAAAAATCAAAAGAAAATTACAGGAACCCTAGGTGTTCAAGAAAATGATAGAATAATCTTAGAGTAGAAATTATCTATCACAGAATATAACACAAGTACTGAAATCCCTCACATAAATATTTTATTGAAAAAATGAACACAGTAGATACACCTAGCTTTCGAGAGGCTAGACTCTCCAAATACAACCTTTCGAGAGGACTGTTCTCTCCCCAAGTACAATCACTTCTATTTCCAAGCTACTTCTAAAATGAATCCCTCCCCTATTTAAAGGTGCTGGACAGATTGAAACTTAGTTGCCAGCTAGGATTAATACAAATCAACCCTTTAAAACATAACAGCCAACTAGATAAAACAATAAACTAATTACAGCTACTGTTAAATATAAAACAGCCCTATTTATACATGTTTCGTGGCCTCTTAGAATATACTAAAATAATAGGAGGCTTATCAGAAAATGGCCTCTACTGAATTTCACACAAAAATTGATACTCCCTTCCACTTTTTTATTTTTTATTTTTTTATTTTCACCGTTTTATTACTTATTCTGCTAATAGTTTGCATATATTCCCATTAGCACAATGTTCCCAAAAAATCACCTAATAACCTGTCACTCACCACTTAACACCTAGGCTCTCAGTCAGTACAACTAGGCAGACCTAACTTGTTCCTGATTCTTAGGACGCCTATCATATATGTGAACCTTGTAGGAGGTCTTTTAGCGAACATAAGGTTGCTTAATGTTTGTTGTTTTTTTTATCCCTGCATTTCTATATATTCCAAAACAGGAATACCATTTTATAAAGATATTATTCTATTTGTTTTACAAGTTCAAAAAGAAAATTGCTCATATTGAGATAATGCAATTAAGGTTGCTTTGTTTCACATGTTTTGATGATTTGTTGCTTATTGCAGGCTGAAGCCTAAATCTAATTTGGAGCTCAAATGAAGTTTTGCCTGTTGAATTCTATATCTTAGTTGAAGTCTTAAAATGCTGGTTTTCGTTATAGAGTAACTAGAGAGAATATATCCTTATTTCATAAGGTGAAACCCTAGTATTCACTTATGAGGAAATGAAAAATTTTAAAAAATGAAATACAAATATGAACACATGGAGTGGTTTTCTTTCTTACAAGTGATGTCCTAAAGAAGTTCTTTGCTACCTTATGTAATTTTGAAATCACTCTAGAAGTACTGCCTAGTTTGATTCAATAATCAACAGGAATTTTAGACCATTTTTATATAAGTGGACATTTGGAACAGTTGGTGACCCCAATCCTTCTTTGGTGGAATGAAAAAAAAAATCCTTTCTGGCTGAAAACTACACTTGAGAATAAATATAATGACACTTGGAATGAATTACGTTTCTTTCTTATATAGCTTTTACTTTTTCTTTGCTAAAATGGCTCATCTGCATGTAGTTTTCTTAATGGGGCTTGATTTTCAAGCTAGACATTCTCTATTGAAGCAGTTTACAGCTAGTGTTCTCTCTCCCTCTTTCGCTCTTTATAGATGTGTGTATGTATTTCTTTTTATCAATTTGAGGAGAAAAGTGATCAAATTTTGCATAAATTCGATACGTATACATGATTACAATGGTCTTAGTGGTAATCCTTGGTGTTTGGTTGAGTGTTCTAGACTACTTTCTTGTTTATTTATTAAATATGTTCAGAAGATATAATTGTACACTTTGGATACATTTCCAAAACAAAATTTGCTTATAATATTTTAAATATCCATCAAACAAGTTCTAAAGTAAGTCTTTGCGAAACCTTACAATGCTTGACAAGCACGAAACATAGTTTTATAGCCTTCAGTATTTTAGTGTTATGAGTGTTATTCTATATGTATTAGGAGAATGTGAGTTAAAAAACATAATTTAGTTGTCCATTTGCATAACGGTGCCAATAGAATTACTCTAAAGTAGTAACTTTTTATTTCATTTCATACACTAAATTTACTTTAAATTGTTTACATAATTTCAATTTAATTATATTGTAGAAATTAATATCTAATATTGTTACTATTAATCATATTTGTTTTGTCTAAATCATGCATATTGGGCTGCGTATCTATCTTATCGACCCAAATACAATTACAAAACGTGTCATGCTAATCTTGACACAATTATATTTTAATCGCACCATTTTGTTTGTGCTTCACACTAGGTCTAACCCATTTCGACACTTGTATGCTTGACATAACATTGCTCTAATTAAAATTGTGAAGGATTATTATTTTCCAAGATATTAACAAGTGTTTTCCCTTACCAATGCTATCATTTTTCCTATTGTTACAGTACAACAATCATAGATTTGAAAGAAAGATAATTTTCCAATAAGATGATCAAATTCAGAAAGAATAATTATTTGTAGCTGTACACCAATGGCTATAAGGTGAACTAAAACTGTATCCTACATTTTTTTTTTTCTTTCTAAAGGAAGCCTCTGCACAAATAGAAATAGCACCTAAACAGTGATGCAAGATGAATATTACTTGTATACATCATATGGGTATAGCATCCTCCCTATCCTTATGCATTGTTCTAATAACGGTGGTTACCTGCATAACTTGTTCATCGCTTGAACATGATGAAAGAAGAACTTTGGCAGTTCCTCCATCTGGGTAGCAGCCAGAATCAATCATTTCTTCAAAAATTTCTAAGCATCTTGTGTGTAGTTTCTTTCTAGAGTAGGCCCCAAGACGAGAAGTCCATGTCACAACATCAGTGTTATCCCCAAAAATTGGAGATCGATGACGTGGCAATAGAGGTGACAAGTGGCCGTGCATGGTCAGTAGGAGATATGGGTTGACCAAATAGAGGATGACTAAGTCAAGATTCCCAGAACCGGTCTTGGCACACGCGAGAATCTCTCATTCTTCCCACAAATTTGGTTGTTCTGTTATATTTTGAATATTTTTGTAATTTAAATATAATAAGAATAATAAAATATTCCGATTCTAGGGGATATCAGATGTATGATCCTAAGCCTATAAATACATGGCTTATGAGATCAGAAGGGCTTCTTGTTTTTGGACTTTTTGGGAAATTTTGGGTCCAAGTTTTCTAGAGAGAGAAAGTGCTTGTATCTAGAAAAATTCTTGTATGCTTGTAATCTGTACTGAAGAAACTCAGTTGGCTCAGTTCATCTGATCTTGAGTACGGATCTATAATCACAACTCTAAGTGGATTATGCTATTACCAACATATTGAGGCTGAACCACTATAAAAATTGCTGTGTTATTTACTTTCTGTTCAAAAACTGTCTATGTCGTTTTATTTCTCTTGAAGGTTTTATTGTTTTTTACGTTCTCACGTCGTTGGTCAAAAACGCGGTCAACAATCAGGATCTAAATTTTTCGTTGGAATTACTTGGAAGAGCTCTTCCATTCTGTCAAAAAACCCAGCCCGTCCATAAACATTAATCAAGGTGTTATATGTACTGATTCTTCTTTATATTGTCCTTTTTCCATAGCAGCAAGAACTTTCTCCATTTTTTCGAATTGCCCTAATCGACCATATAGGTTCAGATACTGTTGATGACAAAAGTGTCTGGATCTAGCCCAGACTCTTGCATCTGATTGACTATATCTTCACATTTAGCTACATTGCCGGTTCGAGAGTAGGCAAATAAAAGTAGCATATGGGATTTCATTGTTGGGGTGATCCCTATACGTTTCATCTCTTCAAACACGGCTTCAGCATCTAAATGAATGGAAAGAAGAGTACAAAAATACCAAAAGTTCAGGCTGAGATAATAGGAATTATTTCAGACAAACATGGCTGACAGATATTAGTTGCAATCAACATGTTGACATGACTTATTCAATCATATTTAAGCACAAGATAAGTATGGCAGCATTACACCAAAACTGTTTGGGATTGCAAAAGGATGAATTATACCTTTGGGACATAAAAATAATAAGTTGGCAAAAATTTGATTAGTGCTAGAAAATAATAGCGCATGAAAATTAACATTAACACCAGCTATTCACAGCAAAAGAACAAAAAGAGTATATGAGAAACTATTGGAATAAGTCATTGTGAAAGAATTGCAATTTACGAGTGACTCCTTGCACAATTACATGGATCTAAATTATGCTCTTCTTGCTTATCTGAAATGGAAAAATATTTTGCAATCTGACTTCTAGAATTCTTCTTTGTGTTTGATGCTCTAGGAGAACTTCTTTACGACTCTATATGTTTTGAGTGAATACATTGGTTTTTTCATTAAATGCATAATAATTAATAAAAAAAATTGATGCAAAACACCTCACCTGCCAACTTTTATTTTGTTTTTCTATGGGTTAGATTGTTCATCATTGATCCTAATAACAAGTTTCTTTCTTAAAAGTAGGTCCAGTGAAGGATACCAATGAATGTTATTGGATTGTTGGATTCAAAATGTTAGAGCTACAATTATGGATAAACTTCAATAGTATTTCAGATAGAGTATGACAGAATTAAGACCACAAAATGGAAACTTTCCAAATTTTAGTTTATTGTACCTTCATGAAGACCAGCTCGTCCGTATGCACCTACCATGATATTGTTTGATGCTCTATCTGGTTCGCAACCAATGTGCTGCATGAGTGAAAAAATTTCTGTAGCTCCAAATGGAAAACCTGCACGACTGGTTGGCGAGAGTCATAAAAATTGGATGCATGCCAAAGCAACGTAAAGGGAAAAATGCATAGAAAGTTATAGCTTTAGTTGCCTCCAGAAAATCAACTTCGAGAACACATGACTTGCTGTATTAACTTCAAAACTATCAAATTAGAAGAGTTTTGGTGGTAATATCATAGTCTCAACACAATAATGCATGCAACTTCTATAATGATATTTATCGAAGGTTTAAAAGTAAACTCATCAACCAACTCAAATAGACAAGCTTCGTATGCTTTTGTGAATATGCCAAACTTTTTTCCTTTAAAACGGCCAAAACATGTGAGTATTTTTCCTGGTTGTGCTTCATAAACCATCACCAAATTTCCCTTAGTTAAATGAAAGTTATACATGAAAGTATTTTACTGCAAATTCATTTAAGAGTTGACACTAACCTGTAAGATTCCATTAGCGCATTGTAAGCATACACGTCAGGCTCGTGCCCTGCTTCTTGAAGCTGTTCAAATGTTTCTTTTGCTTTTTCACAAAGTCCCTCCCTGGCAAATGCATTGATCAATGCAGTATACGTGCAGATATTTGGTTTACACTTCTGACTTCTGATTTCATGAAACATCTTCAACGGCATATATGATTTAATTTCCTGCATAGACCTCAAGTTTTAAAGATTTCATAGTATTAAAAGAGAGAGGGAAAATAAAAACAACAATACCAAAATAGCAAGCAATGTTTAGAGAACACATCAATTCACAATTCCAGGGGAAATGGGAAGTTCGAAATCACGCCAACTCCTACAGGAGTATTTTAATACACTCTAGAAAGGACACAATGAGAATAATTTGTAAAGCTAATAGAACTTCACCCATTTCAAGTAATTGTCAGAATCAGTTTCTTAGATAGACCGCTAAAGAACCTCTTAACCAGTAAAATATCAAGTACATGGAGACCAAATAAACCTAATTATCAGTTTTCCTAGATCATGTATCTGTATTTGTACAGCCATAAATTTCCAAGATAAATATATATTTTATTTGGATAAATTTTTTTCTCTCATGAGTCCCTCTTCAAAATGGTTACAATATTGAAACATACAATACAGTCAAACAAAGGTTCAAAACTCATGTGGACATCATAGTATTTGTACTGAAACAAAAAAGCATTGACTGCAATTGAAAAATATGATGATGTTGAATAATTCGGTATTTCTTGTAGACATGACTGAAACCTTTTCAAAATACGAGGAAAACGAAACAAAATTTAAATTTAACATTACTCACCTTTCCATATAAGTTGATCAGCATTGTATAAGTGTTAGTAGATGGCTGGCAGCAATCCCTCTTCATCCTTTGAAAGATCTCTATTGCTTTTTTAGGCTTTCCTTGTTTTATTAGCCCATCGATATAGGCATCGTACACAACTGTACCTAAAGAAATGATATTTAATCATAAATTAACAATATATATTAAAACAAAGCTAATTTAAAACTTGTTACTTTACTGATTTGATATGTTTACAATACATTTTTGTCACTGTAAATGGGGTATTTTAAGTGGTTTTGTTATTCTTAACGAAGATTGTTAAGCAAAAATTTCATATTTAGAAAAAAAATAATAATAATAAGAAAAAATAAATAAATGCGAAACACAATTTCACCTATGCCAAATTTATAGCATAAGATTTTATTTATTTAAGTTCGACCCTTCCGAGATTATAAGAATAACCTCTTAATTACAATCCTTTTATTTAAAGGAAATACCCTTTGATTCCAATTAAGATGATATTAAATAATTTTAAATAATTTAGGGAGAACTGTGATGAATTTGGAATTGCGGCTGAACTCAGTAATTTTGGCTAACTGAGTTGCCTACATATATTCTTTGTGAAGGATCAATCCACTTGTAGTTCGGATTGAGATATTTTAGAATTTGAATATAAGAATTCCGGTATATGACCATTTTCAGGAATTCTTTGCCATTTGAAAATTTGGAAAAATTCCTAGGTGGATGACCTTTTATGGAATTTTGAGATTTGTGTTTTTATACCATTTTGCGGTATCGGCGACTGCACTTAGTCTTGGCAACTAGGTTGCCTACGTATCCCTTTTTAGGAATCAAGTCTAACGTAGCTCCGGGACATCTTGTGATGCTTTGAAAGTTAAGAGGTGAATGACCTATTTTTGGGGTACCATTTATTATGACTTTGAATTTTAGTGCACTTTTAATTTTGAGATAAAATTACCATCTTTGAGATTTCGTGAGGTTAATGACCTCTTTGAAATTTTGGAATGATATTTCATCATTTGAATTGATTTTGATGAGCTCATTTGGAATTTTATACCATTTCTCATGGTTTTGGAATTTTGTCATTTTGGTGACAATTTTATGTCTTGAAATCTCATTATTTATATATATTTTTAATAATTTATTTTATATAAAGAGATTATTTGACTAATATTTTAATTGATTATTCCAAATTTTGTGGGGAATAATCTAAAATTTTATATCAGGTAATATCATTATTTCAAAATTCAAATTTTATTATTTAAAAATTTGAATTTAAAATTTTGAGATAGAATCTGACTGTATTTATGTTTTGAATTTTTCAAATAATATAAATATCTTAAAATTCGAATTTGAATTTTGGTTTCAAATTTAAGATATTTTGTTGTTTTTTTTTTATATATAGATTATTTAATTATTCATTATATCTCTGAGTCTATTTAATAGCTTTGCAGAGATAAAATAAGAGTCATAAGATAAATTGCAATTCTTTGACAGAGCATACCCACAAATTTTTTTATCCTCAAGATAAACCCCTTTTATGTATATATTGTATATGTAGAATACACATCTTTTGATGTATCATATATACATATATAGAGTATCTTTCTCCACTTAATCTAATATACGTATGTATATATATATATTTATATGTTTTGAGTTTGGCTTATCTAATTTCGGTTGATCAAATTTTACATATATATATATACTTTTGCTTAAAATTGTATGTACGGCTGATCACAAAACCAAATATATATATATATATAGATTTTTGAGTTGTATGGGCACCACGTTGGACTTGGTCCCAATAGACTCTCTTTTATGTCACCATTGAGTAAGTAACTATAATAGATTCTTTACTCTTTACATCAATACATATATATATATTGAGATGTCTTACTGTTAATATGCGTATGCTCCTTTTTTATTTACTGATAAGAAAGTCAATTAATAATTATGGTTTCTTCTTGACCCTTCTTTACAGTACACATTTTTTCTTTCCTCAATCAGCTAGACGTGGGACACTATTGAGACTTTGGGATTTGATTTCAAATTCGATACTCATACGCATGAGTAAGAGTCGGGAAGCTTTGAACGTTTCACAACTGGATAATCATTTGGTAAGTTGTACACATATATATTTTCAAGCTCACATATACATGTATATATGGTCGACCGAATACTGGGTCATAACTCATTTTGAAAGCACTGAAGAATACAAATTTTGCTTTTGTTTTGTTTTGTTTATTGGCCGTATAAGACATATAAACTTTGCTTTGTTTATAGTTTTTTTTTATTGGCCGTATAAAACAAAAATGCATTTATAACATATGTTGTATATATGGTATGCATTACCAGCAGCCATTTATATATATATATATAAATGGCACATTTTTTTCGTTCAACAGATGCATATGCATATGCCCCTTTCTATATATATATATATGGCTGAAGATGAAATCATATAGGCATTTTGAACTATATATATATAAATCTGAACTGATTTGTTGCAAACATATGTCAGTATTCGACCATTTTCGTGCTATTAGTCCTCCCAGTTTTCATTTATTTGTTTTGGTGTACAACTATACACATATATATCAATATTCATTCAAATTTTAGAGTAATTTTATCTCTTTTGAACTTGACCAGGAAATTGACTAGCCAATCCCAGCACTGCTTAGACAAATACTTTGATTATTTGCAATTTCAGTGAGGTATGAGATATTCAATCAAGTTTTCTATCTTAGTGATAATTTTGGCAGCATAACAATTTCCTTAAATCTCCTATTCTTTCCTTTGGTTATGTACCACATATTGACTTATTTTCTAAAGTCTAGTGAACCAAAAGGAAGCCATGAAGATTTACAATAACTCAAGCAGTATAACACCATGAAAAATTCATATATATATATATATATATATTTTGATGAAGTATCACATGTTGACTTATTTTCTAAAGTCTAATGCATCAAAGATAAGAATTCATGATGAAATTGGCAACATAAAAAATATTAGTCTTTTCATTTCCCCTTTGATTATATATCACATCAACTTATTTTCTGAAGTCTAGTGAATCAAAGGGGATGAGAATGACTCTTAATCACCATAGATTAAAAATAAAAGAGTCAAAAGAAGAAGATATAGATCATTTTTATGAATCTTCACTTACCCTTGTAAAGCTTGAATGAAGGCTTTAGAATATGCAGTGTTCTTTTCTTCTCAATTTGTCTGGTTCACTTTTGTGTATCAATTTTCTTTGTCCAAAACCTCCAAAAAAATTCCAGTAACTGTTCTGCTCTCTACCTTTTTATAGAGCCTTTTATTTTATTATTTTTATTTTTAATAAAAAACCCACTCAACGTAAAAGTGGTGGAAGTGGAGAAAATATCTCCTTTATTTGCTCTTTTGACTGACTGATCCCTTTTTTATATATTATTATTATTTTAATAACTAAATATTCCTTTCAGGTTTTAATTAATTTATAAAGGAAATATTTATATATTAATAATAATAATGATAATAATTTGTTGCTGTTTTTTTTTTTCGTTCAACAGATGCCCTCTCAAGCAAGTGCGTGTCATTTATGTAAACGTACCTTGCTTGAGAATTTTTCCTATATTCTTTTGTTTGACACACTAAATTCTGTTTCTTGTGCAGTATGTCTACGTTTGGAGCTCTAGGCTCTCAAAGAGCACCGGATGAATTTGGGAAGGAAGTTAGGATTGGGCCACGTTATCATCGTTCTATGTCATTAACAGAAGTTCAGGCATCTAATAACAACCAGGATCCTATCTCTCTTTTTAAGATTGAGACTGTCAGTTCAGGGGACTTAAGATACCATTCTTCTGATGATGATAATGTCATCCACCATGTCAGAGGTTATGGTGCCATTTTTCGAGCAAATGTCTTAGGAGATGTTGATAATAAAGAGGATGGGATTTGGCTTACCAAGTGAATGAAGATTTCTTTCCAGGTCTTTATCGTTATTTAAAGGACAGGAAAGCAAATAACAATTTTGTCTTTCGGGGACGAGCCGAGTTTATGCGGTGCCTCATGGAGTGGACCGAACAGGTGTTGCTCTACCACCAAAGTGTTTTGAACAAAGCTGGGATTTATGGTGCCATTTCCGTGTCCAGGTACCCTTTCTTATGGGTTTTTCATGTTTGGAGAGCTTTTTCGGAACTTTGGGGTCCTTTGTCTAATACCTTCCATCATAGTAGTGGTGAGATGGGTATTTCTTTATATGACTTGAAGGTTATTGGTGGTTTGCCCATTTTAGGAGTTCCTTATGAGGAGTTCATCCCTCTTAATGAAAAGTTGGTGAATGGTGATCCATATTGTTCCACTACTGCGGAGCTTTTACGAATCCATGCCCAAATATGTGATTACTTAAAAAACAAGGGTGCATATAGTCGTTCTAAGGGTATGGGTGTATCTTGGAAGCAATGGATTCGATTTTTTTTACCGAGGGCCAATTATCTTTGAAGGGGTAAAAACAAACTCAACTGTTAAGACCTCCAGAAAATTTAGCCAGCAGAACATTGGTGAAGTTTATGATCTTCATTCTATTCCCTTAAATGTATCAAAGGAGGGTGGTCTTGCAGCATTCTTGTCTTTATGGCTAAGCCGCTTTGTCTTTCCTACCCCGGGCCAGAACATTAGACCTGAATCTTTTTATATGGCTTCAGTCATGGCACATGGAGTCAGAGTTTCACTTGCGCCTTCTGTCTTGGGCTATATATATCATGCTTTACATAATTCTGCATTACTTTGTCAAGAATGAGGTGAAGGTTTTTTACCTGTGCATTATGTGTTGGGGTGGTTAGCTGAGCACTTTCGTGATCTTTATCGTGGTTGGGATCTTACTCCCGGTTTGCCTTATTTGAGTAAATATGCTGGGGTTCCTGCTAGATACCAGACTTTGAATAGGGCTAGGCATATTTTGAGGGGGGAGGATTATGTTATTCACCGACCATATTATTTCCCTTTAGAGGAAGATCATGATTGTTTGGACAATGAAGATTTGTCTGATGAAAAATTTGAATTTTTAGTGTCAATGCGCTCTGCTTTATTACCCGTGAGAGTTAGCAGTGATATATATATGGAGCCTTATTATCCCAATAGATTTGCTCGCCAATTTGGTTTTGACCAAGGTGTTCCCTCAGAGAACTTTTGCTTGAGTGTCCCTAGGAGGACGCAATGTGGAATAGAAGATATCGCTAAAGCTTGGGTTTTGATTTTAAGGAGGAATACCAACATTCGTTTTCATATACCTAAGATTACTCGTATGGGTCAATGTACATGGTGGTATTGTCGTTGGTGGGTGAGGAGTAGCCTTCCGTACTTAGGGAGATTTGTCAAGAAGATTCATACAGAATTAAAACAACCCTATGAAGAGGACGAGTCAAAGTATGTAATCCAGGACATCCGCGAAATTTACTCCACCCTTGATGAGGTTTTTGTGAAACGGACTTCTCAGACTGATGACTTCGCCAGTGCTAGTAATGCTGACAGAGAGTCAGATAGTGACGATACTTTAGACCCATATTTCAAAAGAGTAAAGCGTGCAAAGCATGATGAGCATAGTCATAATGAAAGTATTTCGTTCCCAGTTACTCAGAATTTAGGGATTAGGCCATCTGATGGTTGCTTTGACACTTCTAGCTCCAGAGTTGAGGAACTTGTTGCATTTGATGGTCATGTTGATATTGGGTTTGATGATGGGGTGTCACCTGGAGATGCTATTTCAGCAGAACCAATTGTTTCACAAGAGCTTGTTCTTCCACCAGATCCACCTATTCCTTGTTCAACTATTCCTCTGCCAGGTCCGGTACCGACAATGTTAGCTTCAGCAATCACCAACTCTCATTTAAATGAGTATACCAAAAGGTTTGTGATTGATATCATGAAAGACATCCTCCATTTGTTATCTTCTCCTTTGCTACCAGATGATATTCTGGGACATCGTCCTGAAATGGACACAAAAATTGACATATTGAGTACCGTTTGTGAGAAGTTTAAATGTAACTTAGCAGAGATTACATGGTTTATTGACACTGTCAATGATTCATTCGAAGCAAAAGAAAAATCTGTCGCTTCTACCAAAATTGTTGAAAGTGCCCTTAACCTTGATGAGTCTCTTATCCATGACCTTCTTCGTCGTGATGAAGACAATTCGGCAGCTATGAATCGTGTGTCTATATCTGTCTCCAACAAGAGAAAGGCCTTTGAAGATTTTAAAATTGAGGAGGCAGAGATTATTGCAGTAGAACTGGCCATACAACAACGACGAGCTAAGTTTGAAGCTGGAAAAGCATCATTTGAAGAAGATCTTTCTAGTCTTAATGACTCTTTGAAGAAACATCAACATCTTGCTGAGGAGATAAGTCAATCAAAGGACCAAGCTGGTGTAGAAAAATTCTATGAAGCCGAAAGGGCAAAAACGACACTCAAGGTTCAAGAAGAAGAATTCCGGAAAAAACTTGGTGCTTTGACTTTATTTCTCCAGATGGTCTGAAGATTTCATCATTTTGTTTCTGAAACTTTTAGTTTTAGTTTTTGTTTTTGTTACTTTTTTTGTTTATTAGCCTTGAGGACTAATAGTATTTTTTCATTCAGACTTTTTAGAACTTTGATTCTTTTGTTGGGAGGAATATTTTGTTTTTATTTTTGTGGCTGCATCCAATTTTGTTTAGATTGCCTACGTACCTTTTTAAGGGATCAAGCCATTCGTAGTTCTTTACATTTTTTTTTTGTGAGATAATAATTTTTTTTTGTTTTGTGGCTGGGCCAAGTTATAAACTAGATTGCCTACGTACCCGGAATGAGATCAAGCCTTACGTAGTTCATTGCACACCTTTTTTTTAAGTGTGCGGTCTACACAGTAGGTGAGAACCTTTTGTTTAAGTGTAGAACTTCTTGATGAACTTTCCGTTTACACATGGGTAGATGCGTCAGCCTTCTGAATCAGAAAGTTCATATGTCCCTCTTAGGAAGACCTTAGTGACAACATACGGTCCCTCTCATTTTGCCTCAAATTTTCCTTTCATCCTTCTAGTTATGACAACAGGTCTTTTTACGGTAAGCACTAGGTCTCCAACTGAAAAATATCAGAATTTAACTTTCTTGTTGAATGCCCCAGCTACCTGGGCTTGGTAAATTTTGAGCTTTTGTTGAACAGCAAGTCGTTTTTCATCTAATGCTTCAAGCTCAGCTAGACGGACTTGCACATTTTCATCTGGGGTCGTTAGTTGAGTAGCAACTCTTAAGGAAGGTATTTGAACCTCCAAAGGTAAAACTGCTTCAGACCCAAACACCAAGTTATAAGGTGTACAACCAGTCGTAGTTCTTACAGTAGTTCTATAAGCCCACAAAGCTTCTGGGAGGCGCTCGTGCCAATCCCTTTTATTCTTTGTCACCGTCTTCTTCAAGATTTTGCATAACACCTTATTAAATGCTTCTGCTTGACCATTTGAAGACGAATTATAACTAGCTGAAAAACTGTGCTTGAATTTGTACTTGTCCATCAATTTGACCATTGCCTTACATTTGAAATAAAGGGCATTGTCGGAGATAATTTTTGAAGGAACCCCGTATCAATAAATTACGTGAGTCCTTATAAAGTCCGCGACATCCTCTGCTCGTACTTCTTTTAATGGTATAGCTTCGGCCCATTTGGAGAAGTAATCTGTAATGGCCAGGATGTATTTGTGGGCTTTGGAAGAAGGAAGGTGGTGTGAAGGAACCAATAACGTCCATTCCCCATGTTTCGAAAGGCCATGACAATATAGAAGGATGGAGTGGTTGAGGGGGTTGGTGGATGAAATCTCCATGTAATTGGCACAACTTACAACATTTAGCAAAATTAATCGCATCTTGAACCATAGTAGGCCAATAGTAACCCAACCGCTTTAATTGAGCTGACAGTTTTGGGCCAGCTTGATGGGCGCCACATGTACCGGCATGAGTTTCTTCAAGTTCATGTGCTGCCTCTTCTTTCGAGAGACATCTCAACAATATCCCATCGAATGAACGTTTGTACAATGTGTCATTAAAGACCACAAATCAAGGCGCTCTTCTTCTTACATCCACTCTTTTCTTCAAGTCTTCTGGCAAGACTCATTTTTGGATGTAGTTTTTGATTGGTTGATGCCAGTCGTTTTCATTTGCGTTGTCCAGGAAAGTTATCAAGTTGACTGTATTTTCTTCTTCAATTCTTTCCATGGATTGGGATAGTACATGGCGCTCCCCTATGGTAATTTGGATATCCCTTTCTTCAGGAAGTGTCAGCGAAGCAGCTAAATTAGCTAACGCATCAGCTTTACCATTTTTTGATCTAGGGATATGATTTAGAGTTATATCTTGAAATTGACCAAGCAAATATTTAGCCTTTTCATGGTAGGGGATTAAATTCTCGTGCTTGACTGCAAATTCACCACTCATTTGTTTAATGACCAAGAGAGAATCGCCAAATACTTCCAATGATTGTATTTTCATTTCGAGGGCAACTTCGAGGCTGATAACTAACGCTTCGTATTCTGCTACATTATTGGTACATATAGCTAGAATATGAAAAGAGTAAGGTATCAGGCCTCCCGATGGTGTCACAAAGACAATTCCAGCACCTGCCCCACTATTTTTCGCTGCCCCATCAAAGTATAATTGCCATGATGAAGTATCTACTGTGAAAACTTCTTCGTTTGGAAGATCTTCTCGCAACTCCATATCGTCTGGAATTGGGTGTGCTGCCAGAAAATCCGCCAATGATTGCCCTTTTATTGCTTTTTGCGGGACAAAGTTGATTTCAAATTCTGACAAAATCATAGACGATTTGGCCAGTCGTCCAGACAACACGGGCTTTGATAGAATATATCTTAACGGGTCAGCTTTTGACCCTAAAGTCACAGGGTGTGAGAGTAAATAATGCCGTAATTTTGTGACTGAAAAAATTAAAGCCAAGCACACTTTCTCGATTGGAGGGTAGTTTTGTTCTGCCCCTACTAAAGTTCTACTTAGGTAGTAAAGAGCCACTTCTTTTCCCTCCTCATTGTTCTGCGCCAGCAAGGCTCCCAAGGAGCGGTCAAGTGAGGTGATATATAATATCAATGGCTTTCCTAAGATTGGAGCTCTTAACACTGGTGGGTGTAACAGGTATTTCTTAATACTTTCAAAAGCATTTTGGCATGCCTCATCCCAAATGAATGGGACATTTTTCTGCATCAATCTCGAAAAAGGTTGACATCTACCGGACAGGTTTGAGATGAACCTTCGGATATATGCAAGTCTTCCTTGTACTCCACGTAGTTGACGTAAGTTACGTGGGGGAGGCATTTCCAAAATTGCTTTGATTTTTGCGGGGTCGATTTCAATTCCTCGATGTCTGACAATAAACCCGAGGAACTTTCCTGATGTTACCCCAAATGCACATTTTAAAGGGTTCATCTTGAGATTGTGTTGCCTGAGCCTATCAAAGACTCGTTTTAAATCATCAAGATGATTTGACCTTTCTTTTGTTTTGACCACTAAATCATCAACATAACATTCCACAGTATTGTGCATCATGTCTTCAAAAATAGTGGCCATTGCTCTTTGGTAGGTTGCCCTTGCATTCTTTAGGCCAAATGGCATAACTGTATAGCAAAATATGCCTTTTGGTGTCCGAAAAGCAGTGAGCTCTTCATCTTCAGGTGCCATCTTGATTTGGTTGTACCCAGAAAACCCATCCATGAATGATAAGGCATCGAAACCAGTGGTAGTATCTACCAATAACTCAGTGATGGGGAGGGGGAATTCATCTTTTGGGCAAGCCTGATTAAGATCTCGGTAATCCACACATATGCGGAGTTGCCCATTTTTCTTCATCACAATGACAATGTTTGCGAGCCAAATGGGATACTTAACTTCCCTAATAAACCAGCAATTTCTTAACTTGTCAATTTCTACCTCAATTTTGGGAAGTAGCTTTAGTCGAATTCTTCTTTGAGATTGTTTAACAGGGGTAGCGTCTTTCGATACTGCCAACCTGTGTACGGCAACCTTTGGATCCAACCCTGGCATGTCTTGATACTCCCAAGCAAATACATCTTTGTTTTCACGAAGGACTTGTTTGTACTGTGGTAATTCTTCTTCGGTTAATAAAGCACTGACAAATACCGGTTTTGGATCGTCCTCAGTCCCAAGGTTGATCTCTATTAAATCATCCACTGTTTCTTTTCCTCCATCTTCGAATTCTTGAGGTGCTGGTTGAAAAATGTCTATAAAATCTTCCAAAGGGTTTGAGCTCGAGCCTTCATCTTCTATGGCCAAACTTTCTTCAAAAGAGAGGTAATTTACTTGAGCAATATTTTCTTCATCTTCTTGTGTTTCATGCCCTTGAAGAATAGTAATTCTCAAGGGTTTCTTTTGTTTTGGCACCCACCGCTTTTGCTTTTTAGTTCCCTTTGGCTGTGGAGCACTTGGAAAAACAAGCCTTTCAAATGCTGACACTCGTGGGGTGGATGTGCTTGCTTCAAGTCTGTCAAACACCGACACCCGCAGGGAAGGTGTGGGTACATCGTCATTGCGAAACATTTTTTGTTCCTCGTCTGTTAACTCGTCTGGTTCAAAAGAAGCTTTTAAACAATCACTATTTTGATGGATTGTGATTCCTTTTTTCTTCATGACATGGAACTTTTTCTTTTCCACTTTGAAGGCTTTAGGAGTTACAGAAGTTGAAGATTTTTTATTAAGAGTAACAACCCTTTTATTTTTCCTGCTATTTTCACCAAAAGTAATTGAAATTTTCATTTTACCCTTGGGTAGTGACTGATCAATTTTCCTTAGCGGTAAAGTAAAGCTCGTCATAAGGGCTGTCATCGAATCCTCAATCGGTGTCAAAGCTTTTTGCCCCACTCCTCGTTGACTTTTAGGGATGTACTTGAAGGTTCGTTTTTTGTTAGATACCTTCAAGTCCTCCTCTTTAGGCTGAGGAGATTCCACAGGGGATAGTTACTTAACTTGGAGGGATTTCTGTGAGGTTGAGCTTTCATGACATTTTCCCTCCTCAAGTTTCTCTTTCAAAATTGTGACATTAGCCGACTTATAAAATTTTGCATCAGCGTAATTCACCTGTTCCCCGTAAAAGGGATTTGGGTCTGCAGTAACACTTCTGACTTTGCCTTCCTTGCAAAACTTAAAGCATTGGTGAAGTGTTGAAGAAATGACCCCATATTCATGAAGCCAAGGTCGCCCTAACAACACATTATAGGATGTGTCTGAATCAATGGCATGAAATAAGGCTTCAGAATTAAGTTCGCCTATTTCAACTTTCAATGTGATACTTCCCCTTACTTTTTCTCCAACTTGGTTAAAACCTTGAATTGTCAATGATGACGGAGACAATTGACGTGGGTGTAAACCAACATCTCTCAAGGTTTTTAAGGGGAGTACATTCACAGCTAATCCACAATCCAACATGATGCGGCTCACGCGAACATTAGCAACCATACCCATCACGTAGAGAGGCCGATTATGCAAGGCGGCTCCCAACTGACGGTCTTTATCATCAAAGGTTATGCATGCCATACAAGAGGTATGCATCTCGAGTGATGTAGGTTTTATTGGCTCTATCTTCTCCGTATAAAATTCAGGACTTGTTAATGCAATAACAAGTGCATTTCTATGCTCAGGAGACATTTGCAGTGCGTCATAAACGCTCAAGAGAGCAGGGATGCGCTTTAGATGAGCCAATATATCATATTTTGCTCGCGTCATTTCATTTTCACCAGTGCTTTTGTCTCTTCGATCGTCATTAGCGAATTCTTTATTGGTCGAAGATGAAGGCTTTTGAAGGTCTTGTTTAGCCTTTTCAAGCTCTTTCGCTTCTTTTGCCTTCTTTGCAATAATTTTCTGCCGCATATCTTGCAAGGTAATTTCATCTACCTCTTTTTCACTTTTGGACAAGGTAGATTCAAGACCTTCTTCTGCCAGTAAAGTCATGCAGCAATGTGACATACTGTCGTCACCAACAATTGCCTTTTCCCGTAACTCTTTTGGTAAAAACTCCCCCAGAGTTACTAGGTTTCGTTTTGGTTGTTCAAGTTCATTTATTTTTAAAGCAATTTTTTGCTTTCCAGTCCTTCACTTATTCTTGTGATTCTTTGTTTCTGGTGTACCCCATGATTTGACTCCAGAGTTTCCAGATGGTTTCCGAGATGGACTTTTACTTTTTGTAGGTTTTCTTCGAGTACATGTTTGCCATGTACTTTCCGAATCCTCTTCACTATCATACCAATCATCCCAAATTTCTAAATTGGGCTCTGTCATGAGCTCATACAAAGTAGGAATATTTGGATTTCTTGGCTTCGGCATGTCTGAGTGGGCTTGAACTATTGTAACTTCCTTATCAACTTCAAATGCCACAGAAATTATGTCCTTTTGTGTGGGATCGTTTGGTATTTGGTCATTCTCCATTAAGGAAGTCATATTTGTCACTGCTTTTCCAAGAGAAGAGTCAATTTCAATTTCTTTTCTCTTGATCATGCCTTCGATAATGTTTTTGACGATGTAGCAATCCGTCAGTGGATGGCTCACAATTCGATGATACCGGCAATAATTTGGGTTATTTGTCATATCAACCTCGTTGGGTCGTTTAGGCTCAGGAAGTCTTATCGCTTTAGCCGTTAATAACTCGTCGAAAATTTGGTCAACGTCATCATCGTCAAATGAATATTTGACTTCTTTCCTTTCTTTGAGAGTTAATTTCTTTTGCGGCTCTCGTGCCCTCCCTTTATCTTTATTGTTGCCGGTATGGATAAAAGTGGCCATTGATTCTCCCTTCTTTAATGGCTTTTTGTTTTCGAATCTCGGTAAGGGTTTGCCACCCTTTTGCCGAGCAATTTGTATTTCAACATTACATGCCTTCGAGACAAGCTCATTGAAAGTTTTGGGCTCTGCTGTGCCCACGAAGGTTGCCACCTTAGGGTTAAGGTTTTTGGCACACATTGAAACCGCAGCTTGTTCTGATAACCTTTCTGGACATTGGAGGTTAAGATTTCTCCATCTCGTTATGAATTCATTAGCATTTTCACTGGTTCATTGCTTCGTTTCCACCAGGTCATGGATGCTTATGGTCTTTTTTTGAACTCACAAACTGTGCTAGAAAGGCTTTTTGCATGTCGTCCCAGGTATTTATGGATCCTGGGGGCAATTGAGTGTACCAGGTGAACGCTACCTCTTTTAGCGATTGCACGAATTGTCTAATCAACAGTGCATCTGACTGGGCAGATTCATCGCATGCAGAAGTAAAATATGCCAAATGCTCATGGGGAGAACCGTTAATTCCATCAAACTTTTCGA
The DNA here is from genome assembly GCF_963169125.1 of Humulus lupulus. Classification (NCBI taxonomy): domain Eukaryota; kingdom Viridiplantae; phylum Streptophyta; class Magnoliopsida; order Rosales; family Cannabaceae; genus Humulus; species Humulus lupulus. Next base: position 69,908,044 of record NC_084801.1, read on the forward strand.
ACTTTTGTCTGACATAGTTTGGTGGAAACGAGATTTGGTCATAGTAAGCCGGGTATGGCTTATGATATCCCAGAGTTGGCATACTTGTTGCGGCCTAGTATTCTCGAATACTCTCCATGATAAGAGTCTTTAGATCTTGTTGAGGTTGAACACCGGTTAGTGGTGGTTGCACACCAGACGGTGATGGTTGTGTATTGCCTACGGGCGGTGCTGAAGACGAGGAATTTTGCCCGATCTCACTCTCTTTTTGCCTCACATTAGCTTGATGAGCTAATTGCGTTGAGAGTCGGGCTACTTCATCATCCCTCTCGGCCAGTAGTCTTTGAAGTTCCACGATCTTCTCTTCACTACTGATCGCCCCAGTTACTAATACTGGCATATTTTTATCATTGCCAATGGTTAGTGCTTCAAACTGAGTAATGAGGTCATCGGACACCCCCTTACTCTGTTCGACAAAGGGAGTGTCTTCTAGAGAGTGTTCGGATGTGCAACTCCCCTCTTCCTGAATTTCTTGAACAGGGGGGCTCGCCGATTCCTGAACGGGAATTGAACGCATGGCACGGGCTCTCGATCGAGTTACAGGTCCCGTATAGGATGTAGGCTCAAAATTTGAAGTGACTCTTGTTGGTCGATATCCCTGAAGGAACATCCATTCACCATGTTCTTTTAGGAACGGATTAGGGTTTGCTTTGGGAATTCGTACATTGTCACTTCTAGCCTTCTTTGAGTGGGCGAAAGGCGTCATACACCCCTTATCTAGTCTTAGACGTAATAAAGGGTGTTCATTGTTCTCAACAGATGCCCCATGTTGGATTTGGCGGTTGATAGGTGTCACGATCGTAGGCTTGATCGGTATATCCCTTATCAATTCTCATGTTTCAAGAGGATTTGGTGAGGGTGATGTTGTTGTCCCCTTCTTGCCTCTCGTTGCCTTCCTGCCTCTCAGAGTTTGAGACGCCGGTGTTGCTTCGTTTTCCTTTGCAGAAATAACCATCACTGAAGCGACAGTGGGCAAGAAAATTGGGATGGAACCAATCATGATACATTGCTGGCCCCATTCCCTCTGGGTGATTATGGGACAACCATTCGTTGTTGGCTTCCCTTCCGCCTTAACAACCTTTGAAATTGACCTCTTCATTGACCGGGTTTGCCTCTTTTTAAAGCCTTTCGCAGCTTTACCTCTCAAGGCTTGCTGAGTCTTAGAGACATCTTTCACAACTTTTCCTTTTCCAGCCTTTCTAGCTGGTGTAGCTTTCTTCACATCCTCTACAGGTTTGGGTACACTACATGAAATGGGTACCCGATCAATAGAGAATGCCGCCAGGAAGTGATTCTTTTTCTCTCCATGGTTAGAAGAGGTCGTTGGTAGCTTGTGGAAGTAAACTGTCACTTGTGGTGCCATTTTTTCCTGAAAAGGGTAAACAAAATTAGCACCAAAATTTTAAAGTTCAAGAATAGTCATCATAGTTGGAGATGAAAAGGAGAATGGGTCCCACCGGGCGTGCCAAAAATTATGTTAAGCAAAAATTTCATATTTAGAAAAAAAATAAAAATAATAAGAAAAAATAAATAAATGCGAAACACAATTTCACATATGCCAAATTTATAGCATAAGATTTTATTTATTTAAGTTCGACCCATCCGAGATTATAAGAATAACCTCTTAATTACAATCCTTTTATTTAAAGGAAATACCCTTTGATTCCAATTACGATGATATTAAATAATTTTAAATAATTTAGGGAGAACTGTGATGAATTTGGAATTGCGGCTGAACTCAGTAATTTTGGCTAACTGAGTTGCCTACATACCTTCTTTGTGAAGGATCAAGCCACTTGAGGTTCGGATTGAGATATTTTAGAATTTGAATATAAGAATTCCGGTATATGACCATTTTCAGGAATTCTTTGCCATTTGAAAATTTGGAAAAATTCCTAGGTGGATGATCTTTTATGGAATTTTGAGATTTGTGTTTTTATACCATTTTGTGGTATCGGCGACTGCACTAATTCTTGGCAACTAGGTTGCCTACGTATCCCTTTTTAGGAATCAAGTCTAACGTAGCTCCGGGACATCTTGTGATGCTTTGAAAGTTAAGAGGTGAATGACCTCTTTTTGGGGTACCATTTATTATGACTTTGAATTTTAGTGCACTTTTAATTTTGAGGTAAAATTACCATCTTTGAGATTTCGTGAGGTTAATGACCTCTTTGAAATTTTGGAATGATATTTCATCATTTGAATTGATTTTGATGAGCTCATTTGGAATTTTATACCATTTCTCATGGTTTTGGAATTTTGTCATTTTGGTGACAATTTTATGTCTTGAAATCTCATTATTTATATATATTTTTAATAATTTATTTTATATAAAGAGATTATTTGACTAATATTTTAATTGATTATTCCAAAATTTGTGGGGAATAATCTAAAATTTTATATCAGGTAATATCATTATTTCAAAATTCAAATTTTATTATTTAAAAATTTGAATTTAAAATTTTGAGACAAAATCTGACTGTATTTATGTTTTGAATTTTTCAAATAATATAAATATCTTAAAATTCGAATTTGAATTTTGGTTTCAAATTTAAGATATTTTGTTGTTTTTTTTTTATATATAGATTATTTAATTATTCATTATATCTCTGAGTCTATTTAATAGCTTTGCAGAGATAAAGTAACAGTCATAAGATAAATTGCAATTCTTTGACAGAGCATACACACAAATTTTTTTATCCTCAAGGTAAACCCCTTTTATGTATATATTGTATATGTAGAATACACATCTTTTGATGTATCATATATACATATATAGAGTCTATTTCTCCACTTAATCTAATATACGTATGTATATATATATATATGTTTTAAGTTTGGCTTATCTAATTTCGGCTGATCAGATTTTACATATATATATATATACTTTTGCTTAAAATTCTATGTACGGCTGATCACAAAACCAGATATATATATATATATATATATATATAGATTTTTGAGTTGTATGGGCACCACGTTGGACTTGGTCCCAATAGACTCTCTTTTATGTCACCATTGAGTAAGTAACTATAATAGATTCTTTACTCTTTACATCAATACATATAAATATATTGAGATGTCTTACTATTAATATGCGTATGCTCCTTTTTTATTTACTGATAAGAAAGTCAATTAATAATTATGGTTTCTTCTTGACCCTTCTTTACAGTACACATTTTTTCTTTCCTCAATCAGCTAGACGTGGGACACTGTTGAGACTTTGGGATTGGATTTCAAATTCGATACTCATACGCATGAGTAAGAGTCGGGAAGCTTTGAATGTTTCACAACTGGATAATTATTTGGTAAGTTGTACAGATATATATTTTCAAGCTCACATATACATGTATATATGGTCGACCGAATACTGGGTCATGACTCATTTTGAATGCACTGAAGAATACAAATTTTGCTTTTGTTTTGTTTTGTTTTGTTTATTGGCTGTATAGGACATATAAACTTTGCTTTGTTTATAGTTTTTTTTTATTGGCCGTATAAGACAAAAATGCATTTATAACATATGTTGTATATATGGTATGCATTACCTGCAGCCATTTATATATATATATATAAATGGCACATTTTTTTCGTTCAACAGACGCATATGCATATGCCCCTTTATATATATATATATATATGGTTGAAGATGAAGTCATATAGGCATTTTGAACTATATATATATAAATTCTGAACTGATTTGTTGCAAACATATGTCAGTATTTGACCATTTTCGTGCTATTAGTCCTCCCAGTTTTCATTTATTTGTTTTGGTGTACAACTATACACATATATATCAATATTCATTCAAATTTTAGAGTGATTTTATCTCTTTTGAACTTGACCAGTGTACGCCCTGATTTTCCCACGGGCTGATTAGCAGGCCGAGCTTCGGACTAATCATGGTTAGTACATAAACATCCCCCAAGTCGGAGCTCCTGTCTTGAGGTCATATTCCCCTTAGCTCGAGGAATCCTCAAGGACTCGCCAAGACTCCCAAGACTGGAGCAAGGAATCGAAAGGCCGAAGGTCGGGTCAGATGCACAGCTCGTGGTACGAGCTAGATATGGAGGCCATGACCCCTTGTAAAGTCAACACACACATATGGAGGCCTTGCCAACTTCCAGGTGCCTTCTCCTATAAATAGGGAGACCTTGGGAGTTGATAAGGGATGGAAAAAATAGTCTCTGGAGAGATACACTTTGTAACCAAATACCCATAATATATCAATAATATTGACTAGTGGAGTAGAAGGATTTTAACCTTTGAACCACTTAAAAACGTGTCTTGAGTCACCTATTTCATTCACTAAGATCTTATATCTGTTACGGTTCTATATTTGGCACTAATCCTCTTCTCTCTTTCTCTTAATTACCTGTTGGCGAAGAACCGCGTCAACAGTTTGGTGCTTTCATTGAGAGCAAGTTCGATTAGTGCTGCTACAAACATCCAACTATGGTGACTACTCGATCCAGGCATGGCAACGAGACAGAACAACATGATGGGCAGGAGGCTCATCATACCGCCATCCCTGATGAACAAATTCCTGAAGTCCAGCAGCGGCCAGGAAAGCAGCCGGCGGGCCAAGACGATAATGGTAGTTCGGCGCCCCAGCCACCTAATCCGAACTCGTGTTATTATTCTGCGGTGGAGATGGAGAACGCTCAGCTGAGGAGCCAGTTAGCAACTGCTGGTCAGCCAATCCAGGATATCCTGGCCCGACTACCCCCTTTCACAACCAACATTAACGTTGGAGAGAGGCAAGGTGAGGCTCCTAAGTCTCGCCTGGGTAATCGGTCTAGGCATAGTCGTTCGGATAGACTTCCAGCAGCCAACTCCACCCCTTCATCGCACCATCGAGACGCAAACTTCGGGGAAATGCCTGGGACCGGACAACGGCAGTACATCTGTTCGGTTAGGACGTCAACTCCTAGCTCTCAACCATCCTCGAGGACGCCCAGGAGAGCTCGAGGAAATTCCCGGAGGAGATCCAGGGAGGGCCCACGACGTTAGCCCGTCCATGAAGACCGTCCTGCGTCTCGTCTAGATCGCCCGGCGCGGGACCATCAAGTTGGCAGGGCCGAAAGGCCCCCACCAAATTTGATCCATCCAGATGGAACCAGGATCGCTTCTCCAGTCAGGCATCCTCCATCTCCGATCAGATATCCGTCTCCTCCTCGGCCCGTCTGAGACATCCCAGCTTACGAGAGTAGTAGGAGAAACCCACCATCAGCGGGACCTTCCCGGCATAGCAGGGCGCCGGAAGAAAGCTCAGGTCCTCGCCACCAAAGACGGACTCCAAGCCTATCCAGCAGGAGTCATTGGACCGACAGTCGCTGGAGTGATCTCTCTGGAGGAGACCTACGTCAGCGACTAAGTTCGGTACAAAGTCACCAGACCACCCAGGGAGGCGACTTTCGAGATCGCCTCAACTCTCACAGAGAGGATCGGGCTAGAGATGGTAGTCAGGCTCGCTCGGGGGAGGGGGGGGGAGGGGCATCCGAAGTACGTAACGGAGGGAATGTCCCAAACAACCTATCTCAAGATAGGAGGGGCAATTACCCACCTATTATGTACAATGGATCCAGAGCTGTTGAGCAGCCCCGGAATAACCAAGGATCTCAGGACCAAACCCTCGAGCGCCTAACTCAGATGGAGGAACTGATGAGGAAGCTCCTGTCAGAAAAGGAAAAAGACGAATATGATTCGGGAGACGAGATAGAACTCTTCGCCCCCAACATAGCAGAGACGACATACCCATCTGGCTTCCGTATGCCTCACTTGTCGAAGTTCAACGGGGACGGAGATCCATCAGACCATTTAGGGATGTTCAACACCCTAATGATGGCCCATAATATTGGCCCAGAGCTGAGATGCTTGATCTTCCACTCCACACTGATCGGACCTGCCAGACAGTGGTTCAAGCAAAGTAAAAGACAGTCAATCAGCTCCTGGAAGACCTTCTCAGCTGACTTCAAAAGGGCATTCCGCGCCTCCCAGGTCGCCCGTGTTTAGGCCGACTCCCTGGCCAATATGAGACAGCAGCCCGGCGAGACGCTGAAGGCCTACCTGAGCAGATTCGCGAACTTCGCTGCCCGAGCTAGGGACACGGATGAAAGCTCCAAGCTCATGGCCATGAGAACCGAAATCCTTGTTGGAGGAGATCTCTGGAAGGATATACAAAAGAAGGGAGTCAGTTCGGTCAAGGAATTCCTTAATAGAGCCCAAGAATGGATAAATTTGGAAGAAGCCGAAGCCTCAGCCGCGGGAACCAGCCAGGTTCCCGAACAGCCCGCTGGAGTGGGGACGGACGTCGTGGTTGCGACCCCAAACATCACACAGAATAACCAGCCCGGCGGAAGCAAAAGAAAGGGGAATGGTGAAAACAATCAACACGGCCAAAAGAAGAATAAGTCTGTAGACAAGTTCAAGCCCGTGTTCACGACATATACCGAACTCACCCAGTCCAGGGAAAGTATCTTCCTGGCCAACTCTACTCGGGTCCCCTGGAAGAGGCCGGAACCATTGAAACACCACAAGGGAAAGATAGACACTTCCAAATTCTGCCGTTTTCATAACGACGTCGGACACAATACCGACGATTGCAGGCATCTCAAAGATGAGATAGAGACTCTAATCCGAGCAGGTCCCTTGGCTCAATACTCACGGAACAGGGTCCCGGCGAGTCGGCCTGCTCCAGACGCCCCAGCTAGTCAGCCCGGGACTCGGATAGATCAGGACGTCCCTCCTCCCGTGGTCGGAGGAGAGATATTCACCATCTCTGGAGGCCCGCACATGGCTGGCACGAGCAGAGGCGCCCAGAAGAGATACGTGAATGAACTAAAAGCCCACAACAGAGTGGAGTTCGTCCCGGAGCAGCCTCAGTCAAAACAACAACGATTAGAGAAGCAACCGATCACTTTTACGGAGGAAGATGCAGGCCATGTCCAGTTCCCTCACAATGATCCCTTGGTTGTAGCAGTCCAGCTCGCCAACCGTAAAGTAAGAAGGGTGCTGATAGACAACGGGAGTTCGGTGAACCTTTTATTCCGATCCACCTTAGAGAAGATGGGTCTGACTGTCGCTGATCTAAAGGAAACCTCCATGATGCTGTATGGTATTTCGGGAAAAGGATCGGCAGCGATAGGGACGATCGAGCTGGTGATCACCCAAGGAGAAGAGTCTCGGACGGTCTCTAAACTACTCGAGTTCATGGTCATTGACTGCTCCGCGGCCTACAACGCTATTTTGGGCCGACCTACGCTCATAGCTTTCGAGGCTATCACTTCCATTCGACACCTCGCCATGAAATTCCCTACTTCAATAGGAATCTGCATCATCAAGGGCGATCAGCTCGCTGCCAGGGAATGCTACAACATTTCCATGAAGGGAAAATCTAAACCCGGGCAGCTGGCTATGGCCATTCTGAGTGAAGAGGAATCCCAGGAACCCTTGGCGGCTCCTGAGATTGAAAAACCTCAAGACGCCAAAGGGGAAAGTATCGCCCTTAGTGAGGACATTGACCCCTGAATAGGCGAAGACAGGTCCGAGCTCCAGGCTATTGAGGAGCTCGAGGAGGTGAACCTTGATCCACAAAATCCATCACAGATGGTCAAGCTCGGGAAAAACCTCTGTAACAAGAGGAAGACGGAGCTGATTATGTTTCTCCGGGCTAATTTAGATGTATTCGCATGGTCGCACGAGGACATGGTAGGGATCAGCCCGAGTGTCATCATGCACACGCTCCACCTGGATAAAAGCGTTCCTGCCAAGTCTCAGAAGCAAAGACGTTTAGGAACAACCCGAGCTGAAGCCCTAGAAGAAGAAGTGACCCAACTCAAAAAATGTGGCTTTATCCGTGAAGCCAAATTTCCAATTTGGGTCGCCAATCCCGTGCTAGTTCCAAAGCCTAACGGGAAATGGCGGACCTGCATTGACTTCTCCGACCTGAATAAGGCCTGCCCCAAGGATTGTTTTCCATTGCCAAGGATCGATCAGCTGGTGGATGCCACGGCGGGGCACGAGCTCATGTCCTTTATGGACGCATACTCAGGCTACAATCAGATCGCGATGAATCCGGCGGACCAGGAACACACTAGCTTCATGACCCCGACTAATGTCTATTGCTACAAGGTCATGCCGTTCGGTCTGAAAAACATCGGAGCTACCTACCAAAGGCTAGTAAATAGAATGTTTGCGGACCAGATCAGAAAGAACATGGAAGTGTATGTTGATGACATGCTCGTCAAGTCAAAGACTGCCGACAACCACGTTTCCGACCTGGAAGAATGTTTTAAAATACTACGAGAATATGGCATGAGACTCAATCCCCAGAAATGCACGTTTGGTGTCGCATCCAGGAAATTCCTGGGGTTCATAGTTAATACCCGAGGAATCGAAGCAAACCCCGACAAGATCAGGTCACTGCTCGAGCTTCCTTCGCCTAGGTCATGGAAAGATGTCCAGGGCTTGACAGGGACAGTGGCCGCACTGAACCGGTTTATTTCCAAGTCAACCAATAAGTGTTTGCCCTTCTACAACCTGCTTCGGGGAAACAAAAAGTTTGACTGGACAGTAGAGTGTGAAAGCGCATTCCTCGACCTGAAGGTGCATCTGGCTGAACTGCCTGTGCTATCCAAGCCCAAGGCCAGCGAGCCTCTTTTTCTCTACCTAGCTGTCACTCAGGATGCAGCTAGCGCCGTACTGGTACGAGAAGAGGACCAAGCTCAGAAGCCAGTCTACTACATCAGCAAGAGACTCCTCGGGGCAGAATCACGATACCCGCTGATGGAAAAATTGGCGTTCTGCCTAATTACGGCCTCGCGAAAGCTCAGGCCGTACTTCCAATCTCACTCGGTACACGTCATGACCGATCAACCTCTAAGGCAGGTTTTGCAAAAGCCTGAAGCATCGGGACGTTTGTTAAAGTGGGTGGTCGAACTCAGTCAGTTCGAGATTTTCTATACTCCACGAACTGCCATAAAAAGTCAGGCCTTGGCCGACTTTGTGGCAGAATGCACGGGATTCCAGGAGAATCCAGCGGAGGACTCATCTCAGCTCACCTCGCCCCAATCGTTGTGGAAGATCTTTGTAGATGGTTCATCCAACGAAAACGGCTCCAGGGCCGGCATCATTCTGATATCCCCCGAGGGACATAGGTTCCACTCGGCGCTAAGGTTCGGGTTCAAGGCCTCCAACAACGAGGCGGAATACGAAGCTTTGTTGACCGACCTAAGGATAGCCAGGGAGTTAAAGGCGAGCTCCATCCAATGCTTCAGTGACTCCTAGCTCGTGGTTAACCAGGTTCTGGGCGAATATCAGGCACAAGGACCTAAGATGGCCGCCTATCTGGCGAAGGTAAAAGCCGAGCTGTCCGCGTTTGGGCGAGGGTCGATCGAACAGATACCTCGAGAATAGAACACCAATGCAGATGCTCTTGCCAAGCTCGCCACCTCGGGAGAGACAGAGACCCTGTGGTTGGTGCCAATAGAATTCTTGGAAAAACCAAGTATAGAAGGATATCGGGCAGAGGTCGAGATGATCGACGCCAGGCCAACCTGGATAACCCCCATTCTTGAATATCTCGTCGAGGGCAAGCTGCCTGAGGGACGTAACGACGCGCGGCGAGTCCTATATCAAGCTCCGAGATATACGATAGTCGATGGAGTGTTGTACCGACGTGGGCACTCTTTACCGCTCCTCCGGTGCGTTCTTCCAAGTGAAGCGAAGGCCATCCTGCAGGAAATTCACGAAGGATTCTGCGGAGACCACACTGGGGGGCAAAGCTTGGCCTTAAAGGTTCTCAGGCAAGGTTATTATTGGCCGACTCTGTCCAAAGACTCGATTTCATACGTAAAGAGCTGCGACAAATGCCAGCGATTCGCTGCAGTTACCCGAGCTCCTCCAGTCGAGCTAAAAATGACCGGGATGCGTACATCGGAGGCCGCCACAGACGGAGTCCCGATCTCCATTCCTACGTCCTGGGTGGCAGGCGGAACTCGCTGAGGTGGTGGAGGCATTCGTCCTGCTCCGGCAGCAGGAAGGATCGCCCCCACGACCTGGGCTGACGGGGTTTTCTCCTTCTCCTTTGCCGGAGATTTGGTGGAGACCCCAGCAATGCTCTTGGAACCTCGGAGCCTTTTCTGTCTTGGCCCGGCTGAGGGGTTCCCCCCGAAGACCACGCCCCGCAAGCTATCTTCGGGCTGAGACATCTCTTCTGTCAAACAAAACACATGGTTATTACAAGTTAGCAATCATAAAGAGATAAAGACAAAGGGTTAATGCTAAAAATTATGCGAATACTAAGGGAGCCCTACCCCCCGAGCTGGAAGAGCCTAAGACGATTATTTCCCGAACTGGCGCAAGTTCTGGGTCCGGTTCTCGGGGCAAGATTCTTCTACATACTGCCTAAGCCCCAGAGCATAGATTCCCCTCTGGAGTGATGGCCATGTGCGTAGGTTGGTCCCATACTCCTCGAATAGGATCGACCTAAAGGCTAGGGTATTATCTACTTCTACGGTACCCCTAGGCCGGCTCTCTTGGTGATCCAGCACGAGCCGGTCGACACAATGGAGCAGAAGTGTGTTCAAGTCCGGATCGCTCCTGTGACGATGGACGATCTGCCTAGGATTGAACCTAGCCAGCCGGGGGTCTGCAGCGGCCCTATCTAGACTCCTAAACAAGCAAGAGTTACCTTAGCCAGCAGGACCCGCGGCTGCTCCGAATTGGATCCTCTCCTCGCCCATGCTCTGGGCGACGTCCAAGGTCCTCTTCCTGCTCCTCACGAGCGAAACTTCGGCCTCCTCGTCCTCCTCATCTTCCTCACCTGCGACCTCCTCCACGATGACAGGTCTGGTGTCCCGAGCTGGGGGCAGCCCCCGGGGCCTCTTTAGGTTCAAGGTCTGATTTGGAAAAATCAGCTTGCAGAACACCATCGTCTCGTCCGTCACGAGCGCGCGATAATCCTTCTCGCTGGGGGGCAAGCCCGCCAGCGTGTCATATTGGCCCCCGAGGGTCACAGAATTTTCAGTCCTCGCGAAGATGGCTGCAAGATTAGTTTGAGTCAGAATGGAGTATGGGAGGAGCTAAAATAACGCTTAAAAGGCGAGCTAAGGACCGGAGCAACTTACGAGGACGATTGAAATAGTGGTGCTCGCAGTTCTGGAAACCAGTCGACATGAAGAACTGGTCCTTTAAATCATTAGGGTGGCTAGGCAGCTCGATGACCGCCGTCGTGTTGGGAAAACGGGTTAAATAGTAAAACCCGTCGCCTCGCCCCCGCTGGTCTGGGCTGGCTTTGAGGCAAAAGAAATATAAAATATCCGCAGGAGTGGGGACCTCCCACTCATGCTTCTGGAATAAGTACCTCAACCCTGCCAGCAGACGGTAGGAGTTGGGGGGGAGCTGAAATGGGGCCAACCCCACGAAGTTCAAGAAATCAGCAAAGTACTGATCCAGGGGAAGGAAGGCCCCTGCCTTAAAGTGTTCACCGCTCCAGGCCACGAACGACTCGTCGAGCGGCGAGCAGCTCCGCTCGCCCTCCGCAGCAGGTCGGGCAATGACGGAGGCTTTCCCTAGCGCGATGTTGTGAGTGAGGAAGAGTTTGTTAATCTTCGTCTGATCGATTATCTTTGAGACAATTCTCTCCGCTTCAAAGAATGCGTCAGGGGCCACCTCGACCTCCTTCTCCACTGCCGGCCTGAAACGGGGGATCGGGGAGCTAGGCATCACCGTCTTTCCTTTTTCCTGTTGGGAGGTCGAGCTTCCAATGTTCTTCTGGGGGAGATTCTTTTTTGGAGCCATCTGGTCGCCTAGCGAACAAAAGAAAACACTTTAGAAAAGGCGACCCAAGTAGGAGGAAGAAACAATTATTATTTGCACGAGCTGAGGTAAGCCCAGCTCGTGGAGAGTGGAATCACGCGGTTCAGTGAACACGCGCATATCCTCCCAACAGATCCCAGATTACTCGGGATTTGTGTGTCAGGGGGTTCAGAATAGAATTTGCCTTGGGAGGAAAGTTTCAATAGGCAGAAAATTACAAAATCGCTTATGAGGCATGTTCCCTAAGCTACCCGGTTTTGCACCCAAAATTCCCAAAACTCCTAACCAGAAATTTCCCCCAGAAAAAGTATCCTGAAACCCATACTCTAAAGCGATTTCCTACAAAAAATATACCCTAACCTAAAAAGGGCTGTCACCCTCCATATCCACAAAACCCAGAAAACCCTTGCATGCGGCTACAGTGAAATTTTTTACCTAAGCTACAGTAGCATGTTTTCAAAGTACGCAGGGTCAGGAAACTTACTGTGTATGACTGGGAGGTAAACGAGAGTGTTGCGTTGATAGGAGCTTCGTCGGTGTAGTAGCTTCCAAAGCTTCGGAGAGGAAAATGGCAGCAATAGAGTCAAGGGTTTCGTTCTTCTGGAATATGGAGAGGAAAGAGGAAAAGAGGTTTGAAAAATTTCGAATGAAAGGGTGGCCCGTGCGTAGGGTGGCCTTCCCCCTTTTATATGCGTGAAGGATCACGTGTAGAAGGCTCTTGGATGGCCCTGATGAGGGATCCGAGGCCTTCCACTCGAAATACGAAACGACGGCTGGGCATAGGCTAGGCCATTAAATGCGGTTCTCGTAAGACATACCGTCACCACCCACGATGTGCCACGTGTCAGGCGCCTGCATAAAGAGTGGAATGCGAAGAGTTGTGGGGAAGTCTAAAAGCCCCTACTATGGTCTTATATATGACGTCATATACCACGAGCAGGAGCTTGGGGGGCAGATGTACGCCCTGATTTTCCCACGGGCTGATTAGCAGGCCGAGCTTCGGACTAATCATGGTTAGTCCATAAACATCCCCCAGGTCGGAGCTCCTGTCTTGAGGTCGTATCCCCCTTAGCTCGAGGAATCCTCAAGGTCTCGCCAAGACTCCCAAGACTGGAGCAAGGAATCGAAAGGCCGAAGGTCGGGTCAGATGCACAGCTCGTGGTACGAGATAGATATGGAGGCCATGACCCCTTGTAAAGTCAACACACGCAAGATAAACGTGCATATATCTGACATCACGTGTCCGATATCTCCCTGACTTCTCAGACACGCTGCAGGAACGTGCGTGCTCAGACACCCACGGCTGGGTTGGGCCGTGCGGCCCATTATCTCCTTATTTATCGATTTGACCATACTTATGTGTCAGGTTTAGGAATTAATCATGAATGTCACAGAGTTGATATGACAAATAAGAAGGTCACGGGATGACCTCCTTACCAACTTCCAGGTGCCTTCTCCTATAAATAGGGAGACCCTGGGAGTTGATAAGGGATGGAAAAAATAGTCTCTGGAGAGATACACTTTGTAACCAAATACCCAGAATATATCAATAATATTGACTAGTGGAGTAGAAGGATTTTAACCTTTGAACCACTTAAAAACGTGTCTCGAGTCACCTATTTCATTCACTAAGATCTTATATTTGTTACGGTTCTATATTTGGCACTAATCCTCTTCTCTCTTTGTCTTAATTACCTGTTGGCGAAGAACCGCGTCAACAACCAGGAAATTGACTAGCCAATCCCATCACTGCTTAGACAAATACTTTGATTATTTGCAATTTCAGTGAGGTATGAGATATTCAATCAAGTTTTCTATCTTAGTGATAATTTTGGCAGCATAACAATTTCCTTAAATCTCCTATTCTTTCCTTTGGTTATGTACCACATATTGACTTATTTTCTGAAGTCTAGTGAACCAAAAGGAAGCCATGAAGATTTACAATAACTCAAGCAGTATAACACCATGAAAAATTCATATATATATATATTTTTTGATGAAGTATCACATGTTGACTTATTTTCTAAAGTCTAATGCATCAAAGAGAAATATAAGAATTCATGATGAAATTGGCAACATAAAAAATATTAGTCTTTTCATTTCCCCTTTGATTATATATCACATCAACTTATTTTCTGAAGTCTAGTGAATCAAAGGGGATGAGAATGACTCTTAATCACCATAGATTAAAAATAAAAGAGTCAAAAGAAGAAGATATAGATCATTTTTATGAATCTTCACTTACCCTTGTAAAGCTTGAATGAAGGCTTTAGAATATGCAGTGTTCTTTTCTTCTCAATTTGTCTGGTTCACTTTTGCGTATCAATTTTCTTTGTCCAAAACCTCCAAAAAAATTCCAGTTATTGTTCTGCTCTCTACCTTTTTATAGAGCCTTTTATTTTATTATTTTTATTTTTAATAAAAAACCCACTCAACGTAAAAGTGGTGGAAGTAGAGAAAATATCTCATTTATTTGCTCTTTTGACTGACTGATCCCTTTTTTATATATTATTATTATTTTAATAACTAAATATTCCTTTCAAGTTTTAATTAATTTATAAAGGAAATATTTATATACTGATAATAATTTGTTGCTGTTTTTTTTTTTTTTCGTTCAACAAAGATATAATTAAATGAGCATAGAGCAGAGAAATTAAGAATGGCAGTACAAATGAATACAGTAAAAGTTCATAGCAAACCAAACAGCAGGTATAGAAAATAATGGAAAGTTCTCAAATGACTCAAGTACACCATCTGATAATTCAATCAAAGGTAATATAATCACTGAAAAGTTACAGTTGATGAAGAATCATTCATGCAATCCTTAAGTATTAACTGAAAAACATCTCTCAGTATATAGATAAAAGTAGATGAAGAATCATACTTGGAGGAAGACCATATTTTCGCATTTCGCCAAATACAGCTTCTGCTTTCTCTAGCAACCCAAATTTGCAGTAGGCCTTCAAAAAAAGGGCATAAGTATCTTCAGTGGGCATGCAACGAGCTTCAAGAAGTTCTAAATATGTGGATTCTGCCTCTTTGTAAAGTGATTTCTGTCCATTAGCCGTCTATGAGTAAATTGTAGCAGATGACATCTGGCTTGAAGGAGCTTTTGTACAGTACCCACTCAGATATCTGGAGAGGTGATATTATAATGTCAAACCAATATTAATGTTGAAATCCATTTGGATGGCTATTTGGTAATGATTGACAAGGGCACTCATGATTCAATGAATATTTAACGGTGTCATTCTCTCCACAGTTTTTTCATACAAGCCATTTCCAAATTTGGCTATCCAGTATGGCATCCGAATTACCATCAGACAACAAATACTAGGCATTTCACTACAGTCATCTGTAAAATGCTAAGCAGCACCAAAACTTCTAACACGATTAATGCTTTCATATGCCTATGCTTTCGGAAGTATTTGTAATTTTCTGTTCTAAGCGGATGATTACTATGTAGACTTGTGTAAATCCATTAGGCTTTCATTCTTAGGATATCAGATTCTGCAAGATACAACAATTATTGTTATGAAATAAACTATCATATTGTATTACTTGAACAAACCACAACACACATTTAATATAATAAGCTCAGAATAACTGACTAAAATAATCGTCTAAGCATAAAAAGAGAGAGAAAACTTTTTAAATTGGACAAAAAATAAAAGAAACAACATCAACAATATGTCAAAATTAGAATTTGTGAGTCCAAAGGTCATATGAAAGTGCTTAAGCACAAAACAAGTGAAGTGATTATGCACCCATCCTTGACCAGTATGACAAAGAAAAAAGTTTAAAGAGAATGGTATTTGGTTCTCACCAACATTATAGGATCCCATTGTTTATTGAGACGAAGTTGAACTACTACATTGATGATGTCATCCCATATCTCACGAGAGGCTGGAAGAGTATCAAAAACGTCCCAAATTCTTTTTTGATCCTCCTCTTCCTCCAATACAAGGTCCAGAATCTTCTGAGCAGTGGGGCTCATCAGTGGGAAAATTCCATCGACAAAACCTGATCCATATTTCCATCATCGCCCTCGTAATGAACCACCTAACACAGAAAGGACAGAGTAAAATTTTGAAGATAATACAGATTAATATCTTTTGAAACCACTTAAAAAAAAAGTCCAAATTAATGTACATCGTTTCCTTGACAACTTCTTGGTATTAAAGCTTCTGAATTTTCCACGTTTGTCAATATACAAGCTGTCAGACTTGCCCTTCTCAACAGCTCTACTGCTTGAACTCTTGGCTTTCCATCTGAACTGGCTCCTAAAACTTCTCCCTTCGATGAATATACAACTGATGGTGCATTTAACGATCAACCTGCATGAGCTTAGCCCAACATAATACAATTTCATCAATTGCTCCTCATATTCTTCCAATCATTTTATATTCACAATTCAAGATAAGTCATGCCCTTTTAAGCATACACAACCACACAAGTATGGTTGTTGATGCAAAGTTGAACTAGAAGTGGTTTCAAAACCTTATTCCAAACAAATTGTAGTATGTCAAGTGATTAAGTAAAACATTCACATTATATATAAGTGAACAGAAAATTCTTACTGAAAAGGGAGGGAGGCCATTAAAGGAGAAAGTGAAATCTTGAGTAAGACTTACATTAATGCTTGGAAGAACTGAGCATCTGAGGCGAGAATCTAGTGCGTGGAAGACCTCCAAAACAAACTCCATTGATAACGTTTATAAATTATAACCTTACGAAATGGACACGACAAAAAAAAAAAAAAAGAAGGGAATTCAAAATATCAATGCATGCAGACAATGGATAGGAAGGTAATACTGGATTATCCTCTCCGCTTCTTTTTTTTTATTTTTAATATTTTCTTGGGGTTTTTTTGCAGATAAAATCCCCAATTAAACCGGTATTTTGCATTTAAATCCCCAATTTTCTATTATTTTTTTAAACCCCCAGTCTAATTAATCTTATCCATTAGTCCTGGTTCATTTTCCGTTTCAAAATCCCCCACATGTAATAAGTATATAATGTCAATTACACTTAGCTCTTTTTTTTTTTTTAATTTTGGAATATTTGCGGCAAAAATATATAATTTTTACATTGGTTGCGTTTGGTAAAATTTTTGTTTTTAAATTTTTTAAACTCAAAAATAAAAATATATTTTTGTTTTATGTTTTTTTTATTTTTATAAAATAAAAATGCGTTTGGTAATCATTTTTGTTTTCTGTTTTTTTAAAATAAAAATAAAAATGTGTTTGGTAACTTTTATTTTTATTTTTTGTTTAAAAAAATAAAAAATAAAAAACATGTTTGGTAAATATTTTTTTTTGAAATTTTATTTTTTATTTTCATTTTCTAAACTAAAAAATAAAAATATTTTTTGTGACCACTATTTATTATTTAAAAATAAAAAATAAGAAAGTTATAGTAAAAAAAGATCATTTTAATAATATCAAAGTAATCTCAAATTTCAAAACTTAATATCTATCCAAGAAAGTTTACATAGTAAAATAAAAAACGTATGAACTGATAATTGTCCAAACTTAAAGTAAAGTATTAAACGAGTCATAACAATCAACTAATGTCTTTACTCAATCTCACTATCGTCGACTAGCTCTCCATATATGATCAGCAATTTCATCACGAACATGAGCTATTTCACGTATATGAGTTTTAGAAATACTGAACTCTACACTATCAGTCAAAGTTCCATCCGTACTTTGTAAAGTAGTGGTCTGTACTTCAGAATTTCCTTCACCTCCATCAAAATATACATCTGCTTCTACATTTGTCTTTATAAAATTGTGAATCCCGTAGCAAGCAATGACAATGTACTTTTGTATTCTTAGATCATATGAAGACATTTGTTTTAGGATTGGAAAGCGAGCCTTCAACACGCCTAAACACCGCTCAATGACATTTCTCAAGAAAGAGTGTCGATAATTGAAAAGCTCTTTTTTGCCTATGGGATTAAGATCTGTGTACAGGCCCAAATGATACCTTTCTCCTCGATATGGTGAAAGAAAACCAGGCATGTTTGTATAGCCAGAATCAACAAGATAATATTTTCCTGGTCCAATGATAATTTATGTTAGTTTTTACTTATAGATGTTTAATATAAAATAATGTCAATCAACATAATAAGTTTGATAAATACTTACCTTGGGGCGGCATTGGAAATCCATAATTTGGGTTTGTGGCACATTCTAGAAGAATCCGTGCATCATTAGCTGATCATTCCCATCTAGGAACAACGTATGTGAACTTCATGTCAAATGAACATACACACATAACGTTCTGAGTTGTATCCACTTTTCGACCTCGATATGGTATTTTTTCATTAATTGGAACATGCGCAGAAATATGAGTCCCATCTATAGCTCCAACACAATTCTAAAATACAAAATAAATTATTAGATTTTTTTTATTGAATATTGAAAGAAAGGAAAAAATAATAATTCAAATTTTTGTACCTTAAAAAATGGATAGTATCTTGAATCGAATCGAATTTGTGGAGGAGTTATATCAAATGAAGGTGGAGTAATTAGTTCTTTGGATAGACGACATATTGCCTTCAAAACCTTCCTAAAATAATGTGATGTGGTTGAGATGGAGTGCTGAAATCGTTCAGCAACCACACAATGTCGTTCATTATGGCCAATCACAAATAAGAACATAGTGTAACGACCCAAATTCGCTAATAAGGCTTAAGGGCCTTGATTAGCGTGCCAGGAGGGCACGATGGGAATTATGTGTGATTTTATGAGTTAAAAGCATGTTATTTGACTATTTATTTATCTTAGACGCATGTATATGTGTATTAGTATGCATGTAGGCCCTGATGGTGTTTGAAGGGCATAATTGTAATTTTAGCCCGCCGAGGGCATATTTGTGATAATTGTATTCCGTGATTTGTACCACGTGAGTGTGGTGTTATTTTGTGATGCACGTGCCGAGACGGTCCTAGAGAGCAATTTAACTTAAGAGTCACAACGGGATTTCTATACCCGGCTCGGGAGGAGCCTAGGGGTACCTCGGGAATTTTATGGTTAAGTTGAGATTTAGCGGGTAATGGTTATTGGAGATTTAGTAACCTGGGTAACCATTAGTTACTGCTGAGAGTAACAAGTTCTAGGTAGAAAATGGTAGAAATGAAATAGAAGTAAAAGGACTTAAGTGCCCTTGAGGTTTAGTTGGGAAAGGATAGGCAAGGAGGGGTAAAATGGTCATTTGGCTGGGAAATTGATTTATGGCAGCTGGGTTATAGGGGGTACACGGTTTGGGGCTTGGCATTGATTGGTTTTGATAAAAACCAAAGAGAAGAAAAACCAAAGAGAAGAAAAGTTAGGGCAATGAGAAGAAGAAGAAGAAGAAGAAGAAGAGAAGTGAAGGAGCTGAAATTTGGAGACTTAGGAGATGAATCAAGGGAGCTTGGGAAGGGATTCTCTACTTGAGGTAAGGAGTTTATACACATTTAAGACTTGATTATGTTATGGGTTAAGAGATTTGAGCATGGTTTAAGTTTGAACTTTGAGTTTTTAATTTTCTGAAATTTAAATCAAGGATGTGGATTTTGGGGATTTGATTGTGTGTTTGATTGCTTTGATGATGTTTATGGGTTGTTAGATGGGTCATATGAAGTTTGGATTTGATTTTGGGGTTTGGGTATTGGTTTGGTATGAATTGGGAAGGTTTTAGCTCGGAGAAAACGCAGGAGAAAACCCAGAATTCTGGGTCTGCGAAGGCGTGCCGCGACACAGCTTTTTCGTGCCGCGGCGAGGAGCCCCTGTCTGATGGGTGCCACGGCACAACTTTCTTGTGCCGCGGCACAAGGCCATTTTCAGGGCACCAAAAGTTGCATTTTTGAGCTTTTGCTCCGGGGGTTCGGGGGATGTTTCCGGTGAATTGTTTTAGGGATTTGGGAGTCCCGAGAGTGCGGGATTGGTCCCGGGAAGTGGTTTTGGGTTGATTAGTATTGAGGGATGTTTCTTGTGTGTTGTGACTAGGTTGTTGGTGAGGCTCGTGCTTGAGGACCGTGCTCGCGGCTTTAGTGCATCAGGAGGCTCGGAATTCAGGTAAGAAAACTATAACACCCGTAGGATAGGGCGTGGGCCCATAGTATGATTGCGGGGCGCGGCCCTATATTGCATCACATGTTAGGGTGCAGACTTAAATGAATTAATATTTGATTGCATGTTGTTGTGTTATATTATATGTGTGATTATGATGAAATGAACGGCAAGGGCCGAGTACGGCGTAGGCCGGGGCGGCCGTGGGCCGAAAGTAACACCTAGCACATGGGATGCTATATTCAGGGTGGGACCCAAGGGATACATGAGTTATCCTCGCGGTGAGGTCTCTGGGGCGGCATGGCCGTGTTTGTTTAGTCTAATGGTTGACTTGTTTGTTTGAGGATTATCTGTTATGATAAACTGTATACATTGCATATGTTATGTTCTGCATGAGTTTTCTTGCTGGGCTTCGGCTCACGGGTGCTCTGTGTTGCAGGTAGGGCAATGACTGAGTCAACCAACCATGAGTACGAAGAGCGTGAAGCGACGCGTACATGTTTGGCCTGCCCGACTGCTTTGGTTGGGGGTTTATTTGAAAATGGCTGTAATAATCTATGATTTTATGATTTATCGACTGTAAACTTATTTCAAGATATAAATAGTTTTCAAACCTCATTTTGGGATCCCAAATGTTTAATACTAGCAGTTTTAAATGAAACGACGCATTTTCTAAGATTACAGCCTTAAATTTTAATTAGTCACACTTTCGTTTCAAAACCTCGGTTAGCGAGTTCATTGCACACTGTTTTGTCTTAAAAACTCACTTAGTAACGGCTCTAAGGTAGTAGGGCGTTACAACTTGGTATCAGAGCGAGCCAAGGTTTATTGGTTCTGGAGATCGACCGAACATGTACGCTCGCTTTCAGTGACAAGCTCGACTCAGGGTTGGTTGGTGTGATTGATTGATATGCTGAACATATGTTTGAATGCCCTGTTTGCTTGTTTACTTATATGGAGCATGATAGATGAAATAACATATGCATGAGATACTGATAGGGCTTGGCCCTTGACTATTGCATGTTGAGATTAATGCATGCTGAATGACATTATGATGTATATGGATGAATATTGGCATATTGGTTCGCGTTTTGTGTATATGCGATTAATTTGCTGGATGAAATTCATATGTTATATCTGTATATTGGCTTGTATGAAGCATGGTGAGTATGGATATACTTAGTGATGATTGAATCTGGTAGCTAAATGTATATCATTGTGGATTTGACCTAGTATATGCTTGTGTGTGCATTATACCTGTAGATGTTCGGATCTAGTTGTGGTTTGGTTCAGGGTATGAACCTCTGAGTTCAGGAGTTTGGTTAGTTTCGACAGATGAACTCGTGTTGGTTGTTCCTAGTAGGGTTTTGTGGACCTGATATTGTGTTGAAAGGGGATTCTAGATATAAGTTGGAGTTGAGATCTCCAGTTATCCCTGAAAGCAGCAGCAGTGAGTCACTAGTGTGTGAGTAGGCTGTGGAGTTTGTTAGTTGAGATGGGATAGAAGAACAGCGGATTTCTCTGGGGAAATAGCTGATTTATATGCTTTAACAGTAAAGGTGACCAGTGTTGGTTTACTGTGAGGTATGGACAGATAAAGGTATTATATGAGAGGTTTTAGGGGTGTCATCCTCGGGTTTTGAGGAGAGCTCGAGTTGGCAAGGGACTTATCAATAGACGAGCAGAGTTAATTCCACCCTTGGTTAAGAGGATAAGAGATCCTGATTCGAGGGTTGTGTTAAATGTTGAGGCAGAGGGATGCCTGGAATTAGTACTCGGGCTGAGGTACTGGCTTAATGGGTTGGAAAGAACCTAGATGATGAATGGTTAGAAGAGATTTTAAAGACATGATTAGAACCATGGAGACTGGTGGGCTTATAAGTCGGTTCGGACTGTTAGGGTAGCAACAGCATAATTCAATGGGTTTGGTAAAGCGGGTAGTCCATTTCAGGAAGTTATACAGATGGATGTATCTGGAATTGGTGGCGACCCATTTAAGGACATGAGATCTGGAATAGTCTAAGGCATTTGGGCTGCTTTGAGGAAAGAGTTTTTGTCTGCATGTGGATGGCGGAGAGGGCCATATTGTTTGAGGAACTGATGGTTGATGTATAGAGCATGAGTGCAAGAGCCGCAAGGGCGGTGCTTCTTTGGATGGAATCAGTAAGGTTAGATTCGTGATAATCGAGTTAAAGGAATCCCGGATAGTTCTATGGCTTCTGGTTTGCCAAAAAGGGGGGAAAAGTCTGATTGATAAGATGGTGCTTGTGTTGATAGAACGCAGCGAGGTCGGATTCTCAATTTTGCGGTAGAAGGACCCTAGACAGTGCTTGGGCACCTAATTTGAGTTTGGAAAGAAACATGAGTGAGAAGCTAGTTACCAAGATGGCGATAGGAACCAGGGAGGTTATTGGTATGCGTGAGGGAGAGGATGCCACCTGAGAGGAGGTCAGGCGAGGGCATGACGTCTGCATGGGATGACTCAGTACGATAGAATGGAATTCCCGTGGTGAGGGAACGGAGAACTTGAATGCCTCGCTACATTCGTAGTTCGAGGCCGATTCCTCGAGGATGAGTATTTTACGGAATGGTTTATGCTTTGGACATATAACGAACTGGAAGGACTCGGTGTTGTGAATGCTCCGAGAGGGTGATGGACATAGAGAGGTTGCCTCAATGGTGCCATTTGAGAGGCTAAGGACAGTAATGCTTATTGAGAAGGAATTAGAAGCTCTGGCAGATGGATTGTTGTGGATATCATCTGGAGTACGTGAAGGAGACAGAGCTGACCAGTAGGAAAGCTATATGGTTATGCACAGAAAGATTTAGGTAATACTTCAAGGTCAGACTACAGATAGGATTGGTTTAAGGAATGTTGTAAAAGACGGTTTTGGCCGATAGAAAGCCTATTGAAACAATCGAAGGAATTTGAGCCTGGTGTAGCCACTGTGTTATACTACGGGGGTTGTTAGCATCGTCGGGGTAGGACGAAAAGTACAATGTTGGATACAAGGTAGGACGATGTCTCCAAGAGTGGATCTATGACCTGTTAATTTCCAGTTGGAAACCAAGGAAAGAGACATTTCAGGAATTTTGTTTTGAACTGAGTAAAGTGCGAGGAGTTGGTAACAAAGATTCTAGATTTGGTTCAAGCTACGGCAGCACAGGTAAGTTCTTTAAGTAGAGGATACAAGAATGGTTCAGGCAAGTTCCCTTCAAGTTCACGAGCAGTACATGTGGATTACTCCCAGACGGAAATGGTGAGCAAGTGACTATGCGAAAGACGTTTGCACCCAGAAGGCAGAGTCTTAGGTAAGGTTCTACGGATTGTTAGTTTGAGCGTCGTCAGGAATACTCAGATTAGAGCTACAAGGAGAAAGGACAGGTACGATAAGATTTGATCTGAAGCCACAAAGAAGCTAATGAAGAACGTCTGAAGAATAGAAAGCATAACAAGACTGGTAAGCGCGTCATCCATTGCACAAGCACCTCCGGAGACAACTACATCAGAGATGAGGAGATCAGTAAAACTCGAGGTTAGACGGACTGAGTGGTGTCAAATCAGAAAGAAATTCAGAAGATAAGGTAAGGTTGTTTAGTATCGGGTAATGATGGAATTTGCGTGTGTTTTGGTTAAGTAAAGAGTGATTTCATAAAGGACATGATCTATGGTAGGGTTATGGAAATGTGGGAGTGCATCACGAGTTGGGCACGCCCAGGAATAAATTGACGCGAGGATGGATTGAACCTTGCGGGGGGCGACATAATGGATCATGGTTGATACACTTGGAACGTTAAGTCGACTGTTGTGTATGGCATAAGATACTTGAGTGTTGGGTATTAGTAAGAAGGTTAGCGCTGAGACCCAGATGTGGTGAAAAGTAACAGACGGACGATCAGTGTTTGAAATCCTTGATTGAGCGAGGGGAGATATAATTGGAGGCGGAACTCCTGGCTGTGAGGCGTGTGTCAGTCGGGGAAGAGCGCCATAGATTGTAATGGGGTGGTCAAAGCAACGACTGAGAGCGGCATAATGTTAATAGGTAAGGGTTAGCTGGTGAAAGTCACTGAGCTATGGAATCCGAAGTGTTGACTTGAGTTGAAACAGGGAAGGACCCTGTCATGGTGGTACAGTGGGATACCAGGATCGAGTGAAGGATCCAGGTGGGATATGGTTTTGAATGAGGATTCTGAATGGACATCACCCCACCTCCTAGGGTACGTCGTACCGGGAGGGTTGAGCGGGTGACAGAACCTAGTGATTTCCTTTGGACCCTGAAGGGTTAGGTGATGTGGTGGTGCATCGTGGGGATAGACCACAATAGACCTTAAGTAAGGTGTTTGGACATGAAAAGTTTTAACTCGGTTGTTTGAGTTAATGTTGTTGGGGCAAGTGAGCTGGTTTCGCGATAGAATGTCGATGACATTGAATTGAGGCCCTATGATATTTTAAATTGTGGGAATGGATTTAAAGAACGAAAAGAACAGAGTGGGAACCTGGAATTATCAGTTGATTGCAAGTGGAATGGTTGTCTGAAAGTTTATCAAAGATCTTAAAGAATTAAGCGCTGAGTAGGCGAAGACTTGAGGTATTAAGGGAAGTGTAATCCCTGGGAAGTAAGTCGTGATGGCAGTTGCTGGTGTCTTGTTGATGTAGCGCGACATAGGGCTTGATAAGAGGTGAAGGATGGTGAATACTACAGTTTGGCTTTAGTTCAGAGAGAAAGACAAGTAGGTCGTTGAACTTCTTAAGGCAGGAGTGTCTGCCTATTTGGAAGAATAAAGAGCTGCGTCTCCGCGTTTAACAGACCAGGATCGGTGAGGCGTTCAAAGAAAGAAGGGGGAGTTCTGACCCTTGATTCAACATAAAATTTCGAAGTTGTACTAGGTGTTAGGCGAGCGGGGCCTACAAGCTGATCCCACCTAGTAGAGGTGATGACGTTTGAGTATCTATGGAATCAGGAATAAGACAATGAGTTGGTCATTGTAATCTAGGCAGACCCTGGGCTTCTGCAGGGTTGCGGTGTTAATGGGGGGCTATCGAGAGTATGGCTATTAGACGAGATCTTGCGAGCCAAGATTGTTCTCCTGAAAGAGCGTTGGTGGGAACTAAAGTAAGGCGATGGACCTTGGAGATTATGGTCAGATTGCGGGTTGCTGACTGATGTGTTTGAGTAAATTTCGAGGATGAAATTTTTAGGAGGAGGGGATAGTTGTAACGACCCAAATTCGCTAATAAGGCTTAAGGGCCTTGATTAGCGTGCCAGGAGGGCACGATGGGAATTATGTGTGATTTTATGAGTTAAAAGCATGTTATTTGACTATTTATTTATCTTAGATGCATGTATATGTGTATTAGTATGCATGTAGGCCCTGATGGTGTTTGAAGGGCATAATTGTAATTTTAGCCCGCCGAGGGCATATTTGTGATAATTGTATTCCGTGATTTGTACCACGTGAGTGTGGTGTTATTTTGTGATGCACGTGCCGAGACGGTCCTAGAGAGCAATTTAACTTAAGAGTCACAACGGGATTTCTATACCCGGCTCGGGAGGAGCCTAGGGGTACCTCGGGAATTTTATGGTTAAGTTGAGATTTAGCGGGTAATGGTTATTGGAGATTTAGTAACCTGGGTAACCATTAGTTACTGCTGAGAGTAACAAGTTCTAGGTAGAAAATGGTAGAAATGAAATAGAAGTAAAAGGACTTAAGTGCCCTTGAGGTTTAGTTGGGAAAGGATAGGCAAGGAGGGGTAAAATGGTCATTTGGCTGGGAAATTGATTTATGGCAGCTGGGTTATAGGGGGTACACGGTTTGGGGCTTGGCATTGATTGGTTTTGATAAAAACCAAAGAGAAGAAAAACCAAAGAGAAGAAAAGTTAGGGCAATGAGAAGAAGAAGAAGAAGAAGAAGAAGAGAAGTGAAGGAGCTGAAATTTGGAGACTTAGGAGATGAATCAAGGGAGCTTGGGAAGGGATTCTCTACTTGAGGTAAGGAGTTTATACACATTTAAGACTTGATTATGTTATGGGTTAAGAGATTTGAGCATGGTTTAAGTTTGAACTTTGAGTTTTTAATTTTCTGAAATTTAAATCAAGGATGTGGATTTTGGGGATTTGATTGTGTGTTTGATTGCTTTGATGATGTTTATGGGTTGTTAGATGGGTCATATGAAGTTTGGATTTGATTTTGGGGTTTGGGTATTGGTTTGGTATGAATTGGGAAGGTTTTAGCTCGGAGAAAACGCAGGAGAAAACCCAGAATTCTGGGTCTGCGAAGGCGTGCCGCGACACAGCTTTTTCGTGCCGCGGCGAGGAGCCCCTGTCTGATGGGTGCCACGGCACAACTTTCTTGTGCCGCAGCACAAGGCCATTTTCAGGGCACCAAAATTTGCATTTTTGAGCTTTTGCTCCGGGGGTTCGGGGGATGTTTCCGGTGAATTGTTTTAGGGATTTGGGAGTCCCGAGAGTGCGGGATTGGTCCCGGGAAGTGGTTTTGGGTTGATTAGTATTGAGGGATGTTTCTTGTGTGTTGTGACTAGGTTGTTGGTGAGGCTCGTGCTTGAGGACCGTGCTCGCGGCTTTAGTGCATCAGGAGGCTCGGAATTCAGGTAAGAAAACTATAACACCCGTAGGATAGGGCGTGGGCCCATAGTATGATTGCGGGGCGCGGCCCTATATTGCATCACATGTTAGGGTGCAGACTTAAATGAATTAATATTTGATTGCATGTTGTTGTGTTATATTATATGTGTGATTATGATGAAATGAACGGCAAGGGCCGAGTACGGCGTAGGCCGAGGCGGCCGTGGGCCGAAAGTAACACCTAGCACATGGGATGCTATATTCAGGGTGGGACCCAAGGGATACATGAGTTATCCTCGCGGTGAGAACCGATACCCCAGGGCTTTGGTAAGGTCTCTGGGGCGGCATGGCCGTGTTTGTTTAGTCTAATGGTTGACTTGTTTGTTTGAGGATTATCTGTTATGATAAACTGTATACATTGCATATGTTATGTTCTGCATGAGTTTTCTTGCTGGGCTTCGGCTCACGGGTGCTCTGTGTTGCAGGTAGGGCAATGACTGAGTCAACCAACCATGAGTACGGAGAGCGTGAAGCGACGCGTACATGTTTGGCCTGCCCGACTGCTTTGGTTGGGGGTTTATTTGAAAATGGCTGTAATAATCTATGATTTTATGATTTATCGACTGTAAACTTATTTCAAGATATAAATAGTTTTCAAACCTCATTTTGGGATCCCAAATGTTTAATACTAGCAGTTTTAAATGAAACGACGCATTTTCTAAGATTACAACCTTAAATTTTAATTAGTCACACTTTCGTTTCAAAACCTCGGTTAGCGAGTTCATTGCACACTGTTTTGTCTTAAAAACTCACTTAGTAACGGCTCTAAGGTAGTAGGGCGTTACACATAGCCACTTGTTCTTCAACAGACAGATATCGTGAGTTCTTCAATAAAATTTTTTCTTATAGAACACCACAAAATAATTTGAAGACATCTTTGTTCATTCTGAACAAATCATAACACCTACTCCAATGCCCGTGCAACACTTCCATAACGTATTCATGGCCTGAAAGAGCTGAATTTCTATTCCTCGCAAGAAAAATATAGCAAAATCTCTCCAAACTCGTCATCTGAATCGTCCAGTAAATTATCCTTGTTGAACCGAGCAACGGTTAAAGACATTTTATCCTGATAGTAGAAAAAACTTTTAAATTTTACATTCAATATATAAAAATATATAAACACTCAAAGTCAAAGTCAAACCATAAAACAAAATAGGCAAAACAAGTCATCCAGTCAATAGCTAAACAAAGTCATCTAGTCAATATCTAACAAGTCATCCAGTCAATAGCTAAACAAAGTCATCATAAAGTCATCCAGTCAATAGCTTAACAAAGTCATCCAGTCAAAAGCTAAACAAAACTAAAGTTAATAGCTAAATAAAGTTATCTTGTTCATAGCTAAACAAAGTCTAAACTTTTTCACATCAAATTCAGCAACCAATCTATTCTTCTATGCTCTGGCATCTTTAGAAACAGTGCTCTGGACACCTCGTTCTCAAACTTCTCAATAGCTTTTGCGTATACTTCTCCACTAATTCCATCAATTTGATTAAGAGCTTCAACACTCTCATCCAATAAGTAATGTGATGCAGATGTTGCCATTAATCTCTCTATCAATTCCGTCTTTCGCTTTGCAGTTTCATTATATGTTGCCAGTGCATCTGCCAAAGCTGATGAGAACTTTGCTCTTTTTACTGATCGAGAGTTCGAAGTGGCTGTTGATTTACCTCTTCTTTTGTTACCATCCTCATCAAAACCACTTTCTTCATTCATAGTAGAAGGACTTATCGACGTTGCATCATCATCATTAGAAGGACTTCGAGTTGAAGGATGAGCATTGGAACCAGTTGCAGTAGTATCACCAAAGATAGTGCATAATTTCTCATAAAACTTACAACCTTTCTTTCTAAATCTTTTAGCAGACCTGTTAACCTACATGAAATGAAATTATATTGATAAAATATACTAATACCTATCAAAATAAATCAAGCATAAAATCCATTTTAAATAATTTTTACCCGAATAAGTTTATCCCAAACTTCATCTGTCCCACTAACTTCTCCAGTCACTGCATTGTATCCCATACCAGTCTCTTTCAATAAAGACTTAAAATCCTTATGCTTTTGCTTTAATTGATTGTATTTGTTCCTTAGTTTCATATCACTATAATTTCTTTTTGCTCGTCCACAAAGCTCCTCCTTTATATCACTATGATTGCTTGGTAAAGGTTGTGGTATTCTTATTTCCCTTTAAGACTTCTTCTTCCATAAGTTCAATGAAAATTTCTTCATGCTTTTGAGTCCAAACAGAAGCCTCATCATTATTCTCAATAATAAGAACTTCATTATCAACGCCTGCCATCTAGGTAAGACCTAAAGATTCAATAAGAATTCTAAATGCAAATATAAGACTATTCCTAAAGAAACAACCATTTCAAGAACATTATTTGAATGACTAAACATTCCTAAACATTATTAAGATCAGAATTTGAATAATATTAAGTTAATCCTTTATTTACACTAACAGAATCTGTTACAATAATATTAAGTTACCAAACCACCAAGTACATTAGTTAGAGCTCTTTAGAGAGAAACATATATTTTAACACAAATAAATAAATGCATAGTTGAACTAAATTACTGGTGGAAACATATATTTTAACACAAATATAAGACATTACAAAGAGTGGCAGCAAAACTTTATCGTAGATCTACAATGGAGGAACAACCATAATGAAAGAAATATGTAATATATTTATATGTACCTTGAGAGTGTACATGGTCAAAGAGAGTGTACATGATCTACAATGGATTGGAAGAGAGTGTACCTTGAGTAAAGCAAAGGGATCAGGGCCAAAGAAGTCTTTGATCTGAAATTGAAATTTCCAAGCTTAGATCATCAATTCTCCTACATAAAGCACATGTAATAAGAGGGTAAGCACTTCATATTTACAGCAACATAACCTAATGCTATGTCGAATGTGATGGCAACTAATGCAACATGTAATATGGATCTATCAAAAGATCAACATTGTTAAAGACAAAGATGAGTTGGCCATCATACCTCCCATAAGTGGAGGCTGAATGAAGCTAAATTTAATAATAAATTTTTGAACAATTCTTAACATTGTTTCATATAAAAAAAAGGAAAAAAGAGAACTTGAAAATACTATTTGGCACTAATCTATCAAGAGAGGTATCACTAAGCTAAAGTTACAGTAGTAATTGCAGGTAGTCTTAACTTGCCAATATTATCCAACCTTAATCTTTCCTTGGCATTAAAATACTACAGTACTGCTCTCTCATAAAATAACAGGGTTATCTCATATTTTTTCTTGAGCGTATCATTTACTCGGTACTGTATAGCATCCCACAGTACAATCATTTCTAAAAAAGAGAACTACTTGATTCCAATATTTAGAAACTTTACAAGGTTCATTGTATGCAGAGCAAACCTTATCTTGAAGTGAGCATTTTAGTTTTTTCGATTCATTCAATGACAATCTTTATTATCTTAATCTTAAAGAAAAAAGAGTAAGTTTTTACTGCTTTTGTCTTTCACTAATAATTTTTATGAAGCAGAAATGGAGGTGGGTCTTCTTCCATTTGGGGATTTGTGAAAGTTCTAAAGTGGATTATTAAAGCTTAAACAGAAAAAAGAAAAAGTTTTCTTCTTTAAATATCATCAACAACTCAAGATGGTTCTTCTTGTTCTTTTGTAAAATTTTCAGATGTGGTTGTGGAAGTGATTAAAGATATGCCAGCTTGGCCTGGTCGCCACTTGCTTGAGGGTGGAGAGAACATGCGTTACTTTGGTTTGAAAACAATTATGCGTGGTGTTGTAGAGTTCGAGTGTAGGAGCCAAAGAGAGTATGATATTTGGACTCAAGGAGTCTCAAGGCTGCTTTCCATTGCAACAAAAAAGAACAACCATAGACATAAATAGAGATTGAAATTGAATTGAACAACAACTACAACACAAATCTCTACTACTACTATTCTTTTTCAAAATTAGGAGGAAAAGCAAGCAGTTTGGATAATAGGATCTTTATGCTGTTATTATTACTGTTATTGTTATATATGATATGATATAATATATAAATAGTCCCCTTTTAACATCATAGGTGTTTTTGATATTTTTCTTGGGATGGTTTTTGATTTCCTTTAGTAAAAAAGGATGATGATAAATTAAAAGGATATATATAAGTTTCTTCATCCAAATGGGGTCTCCTTTAATCTTGTGGGAATACTTATTCTGTGCTTTTTGTAATTGAATGATAAAGTAAAGTAAGGTAGATGAGCTAAAGTTAGTGACACCATGTGATCCCAAGTCCTTATCCTTGTGGAAAGAAAAGAAGTATCTTGGATTGAAGGCAGTCAAAAGAG
The DNA here is from genome assembly GCF_963169125.1 of Humulus lupulus. Lineage (NCBI taxonomy): Eukaryota > Viridiplantae > Streptophyta > Magnoliopsida > Rosales > Cannabaceae > Humulus > Humulus lupulus. The sequence continues at coordinate 69,938,935 of NC_084801.1, forward strand.
AATGAGAAAAAGAGAGAAAACCCCATTTGAGACTAAAGAAAAGAAAACTATATATATATATATATATTGAAGATAAAGACATGGTCCTGATTCTTTGTGTTTTGTTTATTCTTTTGTTGGGTTTTGGTTTTTGTCCTTTAATTGGTTTTTGGAACTTAGTTTAAGGTTTTTGATGTGGTGAGATGAGGTGAGAGAGAGATCATGATTGTTTTGATTTGTAATTTTATTTTTCACTTTATAGAATGGGTTTGGATTAAAGTGTATCAAAGATTATCATTAATGACAGCTTGGTTAACATAATAAAGTCCTTAATCAGAATTATTTTCAGAAAGTGTGCATAAGATGCTTTGGTACAGTTTTAGTAAACATGAATGGGACAAACTCAGATATGCTTAGCTGAATAAACTGAAGTCTTTGAAACTGTTTAGGGTTCTAATCTATAATGTTAAATATAAAGTCTGCATCATGTAAAATGACAGCCAAAAGCTCAAAAATAGTAAATGCATTTTTCTTGATTAATGGGATTTTTCTAGGGATGAGTCCATCAACCAAAGTGAGAAAGTAGAAATAACTGAGGAAGTTGGGAATGATTACAGAGTGGAAGGTGTTTCGGTGAGTTGGGCAGAGTCAGAAGCTGAGGATGAGGGAGAATTGTTTAGGTTCAGATTTGATCTTCCTTTATCTAATCTAAATATAATACAAAATTTCAAGGAACTCATGCTGTCAATCAAAGTACAATATTACAAAAAAAAACATAAATCAAGAATCCAAAAGAGGTTCAAACCCGAAAGAAAGAACAAATATGTACCTGTGAATTAAGAATACACTGAGCTTAGCTAAAATCTCAGAGTCCTGTGTCAATTATATTCCTTGTTATTAAGATTTCAACATTACATATGCAACCAGTATATTATTGTATGTATAGTGGTATATATACCTCAAAGTCACCAAGCCAACTGTCTGAAACACTCAAAGCCACCAATCCACCAAGCCAATCAATCTGAAACAATCGAATTTGAAACCAAATTAATACTATAAATGGATTAGAAACCACAAAATCTATACATAAATTTAGAAAATTTTCTTATTTTTTTCTTTATTTATCTCATATGTATGTATATATACTTTCTTTATAACAAGCTTTTAACCAATGACTAATACTATTGATGCTCTACAGGATATAGTACATAACTAAACGATTTTTTTTTTCCATTTCTTCTTCTGAAAAACACAAAGACAGAAGGGTTCAAACTTAAAAAATAAAGGCACATATTCTCCTTTATATAATAGAGAAACAGATAATACAACCATTGAATTTTTTAGAGTAAAGTTTTGGGATTTGTTGCTTTGAGTGATTCTTTAATTCTACTTTCTTGAGAAAACAGGAGTATGAATATTTTTTAATTGGTGTAAAAGTGAGTTCATAGTACTTAAAAGTAAGGATAAGGAGAAATCAAAGAGTCACAACGCTGCCAAATAGTGAAATCAAAGAAGATGATTTGGGGTTTGAGATTTTGACGAGAATATTCGAGTTGGGGGTGAGTGAGATCCATGGAGGTCATGAGAAACAAGATGAGATGGTAAGGAACAAGTTTGGGGCGATGGTTTCGGCACTGAGTGGGAGGAAATAAGAGAAATACAAAAACAATTTCAATGGCACAGACCTAAAATTGAAAATGACAGAAAATCACACCTTAATAATAGAAATCGCCTTGGGCTCTGTTGATTGAGGAAGGTGAAGCTCAGAAGCTCAGTTGATTGAGGAAGGTGAGGAAGAAGCCATTACTTGACAAAGGTGAGGAAGACGAGAGACGAAATACGTTTTCATGTTTTTTAAAAGCTTCAAAATAATGTTTTCAAAATTTAATTAATTTTGATTTTAAATTAAAAAAAATAAAAACAAAATTATATTACCGAACGTGTTTCCTAATTATATTTTCATATTTTTAATTAAAAAAATAAAAAATCATTTTTTTAATGGTTACCAAACGGGCCCATTATGTTGCATTTTATTGACCACAAATTTGGCTAACTACATGGAGTCTGATTTATGACAGTTAATTAAAGAGCCGAATGATAAAATAAAGAACACACAAGAACTTATAGTGGTTCCCTTCCAAGAATTAGTAATGACCTACGTCCACTTATACTATTATTAAATATGTGAATCTCAAACTCAAGATCAAATGAGCTTCTCAAGTTTGAGTTTTAGTATTAAGGAGTGCTTGGAAAAATATGGAACATTAAGCTTTGTATTTATAGGGTTAATGATCTTACATAGTGACCCTTGGGCCTTGAATAGCTTGCTTGTCATGTAATATATATTAAACGACTAAAATATACATTCAAAAATATATATTTTTGAAATAAACTGCTCAAGGTATTTATGTTGACGTTCATACTGGACCAGCTGCATTTTACTCGAACAGATACTCAATCATCGATCGGTCTTGCTATTTTTGCAGATCACTTGTTGCACATTTACTTCATATGGTCGTACTTTCAACCAGCTTGTTGTCATTTTGTATTTCTATTTGCCACGTGTTATAATAAAGTGTCACGTCACCAATCTATTTTTTAGGGATACAATATTTAAATACCCAATTTTTTTACAAAAAAAAGTGCCTAAAGTTTGCTAAAACATAACACTTAAATACCCAAACTTTTACATTTGCTGCAAAAATATTCAAAATTTGCTAAAATGTTGCACTTAAATACCAAAAAAAAATATTTGTAGAAAAAATACCTAAATTTCCTAAATTGTTGGACTTTACTACCTAAACAATTAAAAATTTAATATAAACTAATCTTAAATTATAAAAAGAAGTTAAAGTGCAAAGACTTGTACTGTAACTATAGAGATTAAGGCCAAAGAGAATGAGGATTTCAAGGCCAAGGCTAGTACACTTGAGGAGTAATTAGAAAAAGTCATTAAGGATGCCCACCTTTAGCTCAAGTCCCTCAAATCTCAAATGGCCAAGGAGGAGGTCCAGAATCAAAAGATTTCAAGTTTTGAAGGCCAGCTCCAAAAAGCATTCCAGAACCAAAAGAAAGCTATTTTGAAGAGTCAAAGATGACACCAAGAATGCAAGCGTTGAGTCCAAGCTAGCTCAAAGCCACTTTGAGGCCTTGGAAGCTTGTAACAGGTAGCTTGAGGCCCATAACTCAAAGCTCAAGAAAGTGGGTAGTATATCTTGTATTTTAATATGTCATTATTACTAAAATACACTAACACTTAATAGATTTAATGAAGATGATTTGATCTCACCCGACCCTAATTTGGGTTGATCGTGCAAGATCCACGAGGGTCAACAGGGTCGGATCTTGCTAGACCTTCTTTGTTTGAACGATTTTTTTTTGTCATCTTTGGGCTGCAGATGTGGACCAATCAATACTAGTATTTCTAAAGTTAAACTAACTTACTTTGTCTATAAATAGCACCCAATGACACCAAAAATGAGACCTTGGATTCATTATTCACTAGATTTGTACTTTTTCTTAAGAGACTATAACGTCTCAAAGTTTCCAATAAGGCTTAATGCATTGATTAGGGGGCCATAAGGGCATTATTGCAATATTATATGATTTAATTGAATATTTATGTGATTATGTGAATTGCATGAGTTATACTATGATATGACTGATGATGCATGTTTAAGTGTATTAAATGTGCGTAATGGGCCCACTTTTATTTAAAGGGGGCATATTTGTAATTTTAACATGTTGAGGGTATAATTGTGATTATATTGTATTATGTGATTGAGACCACATTATTATGTGGATATATTTGAGATATTCACCAGGAGTCGGTCCTTGTGAGCAAGATAGCGGTCTAGTCACAATGGGGATTTGTTGTTCGTGTTTTCGCCACCCGACATGTGGCAATTAGGAGTAATTAGTGACAAGCCATTACGTTCTCGTGAACCAAGCTCCTCCGTGAAGTCTAGTCCGGCGATGCCCCAAAGTCATTCCTCGAGGCGAAGATGTCTCTAAGTGAGACCACGTCCCGAGCTAGTCTCCTAGTCATGGACGTCTTCGAGTGAGGCCACTCCCCGAGTCAAGTCGTGGGGGCGAAGATGTCTCCAGGTAAGGTGACATCCCAAGATGCCATTTAAGTCCATGACTCTCGTCTTCAGACCCAGAATTGATGCCAGGTGTCACTGCGAGTGTGGGCCTCGAGAGGATCATCTGACAACTTTTGGTGAGCCTCGACTAGTGTTGACGGTGAGAACTCGTCAACCAAGTTAAGTTAGAAAATTTGAAATATAGAGCTTATCAATGAAAAACTTCAAAGATCTAATCAGAAACTCAAAGAATAGTTGCAGGAAGAAAATGGTGAAATGAACTTGTATTTTTTATGGTGTAGTGCTACAGTGTTTTTTCCAACCCCCTTCCATGTGGAAGTGTGGTTTCTTTTATAGTGGGCCCTAATTGCCCCTGATACATTGTGGTCCAGGGGACCAGATGGTACTCCAGTACACTATCAGGAGAGTGGTCTCAGGGGTAGTGGTGTTGGCTCCAGTACGTGGTCAGATATAATGAGGATGTTCCACCTACTTATTTTGTACGAATGTCAGAGGAGTGGCACTAGGCGTAGTGGTGCTGGTGGTGGTGTCGATTCAGACATCTAGTTAGAAGTATTCAGGCCATGTCCCCTCTCCTAGTACTCCCACTACTTGTCTGGCATGAGTATGTGGTTCAGGAATATGGGGTCTTAAGGGTCGTACCCCGGACAAGATTGTACTAGTATGACCCTTTCGGATTATACTTGGGCTTTTACCTCTAAATGCTGGAGCCTCGATAGGTCTTCATGGGAGACATCCACTGGAGGTGCAGGGTTTGAGACACCTGGGATGTTTTGGGAGCGCGACTGAGGTGTGGGTGAGACATCGTCTCGCGAGGCCCATGTTGCTGGGCCATGGGTGCGTGCGGCCGAGGTGTGGGTGAGACATTGTCTCATGAGGCCCGTGTTGTTGGGCCATGGGTGCACGTGATCGAGGTGTGGGCAAGGCACCATCTCGCGAGGCCTGTGTTGCTGGGCCATGGGTGCGCGCAGCCGAGGTGTTGGCGAGACATTGTCTCGTGTTGCTGGGCCATGGGTGCGCGCGATCGAGGTGTGGGCGAGGCACCATCTCGCGAGGCCCGTGTTGCTGGGCCATGGGCGCGCGAGGTGTTGGCCTGTATTGCTGGGCCATGGGCACGCGAGGTACTGGCCTGAGCAAGGCGTGAGGCCGCCTGTGCAGCTGCAGGCGCGCGAGGCGCTGGCCTGGGCGAGGTGCGAGGTCGCTTGGGCAGTTGCGGGAGCGCGAGGCACTGACCTAGGCGTGGCGCGCGAGGCGCTGGCCTAGGCGAGGTGGGAGGCCACCTGGGCAGTTGCGGGCGCTGGCCTGAGCGAGGCGCTAGGCTTCCTGGGTAGCTGCGGGCCCACGAGGCACTGGCCTGGGCGAGGTGCGAGACCGCTTGGCCAGCTGCGGGCGCGCGAGGCTGCCTAGGCAGCTGCGAGCGCGTGAGGCGCTGGCCTGTGCGTGGCGCGAGGCACGCGACGGGGCTCCTGTACGGCTCACCTGCCAGAGTTTCATTCGGCAAGGTTTATCAATATGCATCTGGGGGCGTAAGCATAGGTACATACTTAAGCACTTATGGGACCTTAGCACGTGTTTTGGACCTTTCATAAGTGTGGAGTTTTGAGCATCCCCAACTAGTGGTGCCAAGTTTGTACACTTGAAAATTGGCATTTCTCACAACGCCACCTGACATGGGTAAACGTGCATCGTACCTTGACAGTTACATATACGTTCCCCATAAAGTTGGGGCATGACTTTCTACAATAGGCCCTGTAGAATACGCATGGGCCATAGTATTTATCTTGGCACAACCATTTTTGTATTAACTTAATATTAATACCCCAAGAGGGGGAAATCTGATATTAATGAGAGATGATTAACATTAATGACCCCAGCCTCTATAAATAGGGTTGTGGTATCTCCTTGTAAAGGGTTCGATTTTGTTGAGAGATAAACTCTGTAACTCAGTGCAATATATACGCTGCCTGAAAATGACCATTGAAGCTTGTTACTACAAGCTTCAAGCTCACTAAATAATAGAGACTCATGGAATAGGGATTTTTTACAGCCTGAACCACATAAAATTCTGTGTTCTTTCCTTGTTTTTCCTTTAACCTTTCAGATTAAGTTAACAACGAAAAAGGCAGTCAACATTTTAGTGCTTTCGTTGAGAGCTTGAAGGAAGCTTGGAAAACAGTCATGGTGACCACTCGAAGGAATTCACCAGACGATACCGCCCCTCACATCACAGCTAAGGGAGGAGAAAAAATTCACATGCCACCACGAGATCTGCCAGCTAGCGTGCGTCCCGTGCACCCAGCTGGAGATGGAACCCCACCTATGCCACAGGACCGTGGCAAAGGTAAGGTTGATGATAACCCTGCTCCCAAATCAAAGAAGTCTCATCGGAACCCCAAAGACAATCAAGTCCCGAGGTTAACTAGTGTGGGTGAAGGCCCAGGAGCCCGAGGACACCGCTAGGCTGCCAATGCCTGTGGAGCCCGGGGCGTTCTACCCAGGCGCACCAATATGGATCACACGAGGCCCAGAGGTGGTGTCCCCTAGGTACCTCGTCATCACCACAGGAACAATTGACGAGGGTCAGCGTGCTAAACTTCCCTGTTGGTAGGGAGTGCAACTGTATTGCCCTGGATAGCCAAGACCGTTACACTGTGTGTTTATAAAGGTGCAACACTTGCTAATCGAATCATTGAATTAGAAACGTGTTACTGAAAACTATAATGGAAATAGGGTTAAAAGATTTTGGTTACAAAAGTTACTGTTGACGGTGAAATCTCGTCAACGATTAAAGGTTAGAAAACTAAGATTTTTATACTAAGGGTAGCTTAGAATCAGGAGGAAAGAACTTCAATCAATAGAAAAAACTAGAGCAACAATGGAACAAAGATCATGTATTTCTTAAGTCTCCTTCATACACTCAGTTTTCCAACCCCCTTAACCTGAGGGGTTATGGCCTATTTATAGGTGGGCTCTATTGGCCCTTGATACAAACAAGTCCCAAGAGACAGGGACGTATGCGGGTACACTGATAGTGCAGGGGCTCAGGGCGTAGTGGTGTCTGCCCTGACAATGCCAGAGTTGTGGCTCAGGACATAGTACTGTTGGCTCTGGTGTATGGTCGGGGGTGTTCAAGTGGCGCCACTACTCTTCGTACAAGTCTGTACTACCACTACTCCTTGAACATAGATGACAGGGCCACGCCTCTGTTCCCTTCACAACCGTACATCTCGTGTCAGTACACGCGACCTGTACCCGGCCGTCCTTATCAATCCATGTCGATGCCTAATGTTTGTTTGATGCCCCCCCCCCCCCCCCTTAGGTGTCCCCAAGTGTTCCTCGTGCCTAGGCCAAGAAGGCTTCAACTTATGTGTATCATGAGAAGCCAAGGTGCTAGGGGTCGAGGCTGACCTACGCAGGTCACATGGAGGCGAGGCTCGAGACATGGGTGGCGCAACGAGGCCACACCCTCGCATAGCTAGGGTGTCTCGCATAGCGAGGCTGGCCTTCTTCCCTCGGGTGTAGACGAGGCTCGAGACATGGGCAGCGCGACGAGGCCACACCCTTGCATAGCGAGGCTGGCCCGCTTCCCTTGGGTGTAGACGAGTCTCGCAAGGCATGGGGCACGCGTGAGGAAACAAGGCTGAACCCTCACAACCCTCGCATAGCGAGGGTGGTGTCCGTGTTGGTCAGCGGTTGGGGACCCTCGCATGGCGAGGGTGACTCCCTTAGTCCAACTCCTCTTATGTCACATGACGCCCTTATCTCTTTGTGCATGTGGTAAGCTGTAACGCCCTACTACCTTAGAGCTGCTACCAAGTGAGTTTTAAGACAAAACGGTGTGCAATGAACTCGCTAACCGAGGTTTTTAAAACGAAAGTGTGACTAATAAAAAGTTAAGGCTGTAATCTTTGAAAATGCATCGTTTCATTAAAAACTTCTAGTATTAAACATTTGGGATCCCAAAATCAGGTTTGAAAACTATTTACATCTTGAAATAAGTTTACAGTTGATTAATTATAAAAATCGTAGATTATTACAGCCATTTCTCGAATAAACCCCCAACCAAAGCAGTCGGGCAGGCCAAACATGTACGCGTCGCTTCACGCTCTCCATACTCATGGTTGGTTGACTCAGTCATTGCCCTTACCTGCAACACAGAGCACCCGTGAGCCGAAGCCCAGCAAGAAAACTCATGCAGAACATAACATATGCAATTTATACAGTTTATCATATCAGATAATCCACAGATAAACAAGTCAACCATTAGACTAAGCAAACACGGCCATGCCGCCCCAGAAGCCTTACCGAAGCCTGGGGTCTCGGTCCTCACCGTAGGGATATCACACGTATCCCCTGGGTCCTACCCTGACCATAAGCATCCCATGTGCTAAGTATTTCTTCCGGCCCCGCTGCCGTTCTCGGCCTTGCCGCCCTTGGCCATAGCCGTTCATTTCACTATAATCACACATATAGTATATCTCAAAATAACATTCAAAAAAATATCAATTCATTTAAATCTGCACCCTAACATGTAATGCAATATAGGGCCGTGCCCTGAAATCATCTCATCATGCAACATGCAATATAGGGTCGTGCCCCGCAATCACACTATGGGCCCATGCCCCATCCTACGGGTGTTATAGTTTTCTTACCTTTCCATTCAATAGCTTAGATCACCTGACTCCTTGAGCACGATCCCACTCGAGCCTTAGCGCACACCTAGGCACAAACATAGGTCAAAGTCAACACCGAACCCCAAGTCTGAATACCTAGCCTCGGGACCAATCCCGAGCCCCCGGGAAGTCCTAAATCCCCAAAACAAAGTGGCGGAATCGAGCCCCGAACCCTAGGTCAAAATCCCTCATCAAAAACCCAAAAATCCACCTCTGTGAACAGTGCAGCGCTACAGCGCTCTAAAGAGGGCGCTGTAGCGCTACAAGCAGAACACACCCCCCAGAACAGGGGCTAGCGCTACAACGCCCACTGACTAGCGCTGTAGCGCTAGTTGCAGCCCAACAGAACCCGAAAATCACATCTTGCGATTTCCTTCAACCAATTCAACCCCAAACTTGTCCAAACCTTTTCCAAACCCAAAATCAAGCTTATAAACACCTCACACTCATCCCAAGCATCCCAAGAACTCAAAACCCAAGCACATTCAACCCAAATCTCAAAATTCACCATGAACAACCCTAAACCCAGAAATTCAATCAACAACAAAGTTAAAGGCTTAGAATTCTTACCATTGATGCAAATTTCGACCTTGATTCAACCATAGACCTCCTTAGCTTGTTCATCCTCAAAGCTTGCCCAGAAATTCCCTAAAATTCCCATCAACTCAGCTCAAAACACAGCTCAAACCATCAAAACCCTTAAACTGAAATCTCTAAAAACTTACCTTAAAAGTTGATGTGTTCTTGCTAATCCTTGCCAAATCTTCAAGTATAACCTTAAGATTCTTGATGCCCAGCCTATCCTAGCTCTCCACTGAGCTTTGCCCCAAGAAAAAAGGAGAGGAATGGTGCAAGAATGCACAAACCGATCCTTGAGAAAACCCCTCTGTTTTCTCTCTTTTCTTTCTTTCCTTTTTCTTTCTTTTCTTCAGCTTTCTCACTCTCTAACAATCCTGCTCACTATATAAAGCCTTATAAAATCTATCCCCAAAAAGCCAAATGACCAAAATGCCCTCCCTATAAATTCTAAATCCTTTTGTCCAAGTAGGGCCATTTTAGTCATTCACCCAATTCCCGCTAATCCTCAAGTGTCTCTAGTATTTTCCCGTTGCTTTCCAACACCTGATAAATCACCAAATAACTATCCCCCATCATCAAAATAAATCTCAATCTATTCTCTGAATTCCTGCTCATGCCCCCAGGCTCGCCCTGAGTCGGGTATAAATTCCCGTCATGACTTACCGCTAGCCTGCTCACTGGGATCGCCTCGAGTCACAAATCACTGATACACCCACATACCACTGTGGTCTCAACAATCATCACATATCAATGCAGTTATGCCCAACATGGCCAAAATTACAATTATGCCCTTCTAACACGATCCGGGCCTACATGCATACTAATATACATAGTCATGCATCTCAGATAAACAAATAGTCATATAACATGCTTTAAATCATAACCATGCATTTAATTCATAAAAATCACACATAAATCCCATCATGCCCTCCTAGCACGCTAATCAAGGCCCTTAAGCCTTATTAGCTAATTTGGGTCGTTACATAAGCAGCCCAGTGAGGCTCTCGCCCCCTTCGTCCCACTGACATGCGCCTCATAGTTTCTAGGGTGCCTCGTAATGTAGATGTTTTCTTGAGTGGAATTCACAAGGGAAGAATTCATACACTTACAAGGGTAACTATTGACTATGGCTCTAGTCAATTTTTGGCATTCACAGTTACATTTCATATAATGAAACATTTTGTACATGGGATCCCAAAGGAAAAAGAGTTTAAAAGATAGTTTACAAAAATTACAGGTTATGAACATGTACTGGCCACTCTAAGGGCAAAACAGACATTTAGGCATCTCCCGTCCTGTATCACTCCTCGGCCGTGGCGGGCGATCAGCTGACTATGTACATTCAACCCCTGAAGCTCTCCTACTCAGTACTGGTCTGCCTTGCTCATGCCTTTACCTGCACCACGTAGCACCCATGAGCCAAGGCCCAGCAAGAAAACCGGATAACAGAGAATAATCATTAATCAATCAATCAGATAACCCATAAAGCATAGTCATATACTCAACAATCTATAATATTCACATAATTAGGCACTCAGCATACAAAGTTCATCAAATAAACATTATTAACCAATTCATATATTAACCAAAGTCGACGCCCTTACGTCGCATCCCCTATTTATCGCACTGACTCCGGCCCGCTTAAACCGAGCTCAGTGAATATTAAGCTGTCCTCACCTTCCAGTGGCCGAGCCGCGCCTTGTGTGCAAATATTGATTCCGGCACTCTTAGGCCGTTTATCACATGTCCCATGGCATAATACCATCTCATGACATCACATATAATTATAGGGAGCTCTTAGTCCCAACATCAACACATAACCGGGTGCAGTTTCTTACCTTTGATTCCAATAGCTTTGATTAGTGAAATCGGCCTTCAAGCACAATCCCGTCCGAGCCCTAGCATAAACCTAGTCACGGCCATAAGTTAGAACCATCACTAAACTTCAATTCCATAACCTAACCTCAGGACCAATCCCGAGCCCTCGGGAAGCCCTAATTCCACCAAACGGGGTGGTGGAATCAAACCCCGAGCCCCTAGGCAAAAACCCTAGGAAACAACCCAAAAATCCACTTCTGAAGGTAGGGTAGCACTACAGCACCACAAGGTGGGCACTACAGCGCTACAAGCAGAGTCAAAAAGCCCCTAGAAACCCAAGCCTAGCGCTGTAGCGCCCAAAGGCTAGCGCTACAACGCTAGTCACAGAACCTTCAACACTCTAATTTTCTTCCTTCGTTTTTCCCCGAGCCAAACCTCTATAGAACCCTTCCAAACCTCAACTACACTTCAAAACAAGCCTACAATTCAATACATCTCAACCCACATGGCCCAACAACCTAAAATTCAGCCACATGCATCACCAAACAAAGAAAAACAAGAATGGCATGTTCTGAGGAAAATGGCATGTTCCGAGGTCATACTTACCTATAGGACGACCTTAATGCTTGTCGGTGCAATAAGACCCACGGGTGTGAACCCGCAAAGAAAAGTCCATTGGACCTCATGCACAATCTCAACGCCCAGAGGAGGGATAACCCGACACAAAGCGCCAACCAAGACCACAACCCGCTCCATGTGGAGTTAGAGAGCTTAAAGAGGATCATGCTCAGAATGGCCTGACGGCAGGTGTAACGACCCAAAATTACTAATAAGGCTTAAGTGCCTTAATCAGTGTGTTGGGAGGGCATACTTGGTTTATGTGTGATTTAAATGATTTAATGCATGATTATGTGATGAGAATGCTTATATGACTATATGGATGTATGAGATGCGTGATTATGAATATTAGTATGCATGTAGGCCCTGTTTAGATTATAAGGGCATATTTGTAATTTTGGCTCGTAGAGGGCATAAATATAATTATTTGTGATAAATTGTTGAGACCACATTATTATGTGGATATATATATTTGCAGCTGGTGACTCGAGGCGATCCTAGTGAGCGGTTTAGCGAAAAAGTCACAGTGGGGATTTATACCCGGCTCGGGGGAGCTTGGGGGTATTTATGGGAATGTAGGAAATATATTGGAGACTATTTGACATTGAGGAAAAGAATTGGTGATTAATTAAGTGACGGGGTTTAAGCGGTAATTATTAGGGACACTTGAGGAATTAGAGGGAATTGGGAACAAATGACCAAAATGCCCTTGGAATGTTTAAAGGCTTAGGTTTTAATGGGAGGGAAAAATGGTCTTTTGGATGGTTAAAAGAGGATAAGTGTTATTCTGCCATTTAGCATTAGTGGAAGCTGCAAAAAATAGTAGAAACTAAAGGAAAGAAAGAAAGAAGAAAACAAGTTCTCTTTGCTCTCCCACACGATTTTCCTCTCCCTTCACCATTTCTTATGGAATTTGAAGCTGTAAACTCAGAGGAGGCTTAGGCTAGAGCTTTGAACTTGGGTCCTTGGTGAAGCTAGGAAGTTTTGCTGGAATTAAAGTTCAATTAAGGTAAAGATTAAAGAGTTTGGTCTGAATTTGAGTTTTTGGATGGGAATTCAAGGATTTAAGCTTGGGGAATTGAGGAGCTAAAGGCTGGAAAGGAACTAAGGGAAACCTAGGATCGGATTCTCCATTAAACGTAAGGATTTCTGGGTTTGATCATTTGAATTTCTGGGTAGTTTCTAGTTTTTCTGATGAATTTCTTGAGCTTCAAGCTCAATTCTTGTTATTCTATGTTTGATGGTGCATGTGGCCAAGTTTGATGTTGTTGGGCCATGTGGGATGAGATGTAGTGGATGGTAGGCTTAATTTGAAGTGTTGTTAAAGTTTGGAGGAGTTTTAGGGAGTTTTGGCTCGGGGAAATTCGAAGGAAAAAACTCAGGGTGTTGCTGATGCTGTTAGTAGCGTTGTAGCACTAGTTTTAGGGCGTTACAGTGCTAGGCCAGGCTTTTCTGGGGAATTTTGTCTCTGCTTGTAGTGCTACCCTTTTGCCTGAAATAGGTTTTGGGTATTTTTCTTAGGGTTTTCACTTGGGGGCTCCGGGGTGAATTCCACCACCCCGTTTGGTGGAATTGGGGCTTCCTGAGGGCTCAAGATGGGTCCCGAGGTTAGGTTATGGAATTGATTGTTAATGAGGATTCTATGTTACGTTTATGACTAGGTGTAGGATAGGGCTCGGACAGGATCGTGCTTGAGGATCATTTATTTTAACCAGAGCGCTCGAAATCAAAGGTAAGAAACTGCACTCGGTTATGTGGTTATGTTGGGACGAAGACTTCCCTATATTTTTATGTGATGTCATGAGATGGTATTATGCCATGGGGACATGTGATAAACGACCTAAGAGTGCCAGAATCAATATTTGCACACAAGGTGCAACTCGGCCGTTGGTAGCCGAGGTTAAGTACATAATCACTGTGCTCGACCTAAACGAGCCAGAGTCAGTGGGATAATCAGAGGGTTCGGCCTAAGGGCGTCGACCCTAGATTTTGGTGTGAGATGTTTATTGTTGTTTAAACTGATGATTGTGATGAGTTTGATATCTGAATAACTGATTATTGGCTTGTAGGTTGGTATCATTATTTATGTGAGCAATATAACCTGTTGTATATATGATTGATGATTTGTGAATTATCTGTCTATTGGTTGTCACTTATGCTATGCATTATAGTTTTCTTGCTGGGCCTTGGCTCAAAGGTTCTACGTGGTGTAGGTAAAGGCAAGGGCAAGGTGAACCAGTCCTGAGTAGGAGAGCTCTGAGGCTGAATGTACATAGTCAGATGATCGACCGCCACGGCCGATGATTGGTACAGGGACAGGAGAACCTAAAATGTCTATTTTGCCCTTAGAGGAGCTAGTAGTTGTATATATCCTGGAATTTTGTAAACTATCCTTAAACTTTATTTCTTTTGGGATCCCATATATGAAATATTTATTTAAATGAAATTTATCTTTTATGACCAAAATCTTTTAACCTTAGTTCAATTATAGTTTTAGTAACACGTTTCTAACTAAATGAATTGATTAGCAAGTCTTGCACCTTTATAAACACACATCGTAACGGTCTTGGCTACCCAGGGCATTATAGCAGGGCCACGACTCCGACTTGAATGATGAAGATGGGGAGCTATGCGCTCCACACTTAGTGGACACCCCTTTACCGCATGGCTTCAAGATGCCCACCATCCCTTCTTATGATGGCGGCAAGGATCCCACCACCCACCTCTCAAAGTTCAATAGGTTGATGTCAGTGCATCATGTCTATGAGGACACCAAGTGTCATATGTTCCCAATAACTTTAATGGGACCAACAGACGAATGATTCAAGAAACATGGGCCGGGATCCATTTCTATGATTAAGTTCACGAAAATATCATTTATAAGGAAGTTAGTGGGAGTTAAGGATAAAATACTGATGAGGGATAATACAGTTTTTTGCACCAAACTCGTTAGTAAGTCATAGATAGAGGATTGACTGACTGTAATGGTTATAGCAATGGATAATCTATTTATGTTAGGAGCGAGTTTCCTAATACACATCGGAATGGTGGTGGGTTATCCAAGTGTACAACACAAATTTTGTAACATATTTAAACTATTATTAAATATGTGGATCTATTAATATACATACTTTTATCATAAGCAAGAAAAGAATAGAAAATACCTATTGATGCCTATCAAGCGTCCTTGCTATCTTTTCGTAATTTGAATGAACTTCCTATCCAAGCTGCTCCCAGGTACTCACACCAAGATCTTCCACAACGTTCTCTACACCTCAAGCAGTGTGTGGGCACTTCCAGAATAAATGATGGTTAATTTCTAATTCTACTTGATGTACTCAATACATGAGATCAAGAGAATAGGCCTGAGATTGATTCTTTTTCTGTTTCAGGGAGAGATAGAAAAATATAGTTCTTTTCTTTTTGAGCGAATAACAATGTGTCTTCTTATTTTTTGATAAGTCTAACTTAAATAGAAAATATTTAAATTTAAAAAATAAATCTATAACCAATTTACAACTTATCTTTTAAATAATTAATTAATTAATTATATCATTAATGAAAATATCCAAAAACTAACTTTTGAATTTTACATTAATTAATTAATTAAATAAAATTGAAAAATCTATCCCTAAAAAATGTGTAGTACACGCCTTACACAGTCCATGGACAGTGTGTGTCGTGTACCACCTTATATTTTAGGGATATTTGATTTTTCCATAATTATTTAATTATTTATTCAATCTACCTTATCAGATAAAAATCCAACAATCTGATAATTAATTCAATTCAAATTTGAATTAATTATCTTTTTGAACTAATTATCAAATATAATTAATTATTTGAATAAATATCAATCTTTTAAATTCAAATCTAATTTGAACTTATCATATTATTATCTCCCACTCAAATAAAGATATTTAATTAATTCTACCAATTTATTAAAACCAATTTAAGTTAAATAATAATTTCGAAATTAAATATTTAATTAATTAATTTTTTAATATAATTTTGAAAATAAATTTTATTATTTCATATAATTTCAAAAATTACATAATAATTAATTTTGTTAATTATAACTAATTTGTAATTAATTAATTAATCACTATTATCACATAATTGCATATTTGGCCCGAAGAACAAATTTCTTCTTAAATATGTCTTTCAACCATTTTTTCCTTTATATCAACTCTTGTCTTGAATAGTGTTGATAGAACCGCTGTGGAGACCTATGGACCTATAATTCCAAGCTCCAATAAATTTAAGATTATTAATTAAACCCTTTAAATAAATAATCTTAATTTATTAATCTCATGATTACTCCACTATAAATATGAGACTACACTCTTGTAATTATAGACATTTCATTTACTGAGTACTTTATAAAATAAAGCGTACATTAATATAATCATTATATACAAATTAACCCTCTAATAATAGTTCATAATTAATCGGGAATAAAATTACCGTTTTACACTTTTAATTATATCTTGTTTCCTTAAGTACCATTAACTTTACTAGGGAAGGTTAATTCATAACTAAATTATGAATTTGAGCTCAATAACATTTTCAGGCACAAAAGTCAACCCTTAAGAGAACCATTATTCAATCTCTTACGAGAAGGTATAGATTCCATAACTGTATACTATGTCCCCAGCTGTAATGCTCTACTGCCTTAGAACCGTTACTAAGTGAGTTTAAATTGTGCAATTAACTCGCTAATCGAGATTTTAGAACAAAAGTGTACTTAAATCATAATCAGAGTCGTAAACTTGAGAATAAACCTTTCATTAAAAATTATAAAACATTTAACACTTGAGATCCAAAAAACATTGTTTAGAAATATTTACAACTCAAAGTATAACTAGAGTCGACTAAACGACAAAATTCAAGTTTTGTACAATCATCTCCTAGAAACACCCCTGGCTGTGGCAGCCAGACAGACCAGACATGTCCGCGCCGATTTTCACGCTCGCCATACTCAAGGTTGATCGACTTTCCCTTTGCCTTTACCTGTACCATAGAGCACCCGTGAGCCGAAGCCCAGCAAGAAAACCCTCACAAGCAGATAATAAACGCATATCAAACACTTAATATAAAATCAAGCCAACACCAGGTCATTCATGTATGGCCATGCCATCCCAGGCACTTTACCAGGCCCTGGGTTCGCTGTCTATACCATAAGGATATCCCAGGTATCCCTTGGGGTCTCACCCTGGCAACTCGCACTCCGCGTGCGAAACGCTGCACCCGGACCCTTGCCGTTCTCGGCCTTCGTTGTTCCCGGCCTTCACCGTTCCTGACCTTTGCCGTTCCATCATTTATATACACATATGATATAACTAAGCAGAATTCTAAACACATATACATTCAATCAAAGGGCGATGCCCCGCAACATAGTCATATATGGCCGAGCCCTGCAACACATGCTCTATGGAGAACAGTAGTTTTCTTACTTGTGTCCCGAGCTTTCCAAGCACCGATGTCCCGAGCACAGTTCCCTAGTCTGAGCCTCGCTGATACCCTAGTCACAAAGCATTAACAATATCCACCCATCAAGATCTTATCCATTAAATAGCTTTTGATCATAACTCTAGTCTTCGGAGCCTTGGTTTTTATCAATCCGGGTGATAAAATCCATCACGAGCCCTAAAAATTAGATTACCAAGTCAAGTCCCACCAAACACCTTGCATCTTGAACTAGGGCTGCGGCCCAACCCCTTAAGGGTCGCGACTTGTCTCAAAAGAGAGGCTAAACGCCTCCCTGGAAACACACACGGGCCGCGACATGCTTGGCCAAGTACCGCAGTGCGCCCTTAGATCAGTGGCCTCCTTAGGCCTAGCATGCACATGGGCCGCGGCATGCCCCTCCTAGGGCCGCGACCCTCACCTCCTAACCCAGAAAACCACCATTTTCCCCTACATTTCCTTCGATCCAATCCCTCTAAAATCATCCCAACTCAACACCCAAACCCAAAATCAAGCTTGAGCCTCCCTGCTACATCATCTAAGCTCCACAACATGTCCAACACAGTCTTATAAACTCAACCCACATCAAAATTTAACTCATAACTCTGGTTCACATGCAACTTACAACTCTAGCTATAATTCTACTGCAACTCAAGAGATTTTAGAGTTAGACCCCCTTACCTCAGCTGATGAATTCATGTTGCCACTAGCACCTCAACCTCCGATGCTCACCTCTTCCAAGTTCCAAGCCTCAAGCTCCCAAAATTCCAGCTCCAATTCCTCAATTTTTGACTGGTTTTCCTCCAAAATATCACTAAGTCTCCAAGTGTAGAAGAGAAACAGAGTGAGGGAGAGGTAATGGGTCGGTTTAGAGAGTTCCAAATAATTCTAGGAATTCTAACCACAAATATATCTCCAAATATTTATTTCCATAACCCGATAACCCCATAAAATGTCTAATAACCAAAATACCCCTCAAATCGACCCGAGTCAGATTTTCGACCCTATACGCCCTGGTTTTCCCACGGGATGATTAGCATGCCGAGCTGCGGACTAATCATGGTTAGTCCATGAACATCCCCAAGACCGAAGCTACTGTCTTGAAGTCGTATCTCCTTAGCTCGAGCAATCCCCAAGGACTCGCCAAGACTGTCCAAGACTGGAGCAAGGAATCTGAAGGTCGAAGGTCGGGTCAGGTGTGCAGATCGTGTCACGAGCTAGATATGGAGGCTATGACCTTTTGTAAAGTCAACACACGCAAGATAAATGTGCATATATCTGACATCACGTGTCCGATATCTCCCTGACTTCTCGGACACGCAGCAGGAATGTGCGTATTCAGACACCCACGGCTGGGTTGGGCCGTGCGGCCCATTATCTCCTTACCTATCGATTTGACCACACTTATGTGTCAGGTTTAGGAATTAATCATGAATGTCACAGAGTTGATATGACAAATAAGAAGGTCACGGGATGACATCCTTGCCAACTTCCAGGTGCCTTCTCCTATAAATATGGAGACCCTGGGAGTTGATAATGGTTGGAAAAAATAGTCTCAGGAAAGATACATACACTTTGTAACCAAATACCCAGAATACATCAATAATATTGACTAGTGGAGTAGAAGGATTTTAACCTTTGAACCACTTAAAAAATGTGTCTTGAGTCACCTATTTCATTCTCTATGATCTTATACTTATTTCGGTTCACTTTTAGCACTAATCCTATTCTCTCCTTCTATTAATTACCTGTTGCCGAAGAACTGCGTCAACAGTTTGGTGCTTTCATTGAGAGCAAGTTCGATTAGTGCTGCTGCAAACATCCAACTATGGTGACTACTCGATCCAGGCATGGCAACAAAACAGAGCAACATGATGGGCAGGAGGCTCACCATATTGCCATCCCTAATGAACAAATTCCTGAAGTCCAGCATCGGCCAAGAAAGCAGCCGGCGGGCCAAGACGATACTGGTAGTTCGGCGCCCCGGCCACCTAATCTGAACCCGTGTTATTATACGGCGGTGGAGATGGAGAATGCTCAACTGAGGAGCCAGTTAGCGACTGCTGGTCAGAAAATCCAGGATATCCTAGCCCGACTACCCCCTCTCATAACCAACGTTAACGTTGGAGAGAGGCAAGGTGAGGCTCCTAAGTCTTGCCAGGGTAATCGGTCCAGGCATAGCCGTTCGGATAGACTTCCAGCAGCCAACTCCACCCCTTCATCGCACCACCAAGAGGCAAACTTCGGGGAAATGCCTGGGACCGGACAACAGCAATACAGCCGTTCGGTTAGGACGTCAACTCATAGCTCTCAACCATCCTCGAGGACGCCCAGGGGAGCGCAAGGAAATTCCCGAAGGAGATTCGGGCAGGGTCTGCAACGACGGCCTGTCCCCGAAGACCGTCCTACGCCTCGTCCAGATCGCCCGGCGCGGGACCAGCAAGTTGGCAGGGATGAAAGGCCCCCACCAAACTTGATCCGTTCAGACAGAACTAGGATCGCCTCCCCAGTCAGGCATCCTCCTTCTCCAATCAGATATCTGTCTCCTCCTCGACCGTCCGAGACATCCCAGCATATGGGAGTAGTAGGAGAAACCTGCCATTAACTGGACCTTCCCGGCGTAGCAGGGCGCCAGGGGAAAGCTCAGGTCGTCACCGCTAAAGGCGGACTCTAAGTCTATCCAGCAGGAGCCACTGGACCGACAGTCGCTGGAGTGATCTCTCCGGAGGAGACCTGCGTCAGCGGTTGAGTTCGGCACAAAGTCACCAGACCGCCTAGGGAGGCGACCTTCGAGATCGCCTCAACTCTCATAGAGGGGAGCGAACAGGAGGCGCCGACCAGGCTCGTTCGGGGGGGGGGGGGGGTTCTGTCCGGAGTACGTAATGGAGGGAATGTCCTAAATAACCTATCTCAGGATAAGAAGGGCAATAACCCACCTAATATGTACAATGGATCCGGAGCTGTTGAGCAGCCCCGGAATAACCAAGGATCTCCGGACCAAACCCTCGAGCGCCTGACTCAGATGGAAGAACTAATGAGGAAGCTCCTATCAGAAAAAGAAAAAGACGAATATGATTCGGGAGACGAGATGGAACTCTTCGCCCCCAACATAGCAGCGACGGCATACCCATCTGGCTTCCGTATGCCTCACTTGTCAAAGTTCAACGGGGACGGAGACCCGTCGGACCATTTGGGGATGTTCAACACCCTAAGGATGGCCCATAACATTGGCCCGGAGCTGCGATGCTTAATCTTCCCTTCCAGACTGACCGGACCTGCCAAGCAGTGGTTCAAGCAGAGTAAAAGACAGTCAATCAGCTCCTGGAAGACCTTCTCAGCTGACTTCAAAAGGGCATTCCGCGCCTCCCAGGCCGCCCGTGTCTAGGCTGATTCCTTAGCTGATGTGAGGCAGCAGCCTGGTGAGACACTGAAGGCCTACCTGAGCAGATTCGCGAACTTCGCTGCCCGAGCTAGGGACGCGGATGAAAGCTCCAAGCTCATGGCCATGAGAACCGGAATCCTTGTTGGAGGAGATCTCTGGAAGGATATACAAAATAAGGGAGTCACTTCGGTCAACGAATTCCTTAACAGAGCCCAAGAATGGGTAAACTTGGAAGAAGCCGAAGCCTCGGCCGCGGGAACCAGCCAGGTTCCCGAGCAGCTAGTTGGAGTGGGGATGGAGGTCGTGGTAGCAACCCCAAATGTCACACAGAACAACCAACCCGGTGGAGGCAAAAGAAAGGGAAACGACGAAAACAGTCAGCACGGCCAAAAGAAGAATAAGTCTGTAGACAAGTTTAAGCCCGTGTTCGCGACGTATACCGAGCTCACCCAGTCCAGGGAAAGTATCTTCCTGGCCAACTCTACTCGGGTCCCCTGGAAGAGGCCGGAACCATTAAAACACCACAAGGGAAAGAGAGACACTTCAAAATTCTATCGTTTTCATAACGACGTCGGCCACAATACCGACGATTGCAGGCATCTCAAAGATGAGATCGAGACTCTCATCCGAGCAGGCCCCTTGGCTCAATACTCACGGAACAGGGTCCCAGTGAGTCGACCCGCTCCAGAAGTCCCAGCCAGTCAGCCCGGGCCTCGGGTAGATCAGGACGTCCCTCCTCCCGTGGTCGGAGGAGAGATATCCACCATCTCTGGAGGACCGCACATGGCTGGCACGAGCAGAGGTGCCCAGAAGAGATACGTGAATGAACTAAAGGCTCACAACAGAGTGGAGTTCATCCCGGAGCAGCGTCAGTCAAAACAACAGCGATTAGAGAAGCAACCGATCACTTTTACGGAGGAAGACGCGGGCCATGTCCAGTTCCCTCATAATGATCCCTTGGTTGTAACAGTCTAGCTCGCCAATCAGAAAGTAAGGAGAGTGTTGGTAGACAATGGAAGCTCGGTGAACCTCCTATTCCGATCCACCTTAGAAAAGATGGGTTTGACCGTCGCCGAGCTAAAGGCGACCTCCATGATGCTGTATGGTTTTTCGAGAGAAGGATCGGCAGCGATAGGGACGATCGAGCTGGTGATCACCCTAGGAGAAGAGTCTCGGACAGTCTCCAAACTACTCGAGTTCGTGGTCATTGACTGCTCCGGTGCCTACAACACCATTTTGGGGAGGCCTACGCTCATAGCTTTCGAGGCTATCACTTCCATTCGCCCCCTCGCCATGAAGTTCCCTACTTCAACAGGAATCTGCACTATCCAGGGCGATCAGCTCGCTGCCAGGGAATGCTACAGCATTTCCATGAAGGGAAAGTTTAAACCCGGGCAGCTGGCAACGGCCATTCAGGCCGAAGAGGAGTCTCAGGGACCCTTGGCAGATCCTTAGATTGAAAAACATCAGAGCGCCGAAGAGGAAAAGGTCGCCTTGAGTGAGGACATTGATCCCCGAGTAGGCGAAGACAGATCCGAGCTCCAGGCTGTTGAGGAGCTCGAGGAGGTGAGCCTCGATCCGCAAAATCCTTCACGGACGATCAAGCTCGGGAAAAACCTCTGTAGCAAGAGAAAGGCGGAGCTGACTGCGTTCCTGCAGAATAACTTGGATGTATTTGCCTGGTCCCACGAGGACATGGTGGGAATTAGCCCGAGTGTCATTATGCACATGCTCCATCTGGATAAAAGCGTTCCTGCCAAGTCTCAGAAGCAAAGACGTTTAGGAACAACCCGAGCTGAAGCCCTTGAAGAAGAAGTGACCCGGCTCAAAAAGTGTGGCTTTATTCGTGAAGACAAATTTCCAATTTGGGTCGCCAACCCTGTGCTAGTTCCAAAGCCCAACGGGAAATGGCGGACCTGCATTGACTTCTCCGACCTAAATAAAGCCTGCCCCAAGGATTGTTTTCCATTGCCAAGGATCGATCAGCTGGTGGATGCCACGGCGGGGCACGAGCTCCTGTCCTTTATGGACGCGTACTCAGGCTACAATCAGATCGCGATGAATCCGGCAGACCAGGAACACACCAGCTTCATGACCCCGACTAATGTCTATTGCCACAAGGTCATGTCGTTTGGTCTGAAGAATGCCGGAGCTACCTACCAAAGGCTAGTGAATAGAATGTTCGTGGATCAGATCGGAAAAAACATGGAAGTGTACGTTGATGACATGCTTGTCAAGTAAAAAACTGTTGACAACCATGTTTCCGACCTGGAAGAATGTTTTAACATACTATGAGAATACGACATGAGGCTCAATCCTTAGAAATGCACTTTTGGAGTCGCATCAGGGAAATTCCTAGGATTCATAGTCAATACACGAGGAATCGAGGCAAACCCCGACAAGATCAGGTCACTGCTTGAGCTTCCTTCCCCCAGGTCGCGGAAAGATGTCCAAGGCCTCACAGGAAGAGTGGAAGCACTCAATCGGTTCATTTCCAAGTCAACCGATAAGTGTTTTCCCTTCTACAACCTGCTCCGTGGAAACAAGAAGTTTGAATGGACAGTAGAATGCGAAAGCGCATTCCTCGACCTGAAGGCACATCTGGCTGAACCGCCTCTGCTATCCAAGCCCAAGGCAGGAGAGCCTCTTTTCCTCTACCTGGCCGTCACTGAGGACGCAGCTAGCGCCGTACTAGTACGAGAAGAAGACCAAGTTCAGAAGCCAGTTTACTACATCAGCAAGAGACTCCTCGGGGCAGAATCACGATACCCACTGATGGAAAAATTGGCGTTCTGCCTGATCACGACCTCACGAAAGCTCAGGCCGTACTTCCAATCTCACTCAGTACACGTCATGACCGATCAGCCTCTAAGGCAGGTTTTGCAAAAGCCTGAGGCGTCGGGACGTTTGTTAAAGTGGGCAGTCGAACTCAGTCAGTTCGAGATTTTTTACACTCCACGAACTGCTATAAAAAGTCAGGCCTTGGCCGACTTTGTGGCAGAGTGCACGGGATTCCAGGAGGATCCATCAGAAGGCTCTCCCTAGATCGCCTCGCCCCATTCGTTGTGGAAGATCTTTGTGGATGGTTCATCCAACGAGAAAGGCTCCGGGGCCGGAATCATCCTGATATACCCCGAGGGACATAGATTCCACTCAGTGCTAAGGTTTGGGTTCAAGGCGTCTAACAACGAGGCCGAGTACGAGGCTTTGTTGGCTGGGCTGAGGATAGCCAATGAGTTAAAGGCGAGCTCCGTCCAGTGCTTCAGTGACTCCCAACTCATGGTAAACCAGGTTCTGGGCGAATATCAGGTGCAGGGACCTAAGATGGCTGCCTATTTGGCGAAGGTAAAGGCTGAGCTGTCCGCATTTGAGCAAGGATCGATCGAACAGATACCTCGAGAACAGAACGCCAATGCAGATGCTCTTTCCAAGCTCGCCACCTCAGGAGAGACAGAGACCCTGGGGTTGGTGCCAATAGAATTCTTGGAAAAACCAAGTATAGAAGGATATCGGGCAGAGGTCGAGATGATTGACGCTACGCCGACCTGGATGACCCCCATTCTTGAATATCTTGTCGAGGGCAAGCTGCCTGAAGGACGTAATGACGCACGGCGAGTCCTTTATCAAGCTCCGAGATATACTGTGGTCGATGGGGTTTTGTACCGACGTGGGCATTCCCTACCTCTCCTTCGGTGCGTTCTTTCGAGTGAAGCGGAGGCCATCCTGCAGGAAATTCACGAAGGATTCTGCGAAGACCACACTGGGGGGCAAAGCTTGGCCTTAAAGGTTCTCAGGCAAGGTTATTACTGGCCGGATCTGTCCAAAGACTCGATCTCATATGTGAAAAAGTGCGACAAGTGCCAGCGATTCGCTGCAGTTGCCCGAGCTCCTCCAGTCGAGCTGAAAATGATCTCGGCCCCTTGGCCTTTTGTCGTTTGGGGAATAGACTTAGTAGGTGCCCTGCCCACTGGAAAGGGCGGGGTCCGTTACGCCATGGTAGCCATCGACTACTTCACTAAATGGGCCGAGGCAGAGCCGTTGGCAACAATCACGTCTAAAAAGGTGCTTGACTTCGTGGTAAAAAGCATCATCTGTCGATTCGGCCTGCCGAAGAAGATCGTCTCAGATAACGGCACTCAGTTCGACAGCGACCTATTCACCGAGTATTGTGAAAGGCACGGAATTGTGAAAAGTTTTTCCTCCGTGGCCTATCCTCAGGCCAATGGCCAGGTCGAAGCTGTCAACAAGACCCTCAAGGCGAGCCTCAAGAAAAGATTAGATGAAGCGAAGGGGGTCTGGCCAGAACAGCTCCCCCAGGTCCTATGGGCATACCAGACCTCGCATCGGACTCCTACGGGTCATACTCCTTTCTCCCTAACCTTCGGGAGTGAAGCGGTCCTCCCAGTGGAAGTTAAGGTTCTGTCGCATAGAGTCCAGTCCTACGACCAAGATCGGAACCATGAGCTCCTACGCCATTCCCTTGACCTAGTTGATGAAAGGTGAGAGGATTCGCAACTCCAGCTCGCCCATTATCAGCAGAAGATCACTCGCTACTTTAACACCAAAGTCAGAAAACGTGCCTTTAGCATTGGCGACTTAGTCCTAAGAAGAGTTTTCCTGGCCGGGAAAGATCCCAAAGATGGGGTCTTGGGACCGAATTGGGAAGGACCCTACCAGGTCATCGAAGTCATTAAAGAGGGAACCTATAAGTTAGCTCGACTTGATGGAGGGGCGGTCCCGCGAACTTGGAACGCCATCCACTTAAAGAGATATTATCAGTAATCCACTTGTAAGGCCTGGAAGGCCACTTTTTATGTATTAATAAAAATCAGCTTTTTACGCATATTTGCAAGTGTAATCTTAAAGTAACCACGAAATACCCTTTCCCAGTTACTTGGGGGGCATATGGTACCTGGATATAACCAGGTCTCCTTAACGTCTTAGATGTTGACTCTTGTCTATGGATCGTTGTTCTTCTTAAAGAGCTCGAGATATGGATAAGGGTTAACGCTAACTAAGTTTTCTAAATAAGTTCCTGGTTTTAACCGGGTCATAAAACTTAGAAGTTAATGTAAATCTATTTTTTGTTGTTCTTCTTAAAGAGCTCAAGATATAGATAAAAGTTAACACGAACTAAGTTTTCTAAATAAGTTCCTGGTTTTAACCGGGTCATAAAACTTAGAAGTTAATGTAAATCTATTTTTCGTTGTTCTTCTTAAAGAGCTCGAGATATGGATAAAAGTTAACATGAACTAAGTTTTCTAAATAAGTTCCTGGTTTTAACCGGGTCATAAAACTTAGAAGTTAATGTAAATCTATTTTTCGTTGTTCTTCTTAAAGAGCTCGAGATATGGATAAAAGTTAACACGAACTAAGTTTTCTAAATAAGTTCCTGGTTTTAACCGGGTTATAAAACTTAGAAGTTGACTTAAATCTATTTATTGTTGTTCTTTTTAAAGAGCTCGAGATATGGATAGCGGTTAACGCGAACTAAGTTTTTCAAAAAAAATATATATGTGTATTGTAGCCAAAAGCATAAAAAAAAAAAAAAAAACGTATGTTAAAGGCGTCAGAACAAATTGTCTCGAGGTGAAAACACCTTATGCAATGGTTACATAAAATACTTAAAAATATTCAAAGGCAAAAAAGGAAAAAGCGCCCTAAGCCCCATCGGTTGGCCCCTTGGAGGTCGCTGTCTCACCCTGCTCCGCCGCACCAGAGCCTTCCCCAGTCTCCGAAGGCGGCACCTCTTTGTCAAGGCGAGCTTGGAACTTCACCAGCAAGCGCGCCCAGAGACTCGGTGGCATGAAAGAGAAGTCAGCCTCCGGATTGTAGACCCAGCAGTGATAGAGCAGATCCTGCATGGACTGCTCCGAGGTGGTCCGTTCGGCCTCCAGGGCGGCCTGGATCTCAGTCTTCGCTGCCTCGAGATCTGTCCGCGAGGTGGCAAGGGAGGTCTCGAGCTCTTGGACCTTCTAGCGGGTCTTCTCCAACTCGGCCTTCGAGGTCGCCAAGGCATCTTTAGTCACCTTAGCCTCCTGAAGAGTGGTCTGATGCTCGGTCCTCATGTCCTCGAGCTGAGTTCTAGCCCTGGTGATGCTCCGGTGAAGGGCGACGACACCCTGCGAGAAATGAAAGATAAATTGGCTCAGAGGAAAAATACGACAGAGTGTAGTGGTAAAAGCTATAAAAGAATAGGACAGCTTACCGTTAGGGTCATGCTCATTGAAGAATCCATTACATCAACCGGGCTCATTGTCTCAATAGCCCAGAGTTCCTTCTCGGTAAACTTATAGATATGGCTAACAGCGTAGTTCGCCGATTCGTACACCATTCCCCGGAAGGCCTCTGGGATCTCTCCAGGTTCTGGGGATTGACGGGGATACGTACATCGGAGGACACCACAGCCGGAGTCCCGATCTCCATTCCTACATCCTGGGTGGCGGCTGGAGCTCGCTGAGGTGGTGGAGGCATTTGTCCTGCTCCGGCAGCAGGAAGAATCGCCCCCGCGACCTGGGCTGGCGGAGTTTTCTCCTTCTCCTTTGTCGGAGATTTGGTGGAGACCCCAGCAGTGCTCTTGGACCCCCGGAGCCTTTTCAGCCATGGCCCGGCTGGGGGGTTCCCCCCGAAGACTACGCCCCGCAAGCTGTCCTCAGGCTGAGACATCTCTTCTGTCAAAACCAAAAGACATGGTTAGTACGAGTTAGCAATCATATAGAAAAGGACAAAGGGTTAAAGGTAAAAAGTATGCGAATACTAGGGGAACCCTACCCCCCGAGCTGGAAGAACCTAAGATGATTATTTCCCGAACTGGCGCAAGTTCTGGGTCCAGTTCTGACTCAGGGCTAGATTCTTCTACATACTGCCTAAGCCCCGGAACATAGATACCCCTCTGGAGTGATGGCCATGTGCATAGGTTGGTCCCATACTCCTCGAATAGGATCGACCTAAAGGCTAGGGTGTTATCTACTACTACGGTACCCCTAGGCCGGCTCTCTTGGTGATCCAGCACGAGCCGGTCGACACAATGGAGCAGGAGTGTGTTCAGGTCCGGATTGCTTCTATGATGATGGACGAGCTGCCCAGGATTGAACCTAACCAGCCGGGGGTCTGCAGCGGCCCTATCTAGACTCTTAAACAAGTAAGGGTTACCTTGGCCAGAGGGACCCGCGGCTGCTCCGGATTGGATCCTCTCCTCGCCCATCCTCTGGGCGACGTCCAAGGTCCTCTTCCTGTTCCTCACAAGCGGAACTTCGTCGCCCTCGTCCTCTTCACCTTCTTCCCCCGCGATCTCCTCCACATTGATAGGTTTGGTGTCGCGGGCTGGGGGTGGCCCCGGGGCCTCTTCAGGTTCAGGGTCTGATTTGGAAAAATCAGTTTGCAGAACACCATCGTCTCGTCCGTCACGAGCACGCGATAATCCTTCTCACTGGGGGGCAAGCCCGCCAGTGTTTCATATTGGGCCCCGAGGGTCACAGATTTCTCTGTCCTCGCGAAGATGGCTGCAAGATTAATCTAAGTCAGATCGAGATACGGGAGGAGCTAAGATGACCCTTAAAATACGAGCTAAGATCTGGAAAAACTTACGAGGACGATTGAAGTAGTGGTGCTCGCAGTTCCGGAACCCAGTTGACATGAAGAACTGGTCCTTGAAGTCATTAGGGTGGCTGGGCAGCTCGATGACCGCCGCCGTATTGGGAAACCGGGTTAAATAGTAAAACCCGTCGCCTCGCCCTCGCTGGTCCGGGCTGGCTTTGAGACCGATGAAGTATAAAATGTCTGCAGGAGTGGGGACCTCCCGCTCTTGCTTCTGGAATAAGTACCTCAACCCTGCCAGCAGACGGTAGGAGTTGGGGGGGAGCTGAAATGGGGCCAACCCCACGTAGTTCAGGAAATCAGCAAAGTACTGATCCAGGGGAAGGAAGGCCCCTGCCTTAAAGTGTTCACCACTCCAGGCCGCGAACAATTCGTCGAGAGGTGCGCAGCTCCGCTCGCCCTCCGAGGTAGGTCGTGCAATAACAGAGGCTTTCCTCAGGGCGATGTTGTGAGTGAGGAAAAGTTTGTTAATCTTCGTCTGGTCGGTTATCTTTGAGACGATTCTCTCCGCCTCAAAAAATGTGTCCGGAGCCACCTCGACCTCCTTCTCCACTGCCGGCCCGAAACGGGGGATCAGGGAGCTAAGCATCACCGCCTTTCCCTTCTCCTGCTGGGAGGCCGAGCTTCCAGCGTTCTTCTAGGGGAGATTCTTCTTTGGAGCCATCTGGTCGCCTAACAAACAAAAGAAAACACTTTAGAAAAGGCGACCCAAGCAGGAGGAAGAAGCAATTATTATTTGCACGAGCTGAGGTAAGCCCAGCCCGTGGAGAGTGGAACCACTCGGTTCAATGAACACGCGCCTATACCCCCAAAAGATCCCCGATTACTCGGAATTCGTGTGTCAGGGGTATCAGAGTAGAATTTGCCTTGGAGGGAAAGTTTCAGTAGGAAGAAAATTGCAAAACCGCTTGTGAGGCGTGTTCCCTAATCTACCTGGTTTTGCACCCAAGATTCCCAAAACTCCTACCCAGAAATTTTCCCAGAAAAAGAATCCTGAAACCCATACTCCAAAGTGATTTCCTACAACAAATATACCCTAACCTAAAAAGGATGTCATCCTCCATATCCACAAAACCCAGCAAGCCCTTGCATGCGACTACAGTGAAATTTTTTACCTAAGCTACAGTAGCATGTTTTTAAAGCACACAGGGTCAAGAAACTTACAGTGTATGGCTGGGAGGTAGACGAAGGTGTTGCGTTGGTAAGAGCTTCGTCGGTGTAGTAGCTTCCAAAGCTTCGGAGAAATCCGTGCGCCTAAGCTTCTTGGACGATGAAAGTGGCAGCAACAGAGTCGAGGGTTTCGTTCTTCTGGAGTATGGAGAGGGAAGAAGAAGAAAAGTTTGGAAAATTTCGAATGAAAGGGTGGCCCATCCGTAGGGTGGCCACCCCCTTTTTATATGCGTGAAGGATCACATGTAGAGGGCCCTTGGATGGCCCTGATGAGGGATCCGAGGCCCTCCACTTGAAATACAAAACGACGGCGGGGCATAGGCTAGGCCATTTAATGCGGTTCTCGTAAGACGTACCGTCACCACCCACGATGTTCCACGTATCAGACGCCTGCGTAAAAAGTGGAATACGAAGAGTTCATGGGGAAGACCAAAAGCCCCTACTATGGTCTTATATACGACGTGGTATACCACGAGCAGGAGCTTGGGGGGAAGATGTACGCCCTGCTTTTCCCACGGGCTGATTAGCATGCCGTGCTGCGGACTAATCATGGTTAGTCCATGAACATCCCCAAGACCGAAGCTCCTGTCTTGAAGTCGTATCTCCTTAGCTCGAGCAATCCCCAAGGACTTGCCAAGACTGTCCAAGACTGGAGCAAGGAATTTGAAGGCCGAAGGTCGGGTCAGGTGTGCAGCTCGTGTCACGAGCTAGATATGGAGGCTATGACCTTTTGTAAAGTCAACACATGCAAGATAAACGTGCATATATCTGACATCACGTGTCTGATATCTCCCTGACTTCTCGGACACGCAGCAGGAACGTGCGTATTCAGACACTCATGGCTGGGTTGGGCCGTGCGGCCCATTATCTCCTTACCTATCGATTTGACCACACTTATGTGTCAGGTTTAGGAATTAATCATAAATGTCACAGAGTTGATATGACAAATAAGAAGGTCACGGGATGACATCCTTGCCAACTTCCAGGTGCCTTCTCCTATAAATATGGAGACCCTGGGAGTTGATAAGGGTTGGAAAAAATAGTCTCAGGAAAGATACATACACTTTGTAACCAAATACCCAGAATACATCAATAATATTGACTAGTGGAGTAGAAGGATTTTAACCTTGGAACCACTTAAAAAACGTGTCTTGAGTCACCTATTTCATTCTCTAAGATCTTATACTTATTTCGGTTCACTTTTAGCACTAATCCTTTTCTCTCCTTCTCTTAATTACCTGTTGCCGAAGAACCGCGTCAACAGACCCCATTGTGACTTTCTAGCTAACCGCTCCCTAGAACTGTCTCGGATCATGCAACACAGATATATCACAATTATCATATTTATACCCTTAACAGGCTAAAATTACAATCATGCCCCTAATAACCAGACAGGGCCCACATGCACATTTAATTCCCCTAAACATGCATCACTAATCACATATTCACACGAATTCACATATTATATCAATAATTCACTTATTGCCCTCCGGGCATGCTAATCAAGGCCCTAAGACTTATTAGAAAATTTGGGTCGTTACAACTATCCCCTCCTTACAGAAATTTCGTCCTCAAAATTACCTGAATAACTCGGGATACCGCTCCCGTATCTATGATTCTAACTCCCATGTCGCCTCCTCGACCTTCCTGTTCCTCCACACCAATTTCACCAAGGCGATGGTCTTGTTCCGCAAGACTTTGTCCTTCCGGTCGAGAATCTGAACTAGTTTTTCCTCGTAAGACAAATCTTGATCCAGCTCCAAATTCTCATAACTCAGAACATGCGTCGAATCAGATACATACTTCCAAGGCATGGACATGTGAAACACATCATGAACCCCTGATAAGGCTGGAGGCATCGCCAATCTGTAAGCTACCTCTCCAACCCGCTCCAGAATCTCAAAGGGGCCAACAAATCTAGGGCTCAGCTTGCCCCGAACACCAAATCGTCTCACTCCCTTCAAAGGCGAAACTCTAAGGAACACATGGTCACCAACCTGATACTCCACGCTCCTGCGTTTCAGATCTGAATAACTCTTTTGGTGACTCTAGGAGACGAGCATTCGAGCTCTAATCTTCTCAACTGCCTCATTGGTCCTCTGAACCACCTCAGGACCTAAATACTTCCTCTCACTGGTCTCATCCCAATGGATAGGTGATCTGAACTTCCTCCCATAAAGCATCTCATACGGAGCCACTCCGATAGTCGCCTGATTACTGTTGTTGTATGAAAAATCAATCAAAGGAAGATACTTACTCCAAGATCCCCCAAAATCTAGCACACAGGCTCGCAGCATATCCTCTAGTATTTGAATCATCCTCTTAGTCTGACCATCTATCTGAGGATGGTAAGCGATACTAAACCGTAACTGTGTGCCCATAGCCTTCTGAAGACTTTCCCAGAACTTGGAAGTGAAGGTGGGGTCCCTGTTGGATACTATCGACCGCGGAGCCCCATGCAGTCGAACAATCTCCTTCACATATAGCTCCACAGTATAAGTCATCCTGACTAGTAAAAAGTGGGCGGACTTGGTGTACCTATCAACAAAAACCCACAGGGAATCATGCTATCCCACAGTCTTCGGCAACCCAACCACGAAGTCCATGGCGACATCTTCCCACTTCCACTCCGGAATCCCTAGAGGCTGCACCAGCCCTGCTGGCCTCTGATGTTCAGCCTTGACCTACTGACAAATTAAGCACTTGGCCACATAATCCACCACATCCCTCTTCATGCTTGACCACCAATACAAAGCTCTCAGATCCTGGTACATCTTCATCGTACCCGGATGTAAGGAATATGGAGTGGTATGCAGTTCATCCAAAATCTCTCACCGGATATCTAAATTCATCGGAACACAGATTCGACCCTTATACTTCAGTAATCCATCTCCGAGATAGAAAAGTCCTTAGCCGCTCCGACTAAGACATTCTCCCTGTAACCCCTCAACTGGGAATCATTCCCCTGTGCCTCCTTGATCCTCTCAAGGAGCGTAGACTGCAGAGTGATGTTGGCTAATCGACCAACCACCAACTCTATTCCTGCTCTGGTCATCTCCTCCGCTATCTTACTGGATATCTGCCTTGAACTGTACAACTGTCCTGGGCCCTTCCGACTCAATGCATCAGCCACTACATTAGCCTTCCAAGGATGGTATAGGATATTACAATCATAATCCTTAACCAACTCCAACCACCATCTCTAGCACATATTCAGATCCTTCTGAGTAAAAAAAGTACTTCAAACTCTTATGGTCGGTGTATATCTCGCACTTCTCACCATATAGATAATGTCTCCAAATCTTAAGTGCGAACACCACCGCTGCCAATTCTAGATCATGCGTGGGATATCTCTACTTATACTTCTTTAACTGTCTCGATGCGTAGGCTATCACTTTCCTATCTTGCATCAACACACACCCTAAACCCTGTCTGGAAGCATCACAATAAACCACGAACTTCTCATTGCCCATCGGCAAACTCAACACTGGTGCGGTGATCAGTCATCGCTTCAACTCTTTAAAACTGTTCTCACATCTCTCTGTCCAAACATATTTCGTCTTCTTCTTCGTCAACTCTGTCAACGGTGTAGCTATTTTGGAGAACCCCTCAACAAACTGCCGATAATACCCTGCCAATCCTAGAAAAATCCTCACTTCAGGAACACTGCTCGGTCTAGGTCAGTCTCTCACTGCCTCAATCTTACTTGGGTCAACCAGAATCCCCTCCTTACTGACGATATGGCCCAGAAATGTAACTTGTTGTAACCAGAACTCGCACTTGCTGAACTTAGCATATAACCTATGCTCTCTGAACCGCTGTAATAGCAAACGTAAATGCTGCTCATGCTCTGTCTTTGACTGAGAGTACACCAGAATGTCGTCGATGAACACAATTATGAACTTGTCTAAATAATCCTTAAAGACCCTATTCATCATGTCCATAAAAGTTGCTGGGGCATTGGTTAATCAAAAGGACATAACTAGAAATTCATAGTGTCCATACCTCGTGCGAAAAGCGATCTTTGGTATGTCCTCCTCTTTGATCCTTAACTGATGGTAACCTGACCGGAGATCTAACTTAGAAAACACCGTCTTTCCCTGCAGCTGGTCAAATAAATCATCAATCCTAGGCAGTGGGTACTTATTCTTGATGGTCAACTTGTTCAGCTCCCTGTAGTCAATACACATCCTAATATATCCATCCTTCTTCTTGACAAACAACACTGGAGCCCCCCATGGCGAGAAACTCGGTCTGATGAACCCTAGATCCAGTAACTCCTGCAACTGAATCTTCAACTCCTTCAACTCCACTGGAGCCATTCGGTAAGGTGTCCTAGATACTGGCTCCGCTCATGGTACCAACTTTATAACAAAATCAATCTCCCGTTGCGGCGGCAGCCCTGGCAGATCTACTGCAAATAAGTCTGGGAACTCACATAGTAATATGGTCTCCCCCGGTCCAACCGACACAACCTTAGAGGTATTCACAACACTCGCTAGGAATCCTATGCAACCTCCCTGCATTAGGTCCCTAGCCTTCAATGCTGAAATCATGGGTACCCGCGGCCCACTAGCTGTTCCCACAAATACATAGGGTACCTCCCCTTCTGGTTCAAAAGTCACCATCCTGCTCTTGCAGTCGATTTTTGCTCCATACTTCGATAACCAATCCATCCCTAGGATTACATTGAAGTCATCCATCGCAAGTTCAATCAGATCAACAAACAATTCCCTACCATCTACCTCTACTGGTAAATCTCTAATCCACCTGCTAGAGACTACCAGTTCCCTAGTCGTCAAGAAAGTTTGAAAACCCTAGCATACAGAACACTAGGTCTACACAGCTGATCTATCACTCTAGCAGACACAAATGAATGAGTAGCTCCCGAATCAAACAATGCAATATAAGAAGAACCAACACTAGAGATCTGACCTGTCAAAACTGAGGGGCTAGCTTCTGCCTCCATCTGAGTCAAAGTAAACACCTTGGCATGAGCGAAATTGTCGCCCTACTTTGGCTCCTCCTTCCTGGCTTATGGGAAGTCCTTCTTCAGATGATTAGCACTCCCACAGAAAAAGC
Source organism: Humulus lupulus (assembly GCF_963169125.1). Taxonomy (NCBI): domain Eukaryota; kingdom Viridiplantae; phylum Streptophyta; class Magnoliopsida; order Rosales; family Cannabaceae; genus Humulus; species Humulus lupulus. The sequence goes on from NC_084801.1 coordinate 69,973,407, forward strand.
ATGCCCTAATCCTGCACTCACCCTGATGTCATCGTCTCCACCGAGGACACACTGGGAAACTCCTCCAGTTGTCACCTCCGCCCTAACGGCCACTAAAACCACCATGTGCCCTCCATTCTGAACTGGGAGGAACAAAGGAATCTGGGGCCTTCCTCTTCTGCTCACTGAAGCCACTACCCCGACTGGATCTAATAGAAGGAGGCACTGTCCTATTGGCATCGCACCTAACAACGCTCTCTCTCCAAATCTGGTCCTCGACCCCCTCAGCTGTAAGGGCCTTGTCTACAACCTGAGCGTAGGTAGTAGTCTCTTGATCCAAGGTGATCTTCACATCACAGGCGATCATAACATTCAATCCCTGTACGAATCTGTCTCTTCTTCCCACATCTGTCGGCACTAAATCTGGTGTAAACTTCGCCAATCGGTCAAATTTTAGAGCATATTCTGCCACGGTCATCCGATTCTGAGTCAGGTTGATAAACTCTTCAACCTTCGCAGCTTGGACTGTAACACTATAATATTTCTCATTGAAGATGTTCCTAAACTCTTCCCAGGTCATAACTGCCACATTTCTCCTCTGAACTACTACATCCCGCCAGATGTGGGCATCCTCTCTGAACACGTAGCTTGCACAAGCTACCCTCTCATTTCCCTTAACCCTCATAAAATCAAGAATAGATGAAATCATATTCATCCACTGCTCTGCCCGTAGTGGGTCTGCTCCACCCTCAAAGGTGGGAGGATGCTGTTTTCTGAACCGCTCATATAAGGGTTCCCACCTGTTTTCCACAACAGATTAAACTGGCATTGGTGCCACAACCTACTGGACTGGCAACCCAGTGACCTATGGAGGGGCCTGTTGCCTCAACTAGCGGAGTTCTTCTTCTGTTCGTTACAGTCTTGCTTCCATTTTGGCAAACATCTGCTGCCAATTCTGCGGGGCGGGTGGAGGGTCCTGACCCTGGTTGTCATCCTTGGCCCAACTGCTGTGTAGTCTAGATGATTGCCGAGGCATCTCAACAAATATGCCTGTAATCAATGATGTCGCTCATCAGGCATAATAACAATATCCAACCACCTCCCAATCACATCAGTCAACCATGAGCAACAAGCCACATAACACACATTTAGCATATAACACACAACGGGCCATGCCCTGACATCATCCATACATTAAATCATTCATCATGCTGTATATGAAGAAGGCAGGCAAACATGGCTTTTAAGCACATATTTCAACATATAAGTTAATCATACCAACCAACCCCGAGTCAAGTTTGCCACTGACAGCGAGCGTACACCTTGGCTCGCTCTGATACTAAGTTGTAATGCCTTATTGCCTTAGAGCCGTTACTAAGTGAGTTTAAAATGTGCAATTAACTCGCTAATCGAGATTTTAGAACAAAAGTGTAATTATATCATAACCAGATTCGTAAACTCGAGAATAAACCTTTTGATAACTCTATGGTATAGAGTTATTTTTATTAACTTTAAACTTGATTTTTCGTGAAAAGAGTAATGAATGTGATGTTGTTTGTAAGTTTGATTAGTTTTTATCTTTCTTTTCTAGTTAGTGTACTAATTTAGGAGTCTTTTAGGTTGTTAGTGTTAAATGTAATTAATTAATTAATTCTGTTTGTTTTGTTGTTTAGGAAAGGAATTTTTGAAGTGCTAAGGGAAAGAAAGGAATTCGAGACCAAAGTGAACACTAAAGCTGGAAATGTTTCTATTTTGCTGGAGAACAAAATGCTATAGCATTTCTGGGTACGAGGAAATGACGTGGACAAAATACCCGCAGGAATTTCTACATCTAATTCAGCGCCTATGTGGCAATCACTTAAAATTATGTCAGCTGGCTGAGGTGGATTGGACTAGTAGACCAAAGAGAAGAAAGTGGGCTTTCTAATTAGGGTAAAGGAAAAATTGTACCCTAGGGAGGAAGTAAGGAAGGACAGCCGAATAGAGAAATAGAGGAGGACATTAACTCAGCTGAAAAAAGGAGAGAAGCAATATTACAGAGAGATATACACAGAAGAACCTAGTATTCAAAAGAGGATATCCATGAGAATAGAAGGAGGAGGACGATAGCATACTTTGATTTTACTTCTTCTCTTTCTTCTATCTTTTCCTTTTCTGTAGTATATACTCTTAATTCTACATTTTGTGAAACTGAAGTATTAGTTATGGATGAACAAACTCTGTTTTGGATTGTAATCACTGGTTTGAACATGAGCTAAATCTTTTGAGACTTGGAAGGCTATGAACCCCTATGCTTGTGATTGATTAATGTGAATGCAGGAGTTTAGCAATTTTGCCTTTGTTCATTCAAGTGAGCTTATTGTTATTTAATTGTTATTAATTGGCCATGAGTAACAATTTGCTAAGCTAGATTAGGTTCTGGAAAGGGCTAAATCTAGTGGATATAACTTGGATGATGCAAGAGAATTTCCATGTTTAGGTTGTTCTTAGTAAGTAAGATAGGAATATTTTACTACCTTGCATAACTTGAGAATTGGTGTTTAATTGTTGTTCTGCAACCTGATTAAATATAGGAATATATTCAATTAAGTAGTAGAACTTAATCAGTGAGTTTTGGAAAACCCTCACGAGCATATCTAGACTTCTGTTAACTCTGTGCAACTTTGCTGAACGAATGCTGTAACAACTGGGCAGATAAAACATAGGGGGGATTTAGCTATTTAAGTCTATCATTCCATAGATACTTTTTCTTGCAATTATTTTTCCAACTATTGTAGCCACATTTTAAGCAGGTTTTATTTACAGTCATTTAAATTTAGATTCATCACTCAATCATTCCCATATTTTCCATTTATTTTAAGTTGTTAATTAGTTGGTTTTACATTGAATTTTGTTTGCAATCCCTGTGGAGACGATCTTACTTATCATTATATTACTTGTGTGATTGCGTATACTTGCGTATATTAATTTTCACAACACCTTTCATTAAAAATTATAAAACATTCAACACTTGGGATCCCAAAAACATTGTTTAGAAATATTTACAACTCAAAATATAACCAAAGTCGACTAAAGACAAAATTCAAGTTTTGTACAATCATCTCCTAGAAACACCCCTGGCTGTAGCAGTCAGACAAACCAAACATGTACGCGCCGCTTGTCACGCTCGCCATACTCAAGGTTGATCGACTTTCCCTTTGCCTTTACCTGCACCATAGAGCACCCGTGAGCCGAAGCCCAGCAAGAAAACCCTCACAAGAAGATAATAAATGCATATCAAACACTTAATATAAAATAAAGCCAACACCTAGTCATACATGTATGGCTATGCCATCCCAGACGCTTTACCAGGCCCTGGGTTCGCAGTCTATACTTGTAACGACCCAAATCCGCTATTAAGGCTTAAGGGCCTTGATTAGCGTGCCAGGAGGGCATGATGGGATTTATGTGTGATTTTAATTATTTAAATGCATGGTTATGATTTGAAGCATGTTATATGACTATTTGTTTATCTGAGATGCATGACTATGTAAGTTAGTGTGCATGTAGGCCCGGATCGTGTTAGAAGGGCATAATTGTAATTTTGGCCATGATGGGGCGTAACTGTATTGATATGTGTTGATTGTTGAGGCCACAGTGGTATGTGGATGTATCTGTGCTTTGTGACTCGAGGCGATCCCAGTGAGCAGGCTAGCGGAAAGTGTTGACAGGAATTTATACCCAGCTCGGGGCGAGCCTGGGGGTATGAGCAGGAATTCAGAGAAATAGAATGAGATTTATTTTGATGATGGGGGATAATTATTTGGTGATTTATCAGGTATCGGGAAGCAACGGGAAAATATTAGAGACACTTGAGGATTAGCGGGAATTGGGTGAATGACTAAAACGGCCCTATTTGGACAAATGGAATTAGAATTAATGGGAAGGGCATTTTGGTCATTTGGCTTTGAGATAGGTTAAATGAGGCTTTATACACTTAGTGGATTTTGTAGAAAAGAGTATAGGCTGAAAAGAAAGAAAGAAAAAGAAAGAAAGAAAGAGAGAAAAACAGATGGGTTTTGAAGGGATCGGTTTGGGGTTCTAGCACCTCTTCTCTTCAAATTTCTTGGGGCAAAGCTTAGTGGAGAGCAAGGATAGGCTGAGCATCAAGGATCTTGGGTTAGACTTGAAGATTTGGCAAGAACACATCAACTCTTGAGGTAAGTTCTTGAGGATTTCAGTTTTAGGGCTTACTGGTTTTGGGCTGTGTTTTTGAGCTAAATGGATGGGACTTTTGGGGAAAAACAGGTCAAGCTTTGATGATGATCAAGCTAAGGAGGCTTAGGGTTGAATCAAGGTCGAAATTGCATTATGGTATGATTTCTAAGACTTTATCTTTGTGGTTTACTTGAATTTCTGGTTTAGGGTTGTTCATGGTAGATTTTGAGTTGTTGGGTTTCTTGAGCTTGGGATTGAGTTCTTGGGATGCTTGGGATGAGTGTGAGGTGTGTATAAGTTTGTTTTTGGGCTTGGAAAAGGTTTGGGCAAGTTTGGGGTTGAATTGGTTGAAGGAAATCGCAAGATGCGATTTTCGGGTTCTGCTGGGCTGCAACTAGCGCTACAGCGCTAGTCAGGGAGCGCTGTAGCGCTAGTCCCTGTTTCTGGAGGGGTGTTCTGCTTGTAGCGCTACAGCGCCCTCTTTAGAGCGCTGTAGCGCTGCACTGTTCACAGAGGGGAATTTTTGAGTTTTGATGATGGATTTTGACCTAGGGTTCGGGGCTTGTTTCCGCCACTTTGTTTTGGGGATTTGGAACTTCCCGGGGGGCTCGGGATTGGTCCCGAGGCTAGGTATTCGGACTTGGGGTTCGGTGTTGACTTTGACCTATGTTTGTGCCTAGGTGTGCGCTAAGGCTCGGGTGGGATCGTGCTCAAGGAGTCAGGTGATTTTAACTATCGCATTGTCAGGTAAGAAAACTATAACACCCGTAGGATAGGGCGTGGGCCCATAGTATGATTGCGGGGGCGCGGCCCTATATTGCATCACATGTTAGGGTGCAGACTTAAATGAATTAATATTTGATTGCATGTTGTTGTGTTATATGATATGTGTGATTATGATGAAATGAACGGCAAGGGCCGAGTACGGCGTAGGCCGGGGCGGCCGTGGGCCGAAAGTAACACCTAGCACATGGGATGCTATATTCAGGGTGGGACCCAAGGGATACATGAGTTATCCTCGCGGTGAGAACCGATACCCCAGGGCTTTGGTAAGGGTCCTGGGGCGGCATGGCCGTGTTTGCTTAGTCTAATGATTGACTTGTTTATTTGTGGATGATCTGTTATGATAAACTGTATACATTGCATATGTTATGTTCTGCATGAGTTTTCTTGCTGGGCTTCGGCTCACGGGTGCTCTGTGTTGCAGGTAAGGGCAATAACTGAATCAACCAACCATGAGTACGGAGAGCGTGAAGCGGCGCGTACATGTTTGGCCTGCCCGACTGCTTTGGTTGGGGGTTTATTTGAAAATGGCTGTAATAATCTACGATTTTATGATTTATCGACGGTAAACTTATTTCAAGATGTAAATAGTTTTCAAACCTTATTTTGGGATCCCAAATGTTTAATAATAGAAGTTTTAATGAAATGACGCATTTTCAAAGATTACAGCCTTAACTTTTAATTAGTCACACTTTTGTTTCAAAACCTCGGTTAGCGAGTCCATTGCACACTGTTTTGTCTTAAAAACTCACTTAGTAACGGCTCTAAGGAAGTAGGGCGTTACAATACTGTATGGATATCCCAGGTATCCCTTGGGGTCTCACCCTGGCAACTCGCACTCCGCGTGCTAAACACTGCACCCGGCCCCTTGCCGTTCTCGGCCTTCGCTGTTCCCGGCCTTCGTCGTTCCATCATTTATATACACATATGATATAACTAAGCAGAAATCTAAACACATATAAATTCAATCAAAGGGTCATTCCCCGCAACACAGACATATAGGGCCGAGCCTTGCAGCTCAATCATAAGTGGCCGAGCCCTGAAACACAAGCTCTATGGGGAACATTAGTTTTCTTACCTGTGTCCCGAGCTTTCAAAGCACCGATGTCCCAAGTAAAGTTCCTTAGTCTGAGCCTCGCTGATACCTTAGTCACAATGCATTAACAATATCCACCCATCAAGATCTTATCCATTAAATAGCTTTGGATCATAACTCTAGTCTCCAGAGCCTTGGTTTTTATCAATCTGGGTGATAAAATCCATCCCGAGCCCTAACAATTAGATTCCCAAGTTAAGTCCCACCAAACACCTTGCATCTTGAACTAGGGCTGCGACCCAACCCCTTAAGGGTCGCGGCTTGCCTTGAAACAAAGGCTAAACGCCTCCCTGGAAACACACACAGGCCGCGGCATGCTTGGCCAAGCGCCGCGGTGCGCCCCTGGATCAGTGGCCTCTTCAGGCCTTGCATGCACACGGGCCGCGGCATGCCCCTCCTAGGGCCGCGACCCTTCCCTCCTAACCCAGAAAACCACCATTTTTCCCTGCATTTCCTTCGAGTCAATCCCTCTAAAATCATCGCAACTCAACACCCAAACCCAAAATTAAGCTTGAGCCTCCCTACCACATCATCTAAGCTCCACAACATGTCCAACACAGTCTTATAAACTCAACCCACAGCAAAATTTAACTCATAACTCTGGTTCACATGAAACTTACAACTCTAGCTATAATCTACTAAAACTCAAGAGATTTTAGAGTTAGACCCCTTTACCTCAACTGATGAATTCAAGTTGCCACTAGCACCTTAACCTTCAAAGCTCACCTCTTCTAAGTTCCAAGCCTCAAGCTCCCAAAATCCCAGCTCCAATTCCTAAATTTTTGACTAGTTTTCCTCCAAAATATCACTAATTCTCCAAGTGTAGAAGAGAAACAGAGTGAGGGAGAGGGAATGGGTCGGTTTAGAGAGTTCTAAATAATTCTAGGTTTTGTTTTATTCAGCTTAAGTCTATAAGGTTACCTCAAGGCTCGGGGTACCAAAAACGTCCCCGAGGGCAAAATGGTAAATTTCCCCAATATTCCCTCCTAGGCATTCTAACCTCAAATATATCTCCAAATATTTATTTCCTAACCCGATAACCCCATAAAATGTCTAATACCCAAAATACCACTCGACTCGACCCGAGTCGGATTTTCGACCCTGTTGTGACTTTCTAGCTAACCTCTCTGTAACGCCCTACTTCCTTAGAGCCGTTACTGAGTGAGTTTTTAAGACAAAACAGTGTGCAAAGAACTCGCTAACCGAGGTTTTGAAACAAAAGTGTGACTAATTAAAAGTTAAGGCTGTAATCTTAGAAAATGCGTCGTTTCATTAAAACTTCTATTATTAAACATTTGGGATCCCAAAATAAGGTTTGAAAACTAATCACGTCTTGAAATAAGGTTACAGTTTGAGAAATCATAAAATCATAGATTATTACAGCCATTTACGAATAAACCCCCAACCAAAGCAGTCGGGCAGGCCAAACATGTACGCGTCCCTTCACGCTCTCCGTACTCATGGTTGGTTGACTCAGTCATTGCCCTTACCTGCAACACAGAGCACCCGTGAGCCGAAGCCCAGCAAGAAAACTCATGCAGAACATAACATATGCAGTTTATACAGTTTATCATAACAGATAATCCACAGATAAACAAGTCAACCATTAGACTAAGCAAACACGGCCAAGCCGCCCCAGAGCCTTACCGAACCCTGGGGTATCGGTTCTCACCGCGAGGATAACTCATGTATCCCTTGGGTCCCACCCTGAATATAGCATAACACATGTATCCACCGGGCCCCGCCCTGACTATAGCATCCCATGTGCTGTGTGTTACTTTCGGCCCCACGGCCGCCCCGGCCTACGCCGTACTCGGCCCTTGCCGTTCATTTCATCATAATCACACATATAGTACATTTGAAATAATCATTCACACACATCATGATTCATTCAAGGTTAAACATTTGCACATAATACAATCTGGGGCCATGCCCTATTCTCGGGTGCTATAGTTTTCTTACCTGCATTCCGAGCCTCCTGATGTACCAAAGCCGCGAGCATGGTCCTCTAGCACGAGCCTCTCAAAGAACCTAGTCACAACACACAAGAAACATCCCTCATTACTAACCAACCCAAAACCACTTCCCGGGACCAATCCCACACTCTCGGGACTCCCAAATTCCTAAAACAGTTCATCGGAAACATCCCCCGAACCCCCGGAGCAAAAGCTAAAAAATGCAAATTTTCCCATCCTGAAAAAGGCGTAGCGCCGCGGCGCTACCCGCAAGGGCCGCGGCGCCCAGCGAAGTCAGGGAGCTCCTTGGCTGCAAACAGCCTCGCGCCGCGGCGCCCAAGAACAGGGCCGCGGCGCTCCTTCGCGAACCCAGAAAAACTGGGTTTTTCCCCTGCATTTCCTCAAGCCAAAACACTCCCAAATCAACCCAAACTCACACCCAAGCCCCAAAACCAATTCAAGACTCCAAATAAACCATCCAAAAACCCATAACATTACCAAAGACATCTAAACACCCAATCAAATCCCCAAAATCCACATCCTTGATTTCAATTTCAGAAAAATAAAAACTCAAACATCAAACTTAACCCATGCTCAAATTCTTAACCCATAACATAATCAAGCCTTAAATGAGTATAAAATTCCTTACCTCATATGGGGAATCCATCCCTAAGCTTCCTTCATCTCCTAGGTCTCCAACTTCTCCTTCTCTTCTTCTTCTTCTTCTTCTTCCTCATGCCCTAGCTTTTCCCTCTCTTTTCTCTTCTCTTCAAACTCTATCAAGACCAAAATGGTTAAGCCCCAAACCGTGTACCCCATAAAACCAGCTGCCATTTATCTAATTTCCCAGCCAAATGACCATTTTACCCCTCCTTGCCTATCCTTTCCCAACTAAACCTCAAGGGCACTTAAGTCCTTTTACTTCTCTTTCATTTCTACCATTTTCTACCTAGAACTTGTTACTCTCAGCAGTAACTAATGGTTACCCAGGTTACTAAATCTCCAATAACCATTACCCGCTAAATCTCAATTTAACCTTAAAATTCCCGAGGTACCCCTAGGCTCCTCCCGAGCCGGGTATAGAAATCCCGTTGTGACTCTGAAGTTAACTAGCTCTCTAGGACCGTCTCGGCACGTGCATCACAATAATAAAACCACACTCACGTGGTACAATTCACAAAATACAATTATCACATATCAATACCGTTATGCCAATCATGGCCACAATTACAATTATGCCCTTCTAACACGATCCGGGCCTACATGCATACTAGTAAACATAGCCATGCATCTCAGTTAAACAAATAGCCAAATAACATGCTTTAAATCATAATCACGCATTAAATTCATAAAATCACACATAAATCCCAACCTGCCCTCCTGGCACACTAATCAAGGTCCTTAAGCCTTATTAGCGAATTTGGGTCGTTACACTCTCCCTAGAACTGTCTCAGATCGTGCAACACTGATATATCACAATTATCATATTTATACCCTCAACGGGCTAAAATTATAATCATGCCCCTAATAACCAGATGGGGCCCACATGCACATTTAATTCACCTAAACATGCATCACTAATCACATATTCACACGAATTCACATATTATATCAATAATTCACTTATTGCCCTCCGGGCATGCTAATCAAGGCCCTAAGCCTTATTAGCAAATTTGGGTCGTTACACTAGCCATTTACATTAATGAGTTCCCAAAACAAAAGTTTCTAGTTTGATCATTCTGACAGACCCTAACGAGTGAGTCAAAGAACTCATATAACATAAACAGGAGTTCATAGTAACTTCAAGATTAAGATCTATTTGTATATGATCATCAATTGATATATTTAATTAATACTTCTAAACAATATTTAACTAAGTATTAATAAACATATTTGGTCCAGTTCTATATATTCTCTAATATATAAAGTATCTCCTCTAAAGTGTCCTACTACACTAGTGATCCGGATCTTGATCACATGTATTCATAATACTAGTGGACCGTACTTGCAGTAATTAATCTAAAGATTCCATAACTTTAATTTACTGTAAACTATTCAAGTTCATTTATCTCAAACACAATCCTCCCGTGCCAATACGTGTTTGAGATCACATATTTGAACTTATGGATTTTTCTGATATTTACATAATATTATCATAGAATAATATAGTCCGTAAAATATATGCATAACAAATTCAATTTATTTATTTATTTCTTAAAACAATGTCTACTACATATGCTTTCAGGGCACAATGCCCAACAATCTCCAACTTGCCCTAAAGCAAATGAGGCATCTATCTCATTCTCATGTTTCTTACATGCTCCTTAAAAGATTTTATGGATAAAGTCTTTGTGAAAGGGTATGCAAGATTATGCTCTAAAGCTATCTTCATAACTGCAACATCTCCTTAATGAACTATCTTTCTAAGTAAGTGATATTTCCTATCGATGTGCTTTCCCCTCTTGTGACTCCGTGGTTTCTTTGAGTTAGCTACTGCCCCACTATTATCACAATATAGGACTAGTGGCTTATCCACATATGGCATTTCTTCCAGATTGAAATAGAACTTCTTGAGCCACACAGCCTCCTTAGCTGCTTCACAAGCTGCTATATACTCAGCTTCCATGGTGGAGTCCGCAATTCTAGTTTGTTTAATACTTCACCAGACTACTGCTCCTCCTCCAAGAGTAAACACTGACCCAGAAGTCGATTTTCGACTATCTCTGTCTTATTGAAAATTAGAATCAGTGTAACCAGTGGGGTTCAGGTCTCCACCTGAATATACAAGCATATAATCTCTAGTATTTCTAAGATACTGGAGAATATTCTTCACTGCAATCCAATGACTCAATCCAGGATTGGATTGATAACGACTGACTATCCATACTGCATAACAAATGCCAGGTCTTGTAAACACATGGCATACATTAGACTGCCTACCGTTGAGGCATAGGGATACTGTCTCATATTTTCCTCTTCCTGAGGTGTTTTGGGACACTGCTCCTTGGAAAGGAATACTCCAGAATGGGTTGGCATATCACCCTTTTTGGAGTTTTGCATATTAAAGCGTTCTAGCACCTTATCAATATAAGTTGCTTGAGACAGTGCCAAAGTTTTGTTCTGTCTATCTCTAAGAGTTTTAATGCCCAGAACATAATTGGCTTCTCCCAAATCTTTCATTTGGAATTGTTCAGCTAACCAGTTATTTACCTTTCATAATGATGTTACGTCATTGCCTATTAGTAGTATATCATCAATGTAAAGAAGGAGGAATACTACTACACCATCTTTGATTTGTTTATAGACACAAGGTTTGTCAACGTTTTGTTCGAAACCAAACGCTTTAATTGCGTTATCAAATCTAAGATTCCAACATCTAGAAGCTTGTTTGAGTCCATAAATGAACTTAAGAAGCTTGCAAACTTTTTGCTCTTGATCTTTTACTTCGAACCCTTCTGGTTGAGACATGTAAATGGTTTCATCAAGGTAGCCATTCAAAAAAGATGTTTTGACATCCATTTTCCAAATCTGATAATTCATGCACGTAGCAATGGACAAGAGTATACGAATGGATTTTAGCATGGCTACAGGAGAAAAGGTTTCTTCATAATCAACCCCTTCCTTCTGTGTATAGCCTTTGGCTACAAGCCTTGCTTTGAAAGTCTCAACTTTCCCATCCCATCCGCTCATCTTTTCTTCTTGAATATCCACTTGCAACCAATGGGTTTGATATTCTCAGGTGGATCTTCAAGAACCCAGCTAGAATTGGAATACATTGATTCCATTTCTTGGTTCATGGTTTCTTGCCATTTGTCCTTGTCAGAATCATTCATTGCATCTTGAAATGTCAATGGATCGACTTTGTTTGTGTCAGACACAAGCATTTGAACTTCATGTTCATTAGCGTGTGGGTTGCTTACTAACCCTCCCAATACAACGAGGTTATCTACTATTCTGACTAGAACTAGTAGTTTCCTCTTGCCATTTTTCATTGGTTGTTGCTGGTGACTTTGAAACTTCATTCAGGACCATCTCCTCTAGTACAACTTTACTGCAAGATTTGTGGTTATTAACATAGTCATATTCAAGAAATGTTGCATTTGTCGATACAAATGTTTTATTTTCTTTTGGACTATAGAAAATTCCACCTCTAGTCTCTTTGGAATAGCCCATAAACATGCACACTTCAGAGCATGATTCCAACTTCCCGGTCTTTCCTTTGAGCACATGTGCAGGACACCCCCAAATTTGAAAATGGTGTAAACTAGGTTTGCAACCATTCCATAATTCAATGGGTGTCTTCTGGATGGAACAACATTCAATATGTATAGAGCACATTGAATTGCATAGCCCCAGAATGACAGTGGTAATGATGAGAAGCTCATCATTGATCTAACCATATCTAGTAACGTTTTGTTCCGTCTTTCTGAAACACCATTTTGCTGTGGCATTCTAGGTGCTGTGAGTTGGTATTGAATACCATGCTCACGCAGATGGTCCTCGAATTCAAAATCCAAGTATTCTCCTCCTCGATTAGAGCAAAGAACTTTTAGTGATTTACCTAATTGCTTTTCAGTCTCTGCTTGAAATTCTTTGAACTTTCCAAAAGTTTCAAATTTTCTTTACATTAAGTATGAGTAACCATATCTTGAATAATCATCAATGAAAGTGACGAAGTATTCATAACCTCCTCTTGCTTATACATTAAGTGGACCACAAACATTAGTATGTACCAGCTGAAGTGGTTCTGTAGCTCTTGAACCTTTAGCAGAGAAAGGTCTCTTGGTCATCTTGCCTTCTAGACATGATTCACAAACAGGGAGAGATCCAATAGATAGTTCTCTTAAAGGACTATCCTTTACAAGCTTATTAATTCTTTCTAGACCAATATGGCCCAATCTCAAGTGCCACAAATATATTTAACTATCAGAATCAGTCTTTTGTCATTTAATAGATCTAGGATTAGCTATGTTAAACAATTCAGAATTATAAGCAAATTTCTCTTTAGCTTGCAGTTTATAAAGTCCATCAATAGATTTTGCAGAACATATCTTAAATCCATATCTTGAAATAATAATCGAATTATTATTGAAAGAAATTTTAAAACCTTGTTCATGCAACATAGAAACAGAATTTAAGTTTCTAGAAAATCCAGGAATATAATAAACGTTCTCTAAAACAAAGAAATTTATTCTTCTCAAATTCCAGATGGACTATTCCAACTGCTGCTGCAGAGACAATCTAACCACTGCCTACCCTCATAGTCACATCTCCATCAACAAGCTTCCTTGTCGAACTAAGAATCTATAGAGAAAAACAAACATGATTAGTGACTCCTGAATCTACTATCCAAGATGAGGAATTTTCTTCCACTAAACAAGCTTCTAACACAAGTAAATCAAATTTACCTTTCTTTTTCTCTTTCAGGTCAGCGAGATACTTTGGACAATTTCTCTTCCAGTGACTGTCTACTCCATAGTGAAAAAAAGTCTCTTTGAGGGTATTCTTTTTGGAGCTTTTGGTGTTCTTTTTCTCTTTGCCTTTGGATGACTTTTTAGGCTTCTTTGAATTCTTGTCTTTTTCTTTCTCCTTGTCCTTTCCATTTCCATTTTTCCACTATTTTGGTTTTAGCCTTTAAAGAGCATGGGTTAGAATTAGCAACATTTGCTTCTCCTTATTTCTCATAACCTTTGTTAAGAGATTCATAAGTTTGCAACTCATTCAACAACTGTGTCAAGTTATATGATAATTTGTTCATGACATAGTTGGTTCTGAAACCTTTAAAACCTGGAGAAAGCGATTCAAGTATAATGCTTACTTGAGTCCTTTCATCAATGACTGCCGCATGGATAATGACATTATGCATTATATTGATCATGTCTAATACATGTTCTCTGACAGAAACTCCTTTCTTCATTTTCTTGGTCATGTAGGATTTGGTGGCCTCATGCCTGCACTAATCTGACTCCTGCCCAAACATATCTTGAAGGGAATCCCAGATATCATAAGCATTCTCAGTGTTCTCAAACTTCTTTCTGAGCACATCACTTATACTCGCAAGCATATAACACTTTGCTTTCTTGTTTGATAAGATCCAATTATCAAACTTTTCCCTTACAGTTTTGGCAGCAATAGCGGGAGGGACTTTAGGACATTCCTCAATCAAGACAAATTTGTGGTTCTCACATATTAATACAATGTTCAAGTTTGATTTCCATTTCATGTAGTTTTCACTAGTCAACTTTTCATTTGCAAGTAAAGAAGAAACATGATTTGAGCTAGACATGATTGGTGAAAATAAATAAATAAACAAAAATGAATTTATGCATATAATAAATATCAGTATTTTTCGGAATAGTAAACGTAATGCATGAATGCAACAATTAAAGAACACTAAATTTTTTTTTACTAATTCCACGATTAATGAATTTGAACATTAATGGACCAGCTTTAGGATAGGTCAAACTAATTCCAAATTAATTTTGAGACAAGTTCTCAAATTTATAAGTGAAAACTTAAATCAACATTTCTCTTTTGACTTATAAACAACCGCTTGTTTGGTCAAGAATACACTAGTCCGCTTGAAAGCCTAATGTACCTTGTGAGTGTAACCCATTATTTTAGATCAATGACTTATCTCAAGAGTGTGCCTTAGGGTCAGTCAAACATGAAATACATCATTAAATCCTATTCTTGAAAAAGAAGTTTGCCTTGAGAATAATGCAGTCGAAAGCATTCCTTAGGGGGACACAAGCAATGGTGCTGTGAGAACCTCTCCATGCTACCTCGGTGCCAACTAATAATGGAGACCATGGGACTTGTTGTGATAACTCCCTCTCCCACTCACTATTTTTAAGATATGTGTTTTCTCAAAACATCCTATGATTTTTAATTGGTTTGTAAAAATAAAGTGATCTATTTTTACCAAATGTTATTTTAATAATTACTAATCAGATTAAGCAAAATTAAAATTATAGAACTACGCCCTAATTAATTCAATTTTAATTTGATATAATTACTATGAACATCCTTTATTATTTAATAAAATAATTTTATTAAATACTAGAAATCAAACTGTTGGTTTTTATTAATCAAATCAGAGATTATGCACAGCGAAACAACAATCAAATTGTCAGATTAATCCCATAAGATTTCTAGATCTACTTCTTCACACTCATATATATATTGAATCAAGGGCAAGAATAGAAAAAATTACCTCAGGTCCTTCCTTGCTGCTATCTTTTCGTATGGCTGAATCCTTGAGATCTCACACCAAGATCTTCCAAAATGTTCTCAGGCACACAAAGAACGAGTGTGGGCTCGCTATACAAATAATAGGCAATAAACTATTTATTAGATGTTCTCAACACATGAGATCTGATAAAGTTTGGACCTAGGTTTTGTGAAGAACAATGACCTTTGTTTTTGTCACTGTTCTCTTTTCTCTGAGAGAATCCTAGATATTTTTCTATCCCTGAAAACTTACGTTCTGTGAAAACAGATATCCCATATTTAATAATATCCAATATATTAAAATATTTTTTATTTTAAACAAATTCAAAATAACTGATCAGTTATCAGATTTTTGTTTAAATAATAATATTTTAATCATATTAAAATATTTCATTATTTATTTAATATTTAAATAACTAAAATTGTGGAATCAAGAGACTCAATCCATCTCTTATGCGTGTAGCACAGTGCCTGTGCACTGTGCCACACGTGTACCACATGCATGTGCAGGCATGTGATTTTTCCCAATTTTTATTATTATTTAAATACTAAAAATCCCAAAAATAAATTAATTCAAAATTAATTATATTTTTGATAAATCAAATAATTAATTAATTGTTAATTAATTAATTACACATAATTAAACAATAATTATGTTTGATACATAGAAAAATATTTTACTTATCACATAAGTCCTTTTTGCCCATTTTTGTATTTGCCTTTGACAATGATTGTTTGAGCCATTTCGGGGACCATGGACCTATAACATTAAGCTTCAATAAATTGAAACTAAATAATTAAACTCTTTAATTATAATAGTTAATTTATTAATTCTGATATTACTCCACTATAAATTCAGAATTGCACTCTTTATGTTATAGATATACTTTTACAGAAATCTTTTTCCTAAGTTGTCCATTGATATAACCATCTTACAATAGTTCAACCCTCTAATTAATTAGTTCATAAATTAGAATGGGATAATTACCATTTAACCTTTCTAATTTACTTCTTATTCCTTAAGTACCATTAATTCACTAGTGAATAATTAATCTACAATATAATTATAGATTTGAGCTCAAAATCATTCAGTTCCAGAATTAACCCTTAAGGGAACTAATATACGATCCGTTAGGAAAGATTAGATTCCGTATTGTTGATACATGTTCCCAGCCATCCATGATATTAAATCTCCTAAACAAAAGTCATTAGCCTCATTCTTTGAAGAGACCTTAACGAATGAATCAAAAGATTTAATAAACATGAACAGGAGTTCATGAACACTCAGGATTTAGGTTGATCTATAACTGATCATCAGTTATGATATGAATTACAAGTCTTTATTGTTAAATGGTTTTTGGATAAAGACTTTAATTCATATCGGTCCATGTCATATATAATCATATTATATAAAGCACCTTTACCGAGATGTCTTACCACATCAATAATCCGAATCTAGATTATTTGTATCATTATGATACTTAGTAAACCGTACTTACAACTCCAATTAAAGAATTCCATAACTTTAATTTGTCGTTGTTGACTATTTTTATTCATTCATGTGATCTTAATTCTCTCGTACTAATACAAGATCACATCCTCAATAATGAATATGGAATTTTTCTGATATTTACAAAATTATTCATACAATAATTTAACAATCTAAATATGACAATAATAATAATAAACCATTGTATTTATTTATTCACAGAAAAAAGAAATGTCTTTACATGCTTTTAGGACACACTCCTAACACAAACAACTTTTAAAATCTATTTTCGCTCTTGAACTAGTTAAAACTAGATTGATTATTATATGGTTCATCACATAAAACATATAATCACAAAGGACAATCCTAAGGCATGTTTCTACTCATATGAGATGCATGCATAATTTGAAATACTGTGTGGGTAATATATATTGCATGTCAAAAATGCATGATAAAATATTAAACAATTATTCACATTCAAACATTTAAATAAATAAATAAATAAATCTAAAAATTACAACACTTGCAAAATATATACAAAAATGTAAGAGACTAAATAAAACCTAAAGAGATCTTTACCTTCAACTCTGGGCCTTCACAAGTAGTCTTGATCCATTAAGCCATTTATCCATTTAGTTTTGAATTAAAATAACTTTAATTATCTTAAACAAATATTAAGAAAAATTAACTTGGGCTTTAATGCCCAATAAGTTTTTGGGCCCAATTTTGAATTTGGGCTCAGACAATTAATTCAAAATAAAACAATTTTTAATTATGGCCTAAAATTAATTAGGCCCAAAATTTAAATGGATAACTTAGATGCAAGCCCTAGGGTTTAGAAACCCTAGGGGCGACTGCATGAGGCTCGGCATGGGGCAATAGGCAAGCGGCTGCAGCTGGTGGCTCGGCATGGGCGCGCGGGGTGGGCAGGCGCAGGGGTGTGGGTGCGCGCAGGGCTGACAGCGCAGGGGCATGGGTGCACGCGACAACTGGGTGCTCAGGGGCACGGGTGCGCGCGGCAGCAGCAGGCGCAGGGGTGCGGGCGCTCGCGGGTCTGGGTGCGCAGGGACTTGCAGCTGGGCTTAGGCTCGGTCTTCTGCGCACGGAACCTGGGGCTAGGGCCTTACAGAATTTTTCCAGTAATTTAATGTAGAAAATTAAATTACAAAAAATTCCAATGCCCCAAAATGGCTTACATTTTTCATCTAGAAATTTAAGAACAATTTCTAAACCCAAAACACCATATAATTAACGACCCTTAAGAATAAAATTTAATCATACATACATCCATCCATTCACATATATTACAATAACATAAGAATGTATATTATGCCCACACAATAATTAATGTATGCAGAGATTAATGACCGCTCTGGTACTAATATTTAGGAACAAGTTTCCTAATACGTAGCGGAATGGTGGTGGGTTGGCCCAGTGTACAACAAAAATTTTGTAACATATTTAAACTGCCTTTAAATATGCAGATCCATTAATATACATACATTAATCATAAGCAAGAAAAGAATAGAAAACATACCTCTTGATTCCTATCAAGTGTCCTTGCTATCTTTTTGTATTTTAAACGAACTTCCTATCCAAGCTGCTCCCAGGTACTCACACCAAGATCTTTCACAACGTTCTCTATACCTCAAGAAGTGTGTGGGCACTTAGAGAATAAAGGATGGTTAATTTCTGATTCTACTTTATGTACTCAACACATGAGATCAAGAGAGTAGGCCTAAGATTGGTTCTTTATCTTTTTCATGGAGAGATGAAAAGTATCGTTATTTTCTTTTTGAGCGACTAACAGTGAGTCTTCTTATTTTTTGATAAGTTTAACTTAAATAGAAAATATTTAAATTTAAAAAATAAATCTATAACCAATTTAAAATTTATCTTTTAATTAATTAATTATCTCATTAATGAAAATATCCAAAAACTAACTTTTGAATTTTACATTAATCAATTAATTAAATAAATAAATTGAAAAATCTATCCCTGAAAAATGTGTAGTACACGCCACACACAATCCATGGATTGTGTGTGTCATGTACCACCCTATATTTTAGGGATATGTAACGACCCAAAATCACTAATATGGCTTAAGGGCCTTGATTAGTGTGCCGGAAGGGCATAATTGGTTTATGTGTGAATTTATTAACTTAATGCATTATTATATAATAAGCATGCTTGTATGGTTATATGAATGTAAATGTGATTATATGCTATAATTGTGAGAACAACATTATTATGTGGGTAAATCTGCAGCATGCGACTCGAGGCGATCCTAGGGAGCTAGTTAGCGGGAAAGTCACAACGGGGCTTAATATTTGACTTTGGGCAAGTGAAGGGGTATTTCAGGTATTGGATGGTTATTTAGGTTATCGGGTTATGGAAATAAATAATTGGAGATATATTTGAGGTTAGGAAGCTTAGGTGGGAATACTAGGGAATTTTACCATTTTCCCTCGGGGACGTTTCCGGCACCCCGATCCTTGGGATTGATTTAATTTCTTAAAGATAGACTAGGAAACTTTAGAAAATAGTATAATCAAAAGGCTAAACTGACCCTTCCCTTTCTCTCTCAAGGAAATTTCGGAAAAACTAAAGGAAATTAGGCTGGAACACAGAGAATTGGGTGGAGGATTAATTCAGTGGAAGCTAAAGAACCTAACTAGGAATTGAGGTAAGCACTGAAATGCATTCTTGATCAGTTGATTAAATAATTTTGGGGCTGGTTTCTAAGAGTTTCTAGGTTCTTAACTTCAAGGTGGAATTGAGGAAGAAAGCTTGGGTGTTAGCTCAGTAATTTCTTGGAGGATTGAGTCTTTAATCAAGGTAAGCTCCAATTCATGTTTTAGTGTTTGAATTCCGAGTTTTATGACTGGTTTTAGTGTTCTTGAGTGTGTGAGTTTCAGAAATTGAAAAGGTGTTTTGATGAGTTTTTAGGTTAGGTTTCTACTGGCTTATGCTTATGAAATCATGCAGGGATGTTTGAAATAATTGTGGTATATTATTGGGATGGTTTTGAGTGAGGTTTGGGAGTTAAAAATGGAGGTTTTTCTGGGTTCAAAAGGGTCGGGCCGCGACATAGTTCTTAGTGAGCCTCGGCCCTCTGAAGCTAATGAATGTTGGAGATGGAGGGCGGGCCGCGGCATGGTCTATGTAGGGCCACGACCCGTGTCTGGTTCTGAGTGTGAATGGGTTTTGTTTGGGGGCCATGCCATGGCATAGGAAGCTTGAGCCGTGGCCCTTAAGGGAATTTGGGCTTTGGGGATTTTAAGCATGAGAATTTAACCTAGGGTGCTCGAGATCGAATCTACTACCGTGCTTGGTGGAATTCGGTGTTCCGGAGACTAGAACCTTATTTAGAAGCCCTTCTACAATTATTAATGGTATCCCTTATCTTGGTTGTGACTAGGTATAAGCTAGGGGCTCGGGAAACGGATCGTGCTCAAGAGGCATCTCGCGTAACCAGTACACTTGGAAACTAAAGGTAAGAAAACTACACCCGGTTGTGGATTTATAATGGGACTAAGGGTTCCCTGTTTTGTATGCTTTATAGAGGATGGTATGAAAGCAACTAATAAACAAACGGCCTAAGAGTGCCAGAGTTTACATTAGCACACAGGGCATGGCTCGGCCACTGGTAGCTGAGGACAGCTTATTATGCACTGAGCTTGGTTTAAGTGGGCCGGAGTCAGTGGGGTAAACAGAGGGTGCGACCTAAGGTGTCGACCCTAATTATCATGTGATTTGATTGTTATCATTGATTGGTGGATTTGTCATGCTGAGTAGATGAGTGTTGATTGGTTGAATCTTTGGTTATATCTACGTGCTATGTGATTAGTGTGGTATGTTAAGTGTATGATCATGCTAAAAGGGTTATTCAACTGTTATTATCGTTTGTTATATAATGTTATGTTCTCTTGCTAGGCCTTGGCTCACGGGTGCTTCGTGGTGCAGGTAAAGGCAAGGGCAAGCTTGATCAGCCCTAATTCGGAGAGCTCTGAGAGCAGAATGTACATGATCAGCTACTCAACCGCCACGGTTGAGGAGGAGACAGGAACAGGAAAACCATAAATGTCTGTTTTGCCCTTAGAGTGGCCAGTGGTTGATTGTACTCTGGAAATTTTGTAAACTAACTTTTTAAACGCTGTTTCTTTTGGGATCCCTTGTGTAAAATGTTGGATTATATGAAAAGTATCCTTTGAGACCAAAACCTTTTAGACCTAGCTCATTAATAGTTTTAGCAACACGATTTTAACTAAATGACTTGATTAGCAAGTCCTACACCTTTATAAATACACAGTGTAGCGGTCTTGGCTAACCAGGGCATTACATGATATTTGATTTTTTCATAATTATTTATTCAAACTACCTTATCAGATAAAAATCCAACAATGTGATAATTAATTCAAATTTGAATTAATTATCTTTTTAACTAATTATCAAATATAATTAATTATTTGAATAAATATCAATATTTTAAATTCAAATCTAATTTGAACTTATCAGATTATTATCTCCCACTCAAATAAAGATATTTAATTAATTCTACCAATTAATTAAAACCAATTTATATTAAATAATAATTTCAAAATTAAATATTTAATTTATTATAATTTCGAAAATTATAATTAATTAAATATTTAATATAATTTCGAAAATAAATTTAATTACTTAATATAATTTCAAAAATTAAATAATAATTAAATATTAATTAATTTTGTTAATTACAATTAATTTGTAATTAATTAATCAATCACTATTATCACATAATTGCATATTTGGCCCGAAGAACAAATTTCTTCTTAAATATGTCTTTCAACTATTTTTCCATTTATATCAACTCTTGCCTTGAATAATGTTGATAGAGCCGCTGTAGGGACCTATGGACCTATCATTCCAAGCTCCAATAAATTTGAGATTATTAATTAAACTCTTTAATTAAATAATTTTAATTTATTAATCTCATGATTACTCCACTATAAATATGAGAATGCACTCTTGTAATTATAGACATTTCATTTACTGAGTACTTTATCAAATAAAGCGTCCATTCATATAATCATTATATATAAATTAACCCTCTAATAATGGCTCATAATTAATCGGGAATAAAATTACTATTTTACCCTTTTAATTATATCTTGTTTCCTTAAGTACCATTGACTTTACTAGTGAAGGTTAATTCATAAATAAATTATGAATTTGAGCTTAATAGCCTTTTCAGTCCCAAAATTCAACCCTTCATAGAACCATTATTCAATCTCTTACGAGAAGGTATACGAGAAGGCACTAGTTGTACAGTCAGGAGAGGTTGGGAACAGATAGGAGCCATTGTATGAGCGGTTCCAAAAGCAGCATCCCCCAACTTTTGAGGGAGGACCTGACCCACTGAAGGTCGAGCAGTGGCTGACTATGATTAATACTATTCTGGACTTTATGAGGATAGAGAGATATGACAGAGTGGCTTGTGCCACCTATATGTTGAGAGAGGATGCCCGCATTTGGTGGGAAGTGGCATCAAAGACCAGGGACGTCACTACTTTGAGTTGGGAAGGATTTAAAGACTTGTTCAGCCAGAAATACTACAATGTTTCCATCAGGGCAGCAAAAGTTAATGAGTTTGTGGGATTGGTGCAGGGCAACATGACAGTTACTGAGTACGCCCTAAAATTTGATAGACTTGTGAAATTTGCACCAGACCTTATGCCTACTGATGCTGCTAGGCAAGACAGATTCAGTAGGGGGCTTAATGCTATGATAGCCTGGGATGTAAGGATCACAACATTACCTGGGGTAACAACTTATGCCCAGGCCGTTGAGAAGGCTCTTACCGCTGAGGAAGCAGAGAACAAGATTTGGAATGAAAGTGTAGCGAGGCGCGAGGGTCACAGAGTGGTGCCTCCTTATTCTGGGTCAGATAGGGACGGAGGCCCCAGTGATGTGAAGAGGAAGACTCCTGATACCTCGATCACTGCTGTTCCTGATAGGAGGGGTCAGGGTAGTCAGGGTGGCCGTCAAGGCGGCAGTGAGGTGTGGCGGAGTTATCCAGAGTGGCCAAGGTGTAGAAGACGCCATCAGGGTGAATGCCGGGCCAAGGCTTGTTATGTGTGTGGAATAGTGGGGAACCTCAAGAAAGACTGCCCAACAGTGAAGAAAGGGGAAGCAGGAAAGGTGGACAGCTTGACTCCAGCTCGAGTGTTCACTTTGACGCAGGCAGAGGCCGAGGCTAGTCCCTCGGTGGTAACAGGTCAGCTTTCTAGTGTTGGCTCTCCTTTAACTGTATTGATTGACTCTGGTGCTACACATTCCTTTGTTTCCAGTAAAGTGATTGATAGATTGTGTAGACCTAGTGAGTATCGGACTACGAGGTTTGGGACTTTATTGCCTACTGGGGAACTGGTAGATTCTAGGAGGTGGATCAGGGCACTGCAAGTGATGGTTGATAGTAGGGAGCTTTCAGTTGACTTGATTGAGCTAGATATGGAGGATTTTGACATGATCTTAGGGATGGATTGGCTAGTCAGGTATGGGGGTACTATTGACTGCAGGAAGAAGATGGTGACTTTTGCGCCTGAGGGCGAGGATCCTTTTGTCTTCGTGGGTGCGATGTGTGGACCCCCTGTACCCATGATATCAGCGTTGAGGGCCAGAGACTTGTTACAGGGTGGATGTATAGGTTTTTTGGCTAGTGTGGTGGACACTACCAGGGTGTTGACAGTTGGGTCGGGAGAGACCAGGGTGGTTTGTGAGTTTTTAGATGTATTTCCTGAGGAGTTACCAGGATTGCCACAGCGTAGGGAGATTCAGTTTGTTATTGAGTTAGCACCGGGGACAAAACCAGTATCAAGAGCACCATACAGGATGGTGCCAGCGAAGTTGAAGGAATTGAAGATACAGCTACAAGAACTTCTGGATTCGGGATTCATCATGCCTAGTTACTCTCTATGGGGCACTCCAGTTTTGTTTGTTAAGAAGAAAGACGAGACTCTAAGAATGTGTATAGACTATAGGGATTTGAACAAGTTGACTATCAAGAATAAGTATCCTCTACCAAGGATCATTCTAACAGACCCTAATGAGTGAATAAAAGAACTCATAAACTAGAGTTCATAGTAACTTTAGGATTAAGGTCTATTTGTATATGATCATCAGTTGATATATTTAATTAATACTTCGAAACAATATTTAACTAAGTATTAATAAATATATCTGGTATAGTTCTATATATTCTCTAATATATACAGTACCTCCACTAAAGTGTCCTACTACACTAGTGATCCGGATCTAGATCACATGTATTCATAATGCTAGTGGACCACACTTGTAGTAATTAATCTAAAGATTCCATAACTTTGTTTTACTGCGAACTATTCAAGTTTATTTATCTCAAACACAATCCTCGCGTACCAATATGTGTTTGAGATCACATATATGAACTTAGGAATTTTTCTGGTATTTACATAATATTATCACAGAATAATATAGTCCATAAAATATTTGAATAACAAATTCAATTTATTTATTTATTTCTTAAAAAAATGTCTACTACATATGCTTTCAGGGCACAATTCCCAACAATTTATGGTTTGGAAAATACATTTTGTAGCGTCCCGAATTCGCTAATAAGGCTTGGGGCCTTGATTAGCGTGCCAGGAGGGCAATAATTGATTTAATTATGCTAATATGTGAATTAAATGCTTATGTGATTAGAAAGTCATGCTTAGGTGAATTAAATATGCATGTGGACCCCATTTGGTTATTATGGGCATATTTGTAATTTTGGCCTGTTGAGGGCATAAATGTGATATATATATGTGTGTATTGTGATTGATACCACGAGGGTGTGGTGATATATTCGTAATGTGCGATCTTAGACGATCCTAGGGAGCAAAATAGCAGAATAGTCACAACGGGGTCGAATGCCCGACTCGAGAGGAGCCTAGGGGTGTTTAGGGAATACAGTATGTGTTCGAGAATTACTGGGTAACGGGTGGTGATTTAGCGTTTGTTTAGATTTATTGAGAATTAAATGGGGATTTATAGGAACAATCTAGGATTTAGTGGGATGTGGCAATTGATGGAATTGCCCTTGGCAGCATTAAAGGAGGGAGGATAGACTTGGGAGGAATTTTGATCATTAGGCAGCAAGGATAGACTTAGGCAGCTGAGTGGCTTTGAGAAAACACTAGAATTAAGGAAAGACAAAAGGAAGGAACTCTCAGCACCCTCTCTCTCTCTCTCTCTCTTACTCAGCTTTCTATCCCTCTCTTTGACACTTTCAGCTGATGGAATTTTGACGATTGGAGACTAAGAAATTGAAGGATTGAATGCTTGCTGTGTTTGGGATTAGCTCAAGGATTGAGGAAACCACAGAGATAAGGGATTGCAGTTATTATTTCTATTGAATTCTAATAGAACTATAGGCTTGCATGTGAGTGGATTCTAAGTTTGGTTTTGAGTGTTTGGTGAGTATATGGAATTGGTTATGGGATTGTTGTGATGCCTAGGCTGTGTGGATAGGGAATCTAGGCTCAATTCTGGGTTTAAATGATGTTGGGGGGTGAGAATTATTGATTTAGGCTCGGGGAAAACGTAGAGAAATGGTGGGAACTTATGGTTTTGGGGCTCGGGTCACGACCCTGTCCATCAAGCGTCGCGACTCGCTTGAACACAGGGGCCTGGGGGCCTCGGAGATTTGCCCAGGCGTCGCAGCGCAGGATATAGCATGCCGCGACCCATGTCCTTCAGTAGAGAGGGCTTTGCCCTCTGACTTGAGTGCGCTGCGACCCTTAAGGGTTGGGACATGGCTCAAATGTGAAATAATGGTTGTTTGAGGGTTTTAAGCTTCGGAACCCAAAAATTAAGGCTCGGGAAGGATTCTACTAACCGGTTTAATAGAATTCAAGGTCCCGAAGGCTAGATTAATATTCCAAAGTTATTATTTGGTTTAGGGCTTGATGGATTGTTACTATGGATGCATTGTGACTAGGTTTACATCGAAGCTGAAATTAGGGGATTGTCCTCGAGATCGCGGTGATCAATTAGCTCGGGACACAGGAAAGAAAGCCGTTGTACGCGTAGAATAGTGAATGACCCTATTATTTGTGTTACATGGCATAGCCCTATTGTTTATGTTTAATATATGTGTGAATATCTGTGAATATTATGTTATGTTATGCATGTTTATGAATGAACGAAGAAGGCCAGGAATGACGAATGCCGAGAACGGCGAAGGTCAGGAACGACGTAGGCCAAGAATGGGAAGAAGCCCGTTACGGTAAGGGGTGGGGATCAGTGTTGAGCACGCTGAGTGCAGGTCGCTAGGGCGAGACCCTCCAATGGTGTTGTATCCACCCACTCGGTGAAGATCGCGAACTCAGGGCCTGGTAAAGTACCTGGGTCAATGCTGACCACGTTTTTGGCCAACGACGTGAGAATGTCAAAAACGATAAAACCTTCAAGAGAAATTAAACGACACAGACGGTTTTATAAAGAAAATAAATAACACACGTAATTTTTATAGTGGTTCAGCCCCAATATGTTGGTAATAGCCTAATCCAGTTAGAGTTGTGATTATAGATCTGCACTCAAGATCAGATGAACCTGAGTCAACTGAGTTTCTTCAATGCAAATTAAAAGAATACAAGAATTTCTCTCGAATGCTAATACTTTCTCTCTCTAGAAAATTCGGATCAAAAGTTCAAAAGAGAAGAGCCCCATTCCGATCCCATAAGCCATATATTTATAGGCTTAGGATCATACATCTGCTATCCCCTAGAATCGGGATATTTCATTATTCTTATTATATTTAAATTACAAAAATATTCAAAATGTAACAGAACACCAAATTTGTGGGAAGAATGAGAGATTCCCGCGTATGCTAAGACCGATTCTAGTTGAAGCTGTTTATGGGAATCTTGACATAGTCATGCTCTATCTAGTTGATCCATATCACCTTCAATCTGGTCGAACACACTTTCACTGGGCAGATTGCCTGTGTTGAAGTGCACGCGAGTATACCTTATGTGCACGCCAGTATACTCTATGTGCGCGCGAGTATACTGTTGAAGTGCATGCCAGTATACCTTATGTGCATGCCAGTATACTCTATGACTGGGCAGTCATGCACTTGACTGGGCAGACATGCACTTAGCTAGTAGGACATGCACTTGGCTGGTAGGACATGCACTTCTCTGGTCTAACATGGCACATCTCTGGTCTAACATGGCACATCTCTGGTTTGGTCTAGCATGACACATCTCTGGTCTAACATGGCACATCTCTGGTCTAACATGGCACATCTCTGGTCTAGCATGACACTTCTCAAGCTAGTCAAAATTCTTCAATGGCTTACTGAGCTACTCCTAAACCAGATCACTTTATCACAACTCCAAGGAGCCAATATATTTATTGACTTATTAATGTGTCTTTTACTGTAACGCCCTACTTCCTTAGAGCCGTTACTAAGTGAGTTTTTAAGACAAAACAGTGTGCAATGAACTCGCTAACCGAGGTTTTGAAACAAAAGTGTGACTAGTTAAAAGTTAAGGCTGTAATCTTTGCAAATGCGTCATTTCATTAAAACTTCTATTATTAAACATTTGGGATCCCAAACTAAGGTTTGAAAACTAATTACATCTTGAAATAAGGTTACAGTTGAGAAATCATAGGTTATTACAGCCATTTTTGAATAAACCCCCAACCAAAGCAGTCGGGCAGGCCAAACATGTACGCGTCGCTTCACGCTCTCCGTACTCAGGGTTGGTTGACTCAGTCATTGCCCTTACCTGCAACACAGAGCACCCGTGAGCCGAAGCCCAGCAAGAAAACTCATGCAGAACATAACATATGCAGTTTATACAGTTTATCATAACAGATAATCCACAGATAAACAAGTCAACCATTAGACTAAGCAAACACGGCCAAGCCGCCCCCGAGCCTTACCGAAGCCTGGGGTATCGGTTCTCACCGCGAGGATAACTCATGTATCCCTTGGGTCCCACCCTGAATATAGCATAACACATGTATCCACCGGGCCCCGCCCTGACTATAGCATCCCATGTGCTGTGTGTTACTTTCGGCCCCACGGCCGCCCCGGCCTACGCCGTACTCGGCCCTTGCCGTTCATTTCATCACAATCACACATATAGTACATTCGAAATAATCATTCACACACAACATGATTCATTTAAGGTTAAACATTTGCACATAATACAATCTGGGGCCATGCCCTATTCTCGGGTGTTACGGTTTTCTTACCTGCATTCCGAGCTTCCTGATGCACTGAAGCCGCGAGCACGGTCCTCTAGCACGAGCCTCTCCAATAGCCTAGTCACAACACACAAGAAACATCCCTCAATACTAATCAACCCAAAACCACTTCCCGGGACCAATCCCGCACTCTCGGGACCTCTAAATCCATAAAACAAAACATCGGAACCATCCCCCGTGTCCCCGGGCAAAAGCCCTAAAAACCCAACTTTTTGGCTGCCAAAATTGGCCTAGGGCCGCGGCGCCCAGCAGCTTGACCTCCTCCTGATGCAACCTCGCGCCGCGGCGCCCAAGAACAGGGCCGCGGTGCTCATACGCGAACCCAGATTTTCTGGGTTTTCTCTTGCGTTTTTCCCGAACTAAAACAATCCCAAATCATCCCAAACTCAAACCTAAGCCCCAAAACCATATCAAAACCCCAAGTAGACCATACATCAACCCATAAACATCATAACCCAACTCAATTACACAATCACACTCAAAATCACCCATTTGATTTCAAATTTCTTAAAACTCAAACCCAAAGGCCAAAAACACAACCCAAGCTTGAAAATCCTAAACCATGGCTCCAAAATCTTAAACCACAATAGAAAAGAAAACCCAAGGATGTTTAAAACTCTTACCTCAATCAAGAATCCACACCAAGCTTCCTTGATCTCCTCCTAGACTCTCACTTCTCCTTCTCCTCTTCTTCTTGCCCTAACCTTCTTTCTCCTTCTCTTTCTTCTCTTCAATTTCTATCAAGCCTCAAGTGATATAAATGCCCAAACCGAACTCCCCTAAATCCCAGCTGAATTTTGTCTATAACCCTTGCCAAAAGACCATTTTGCCCCTCCTTGCCTATCCTTTCCTACTTAAACCTCAAGGGTACTTAAGTCTTTTCATTTCTATTTCATTTCTACCATTTTCTTTCTAAAACTTGTTACTCTCAGCAGTAACTAATGGTTACCCAGGTTACTAAATCTCCAATAACCATTACCCGCTAAATCTCAACTTAACCATAAAATTCCCGAGGTACCCCTAGGCTCCTCCCGAGCCGGGTATAGAAATCCCGTTGTGACTCTTAAGTTAACTAGCTATCTAGGACCGTCTCGGCACGTGCATCACAATAATAAAACCACACTCACGTGGTACCATTCACAGAATACAATTATCACATATCAACGCAGTTATGCCCAACAAGGCCAAAATTACAGTTATGCCCTTCTAACACGATCTGGGCCTACATGCATACTAATACACATAGCCATGCATCTCAGTTAAACAAATAGCCAAATAACATGCTTTAAATCATAACCATACATTTAACTCATAAAATCACACATAAATCCCAACATGCCCTCCTGGCACACTAATCAAGGCCCTTAAGCCTTATTAGCGATTTTGGGTTGTTACAACTATCCCCTCCTCATAAAAATTTCGTCCTCGAAATTTATCCAACATATCCGTCTGTAAACTCGCAACCCTGACCATACTTTCCAAGGCCCACCGCCTTAACCTTACTTTTTAACAACACCCTTCCAAGAGTAACAATCTTGCCCCACAAGATCTTGTCTAATAGCCATGCTCTCGATAGCCCCTTGTTAACCCTGCAACCCTGCCGAAGCCCAGGGTCTGCCTAGCGTACAATGACCAATTCATTGTCTTATTCCTGATTCCAGAGATACTCAAAAGTCATCACCTCTACCAGGTGGGATCAACTTGTAGGCCCCACTGGCCTAACCCTTAGTACAACTTCGGAATTTTATGTTGAATCGAGAGTCAGAACTCTCCCTTCTTTCTCTGAACACCTTACAGATCCTCGTCTGTTATTACGCAGAGATGCAACTCTTTCCTTCCGGAACTTTATTTCCTCATAACTTATCAATTTACCAGCTCTTTATTCTGTCAAATAGGCAGACACTCCTGCCTTAAGAAGTTTCAACGACCTCCTTGGCTTTCTCTCTGAACTAAAGCCAAACCGTAGTATTCACTATCCTTCACCTCTTATCATGTCCTATGTCGTGTTACATTAACAAGACACCAGCAACTGCCACCACGGCTAATTCCTCTGGGATTACACTTCCCTTAATACCTCAAGTATTCGCCTACTCAGCGCTTAATTCTTTAAGATATCTGATAAACTTTCAGACTGCCATTCCACTTGCAATCAGCTGAATTCCAGATTCCCACTCTGTTCTTTTTCGTCCTCTAAGTCCATTCCAAAATTTAAACTACTAAAGGGTCTCAATTCGATATCATCGATGCTCCGTCCTGAAACCAGTTCACTCGACCCAATCAACATTAACTCACACAACCGAGTTAAACTTTTCATGTCCAAATACCTTACTTAAGGTCTAATGTGGCCTATTCCCATGATACACTACCACATCACCTAAACTCTATCACCCGCTCAACCCTCCCGGTACAACGTACCCTAGGAGGTGGAATGACGTCCATTCGGAATCCTCATTCGAAACCATATCCTATCTGGATCCTTCACTCGATCCTGGTATCCTACTGTACCACCATGACAGGGTCCTAAATGTATAACTTTTTATGATTTCAATGAATGTCCAAATCTTTATAATTTATGTCATTAAACAAGTTTTATATCAATTTACTCACACTTTTAACCTTAAACCTCGACTAGCGAGCTAATGGCACATTTAAAACTCACATGGTAACGACTCTAAGGTAGTAGGGCGTTACAAGTTCTATGAATTCAAGAGTTCAATTCCGAGTCTATAGTGGAGTCACGAGGAATTAATAAGGTAGTGAAATTATTCGTAAATAAATTCACGGTAACTTATTGGAGCTTGATTTCATGGATCCATGGTCCCCACATCACCTTTGAGTAAATTATCTAGAATGTCTCAATTAATTGATTTAATTATCAATTAGAATTTTTAAAGTTGACTAGGTCAATTTTGGAAAATTTATAGATGTATAAGATTTAGAGAATAAAAGAGAATCTTTGGGTAAATTTATTAATATTGATAAATTTGTGTCAATATAAATAAATAATATTAAATCAAGTATCAAATTATAATTAGTTAATTTGAATAAGGATTTAATTAATTAATTAAAAATTAAAAATAAAATGTTTTGACTTTAGGCCTAATTGTGATTTAATTCAAAACAAAAAGATTAGGCCCAAGTCCATTTGTGGGAGCCCAAGACTTTTATCTTTTTGTTTATTATTTTAATTAATTTAAATTTAAATAAAACCCATTAAGTTGCCTATATAAGGAATATGTTATCTAGGGTTTTCAGAATTCAGTCTCAATTGATTCATTGGGTAAGTGAAAACCTAGACAGTCTAATCCTTTCTTGGCCACTCATTCTTCTTCTTCTTCTCTTCTAGATCTCTATCTCATGTGTTGAGAACCAACCCACACTAGTTCTAGGTTGATCAAATGCTCGGTGAGGAAGACTGTGTTGCTGATCTAGTTCAATCTCTTGATAATACTTTGCTACAGAAAGGAATCAAGGGTTAGAGAGATTGAAGGAAGGAGTTGTCCTAGTTCCGCTGCGTATTGTAAGTTTTTACTTTACTCTGTATTTGTATCAATTTCATAGGAGCATATCCTAGGAATTTACATGTTTGTTTGATAATATGTAAATTACATTAAAATAAATAAAGATCTTGCAATATGTATTTCCTATAGGGCTCACGTGGAAGCTGTATGTAGATGGGTCGTCGAATGAAAATGGTGTCGGGGCAGGTCTCATTTTAGTATCCCTTAAAAGACATAGGGTCCACAACGCCCTAAGATTTTGGTTCGACGCCTTCAACAATGAAGCAGAGTATAAGGCGCTGATTGCTGGACTTCGAGTTGCACTTGAGCTTAAGGCTGAGGGCCTCGAGATTTTTAGCGACTCACACTTGGTAGTTAATCAGGTACTTGGGGAGTATCAGGCCTAGGGAACAAAAATGGTCGCTTACCTAGCGAAGACCCAAGAGATACAACATGGCTTCAGAAAGTTCACAATTCAACAAGTGCCACGGGAACAGAACTCGAACCCTGACACCTTGGCCAGGCTTGCAACCACCAAGGATGCTGAACTGATCAGTGTAGTCCTCATTGACTACTTGTCTTCCCCAAGCATTTCAGCTCTGGAGGAGGTCGAGGGAATCGAGCCCCATGATGGTTGAATGGAGACAATAGTGAAATATCTTGCCTCAAGAGAGTTGCCGCAGGACAAGAAATTAGCTTGAAAGCTACATTACCAGGCGCCTCGGTATATTATCATGGACAACAAGTTATACAGGCAGGGATATTCGTCCAAGCAAGAAGCTAGTATGATACTCCGAGAAGTGCATGAGGGATTTTGCAGTGACCATGCTGGGGGGCAGAGCCATGCGAAGAAATATTTAGGCAAGGATACTTCTGGCCCACCATGAACGAAAATGCGATGGACTATGTCAAGATATGTGACAAGTGCCAACATTTTTCCGACATAGCTCGAGCTCCTCCTAATGAGCTCACTCAAATGACGAGTCCTTGGCCCTTTGCGATCTGGGGCATTGACCTTATTGGGTCACTACCCATGGGAAAATGAGGAGTGAAGTATGTGATAGTGGCAGTTGACTACTTCACAAAGTGGGTTGAAGCTGAGCCATTCGCTACTATAACGTCTAAGAAGGCTCTAGGTTTTGTCATAATGAAAATTGCTTGCCACTACGGGCTCCCTAGGAAGATAGTCTCCGACAATAGTTTGCAGTTCTATAGCGAGGTGTTCATGGATTTCTATCAGCGACACAGGGTTATGAAAAGCTTTTCTTCCATCGCCCATCCGCAGGCAAATGGGTAGGTGGAAGCAGTCAACAAGACGCTCAAAGCCACCTTAAAGAAAAGGATTGAGCAAGTGAAATAGACTTGGCCCGAGGAGCTGCCTAGGGCATTGTGGAGCTACCGCATCATTGCCAGGACCTCCACAGGAAACTCACCATTCTTAATGGCCTATGGGTATGAGGCCATGCTCCCAGTTAAGGCAGGAATCTCCACACACCAATGGGACACATATGACCCGACCACAAACCACACTTTATTCCAAGAATCCCTGGACCTCATGGAGGACCTCCATGAAGCTTCTCAACTTTGAGTAGCGTCCTACTAGCAGAATGTGGCTAGGTATTTCAACTCTAAAGTGAAGGAAAGAATGTTCGGGGTCAGAGATTTGGTGTTGCGAAGAGTCTTCTTATCCACCTGAGACCTCGGTGCAGTAGTGCTGGGACCTAACTAGGAGGGCCCATACCAAGTCGAGAGTGTTGTGTGTCCGGGGACATACAAATTGACCCGACTGAATGGGGAATTGATACCCCATGCCTAGAATGCTGAGCATCTTCGTCGTTATTACCAGTGATATGAGTAGTGAACTTTATTAATTTTTGTAATCTCCCTTGTAGCTTCTGGGAACATTTAATAGAAAACCTTGTATATAAAACACAGTAGAAAAGAAATTTGTTTGCCTGCCTGTAATTTTTAGTTTCTTTTATTCTGTTAGTGCGATGCGTAGAGCACCCACTCGCTGGCCTGGACAAGTGAATGCAGACTAGTCTCTGATCACTTAGGGGGCATGGAAATTAGGCAGCATCACGCCTCGCAGGGAACGACCTAGGACGCTAAGCTTGTTGAAAGTGGAGTAAACCTAGGGTCACTACCACGAGAATAGAAAAACCTAGGAAACTAGTCTTGAGTCTGTAACCTAAGAAACTAAGCTTTTTCCCAGTAGAGCAGGGATTAACATCTAAAGACTAAACTAAGAATCTTAATAGTGCGAGAATGGACCTGCATCACCTCCCATGGACATTGCACTTGAGGAGCTCTGATCAAGTACCTTAATCTCAAGATTCGAACAGAAGATCAAGTACTCGGTACTTGGTCCCGGGGCAAACTTGGGACACCTCCCGTGGACATTGCGCCCGAGGAGTGTTGATCAAGTCCTCCATAAGCCTTGAACAAAAGCAGCATTGGGAAGTCCATGACATGGAGAGCTTGACTAGTCAACAAGTGAAGTGCCTTTAATGTCATGAGACCCCAAAACTAAGTGGCCTAATAAAAAATAGGGTAAAAAAGATCCAAGTAACACGAGATGGGATTTGGCCCATTCTCCTGAGGACAACGCGAGCCTGAGGAGTAATAAACAAATTCCAATCCTTGAGATGTGAATGGAAGCCCGAGTCGTCAGTCTTCGGGCACGAGCCTAAGTCGCCTAAGACTTAAGCAGAATATTCTGGGAGATATTGACCCTGAGAGTAAATAAAAGCCAAGTAGCGTGAGTTTGGACTGATGTCACCTCTCGAGGACACCGCGCCTGAGGAGTGGTGACTCTATCCTATGATCTCAAGATGCAAATGGAGGCCCGAGTCATTGGAACTTGGAGCCAAACCTCGAGTGCTAAAACTTGAGTCACAAAATACCTAGTCAGAGAGCGGTGAACTCAACCTCCTGGACCGAGGATAATGAGCTCACAACTTGTGCATGATTAAAATCTTGAGTTGACCCACCAGTGGCCACATTCCTGGGGGCAGATAGCTTAGTATGAATGACCCCCTAAAGCCTCGTGTCACCAAGACTCAAGGACAAGGGATAATGTTAAAGTCACTTTCAAGGAAATTGAGCCTGGAAGGCAACAATAAATGTCTTAAGTGTCGAACACTAAGGCAGAACCCCACAGTATAAGACCTCCTAAAGCCCGATTTGTTGAAATTCAAAGGCGTAGGATAGTCGAGTGCTCTCACTTGGTACCGCATCAAAGTTACTCTTATGACCTTGAGCCTAAAATGAAACACTAGATGCACAAACATCTAAACACTGGCAGGAAGATCCTCAAGCTCTAAGTACCACAGGCAAGCCCCGTCCTGAGTCGTCGGAACTCGGGGACGTAGGGTTGCATCAAAGTTTCACTTGATAGTGCATTAAAGTTACTCAAGGACTGTGAGCCTACAAGAGCAACACTAAATGCCTAAAAATTGCCTAAGTACTAAGAGAAGTCGATGAAAGCTCAAGTCTTCAAGACTTAGGCACAAGACCTGATTCAACGACTTGAGACTCTCACAAGCACAATGAGTAGAATTAATAAAGTCCATATTTCCTATTTATTATATTTCAATTCAATAATACTAGTGCGATCATGGCAATAAAGTAGTGCAGGCTGCATAAGTTTAATGGAAAAATAGTTACAACAGTGCTCGGGGGCTTGAACGTTGATTGTCTATACCCCAATAAACTATGGCATGCAAGCTGTAACGCCCTGGATAGCCAAGACCGCTACACTGTGTACATATAAAGGTGCAGGACTCGCTAGTCAAGTCATTGATTTGAAAACGTGTCACTAGACATGCAAGATCTATGGTTAAAAAGGTTTCGGTCTCAAAAGACTCATTTCATATATTTAAACTGTAATAAACAAGGGATCCCATAAACACAAGGTTAAAATAAGTTTACAGACTTCCAAAAGTACATAAGTAACCACTAGCCATACTAAGGAAAAACAGACAGTCTTTAGGTTCCATGTCCTTGCCTAGACCTCAACCGTGGTGGCTGAGCACCTGGCTATGTACATTCCGCTCGCTGAGCTCTCCGGTCAGGGCTGGTCTAACTTGCCCTTGCCTTTACCTGCACCACGTAGCACCCGTGAGGCATGGCCCAGCAAGAAAACATCACAGATAACTCAAAGATTAATAACAGAAAAATAGCTCAATATGCATGTATACTCACTAGATAGTTCACAACAGATAATCATCATATACAATCCAATACAAGGTTCATTCTATCACATATACTGCTCATATCACATAATAATCAGGGCCGACGACTTAGGCCGCGCCCTCTGTTTAACCCACTGACTCTGGCCCGCTTAAACCAAGCTCAGTGCATAATAATCTGTCCTCGGCTACCAGTGGCCGAGCCCCGCCCTGTGCGCTAGTGAGACCCTTGGCACCCTTAGGCCATTGATTCACTAAATGGCTTGCATGGCTTAATACCATCCTTTCAAGCTTTTACAATAGGGAGCCCTTAGTCCCGTCTCATATAATCAACCGGGTGCAGTTTTCTTACCTTTAGCATTCAGACGAGTTAGTTACGGGCGATACTCCTTGAGCGCGATCCGATCCTCGAGCCCTAGCTTAACACCTAGTCACAACCATGAAGAAAGACACTATTAACAACCTTAAATGAGCTTCCAAGCCAAGTTCTAGTACTCGGAACATTGAACTTCACCAAATATGGTAAAAGACTCAACCCCGAGCACCCTAGGTTAAATTCCCAAGCCTAAAATCTTAAAATCCCAAAATCCCTTAAGCGCCGCGGCATAGGCCACCCATGCCGCGGAATGGCCCCCAAACAGAGCCATCCAAGGCACAAAAATAGGTAAGGGCCGCGGCATTGCTTGGACCATGCCGCGGCCCTCCCTCCTTCCTCAGCATGCAACAACCTTGAAGGGCCGCGGCTCACCAAGAACCATGCCGTGGCCCGACCCTTCGAACCCAGAAAAAACCACCATTTTCAATCTCCAAACCTCACCTTAAGATATCCCAAAGCCCCCAACTCAAAACCAATTAACTCCCAACTTATTTAACATGATCTAAGCAACATAATTCCCAAGAAAACACAGTCTATCACACTCTAACCCTCTCCTTTCCATTTCTGAAACCCAAGTGCAGCAAACACCCAAACCAGCCACTCAAACACAATCTAGGACCTCC
Organism: Humulus lupulus; assembly: GCF_963169125.1. Taxonomy (NCBI): domain Eukaryota; kingdom Viridiplantae; phylum Streptophyta; class Magnoliopsida; order Rosales; family Cannabaceae; genus Humulus; species Humulus lupulus. Next base: position 70,010,114 of record NC_084801.1, read on the forward strand.
AAACTTGGAGTTATAACTCACCTTTGCTGTAGAATCACTTCACCAAGCTGTGGCCAGGCTAGGTCCCCAAATTCCCTTCTTAATTCTGGCTTAGAACATCACAACTAAACTTGCTTCAGCACTTAACTAAAACCAAGCTAAAACTCATAATTCAACCACAGAAAACAGAGTTTGATGCTTACCTTAAACCTTGCTCCAGTTCCTTGATTAAACCCCTGAGCTAGACTCCCAAATCCACTCTACAAATCTCAGAATTCCAACTTGCTTCTCCCTTAAGTTTTGTGTATTTTCTCCCCTTGGTTTCCTTTGAGCGTGTAAGTGAGCTGAGAGAGAATGCTTAGTCGGTTTTTGTTTTCTTCTAAAGGCTTCCTTAAGTCTAACTTATCCATTAAGTTAATCCCGAGGCTCGGGGTACCTGAACCGTCCTCGAGGCCAAAATGGTAAAATCCCCCAATATTCCCGCCTAGACACCCTAACCTCAAATATATCTCCAATTATTTATTTTCATCACCCGATAGTCTAAATCACTACCTGATACCTAAAATACCCCTGACTTGCCCAAAGTCAATTATAATACCCCGTTGTGACTTTTCCCGCTATCTAGCCCTAGGATCGCCTCGAGTCACCGGCTGCAGATTTATTCACATCATAATGTGGTTCTCGCATATATCACATATCATATTACCACATAATATAATCAATTATCAAATAAGCATCATTAAACATATAATAACTCATTAAAACACAACTATTCCAGTAATGCCCTCCTGGCACACTAATCAAGGCCCTTAAGCCTTATTAGTGAATTTGGGTCGTTACAACTATCCCCTCCTAATGAGAATTTCATCCTCGAAATTTACCTGAATAGCTTGGGATACTGATACCGCATCGCTTTCTCCAACTCCTAGGTCGCCTCCTCGACCTTGCTATTCCTCCATAATACTTTCACTAACGGAATTGTCTTATTTCACAGAACTTTATCCTTCCGATCTAAAATCTGAACCGGTCTCTCCTCATAGGATAAATCCGCCTGTAGCTCCAAGTCCTCATGCCTCAACACATGTGTAGTATCAGAGACATACTTCCGCAACATAGAGATGTGAAACACATTATGAACTCCTGATAAGGACGGTGGCAAAGCCAGCCTGTAAGCCACCTGCCCAACCCTCTCTAAAATCTCGAAGGGTCCAACAAACCGAGGGCTCAACTTGCCCTTCACTCCAAACCTCCTCACACCCCTCAACGGTGAAACTCGCAGAAACACGTGGTCCCTAACCTGGAACTCCACGTTCCTATTCTTAGGATCAGTGTAGCTTTTCTGTCTGCTCTGCGAGGCAAGCATTCTTGCTCGAATCTTTTCAATGGCCTCATTAGTCTTCTGAACCATATCTGGGCCCAAATACCTTCTCTTACCCATCTCATCCCAGTGAATAGGTGATCTACACTTCCTTCCATATAACATTTCATAAGGAGCCACTCCAATCGTGGACTGGTAACTGTTGTTATATGAAAACTCAACCAATGGAAGATACTTACTCCACGAACCCTCAAAGTCAATCACACATGCCCTAAGCATGTCCTCCAACACCTGAATCATCCTCTCGAGCTGCCCATCAGTCTGAGGATGAAAAGCTGTGCTAAAATTCAGCTGAGTCCCCATGGCTCTCTGCAAAGCTCCCGAAAACTTGGAGGTAAAGATAGGGTCTCGGTCAGACACAATAGACTTTGGAACCCCATGGAGACAAACTATCTCCCTCACATACAACTCTGCATACTGTTCCACCGTATAGGTCGACCTCACTGGTAGAAAATGAGCTGACTTGGTGTACCTGTCCACTATCACCCACACCGAGTCATGAAGTTCAACTGTCCTAGGTAATCCACCAACGAAATCCATCGTAATGTCCTCCCACTTCCACTCCGGAATACCCAAAGGCTGAAGCAACCCCACTGGTCACTGATGCTCAGCCTTAACCTGCTGACAGGTCAAACATCTAGATACGTACTCAACTACATCCTTCTTCATCCCGGGCCACCAATATAACATTCGTAGATCCTGATACATCTTCGTGGTACCCGGATGAAGTGAGTATGGCGTAGTGTGGGATTCAAACAATATCTCTCGCCTAATCCCCTCATCTGCCGGAACACATATCCGTCCCTGATACCGAAGCAGACCTATCTCTGAAACTGAATAATCCTTAGTTGTCCCCACTAAGGCATGCTGCCTACTATCCTGCAACTGCACATTAGTCAACTGACCCTCCTTGATCCGCTCCAACAGGGGCGACTGCAAAGTGATATTGGCTAACTGGCCCACCACCAGTTCTATCTTTGCCCTAACCATCTCATCAACCAATTCTCTCGAGATCTGAGTAGAACTATACATCTGTCCTAGGCCCCTCCGACTCAACGCATCTGCCACCACGTTGGCTTTCCCAGGGTGGTAAAGAATATCTCAATCATAGTCCTTAACCAATTCTAACCAACGTCTCTGTCTCATGTTCAGATCCTTCTGCGTGAAGAAATATTTCAGACTCTTATGATCAGTGTAGATCTCGCATTTCTCTCCATACAAATAATGACGCCACACCTTCAGTGCAAACGCAACTGCCGCTAACTCCAAATCATGAGTCGGATAGCTCTGCTCATACTCCTTCAGCTGTCGAGATGCGTAGGCTATAACTTTCTCATTCTGCATCAGCACACAGCCTAATCCCAACCTCGATGCGTCACAGTAGACCACGAACTTCCCTTCCTCCGAAGGAAGACTCAACACTGGCGCAGAAATAAGTCGTCGCTTCAACTCCTGAAAGCTGTTCTCACACTTCTCTGAGCAGACGAACTTCTGATTCTTTCTTGTTAACTTTGTCATCGGTGAAGAAATCTTCGAGAACCCCTCTATGAATCGCCTGTAGTAACCAGCCAACCCAAGGAAACTCCGCACCTCCGAGGCGTTCCTCGGCCTCGGCCAATCCCTAACTGCCTCCACCTTGGATGGATCCACCTTAATCCCTTCTACCCCAACTATATGTCCAAGGAAGGTCACCTCTGGTAGCCAGAACTCACACTTCTTAAACTTAGCGTACAACTGATCCTCCCTTAACCTCTGTAAAACCTGCCGGAGGTGCTGCTCATGATCTGCCTCTGAACTGGAGTATACCAAAATGTCGTCAATGAAGACAATGACGAACTAATCCAAGAAATCCTTGAACACTCTGTTCATTAAGTCCATGAAAGCTGCTGGGGCATTGGTCAGACCAAAAGACATGACCAGGAACTCATAATGCCCATATCGTGTCCAGAAAGCTGTCTTTGGTATATCCTCAACCTTGATCCTCAGCTGGTGATAACCAGATCGAAGATCAATCTTTGAGAACACCGTCTTACCTTGCATCTGATCAAACAAATCATCAATCCTTGGCAGAGGATACTTATTCTTTATGGTCAACTTGTTCAATTCTCTGTAATCGATACACATCCTCAGAGTCCCGTCCTTCTTTTTAACAAACAACACTGGAGCACCCCATGGAGAGTAACTAGGCCTGATGAATCCCAAATCCAAAAGTTCTTGCAACTGTATCTTCAACTCTTTCAGTTCTGCTGGTGCTATTTCGTACGGTGCCCTAGACACTGGTTCTGTCCCTGGTGCTAACTCAATCTCAAACTGAATCTCCCTACGCGGCGGTAACCCTGGAAAATCCTCAGGGAATACATCCAGAAACTCACACACCAATCTAGTCTCTCCCGGCCCTGCCGGCATGACCCTAGCGGTATCCACCACACTAGCCAGAAAACCTATGCATCCTCCCTGCAACAAGTCTTTGGCTCTCAATGCTGAAATCATAGGTACACGGGGTCCGGACACCGCACCCACAAAGACAAAAGGGTCCTCGCCCTCCGGCTCAAAAGTAACCATCTTCTTCCTACAATCAATCGTAGCCCCATACCTAGCCAGCCAATCCATTCCTAGAATCATATCAAAATCTCCCAAATCCAATTCAATCAAATCCACCAAAAGCTCTCTACCATCAACCATCAATGGCAGTGCCCTAATCCACCTCCTAGAGACTACCAGCTCCCCTGTAGGCAACAAAGTCCCAAGCCCCGCAGTCCAATACTCACTAGGTCTACATAGTCTATCGATTACTCTACTAGAAACAAAAGAATGTGTAGCACCAGAATCAATCAATACTGTAAAAGGAAAGCCAGCACTAGAAAGTTGACCTGTCACTACTGAGGGGCTAGCCTCAGCCTCCGCTTGAATCAAGGTGAATACTTGAGCTGGGGTCAAGCTATCCACCTTTCCTGCTTCCCCTTTCTTCACCGTTGGGCAGTCTTTCCTGAGATGCCGCACTACCCCACAAACAAAACATGCCTTGGCCTTGCACTCGCCCAAATGGCGTCTTCTACACCTCAAGCACTCTGGATAGGTCCTCCAATCATCACCGCCACCCTGACAGCCACCCTGACCACCTCGACCCCTCCTATCAGGACTAGGAGCGGCCGACGTGTCAGGAGTCTTCCTCTTGAAGTCAGTGGGGCCTCCGCCCCTACCTGTCCCGGAATAAGGAGGCACCGCCCTACGTCCCTCATGCCTCACTGCGCTCTCCTTCCATATTTTGTTCTCCGCTTCCTCAGCGGTAAGAGCCCTCTCAACGGCCTGGGCATAAGTTATTCCTCCAGGTACCGTGGTAATCCTAACATCCCGGGCTATCATAGCATTAAGCCCCCTAATAAAATGATCTTGCCTAGCAGCATCAGTAGGCAGAAGAACTGGTGCAAATTTCGCAAGCCTATCAAACTTCAGGGCATACTCTGTAACAGTCATACTGCCCTGTACCAGACTTACAAACTCATTAACCTTTGCTGCCCTAACAGCAACATTGTAATACTTCTGGCCAAACAAATCCTTAAAACCTTCCCAAGTCAGTGTGGCAACCTCTCTGGTCTGCGATGCCACTTCCCACCAAATACGAGCATCCTCCTGCAACATATAAGCGGCACAGGCCACTCTATCCTCTCCTTCAACCCTCATGAAATCCAAAATCACTGTGATCATAGTTAGCCACTGCTCGGCTTTCAACGGATCTGGTCCTCCCTCAAAGACTGGGGGTTGCTGCTTCCTGAACCGCTCATATAACGTCTCCAATTTGTTAACAACCTCCCCAGGCTGCACAGCTGGTACCACTGCAGGTGGTAAAGAAGGGGCAGCACTCCCTGATGGAGCCTGCTGCTGCAAAATACGAATCAACTCATCCTGACTCTGTAATCGAGCCTGCATCTCAGCCATTAACTGCTGCCAGTTCTCAGGGACTGGCGGAGGTGTCTGGCCCTGGTCATTGCCCCTGGTCCCGGACCCAGTGCCGGCTAGTCGTGAAGATTTCCTTGGACGCATAACTATCCAAGTCAATCTGCAAATATCGACTCGGCGGTCAGACCACAATAACAGGGTAAAAGTTTCCCCAAAACTCAACAATAGAACATAACCATTCATAGACCACCAACACATATAAGCATCCATACACCATAAACAATTAATCATCATATACTCATTTACATGCACAACAATGTTGATAAACATGCCTCAATATCTTCACACAACAGTCAAGGGCCAAGCCCTATCAGTTTCTCATGCTTCCTAGCAATTCAATCAATAACAACATGCATAACTCATCTCAAGTACATAAGCACATAGGCACACATATACACATTACCAAACCCCAACTTGAGCTTGTCTCCAGTAGCGAATGTACATATCCAGGCTGTCTTCAGGAACCCTTAAACCTAGGACGCTCTGATACCATATGTGACGCCCCACATCACTATGGCTGCTTTCTGGAATGACGACTGGCCCTACAAACCAAGACAAGTCTTTCCGGCGTGCTTTGTACTCACTCACACACTTCCTGGGAAAACTTCCTAGGAGGTCACCCATCCCTAGATTACTCCAGGCCAAGCACGCTTAACCATGGAGTTCTCAAGTGATGGGCTACCGAAAAGAAGATGCACCTTCCTGATATAGGTAGTACCCATCAATCCATTTAAGCCCTCTTCAACTGTGCAGTCCCATACCTACACAGTCTTAGAATCATTATACTTGACCTTCCCCAAGCGGTGTGGGATTGCACAGCTTACCCAGTCTTTCCCCTTACGGATCACGAGATTCTGACTGTCACAATAAGACTGTCTGTTTTGCCTTAGTATGGCTAGTGGTTACTTATGTACTTTTGGAAGTCTGTAAACTTATTTTAACCTTGTGTTTATGGGATCCCTTGTTTATTACAGTTTAAATATATGAAATGAGTCTTTTGAGACTGAAACCTTTTTAACCATAGATCTTGCATGTCTAGTGACATGTTTTCAAATCAATGACTAGACTAGCGAGTCCTGCACCTTTATAAGTACAAAGTGTAGCGGTCTTGGCTATCCAGGGTGTTACAACTTGGTATCAGAGCCTTGACCCAGCCGGAAGTGTGGCCGACGGGGACGTCGGGCCCGTAAGGGGGGGTGATTGTGACAGTCAGAATCCCGTGATCCGTAAGGGGAAAGACGGGGTAAGCTGTGCAATCCCACACTGCCTGGGGAAGGTCAAGTGTAATGATTCTAAGACTGTGTAGGTATGGGACTGCACAGTTAAAGAGGGCTTAAATGGATTGATGGGTACTACCTATATCAGAAAGGTGCATCTTCTTTTCGGTAGCCCATCACTTGAAAACTCCATGGTTAAGCGTGCTTGGCCTGGAGTAATCTAGGGATGGGTGACCTCCTGGGAAGTTTTCCTAGGAAGTGTGTGAGTGAGGACAAAGCACGCTGGAAAGAATTGTCTTGGTTTGTAGGGCCAGTCGTTATTCCAGAAAGCAGCCATAGTGACGTGGGGCGTCACACAAGCCTACTTAGCTACAATGTAATAAATGACAAAATTACTAGGGCCCTTAGTCTGAGGGAACCTCTGTCACCATCTCGATCACAAGGTCAACTTCGAGAATGTGACCTGCCACCAAAGATTCCCTCTCTTAGGATGCTCTGGCCTCTTCCGCCTCAAGACGCACCTCAAGCATTGTCCTCATGTTGGGCTCCTCGGTGAATGAGAGATCCATATCTGTGTTGCTCTACCACGCAAAAAAGAATGTATTTTCAGCTATCACATCAAGATCTTTCTCCAATTCTTCTGCTCGACGGTGGAGTATTCAGTCTCTTTGGTGGCCCTTGCAGCGTCCTCCATAGTTTTCTTCAGCCCCTCAGCATGGGCCAAAGACTCTACCTTGCTCAACTGGAGATCTTCGCGAGCTTTAGTCAACTCCTCCTCCATGGCCCGGGTGCGGCCTGTGACATCCTCTAACAACTTGGAAGAATTCTCCTCCAAAGTGGATAGCTTTGACCGCTCAGTGGCTTATAGACCCTCCACCTTGCGGACACGGGCCCTCATGTCCTCCACTTCATTCTGGAGTCACTAGTGCTCCTCCAAAGGGATCACTGTTTCCTGTAACTGTGCCAACTCCTCCCAAGCCCCCTTCAGCTCAAAGGACCACATCAGCACGATGTCTCTGAGCCGTTGGTTGAGGGACGAAGTGTTATGATTGGTTAAATACAAATGATAAGTGTTAAAATACAAGCAAGGTATAAACACTTAGTAAAATTCACATAATGAAGATGTGAAATTTGAGCTTCAATTGTAGGCACTTATAAAATGCAATTTTGGGTCGAAAGTGATGCATGAGAGTATCTAAAGGTTCCCAAAAAGTTTGGTAGCATTTAGAGTAATTTTAGGACATTTGGAAGTGTCCAAAATTAGAGAGGATGGTGGTACATCGCCATCCAAGTGGCAAGGCATCACCTATTGCAGTACGTAAAATTACATAAAATGCTCATAATGATGTGTTTTTCAAGTCTAATCTTATTGGTTAGACCTAATAATGGTGCCTGCTCTATATAAGGGTAAAAATAATGTTTTTGAACACTTGATCACTCTTTCCAATCTCTCTCTACCCTTTCTCTCTCTCTCTCTAGCTCCAAGAATTTCTAGTTTTTCACCAAGAACTCTCAAAGAAAGTGCTTGACTTTGAGAGTCGATGGCTTGTTCGATCTCAATCCTCATTTCCTCAAGAGTATGCCTCAAGCATCCATGGTGGCTAGGAAATAGAGTATTAGGATAACGTTTTACAATGTGTGTAACCCTTGGTTTTGTGTTTTTGGTTTGCTCAAAGGATTTGATCAAAGTGGTGGTTTTGCCTAGGGTTTTTGAAGCTTCATCAAAGTTGAAGAACATCATTGATCAACGTGGGTTTTCATGTTCTTTCTCAATCTTTGTCAATCAATTTTTTTGTGTAGATTATATTTTTGAGGTGGTATTATCTCACTCACCCCAAACATTCTAATACTCTATAATCTGAGATAGCATATCATGGATGAATCAAACTCTCTTTCGGCATTGAAATTCATTACTCAAGACTTTGTTAGATTAGATAGGTTTGATGGGACTAACTTTGTTCATTGGCAAGACAAGATTAGATTCTTGCTCACCACTTTGAAAGTGTTCTATGTCTCAGATAATGACCTAAAAGCCTTGGAAGAGCCCAAGGAAGATGATACTCAAGAAGTTGTCAAAGAAAGGAAGAAGCGCAAAGAAGATGAATTAATATGTAGGCTCTATAATCTCTACACCAACACCAAGACCATAAGGAGATTTGGGAGGCCTTGGAAAAGAAGTATAAAGCGGAAGAGGAAGGTACTATGAAATTCCTTATTACTCAATATATGGAATTTAAATTTTATGATGATAAATCCCTTCTCCCCCAAATTCATGAGTCGTAAATTATTATGAATAAATTGTTTACTCTTAAGATTGTATTCCTGGAACAATTTCTTGTTGGTGCCATTATAGCCAAGCTACCTCCTTCTTGGAGAGGCTATAGAAATAAAATTCTCCATAGAAATGAGGAGATTTATTTGGAGGAAATTCTCAAACATTTGAGAATTGAGGAGGAATCTCGCTCTAGAGACATGAATGAAGAGAAGTCCAACAGAGAGACTTCTAAGGCCAATGTGGTCGCTAACCCTCCTAACAAAGGCAAAGGAAATGGTAAGAACAAGGGAAGGGTCAAAAACCCTTGGGACCCAAAAAGAATGAGGGACAATTTAAAAGTTCCAAGAGACCTGGCTTTGTAGTAGCAAGAATGACCACTTTGCTAGATAATGTAGGTTCAAGAGGAGCCAAAACAATGAGGCAAGAGTCAATTCAACCCAAGAGGAGCTACGACAACACTAAGCGAGGTTAATGCCATTAATGGAAAGGTGAATGGGTGGTGATATAATACTTGTGCCACCATTCATGTTACCTATTGTAATGACCTAACTCACTTAAAGACCTCAGACCATTAAAACAACTAAGACATAGCTATTATTTTCGAATACATACATAAAATAATAGAACTTTATTATAAAAATCCAAAATAAGGGATCCCATTGTTATTACATAAAATCATAAAGAAAATAAAAACCTTTAATTAATTTTTCAAATACTAAATGAGGAAAACACAATCACATAAATTAAAAGACTTGAAACAAAACGTCATCCTCGATCTTTCTCATTAGTCCATTCATTCAGTCCTCTCCCAATACACATGCCAAAGCAGCCATGAATCTGACCCGCCTTCAATGCTCATTTTCATGCACAATCTAAAATAAAAAGGAATGAGCCTAATGCTAGTAAGGAAAATCTACAAAAACATATCATAAAACATAAATAAAAAACGTAAATCATAAAACATAGGACTAGAATATTAATGGCCATTAACTCATTACTTTAGTATGTGATGAAAACCATCTAGGTCCTCTTGCTACTATTCGAGGTAGGTTAAATCATAACTATAGTCTACGATAATGATAAAAATCTTGGGATTTGCTTATTTGCTATCTAAGCAACTATATTTCCCAAGTGATTACAACATAAAACATATACATACATACATACATACATACATAAAATCTAACATATTTTCCTTACCAAAATCTGGGATATTGGAGATAAGAGCGGGATTGAAAACTCCTAAAACCAAACAATAAGAGCCATAAGTTTTCTAAAGAAATGGCGAAGAAAAGCAGATCTAAAAAATCAAGATAGAAACTTACCAAAAACCTTAAGTTTCAAGAAACTCAAACACCTAACCAAGAGCCATTATATTAAGTTATGATTTTGAAGAAAATGAAAAGAAGAAGAGTAACTAATAATGAACTAAACCTGAGGATAAAGAGTACCTTAGATAGATTAGAACTTCGATCTACACCTCAATACCGAAATATCACTCTATCTTACTTCCCAAGTGTTTAGAAAAGCTTAGATTGGAAAGCTTTTAATCTGAAAAACCTAGTGCTTCTCTCTAGAATGAACTTAGTAGCTTGAAGGCTCTGAACAATGCTTGAATGATGATGCAAATGGCTGAGTGAGAGGTCCTATTTATAGATTTTAAGGAGTGAAATTAACCCCATTTAAAAATAAATAAATGAATAAATTTTAATTTTATGTTCAACAGATGCCCAGAACTCGGTAAAAAGAGTAAGTCCAAGTTGTTGAGGGCTGTTTCTAGCTTGGATTCCACAAAATTTCAAATATGCAAAAGGAAGCCAATATATCGCCCCCTATAGACGATATATCACCTGCCCCTATATCCCGAGCCTCCGTGGTTTCTTTCGTGCGAAGTTGGCATGTTTTCCGTATCACTCATAGGCGATATATCAGCCCCTAAAGCTGCGATATATCGACATACACTGATATTTTAAACATGTTTTTGCAGACTTTTAACACACTTGAAGTTTGTTAAAATGGTTTCGACTGAATAGAATGTGATCCTAACAGCTACTGGAATGTTCTACACCTTTGTACGCCCTGGTTTTCCCACGGGCTGTTTAGCAGGACGAGCCTCGGACTAAACATAATTTAGTCCGAGGCTCCCACAGGCCAGAGGCTCTATTTTCAGGATGGGCCCTCTCTAGCTTGGGGGGTCCTGTTTCCAGCTCGCTCTTGTTGCACCAGGAGCTGGGAACAACATCCGGCGACCACTGATGGATCAGCTCGGGTTATGGATTGCTCCGGTAGCGAGCTTCTCAGGAAGCTCTGACCCTATGGGAAGTCAACACGCAAGTTAAACGTGCATAATCCTGCCATCACGTGTCCAATATCCCCCTGACTTCTCGGACCCGCAGCAGGAACGTGCGTATTCAGACACTCACGGACGGGTTGGGCCGTGCGGCCCATTATCTCCTTCCATACTGATTAGACCACACTTGTGTGTCAGGTTTAGGAATTAATCATGAATATCACAGACTTGATATGACAAATGGTAAGGTCACGGGATGACCTCCCTACCAACTTCCAGGTGCCTTCTCCTATAAATATGGAGACCCTGGGAGTTGATAGGGGTTGGAAAAATAGTCTTATAAGAACTATATACTTTGTAAACCAATTACCCAGAAAAGATCAATAATATTGACTAGTGGAGTAGAAGGATTTTAACCTTCGAACCACTTAAAAACGTGTTTAGGGTCACCTTGTTCCTTCCACAAAGATTTCATATCTGCGACGGTTCTACTTTTAAGTACTAATCTCTTTCTCTTCTTCTCTTAATTATCTGTTGCCGAAGAACCGCGTCAACAGTTTGGTGCTTTCATTGAGAGCAAGTCCGATTAGTACTACCACAAACATACAACTATGGTGACCACTCGGTCCAAACATGGCAACGAGACAGAACAGCATGATGGGCAGGAGGCCCGCCATGTTGCCCTCCCCGAGGAGCAAGTTCCTGAAGTCCAGCAAAGGCCAGGAAAGCAGCCGGCCGGCCAAGACGACACTGGTAGTTCGGTGCCCCGGCCGCCTAATCCGAATCCATGTTATTACATTGCGGTGGAGATGGAGAATGCTCAGCTGAGGAGCCAGCTAGCAGCAGCTGGTCAGCAAATCCAGGATATTCTGAGTCGACTACCCCCTCTCACAACCAACGCTAACGTTGGAGAGAGGCAAGGCGAGGCTCCTAAGTCTCGCCGGAGTAATCGATCCAGGCATAGCCGTTCGGGTAGACTCCCTGCAGCCAACTCCACCCCTTCAACGCACCATCAAGAGGCGAACTTCAGGGAAATGCCTCAGACCGAATAGCAGCAGTACAGCCGTTCGGTTAGGACATCAACCCCTAGCTCTCACCCTTCCTCGAGGACGCCCAGAAGAGATCGAGGAAATTCCCAAAGGAGGGCCGAGGGGATCCCGAGACGTCAGCCTGTCCCCAAAGAACGTCCAGTTCCTCGTCCAGCTCGCCCAGCGCGAAACCATCAAGCTGGCAGGGCCGAGAGGCCCCCACCAAATTTAGTCCGTCCGGACGGCACTAGGATCGCCTCTCCGGTCAGGCATCCTCCTTCTCCCATCAGATACCCGTCTCCTCAGCCCGTCCGAGACATCCCGACCTACGGAAATAGTAGGAGAGACCCGCCATCGGCCGGGCCTTCCCGGCGCAGCAGGGTGCCGGGGGAAGGATCAGGTCAGAGCCGCCAAAGACGCACATCGAGCCTGTCCAGCAGGAGTCACTGGACCGGTAGTGCACGGAGTGATCTTTCAGGAGGAGACCTGCGACAGCGACTAAGTTCAGCACAAAGTCACCATAATACCCATGGAGGCGACCTTCGAGATCGTCTCAACTCTCACAGAGAGGATCGAGTTAGGGATGGTAGCCAGGCCCGCTCAGTTGGGGTCCGATCCGAAGTACGTAATGGCGGGAATGCCCCAAATGACCTATCTCCAGATAGGAGGGGCAATAACCCGCCTAATATGTACAACGGGTCCGGAGCTGTTGAACGGCCCCGGAATAACCCAGGATCTCAGGACAAAACCCTAGAGCGCTTAACTCAAATGGAGGAGCTGATGAAGAAGCTCCTGTCGGAGAAAGAAAAAGACGAATATGATTCAGGGGATGAGATGGAGCTCTTCGCCCCCAACATAGCAGCAACGGCATACCCTTCTGGCTTTCGTATGCCTCACTTGTCAAAGTTCAACGGGGATGGAGACCCATCTGACCACTTAGGGATGTTCAACACCCTAATGATGGCTCATAACATCGGGCTAGAGCTTCGTTGCTTGATCTTTCCTTCCACCCTAACTGGACCTGCCAGGCAGTGGTTCAAACAATGTAAAAGGCAGTCAATCAGCTCCTGGAAGACCTTTTCGGCTGACTTCAAGAGGGCATTCCGCGCCTCTCAGGCCGCCAGGGTCCAGGCCGACTCCCTAGCTAACGTGAGACAGCAACCTGGAGAAACGCTAAAAGCCTACTTGAGCAGATTTGCAAATGTCGCTGCTCAAGCCAGAGACGCCGACGACAGCTCCAAACTCATGGCTATGAGGACCGGGATCCTAGTAGGCAGAGATCTGTGGAAGGATATTCAAAGGAGGGGGGTCAGCTCAGTTAGTGAATTCCTTAACAGAGCCCAAGAATGGATAAACTTGGAAGAAGCTGAAGCTTCAGCCGCGGGGACCAGCCAGGTCCTCGAGAAGCCCGCTGGGACGGGAACAGAGATCGTAGTAGCGACTCCCGACGTCACGCAGAGTAACCAGCCCGGTGGCGGCAAAAGAAAAGGGAATGGTGAAAACATCCAGCACGGTCAAAAGAAAAGTAAGTCCATGGATAAATTCAAGCCCGTGTTCACAACGTATACCGAGCTCACCCAAAACATAGAGAATATTTTCCTGGCCAACGCTACGCGAGTCCCCTGGAAAAGACCGGAGCCAATAAAGCACCCTAAGGGAAAGAGAGACGCTTCCAAATTCTGCCGTTTTCATAACGACGTCGGGCACAATACCGACGACTGCAGGCACCTCAAAGATGAAATCGAGACTCTCATCCGAGCAGGTCCGTTGGCGCAATACTCGCGGAACAGGGTCCCGAAAAGTCGACCCGCTCCGGAGATCACAGCCAGTCAACCGGGACCTCGAGTAGATCAGGACGTCCTTCCCCCCGTGGTCGAGGGAGAGATTTCCACCATCTCTGGAGGACCACACATGGCTGGCACGAGCAGAGGAGCCCAGAAGAGGTACATAAATGAGTTGAAGGCCCACAATGGAGGGGAGTTCGTCCCGGAACAGCGTCAATCAAAACAACAAAGATTAGAGAAACAACCAATCACTTTCACGGAGGAAGACGTGGACCATGTCCAATTCCCTCATAACGATCCCTTGGACGTAGCAGTCCAGCTCGCCAACCGGAGAGTAAGGAGGGTGTTAGTGGACAATGGGAGCTCAGTGAACCTCCTATTCCGTTCCACCTTAGAAAAAGTGGGTCTGACCATCTCCGAGCTGAAGGCAACCTCGATGATGCTATATGGTTTTTCAGGAGAAGGGTCAGCAGCGATAGGAACGATTGAGCTGGTGATCACCCTAGGCGACGAGTCCCGAACAGTGTCCAAACTACTCGAATTCGTAGTCATTGACTGCTCCGCTGCCAACAATGCAATTTTGGGCCGACCTACGCTCGTTGCTTTCGAAGCTATCACGTCCGTCCGGCACCTCGCCATGAAGTTCCCTACTTTAACAGGGGTCTGCACTATCAAGGGCGATCAGCTCGCTGCCAGAGAATGCTACAGCATTTCCATGAAGGGAAAATCTAAACCCGGGCAGGTGACGATGGCCATTCAGGATGAAGAGGAATCACAGGGACCCAAGGCGGCCCCTGAGATTGAAAAACCTTGGGTTTCCGAAGACGAAAAGCTCGCCTTAAGCGAGGACATTGACCCCCGAGTAGGCGAGGACAGGTCCGAGCTCCAAGCTATTGAAGATCTCGAGGAGGTAGGCATCGATGAACAAAACCCGTCACGGACGGTTAAGATCGGAAAGAACCTCTGCGATAGAAGAAAGGCGGAACTGACTGCGTTTCTGAAAAAGAACCTGGACGTATTCGCATGGTCGCACGAGGACATGATAGGGATCAGTCCAAGCGTAATCATGCACACGCTCCACCTAGACAAAAGCGTCCCTGCCAAGTCTCAAAAGTAGAGGCGTTTAGGGACAACCCGAGCCGAAGCCCTTGAAGAAGAAGTGGCCCGGCTCAAAAAATGTGGCTTTATCCGCGAAGCCAGATTTCCCATTTGGGTTGCCAATCCCGTGTTAGTTCCAAAACCCAATGGGAAGTGGCGTACCTGTATCGACTTTTCCGACCTGAATAAAGCCTGCCCCAAGGATTGCTTTCCGTTGCCGAGGATCGATCAACTGGTGGATGCCACGGCGGGGCACGAGCTCATGTCCTTCATGGACGCGTACTCGGGCTACAATCAGATCGCGATGAATCCAGCAGACCAGGATCATACCAGCTTTAAGACCCCAACTAATGTCTATTGCTATAAGGTCATGCCGTTCGGTCTTAAGAATGCCGGGGCTACCTACCAAAGGCTGGTAAATAGAATGTTCGCGGATCAGATCGGGAAAAACATGGAAGTGTACGTCGATGATATGCTTGTGAAGTCAAAGATTGCCAGCAACCACGTCACCGATCTGGAAGAATGCTTTAACATACTGCGAGGATATGGCATGAGGCTCAATCCTCAGAAGTGCACTTTCGGTGTCGCATCAGGGAAATTCTTGGGTTTCATAGTCAATACCCGAGGAATCGAGGCAAATCCCGACAAGATCAGGTCACTGCTCGAGCTTCCATCCCCCAGGTCGCGGAAAGATGTCCAAGGCCTCACAGGAAGGGTGGCAGCACTGAACCGGTTCATTTCCAAATCGACCGACAAGTGCCTGCCCTTCTACAACCTGCTCCGCGGAAACAAGAAGTTCGAATGGACAGTAGAATGCGAAGGCGCATTCCTCGACCTAAAACCGCACCTGGCTGAGCCACCTGTGCTGTCAAAGCCTAAGGTGGGAGAACCTCTTTTCCTCTACATGGCCGTCACTGAGGACGCAGCTAGTGCCGTTTTGGTGCGAGAAGAGGACCAGGCTCAGAAACTGGTTTATTACATCAGCAAGAGACTCCTCGGAGCTGAGTCAAGGTACCCGTTGATGGAAAAACTGGCGTTCTGCCTAATCACGGCCTCGCGAAAACTCAGGCCATACTTCCAGTCCCATTCTGTACACGTCATGACCGATCAGCCTCTAAGGCAGGTTTTGCAAAAGCCTGAAGCCTCGGGACGCTTGCTAAAGTGGGCGGTCGAACTCAGTCAGTTCGAGATTTTCTATACTCCCCGAACTACCATAAAAAGTCAAGCCTTGGCCGACTTCGTGGCAGAGTGCGCGGGATTCCATGAGATCCCATCGGAAGACTCACATCAGCTCACCTCCTCAGGTTCATCGTGGAGGATCTTCGTTGATGGCTCATCTAACGAGAATGGCTCCGGGGCCGGAATCATTCTGATATCCCCAGAGGGGCATAGATTCCACTCGGCGCTGAGGTTCGGGTTCAAGGCGTCCAACAACGAGGCAGAGTACGAGGCCTTGTTAGCTGGACTTAGGATAGCTAGCGAGCTAAAGGCAAGCTCTGTCCAATGCTTCAGCGACTCCCAGCTCGTGGTGAATCAGGTCCTAGGCGAGTATCAGGCGCGGGGTCCCAAGATGGCCTCCTATTTGGCTAAGGTAAAATCCGAACTGTCTACGTTTGGGCAAGGGTCGATCGAACAGATACCTCGGGAGCAGAACGCCAATGCAGATGCTCTCGCCAAGCTCGCCACCTCGGGAGAGGCAGAAACCCTGGGGTTGGTGCCAGTTGAGTTCTTGGACAAACCAAGCATAGACGGAGATCGAGCAGATATTGGGATGATTGACATCAGGCCGACCTGGATGACTCCCATTGTTGAGTACCTCGTCGAGGGCAAGTTACCCGAAGGGCGCAACGATGCCCGACGAGTCCTTTATCAAGCTCCGAGGTATACGCTAGTCGAGGGGGTGTTGTACCGACGTGGGCATTCATTACCTCTCCTCCGGTGCGTTCTTCCAAGTGAAGCGAAGGCCATCCTGCAAGAAGTTCATGACGGATTCTGCGGAGATCACACTGGGGGGAAAAGCCTGGCCTTGAAGATCCTTCGGCAGGGTTCTTACTGGCCGACTCTGTCCAAAGACTCGATCTCATATGTAAAAAAGTGCGACAAGTGTCAGCGGTTCGCCGCGGTTGCCCGAGCTCCTCCGACCGAGCTAAAAATGATCTCGTCTCCCTGGCCCTTCGCCATTTGGGGCATAGATCTAATAGGCGCCCTGCCCACCGGAAAGGGCGGGGTCCGTTACGCCGTGGTAGCCATTGACTACTTCACCAAGTGGGCCAAAGCAGAGCCGTTGGCGACAATAACATCGAAAAAGGTGCTAGACTTCGTGGTTAAAAGCATCATTTGTCGATTTGGCCTACCCAAAAAGACCGTCTCCGACAATGGCACTCAATTTGACAGCGACCTGTTCACCGAATTTTGCGAAAGGCACGGAATTGTGAAAAGCTTCTCGTCTGTGGCCTATCCCCAGGCGAACGGCCAGATCGAAGCTGTCAATAAAACTCTGAAGGCAAGCCTCAAGAAGAGGCTAGATGAGGCAAAGGGGATCTAGCCAGAACAGCTCCCCCAAGTTCTGTGGGCCTATAGGACCTCACATCGGACTCCCACGGGTCACACTCCTTTCTCCCTAACCTTTGGAAGTGAAGCAGTCCTCCCCGTGGAGGTGAAGGTCCTGTCGCACAGGGTCCGGTCCTACGAACAAGACAAGAACCACGAGCTCCTATGCCACTCCTTAGACTTAATGGATGAAAGGCGAGAGGATTCACAACTCCAGCTCGCCCATTATCAACAGAAAATCACTCGCTACTTCAACACTAAGGTCAAAAGACGTGCCTTTAGCGTTGGCGATTTGGTCTTGAGGAGAGTTTTCCTGGCCGGGAAAGATCCCAAAGAGGGGGTTTTGGGACCAAGCTGGGAAGGACCATACCAGGTCATCGAAGTCATCAAAGAGGGAACTTATAAATTAGCTCGACTTGGTGGAGGGTCGGTCCCGCGGACTTGGAATGCTATCCACCTAAAGAAATATTATCAATGAATATTTGTAAGGCCTAGAAGGCCACCTTCCATGTATAAATAAAAATCAAATGTTCCTCGTTATTTGCAAGTGTAATTTTAAAGTAACAACGAAAGACCCTTTCCCAGTTACTTGGGGGGCATATGGTACCTGGATATATCCAGGTCGCCTTAACGTCTTAGGTGTTAATTTTTATCTACGGATAAGAGTTATCACAAACTAAGTCCTATCCTGGTCTTAACCGGGTCATAAAACATAGAAGTTAACTAAAATTTGTTGACCGTGGTTCTTCTTTAAAGAGCCCGGGATACGGATAAAAGTTGACGCGATTTGAGTTTTTTCAAAATAAGTTCCTGGTCTTAACCGGGTCATAAAACTTAGAAGTTAACTAAAATTTGTTGACCGTGGTTCTTCTTTAAAGAGCCCGTGATACGGATAAAAGTTGACGCGATCTGAGTTTTTTCAAAATAAGTTCCTGGTCTTAACCGGGTCATAAAACTTAGAAGTTAACTAAAATTTGTTGACCGTGGTTCTTCTTTAAAGAGCCCGGGATACGGATAAAAGTTGACGCGATCTGAGTTTTTTCAAAATAAGTTCCTGGTCTTAACCGGGTCATAAAACTTAGAAGTTAGCTAAAATTTGTTGACCGTGGTTCTTCTTTAAAGAGCCCGGGATACGGATAAAAGTTGACGCGACCTAAGTTTTTTTTTTCAAAATAAGTTCCTGGTCTTAACCAGGTCATAAAACTTAGAAGTTAACTAAAATTTGTTGACCGTGGTTCTTCTTTAAAGAGCCCGGGATACGGATAAAAGTTGACGCGATCTGAGTTTATTTTTCAAAATAAGTTCCTGGTCTTAACCGGGTCATAAAACTTAGAAGTTAACTAAAATTTGTTGACTGTGGTTCTTCTTTAAAGAGCCCGGGATACGGATAAAAGTTGACGCGATCTGAGTTTTTTTCAAAATAAGTTCCTGGTCTTAACCGGGTCATAAAACATAGAAGTTAACTAAAATTTGTTGACCGTGGTTCTTCTTTAAAGAGCCCGAGATACGGATAAAAGTTGACGCGATCTGAGTTTTTTCAAAATAAGTTCCTGGTCTTAACCAGGTCATAAAACTTAGAAGTTAGCTAAAATTTGTTGACCGTGGTTCTTCTTTAAAGAGCCCGGGATACGGATAAAAGTTGACGCGACCTAAGTTTTTTTTTCAAAATAAGTTCCTGGTCTGAACCAGGTCATAAAACTTAGAAGTTAACTAAAATTTGTTGAACGCGGATCTTCTTTAGAGAGCCCGGGATACGGATAAAGTTAACTCGAACTAAGTCATAAAAATAAAAAGATAAATTGTGACCAAATGCATACAAATATATATGTAAAACTGGTTGAGCAAATTGTCTCGAGGCGGAAACGCCTCACATAAAAAAGAGAATTACAATAAAAAAGTGTTCAAAATACGTAAACGAGAAGCATCCTAAGCCCCATCAGCTGGCCCTTTGGAGGTCGCGGTCTCGCCCTGTTCCGCTGCGGCAGAGGCCTCCCCAGTCTCCGATGGAGGAGCCTCCTTATTCAGGCGGGCTTGAAGCTGCGGCAGCAAGAATGCCCAGAGGTCCGGCGGCATGAAGGAGAAGTCCGCGTCCGGATTGTGGGACCAGCAGTGATAGAACAGGTCCTGTAAGGACTGCTCCGACACGACCCGCTCGTCTTTCAGGGCGGCCTGGGAGGCCTGGACTTCGGCCTTCGCCGCCTCAAGATCTGTCCGCGATGCGGCCAGGGAGTTTTTAAGCTCTAGGTTCTCGGAGCGAAGCTTCTCTAGCTCGGATGCGGCCAGGGAGTGTTTAAGCTCTTGGTTCTCCGAGCGGATCTTCTCTAGCTCGGCTTTAGAGGCCGCCAGAGCGTCTCTCGCCTCCTGAGACTCCTGGAGGGCGGTCTGGCGATCAGCTTCCAAACCCTCGAGCTGGGCCTTGGTCCTAACGATGCCTCTATAGGCGGCAGCCATGCCCTACAAGAAAAGAATGATAAATTAGCAAACTGGACGGAAAAAGGCGGCGTGTGAGTGTCAAAGCCTTAAAAGATGGGGGCACTTTACCGTTAAAGTCATGTCCATAGCACACTCTATAACTCGGACCGGGCTCATTGTTTCGATGGCCCAGAGCTCCTTCTCCCTGATATTGTAATAGTGGCTGACGGCGTAGCTAGCCGACTCATACACCGTACCCCGGAATGCTTCGTGCATCTTCTCCAGAGCCCGGGGGTCGACCGGGATACGCACGTCCGGGGCTGCCGCGGCCAGATTCCCGACCTCTATTACCCCGTCCTGGGCGGCCAGTGGAGATCGTTGGGGTGGCGGGTGCATGAGTCCTGTCCTGGCGACAGGGAGGTTCGCCCCCGCGACCTGGGATGGCGGGGCTTTCTCCTTCTCCGTAGTCGGGGATTTGGTGGAGGCCCCGGCCGAGCTCTTGGACTCGTGAAGCCTCTTTAACCTCGGCCCCGCTGGGGGATTCCCACCGAACACAACGCCCCGCAGACTATTCCCGGGCTAAGACATCTCTTCTGCCAAGAACAAAAAACACGGTTATTAGCAATCATACAGAAATAAAGACAAAAGGTCCAAAGGCAATAAGAAAGCAAATACTAAGGGAGCCCTACCCCCCGAGCTGGAAGAGCCTAGGACGATTATCTCGCGAACTGGCGAAGGTTCTAGGTCCGGTTCTGAATCGGGGCTGGAATTTTCTACGTACTGCCTAATCCCCGGAGCATAGATGCCCCTCTGGAGCGCAGACCACGTGCGTAAATTGGTCCCGTACTCCTAAAAAATGGCCGACCTAAAGGCTAGGGTATTATCTACTACTACGGTACCCTTAGGCCGACTCTCTTGGTTGTCCAGCATGAGCTGGTCAACGCAGTGGAGCAGGAGCGTGTCCAGGTCCGGATTCCTTGGGTGACGATGGACGAGCTTCCTAGGGTTGAACCTAACCAGCCGGGGGTCTGCAGTGGCCCTATCTACGTTCTTAAATAAGTAAGAGTTACCTTGACCGGAAGGACCCGTGGCTGCTCCAGATTGGGCCCTCTCCTCGCTCATCCCCTGGGCGACCTCCAAGGTCCTCTTCCTGTTCCTCACCAGAGGAACTTCCTCACCTTCTTCCTCGCCTTCGTCATCTGCGACCTCCTCCGCGACGATCGGTCTGTTGTCGCGAGCTGGGGGAGGCCCCCGGGGCCTTTTCAAATTCAAAGTCTGATTTGGGAAAATCAGCTTGCAGAATACCATCATCTCGTCCGTCACGAGCACGCGGTAGTCTTTCTCACTGGGGGGCAAGTTCGCCAGTGTATCGTATTGCCCCCGAGGGTCACAGACTTTTCGGTCCTCGAGTAGATGGCTGCAAGGTTGGTTGAAATCAGAATTGGAATAAGGGACGAGCTAAAATAAGATAACCGTTAAAAGGCGAGCTAAATCAAGGATCACTTACGAGGGCGGTTGAAATAGTGATGATCGCAGTTTCGGAACCCAGTTGACATAAAAAACTGGTCTTTGAAGTCGTTTGGATGGCTCGGCAGCTCGATCACTGCTGCTGTGTTAGGGAAGCGGGTTAAGTAATAGAACCCGTCGCCTCGCCCCCGCTGGTCCGGGCTGGCTTTGAGGCAAAAGAAATATAGAATATCAGCAGGAGTGGGGACCTCCCACTCATGCTTTTGGAACAAATACCTCAGTCCCGCCAGCAGACGGTATGAATTGGGGGGGAGCTGAAATGGGGCCAACCCCACATAGTTCAGAAAATCAGCAAAATACTGATCCAGGGGGAGGAAGGCCCCTGCCTTGTAGTGTTCCCCGCTCCAGGCCGCGAACGACTCGTCGAGCGGCGTGCAGCTCCTCTCCCCATTCGCAGCAGGTCGGGCGATCACGGAGGTCTTCCCCAGAGGAATGTTGTGGTTAAGGAAGATTTTGGTGATCTTTGCCTAGCTGGTTATCTTCGAGACGATTCTCTCCGCCTCGAAAAATGCGTCAGGAGCCACCTCGGCTTGCTTCTCCACCGCCGGCCCAAAGTGAGGAATTGGCGAGCTGGTCACCACCGCCTTTCCTTTATCCTGCTGGGAGGCCGAACTTCCCACATTCTTCTGTGGCAGATTTCTCTTTGGAGCCATCTGGTCGCCTATCGAACAAAAGAAAACACTTTAGAAAAGGCGACCCAAGCAGGAGAGTGAAGCAAGTATTATGTACACGAGCTGGGGTAAGCCCAGCCCGTGGAGAGTGATGCCACGCGTTCCAAGGAACACGCGCCTATGCCCTCAACAGATCCCAGATTACTCGGAATTCGTGTGTCAGAGGACTCAGAGTAAAAAATTGCCTTGGGGGGAAAGTTTCAACAAGAAAGGCATGGCAAAACCGCTTTTAAGGCGTATTCCCTAAGCTACCCGGTTTTTGCATCCAAAATTTCTAAGGATCCTACCCAGAAATTGTTCCTAAGAGAGAACCAGGGAACCCATATTCTAAGACGATGTCCCATGGCAAGTATGCCCTAATCTAAGAAGGGCTGTCACCCTCCATATCCGCGCGACCCAGAAAACCTCTGCATGTGGCTACAGTAATATTTTTTCCTAAGCTACAGTGGCATGCTTTCAAAAATAAACAAGGACAGGAGACTTACAGTATATGGTTAGATGGTGAGCGAGGTTGCTGCGCTGGTAGGAGCTTCATTGGCACAGTGGTCTCCGAAGTTTTGAAGGAACTCGTGCGCTTAAGCTTCGTGAACAAAGAAGATGAGAGCAATGGAAATGAGGGTTTTGTTCTTCGGAAGGTCAGAGAAAACAAGGAAAGTTGAGAGGTTTTGAATGGCAAGGTGGCCCGTGCGTGGGATGACCACCCCTTTTTATACACGGGAAGGATCACGTGTAAAAGGCCCTTGGGAGACCCTCCACTCGAAATGTGAAACGACGGCTGGACAGTAGGCTAGGCCATTTAATGCGGTTCTCGTAGAGTGTACCGTCGCCACCCACGGCGTTCCACGTATCAGACGCATGCGAAAATCATGGAATGCGAAGGGTTGTGGAGAAGTCTAAAAGCCCCTACTGTGGTCTCCCATATCTGACGTCATAGACCACGAGCAGGAGCTTGGGGGGCAGATGTACGCCCTGGTTTTCCCACGGGCTGTTTAGCAGAACGAGCCTCGGACTAAACATAATTTAGTCCGAGGCTCCCACAGGCCAGAGGCTCTATTTTCAGGACGGGCCCTCTCTAGCTCGGGGGGTCCTGTTTCCAGCTCGCTCTTGTTGCACCAGGAGCTGGGAACAACATCCGGCGACCACTGATGGATCAGCTCGGGTTATGGATTGCTCCGGTAGCGAGCTTCTCAGGAAGCTCTGACCCTATGGGAAGTCAACACGCAAGTTAAACGTGCATAATCCTGCCATCACGTGTCCAATATCCCCCTGACTTCTCGGACACGCAGCAGGAACGTGCGTATTCAGACACTCACGGACGGGTTGGGACGTGCGGCCCATTATCTCCTTCCATACTGATTAGACCACACTTGTGTGTCAGGTTTAGGAATTAATCATGAATATCACAGACTTGATATGACAAATGGTAAGGTCACGGGATGACCTCCCTACCAACTTCCAGGTGCCTTCTCCTATAAATATGGAGACCCTGGGAGTTGATAGGGGTTGGAAAAATAGTCTTATAAGAACTATATACTTTGTAAACCAATTACCCAGAAAAGATCAATAATATTGACTAGTGGAGTAGAAGGATTTTAACCTTCGAACCACTTAAAAACGTGTTTAGGGTCACCTAGTTCCTTCCACAAAGATTTCATATCTGCGACGGTTCTACTTTTAAGTACTAATCTCTTTCTCTTCTTCTCTTAATTATCTGTTGCCGAAGAACCGCGTCAACAACCTTCAAGATCTATCATTTATTAATTTATTCATCTAAAATCCTTAAATCCTTAATAAATTTGCATGAGGCAAGTGTCACATTCTTAATTATTCAATCTAAACCTTAAATTATAATAAATATCATTTCTAGGACTAGCTATATTAATGAAACCTTATGGTAAAATTAATATTTCTAAAATATAGGTTAAACTTATAAAATCCATAACTATTTCTATGAGTTTCCAACTAAATCCCGACTTGAACCAATAATCATGAAAACTAAAATACTATAAGCTACTACTACTACTACTACTACTATCTAGCTAAGTAAAATTCTGAGATGCTACAATTATCCCCTACTTAAAAGAATTTCTTCCCCAAAATTTACTTACCAAACAATTCTGGATACCGTGCTCGTATGTCATCCTCCAACTCCCACGTTGCCTCCCATTATGTATTATTACTCCATAAGACCTTAACTATCAGAATATTCTTAGACCGTAATTCCTTCATCCCCTTCTCTACAATACTAACTGGTCGTTCCTCGTAACTCAGGTCTTTTTGAAGTGCTAACACATCACACTTGAGAAATTGGGATGGATCTGACACATATCTATGCAACATTGAGATGCGAAACACATTGTGGCTATCTACTAGAGCTGGCGGTAGGGCTAATCTATATGCTACTGGTCCCACCTTGTCCAATATCTTAAAAGGACCTATAAATCGGGGACTGAGTTTTCCTTTCTTCCCAAACCGCTTCACCCCTTTCATAGGAGATATTCTTAAAAAGACATAATCTCTGACTTTGAATTCCACATCTCATCGCTTGGCATCCGCAAAACTCTTTTGTCGACTCTGAGCAACGAGCATGTGCTTTAGAATCATCTCCACTGCGTCTTGAGCCTCTCTAATAGCTTCGGGTCCAAGAAGTTGTGTTTCTCCTAACTCATCTCAATGTAATGGCGACCGACACTTCCTTCCATAAAGTAACTCATAGGGTGCCATATGGACTGTTGCTTGGTAGCCATTATTGTATGAGAACTCTATAAGTGGAAAATACTTACTCCACAATCCTACGAAGTCTAGTACAAAATCGCGCAACATATCTTCTAAAATTTGTATGGTACGCTCTGTTTGACTGTCGATCTGAGGATGAAATACTGTGTTGATACTTAGCTTGGTACCCATGGCTTACTGCAAGCTTCCCCAAAATCTTGATGTAAACACCGATCCTCTATCAGATACTATGGTCTTAGGGATTCCATGCAGTCATACAATTTCTCGAACATAAATGTTTGCATACTGGTCAGCAGTGTACGTAGTCTTGACAGGCAGGAAGTGAGCTGACTTAGTGAGTCTATCTACCACAACCAAAGTCGAGTCATGTTGCTTATTTGTTCGTGGTAATCGTGTCATGAAGTCCATGGCTATGTCTTCCCACTTCCATTCTGGAATACTAAGAGGTTGCAATAAGGTTGCGGGTCATTGATGTTTGGCCTTTGCTTGCTAGCATATTAAGCATTTGGACACATACTCTGTGATGTCTTTCTTCATTCCATGCCACCAATATAGTGCCTTAAGATCGTGAGTCATCTTGGTAGACCACAGGTGAACTAAGTATGGGGTAGTGTGTTGCCTCTTCTAATATTTTCATCTTAATCCCATGGTCATTCGGCACACACACCCGACCCTTATATCTTAAGAACCCCTGTCCTGATATAGAGAAATCCGTACTCTTGCCTTCTTTGACTGCAGCCATATGCGATACTAACATGTCATCATGCCCTTGCCTGATTCATATATCATCTAGTAAACTTGACTGGATGGACAAGTTAGCTAGTTGACCCACGACTATTTCTATTCTAGCGTTAATCAACTCTTGCTATAGTAGCTTTTCTATTTCAGATAACGCTGCCAGATTTTCGTAACTCTTTCGACTTAACGCATGCGCAACTACATTCACTTTTCCTAGGTGGTATAGTATTTAATAATTATAATCCTTTACTAGTTCTAACCACCTACTCTGCCCCATGTTGAGCTCCTTTTGTGTGAAGAAATATTTTAAGCTCTTGTGGTCCGTATAAATCTCACACTGTACTCCATAAAGATAGTGGTGCCAAATTTTCAATGCGAAGACCACCGCTGCTAACTCCATATCGTGTGTTGGATAGCGATGCTCATATTCCTTCAGCTGCCTTGAGGCATAGGCTATCACCTTGTCATTTTGCATCAACACATATCCCAAACCTTTCTTGGACGCATCACAATATACTACAAACTTGTCGTTGGGTGTTGGTACGCAAAGTACTGGTGCTGAGCATAATTTATCTTTTGGAAACTAGAAGCTCTATTGACATTTATCTGTCTAGTTGAACTTTTGTTGTTTCTGGGTCAGGTTGGTAAGCAGAGTGGTTTTCTTAGAAAAGCCTTCTACAAATCTCCGATAATAGCCTGCTAGCTTGAGAAAACTTCTAACCTCTGACTCATTTTTAGGTCATGACTAATCCTTCACAGCCTCTACTTTGGTAGGGTCTACTGCGACTCCATCCTTGGATACTATATGGCCGAGGAACGCCACTTGCGATAGCAAAAATTCACATTTCTTGAACTTGGCATAAAGTTGAAGCTCCTTTAGTCACAACATGGTCAGTCTTTAATGTTCCTTGTGCCCGACTTTGTCCTTGGAGTACACAAAAATATCATCAATGAACACCATGGCGAATTTGTCCAAGTAATCATTGAAGACCCAATTCATTAAGTTCATAAATGCAGCTGGAGCATTGGTAAAACCAAAAAACATAACTAGAAATTCGTAGTGTCTGTATTGAGTCCAAAAAGTTGTCCTTGGTATATCCTCTTCCCTTACCTCGATTTAGTGATAACCGGACAGTAGATCAATCTTTGAAAATACAGTCACTTCTCAGAGTTGATCAATAAGTCATCGATCTAGGGTAGCGGGTACTTGTTCTTAATTGTCACCTTGTTTAGCTTATGGTAATCGATACACATCCACATGCTTCGATCCTTCTTCTTCACAAATAGAACCAATGCTCCCCATGGCGAATGGCTCGGTTTGATGAAACCCAAGTCTAAGAGTTCTTGTAAGTGCGTTTTCAATTCCTTGAGTTCGGTAGGTGCCATCCGGTATGGTGCCTTTGAGATTGGCTCGGTTCCCGGTACTAGTTCGATTGTGAAGTTAATTTCCCGAGTAGGCAGTAACCCTGGTAAGTCGTCAGGAAATATCTCTGGAAATTCCTTTACAATGCGGACGTCTCCAACCTTTAATGGTGTTCCTTGTGCCACATTCGTGACACTTGCTAAGAATGCGTGACATTATTTCTCTATCATCTTCTGAGCTTTGAGAGACGAGATAAGCAGTGTCTGTAGTCCAGAAACCTTTCCCATAAAACATAGTTTCTGACCGTCAGGAGTTTCGAACGTCACTTCCTTGCATCTACAGTTGATGGTTGCGCCATGCCTTGCTAGCTAGTCCATGCCCAGTATTATGTCGAAGTCCTTGATCTCTAGCTCTATTAGGTCTCCTTCTAGTTTCGTGCCCTCAACTTTGATCGGTACTCCTCGTACTATTTGTGATGATAGAACTACTTCTCCTGAAGGCAATTCCGTAACAAACCTAGTTCTAAATCTTTCACAAGATTTGTCTAATTACTCTATCATTCCTAACGAGATATACGAGTGTGTTGCTCTTGAATCAAACAATACTAAACATATATTATCAAGGATAAGAAGCTGACTTGTGGCCACCTTGTTACTAGCTTCGGCTTCTCCCTGGGTCAAGGCAAAGACTCTGGCTGGAACCATCTTGTTGTCCTTTTCTTCTGTTTTGAGCTATGGACATTCATTTTTTCGATGACCTTCCTGGCCACAATTGAAACAACCCTTAGTGTTTGCACGACACTCCCCAAGATGTCTTTTCTGGCATTTGCATCACTGAGGGTATTACACATAACCCGGCCTATTATTACTATTATTAGATCATGCTCTTTTGTCAGCGTCGACTTGCTTATTATCAGGATGCTTCCTTTTCTGCCCATTATTGCTATGTTGGTTGTTGTTGTGGCTTCGACTATTCTGAGTCTGACTCTGCTGATTGGGTTCGGACTTTCTGGTATCTTCCTTGGAGCCTCTCCACCTTTATAGCCATTTCTAAGACATCGACATAAGAAGTGGTTCAAGGGTTTTCAAGCTTGACTCCTAACTCAATCTTGGGTATGAATCCCCTGGTGAACTTGGTAACCCTCAAGAAATCGGTTGGGACCAACTCTGGTGCGAACTTAGCTAGACGATAAAATTGTCGAGCGTACTCGACTACTGTTAAATTTCCCTGCTTCAGACTGGAAAATTCTTCCACCCTCGTAGCGATGATAGCTGAGTTGTAATACTTTTTGTGAAACAACTCCACAAATCTAGCCCAAATCATGGTGGTGACATCATGAGTCTGCTGTACCAAATCCCACCAAATTCTGGCATCCTTTTTCAGTAGAGAGGAAACGCAGGATATGCGATCCGCATTGCCGAGATTCCTGTGTGCTAGAATAGGCTCTACATTCTTGAGCCATTCTTCTACCTCACAGGGGTCTGTTGTCCCTTTAAAGTTTGGAGTGTGCTGCTTATGGAAATGCTCGTAGATTGGCTCTATGTACTAAGCTGTATAAGGTGCATAGTTTGCCACTGGCCATCCCCCATATGGATATCCTAAATTCTGCCCTTGTGGGGATGCTTGAGCCATTGGATGAAACTGTGGTTGAGTCTGCCGCTGAAGTTGCAGTTGAGGCTGTGGCTGAGTTATGGCTGAGCTTGTTGTCATTGTTGCTGCAGCAGTTCTTCCACTTGTTGCCGTAACCATTTAATCTCAACAGTGTTGTCAACTGGTGGTGGTGCATTTCTATTAGCAGCAGCATTGGTAGCATGCGTTCCCCTTCTTCGGACTGGAGGGGCTTCATGAGTCTCATTGGCGGTGCTGGGGCATTTCCATTCGTGCATGCAGACAATCATAGAGACATCTTCAGTAAAGTTCTAACAGTTGAGAAAACACGTTAGAACTTACCCTAATAGTTTCTAAGGCAAAACTTAGTCTAAGCAAACATAACTCAAACTTATCAGTTATGATTTCTTATGAAAAATTATGTAAGCCATCTTTTATAAATTAAGGCGTGTTTCTATACTTAGACTATTAAGCCACCTTTATTATTTTCTAAGTATATTTCTAATTACCCTATATGACTTAATTCTCAGGCTCGAAACTCGCCGTTGTTCCAAAGTTAACCATATTGCGGGAGGGCTGGGATCAGTAAAATCGTTCACACTACTATGGCCCCCTAAACTCTCAATATAGAACCCGGTCCATTGATTTGTATCCACCCTCACTGAACTCAGTCATTATTTATTGAATTTATTCTAAATTTATTATGATTGTAAAAGAAATCAAACTCATACATGCCATTCAAAAATAACAACTTTATTCATTTGGAAAAATATTTTCACTTATTACAACCATAAATTCAAAATAAATAAAGAAACTATACTAATAATAATCTAGGGTAAAATTTCTAAATATCAGGATCTTCTACATCTGACTCTTCATCTAACATATTGTTGACGCAGTTTTTCGCCAACAGTGAATTATGAAAATATAGCTGGGATGGATTAGTGCTTAATAATAAATCGTAATAAGAGAATGACACTTAAAAATACTAGAAACGAGATATCAAGAACACTCATTCCTTGTTTCCGTGGTTCAGAGCTTAAAATCCCCCTAGTCCACGGAGTATTTGCATTACAGAAAAACCATCATCCCCAACCCCTATTGTAACACCCTACTTACTTAGAGCCGTTACTAAGTGATTTATAAATGTGCCATTAGCTCGCTAATCGAGGTTGAAGACTAGAAAGTGTGTTCGGATAAAAATATAGACTCATTTAATAAACGTTAAGTATAAAAGTTTGTCATTTATTAAATTTCCTAAAAAAAATAATACATTGGGATCCCAAAACAATGTTTTGAAAAACAGTCACAACCCAAGATATAGTACAGTTGACCTAAGCGACAAAACCAAACATTTATCATGAGTTGCTTAAAATACCCCAGCCGTGGTGGCCAGGCAGGCCAAACATGTACACACCGCCCCATGCCCTCCAACTCATGGTTACAAGATCCATCTTCTTTGTTCTTACCTGCACCATAGAGATCCCGTGTGCCAAGGCCCAGCAAGAGAACTTCAAACATATCATGCAATAAAAATATATCTCAACGGGCCATACTCAATCAGAGCAACAAACAGATACCACACCCTACTAGCATGCTCAAAGACACAACATCTAGACCAGCTCAAATGCACAATAGCATAACAGCCTATTAACACAGCAATGCATTAACCCATTAGCATTGTTTACCCTCGTTTTGGTCAACTAACATAGAGTCAAACGCTTGAAGTGGATAGATGTGTTGGAATGGATATAATAACAAAAACAGTAAAGAACACAATAAATTATAGTGGTTCGGCCCCAAGAACTGGTAATGACCTACGTCCACTGAAGCTATTATTGATATGAGTTCTCAAAGGAGTGATCAAAGAACTAGGGTTCTCTGAGTTTCACAAGCCTGAGAGAAATAAACAATACAATCCTAATACAATAGCTCTAATTCTCTTGTAAGTGTATAGCTTTAATCCACCAAAAGCCCAAAATCCCTTCCTTGAGCTATCTTTCTCTATTTATAGGCTCAAGGAGGATTACATGAATTTGTTACAGATATTCTCTCCTAATTAATCGGATAATCAGGAATCATAGGAGATAATCTTGGAATTGATTATGATTTACCCAAGATCATCTTGAAATACACGGAGTATACGACCACGCTGGTCGTATAGAAACTTCAAATGTTACGCCAGGAGAATCTTACTGGCCGATGGTCGAACAGAACTTCTGCCAGGTGTCAGCCACGTGTTAAAAACGTCTGCCATGTCACCCGTGCCTGATTTTTGGATAACATTTTCCCCCCAAGTTTATTTATTACGACCAACAATAAATAAACTTTAAGGAAAATGCCTCTTCGATTACCCCACCAAATCTGTTAGAGTAGTTCTTGCATTCTTGGAAAAAGTGACCTACCCCTGTCTAATCATGGATTTTCGGTTCCCAAGTACCCTATTAACGGCTATCACCCTTCCCCATGCTTCGAAAAGAGGAAACTGATGATTACCTCTTTTTTCATGCCACAAACAAAATATATATAGCCTTCTCAGAGTCTTCATTTTCTTTTTACGCAAGTTATTTCTCTTTCATGAAACCCTAAATCAGAACCATCATTCTCTCTAAAGATCATCTTTCAGCGTTCCAAGAACTAGTTGTCCGTTCATCTATGCTTGAAATTCCTTCAAACCTCCACAATGTTTGCTTTGGTAAGTTTCAGAACCTTTCTACTCTTTATTTTCGCTATGCATGCCGCAGTGAGTTAACTTTTAAGTTCTGGAATTATCTGTGTTCTTTTGTTGAGATGCATGAAAGTAGGGGATTTATCGGGTGATGCTAGATAGGATGATGTTTCTTTGCCATCCAGGAGTTACGAGTCAGTTTGATAGTCGAGATCATAAATTATGGACGTAAAACCGAATTAAAAATTCGATTTTTATGCGAGTTGAAAAACTAAGTTTTTCCCACCCTTATAAGAGTTGAAAAAACTTTTTGCTTTCACGTTTTGATCTGTTTTTCAAACTGTTCGTGTGAAAAAAATTAGTTTTTGTTAGAATGCTGTTGTATAAAAGTTTGACTTTTATACACGACCAGCGTTATTCTAACCAACTTTATAGACTCTCCATCCTCACCTCCCCATTTTTCTGTTCGCAGATTTTAATGCCAGATTTGTGGGGAGGTGAGTGGCCTATCGAAGACGATCTTCTTGCGCAACTGCTTGAAGGTGAAGAACAACCGGCCCAACACGTTCACGAGATTCCATTCTCAAGACTCTCTTCTTCCAAAACTCAACCATCACCACCTAAAATGGCCCGTTCTAAATCTCCTGGCAAAAAGAAAGACAATCCAAATCCTCCTGCCCAGCCTGATTCACAAGCTAGGGTTCCCTCGACCAGCGGTCGAGAAAACATTGCCTCGGATCCTTGCATTCAGATCAGGGCTTGCCCTCGGCATTCAACCTTTCCTGATGTCGAGTGGTATCTTTCTCCCCTCAGCCAGGTGACCCCTAGGATGCTTGCCAGTTATCTTAGGAAGTATCCTCTCACTAGGGTCAATCTCAAGATCCCCGCTGCTGACCAGAGGGCTAACTTGCCTAGGGGCGTCTACAGCGCCTGGTCAAGGTACCACATAGAGGCGGGGGCTACCCTTCCTCTACATCCGTTCTATCAAGGGGTGGCAAACTACTTCGATGTCGCCCCCTTTCAAATTACTCCAAACGGATATAGAATGCTTGCTGCACTCTATATCCTTTACAAACTTAAAAAATGGCCAGAGCCTACTCCTCACTAGGTCAACTTCCTTTTTGACCTTAAGTCCAACCCTCAACAGTCCAGGACAGGATTTTTTCATTTTTGTCACCAGGAAACAAACCGAACATTCCTGAGTGACACCACCCACATCTCCAACGTGGGGAAATACAGCCAGGAGTATTTCCTCACGCCCGGCATGACTACAAACAACTTGGCCTTCGCTCGAGGAGGTAAATGTCCTTTTCCACTAGTCGCTACTTTTACTTAGCAATTTTCCTTGTACTTCTCTAAAGTATCTTGTGCCTTTCAGGACCATGGTTACGCCCAAACCCAACACTAAACATGGTGTTGAGATCCAACGCGCTGGCCAGAATGACTAATGCTGAAAAAAGCGTTAAGTCTCTGGTCACTGATGAAAACTTGAGGCTGTCTGGCCTCCTGACCCCTCATCAGGAAATGAGGGAACCCGCGGTGGTTGACGCCACTGCCGAGGGGCATCCCGAGCAGCAACCCTCAGCGTCCCCTCCTCGAAGGAGATCGACTGCGGTTACGATCAGGGAACCGACTGGCACCCCCTCAGCAGAAAGGCCTTCTGCTCCCCAAGGGAAGGGGAAAAAAAAGGCAGTAGAGACTGTCGTAGACTTGGATGAGTCTTCAGAAGAAAATGGTACTGTTATTTTGCTTTTAAATAGCTTGCCAATTCCCTATCACTTATTTGACGGGGATGGCAATTTTACGTATACTCCAAATCTAGGGCCAAACTTCTTCGTGCCAGAGAGTGAGTGTGTGACTAGTAGGGACAGTAGTGTAGCGACAAGTAGTAGTAGCTTGGGTATTGGACTTTGTAAATTTCTTTACTTCTTTTCTGATGTACCATAACTTGTCATCTATTTTTAGCTTACTATTTGCATGTTTATCTCTTTCTGCAGACATGGCCTCCGCAAACGTTTTCGACCTATACAACACTCAGGACGAGGAGGAGGTTCCCCTGGTCCGAAGGAGGAAATCGGCCAGGAGACAAGATGGCGAGTCTAGCCAAGCACCTTCGGCCAAGAAGAGTCGAGCAGCTGATCCTTAAAAGGATGGGCCCTCTGGCCAACCTTCTGCTCAACCATCCACTCCTACTGAGAAGGAGACCCCACCTGCTGCTACAAATCCTTCGCCCGTGGCTCCAAAAGAACAAGCCCAGCAAGCCGAACTTCTTGGGGCCAAACTCTTGAGCCCCTCCCTGCGATCAGATAAGGATCGCCTCGCTCATATCCTGAAGCACGACCGTTGTAGGGAGGCAATAGATGAGGCTGAAAACATGGGGGTCGATCAGATCGTCAACAGGGCTC
This sequence comes from Humulus lupulus, assembly GCF_963169125.1. Lineage (NCBI taxonomy): Eukaryota > Viridiplantae > Streptophyta > Magnoliopsida > Rosales > Cannabaceae > Humulus > Humulus lupulus. Next base: position 70,043,798 of record NC_084801.1, read on the forward strand.
TCAATGAAGTGGCCAGTGTAAGCACTCTTTCTCTTTTTGCGATCTTGTTTTTTATTTTTCCTTCTTGTAAGATAGCCTAACTCTTATTCTTTGATTGCAGGCCATGCTGACAATGACTGCTGCTCGTACTCGCGCTGGTGCCAGCATCAAGCAGTCTCGGGCGAAGGTTATTAAGGAGCTTCAAGCCACGGAGGCTAGGCATGCTAGGGAGCTGGAGGTAGTCACCCAACAGAAGGATGCCTTGGTAGCGGAGCTGGTAGAAAAGCAAGCTTCCCTGGAAACTACCAGAAAGCAGAGGGATGACTACCAGGAATCTAGCCGAATCCAATGGCGTGAAGTCAAAAAACTTAGGGAGGAGCATCTTTCTAAGGACACGAGCATTGCTGTCCTTCAGAGCCAGGTGGAGCAGCTTAAGCTTACTAATGCCAAGGACCTGGAGAGGTATAAGAATGTGACACTTCGGTGTTTCAACGATTTTTGGAAACACAACCAAAGTGCCGATTTCAGTTACCTTCCAGAGGATGCTAGGAAGGCCGAGCTAGCGCGCTGCACTGCTCGGTTGGCTACCGAAGAGAGAGCCAGGGTCCCTACTTCCCCAAACATTCCGCCGGCCATCGGAGTGGAGGGAGAAGAAGCTATTCGGGACGTGGTCAAACAGAATGCTCCATAGTATCCTCCTGCTCCTCAAGCTCCATAAAGTTTTTTCTTTTGTTTTTCTTTAATTACACGACCTACGGGTCGTGATGTAAAGACTGATTTTCTTTTTAATTTTGTTGCATGGGCAGTATATTTTACTTTTACTTTTGAACAATTACATCCAAGCAGTATTGCTTGCGGTGTAAAAGAATTCGCTTTGATATTATAATATTTCTATTTATTATAACATATGTTCGCATGACCAAACTTAGCATAGTACTTTGGCTTGATTTAACAAAATATAAATTTTGAAAAATACTCTAAGTACTGTAGCATGCTTTCACTTATTTTGTTCATGTGTTTACATATCTCTTGGTATGCTTTTCTATTGATGTACCTTATATGCCCCCAAGTGACTGAGGAGCTTTAGGTCCTTGGTCACTTGCCTTGACCATGACCTATACGAACATTACTGCTTGGTATAAATGCAACACTTGTAATACAGCAAAACAACACACGTAATGAACAAATACTTGTAAAAAATTTACAAAGGTTTGGCAAGAATGACTGGCTGCGCACAGTCCCTTATAATTCTCGTATTAAAATGGACTAAACATGTCTTTACAAGTGATCTTTAAAAGATCTTACCCTTATAAGCGATTAGCCATATAACATGACTAACCCTTTTTTAAAAACTTGTAAAAAGTAAAAATTAATACAAGCCAGTCCTTTAAGAAGGACTGTTTATTGATAATACTTGTGCAGGTGTTCTCCGTTCCAATAGCGTGGAACAAGATCTCCAGTTAAGCGTGCAAGTTTGTATGTGCCTGGATGAATGACTTCTTCAATCTGGTAAGGTCCTTCCCAGTTTGGTCCGAGTACTCCAGCAGCCAGGTCGAGGGTGTTTAAGAAAACTCGTCGAAGCACTAGGTCTCCGACGCTGAACTTTCTTTCTTTTACTTTTGAGTTAAAATACCAGGCGACCTTTTGCTGGTACGCAGCCACTCGGAGTTGGGCTTTTTCTCGTTTCTCCTCAAGCGAGTCTAGGGACTCCATCAACAGTTGGCTATTCTGGTCTTGGTCATATGTGATTCTTCGATGTGAGGGCGGATCTAACTCGACTGGCAACATAGCCTCGTACTCGTATGCTAAGGAAAACGTGGTATGGCCAGTTGTTGTTCGATGAGAAATTCTATATGACCAGAGTACTTCAGGCAGCTGTTCTGGCCATGCTCCTTTAGCTTCTTTGAGCCTTTTCTTCATGGTATCCTTAGGTGTTTTATTCACTGCTTTGACTTGCCCATTTTCTTGTGGATGCGCGACTAAAGAAAAGCTCTTGATGATTCCATGCCTTTCGCAGAAGTCTGTAAATAGGTCGCTGTCAAACTGGGTGTCGTTGTCTGATACAATCTTTCGAGGCAATCCATATCGACAATTAATGTTCTTGATGATGAAGTCAAGAACTTTCTTTGTCGTTATGGTAGCGAGTGACTCAGCTTCGGCCCATTTGGTGAAGTAGTCGACTACTACAACCGCGTATTTTACTCCACCTTTTTTCATTGGCAAGGACCCAATTAAATCGATACCCCATACTGCGAAGGGCCATGGACTTTGCATCTGCTTTAACTCGTTGGGAGCTGCGCGTGGGATCTTGGAAAACCTCTGACACTTATCACATTTTTGCACAAACTCCATTGAGTCTTTGTTAATAGTCGGCCAGAAATAACCCTGCCTCAGAATCTTCTTCGATAAGCTCTGCCCCCCAGCATGATCCCCACAGAAGCCTTCATGTACTTCCCTCATCAACTCTTTAGCCTTTTCTGGTGTAATACATCTGAGCAGTGGCATGGAGTATCCTCTTTGGTATAGAACATTATCGACCAATATGTACCTAGCAGCCTATCGAACAAAGATGCTGGTAGTACACCATTTGTGAGATACTCCAAGTACGGTGCCATCCATGTATCTTCTATCTGGATCTCCATACTGGTTTCATTTGCTCGTATGCTAGGCTCGCGTAGTCGCTTCACTGGCACTATAGTTAAAGTGTCAGCATCTTTCGCACTCGCGAGTTTGGCTAAGGCATCTGCGTTTGAATTTTGATCTCGAGGTATTTGCTGGAGGGTATATTTCTCGAATTGCGCAAATAGATCTTTGGTTTTGTTCAGGTAGGCCACCATTTTCAGGCCTCGTGCTTGATACTCCCCTAAGACCTGATTCACTACCAGCTGTGAATCACTGTAAATATCCAGCACTTTTATATTCATGTCTTTGGCCAACCTTAGCCCAGCGAGGAGTGCTTCATACTCGGCTTCATTGTTTGAAGCGGTGAAGTCAAACCTAATAGCGCAGTGAAATCGATGCCCTACCGGCGTTATCAATATCACTCCTGCTTCTGCGTGAGATTCGTTGGACGGTCCGTCCGTGAATAACTTCCATGAAGGAGCTTCAACTTAGGGCTCAGGCATACTAGATTTTTCGCACTACTCGTTGTCTGGGAGTTCAGTAAATTCGGCGATGAGATCAGCCAAGACTTGTCCTTTTACTGCTGCTCGCGGTGAATATGTGATATCGAATTGCCCGAGTTTGACTGCCCATTTTAAGAAACGTCCAGCTGCCTCCAGTTTTTGTAAAACTTGCCGAAGGGGCTTGTCAGTTAAGACTGTGATGGGATGGGCTTGGAAGTAAGGACGTAACTTCCTTGAGGCCAAAATTAAGCAATAGGCTAATCTTTCAATGGAAGGATACCTCAATTCGGCCCCGATTAACCTCTTGCTAACATAATAAACCGCTTTTTTTATGCCTTCTTCTTCTCGTACTAGCACCGCACTAGCAGCATATTCAGCCATCTATAGGCTTTGATAAAACAGGAGGCTGTGCCATGTGGGATTTTAAGGATTGGAAAGCCTGTTCGCAGTCTCCAGTCCACTCAAACTTCTTGTTGCCTCTAAGTAGATTAAAGAAAGGGACGCATTTATCTGTTGACTTTGAAATAAATCTACTGAGTGAGGCAATCCTTCCAGTTAAACTTTGCACATCCTTGATTTTCACCGGCGATTTCATGTCGATCAGGGCTTTGATCTTTTCGGGGTTGGCCTCGATTCCTCTTAAATTGACAATGAACCCCAAAAATTTCCCTGATCCTACTCCGAAGGAACATTTGAGAAGATTTAGCTTCATCTGATATTTGTTCAAAACATTGAAACACTCCTGTAAATCCTTCACATGTCCTTCTACGTTCTTTGACTTTACCAGCATGTCGTCCATGTACACCTCCATGTTTACTCCCATCAACTCCTTAAACATGTGGTTAACCAATCACTGGTAAGTCGCACCAGCGTTTTTCAGTCCGAAGGGCATTACTTTATAAAAGTACAACCCTGTATCGGTCTGAAAGCTAGTGTGATCCTCGTCAGGGGGATGCATACTGATCTGATTGTATTCTGAGTATGCATCCCATGAAAGAGAGGATCTCATGTCCTGCAGTTGCATCGACCAGCTGGTCGATCCTTGGGAGTGGGAAGCAATCTTTTGGGCAGGCTTTATTAAGGTCTGTGAAATCCATACAGGTTTGCCATTTTCTGTTAGGCTTGGGAACCAGTACTGGATTAGAGACCCATGATGGATAAAACGCCACCCTGATGAACCCATTATCCTTCAGTCTTTCAACTTCCTCTTTTAAGGCTTTCGATCTGTCCTTATCGAGCAGCCTTCTTTTATGTTGCACGGGTGGAAAACTTTTGTCAATGTTCAGGACATGGCTAATGACTGCAGCATCTATCCCATCCATGTCTTTATGTGACTAGGCAAAAACTTCCTGGTTCTTTCTAAAAAATTCCACCAGTGCGTGCCTCGTTGTTGCTTCTAAATTTTTACCGACCTTTACAACTCTGGTCGGAACTTTTTTGTCAAGGTGGACCTCTTCAAGGTCCTCGACGGGTCCAACATCTTCGTCAAAATCTCCAAAGTGAGGATCTAAATCTCTATCCTCACTTTGGGCAACACCCTATTTGGTGACTCCATCATCGGATTGGGCTTGTGTATCAATGGCCATCTGCAACCTCTCTGGGGGAGTGCTCTTCGATGTTCCCTTCTTTGCCTTTGTGATCGAGGCATTGTAGCACTCCCTTGCTTCCCTCTGATTTCCCAACACGTGTCCTACCCCTGCATCTTTCGGGAATTTCATGGCCAGGTGCCATACTGAGGTCTTTCGATTACAACATTATACGCTGAAGGACAATCGACTACTATGAAAGTAGCGAGTAATGTCCTGGTAGCAGACGCTGTACCTGTTGTTACCGAAAGTCTGATTGACCCTGTTGGGGCGAGTCCCTCACCAGAGAAGCCGTAAATTTTTTTATTGCAGGGTTCCAAGTCCTTGACGGACAAATTCATGCGTTCCAACGAAGACTTGTACAGGATGTTTACTGAACTTCCTGTATCGACTAGCACTCTCTTCACCATCATGTTGGCAATTTGAACATCCACGACCAGCGGATCAGAATGTGGGAACCGGCATGCTCGGCGTCGCTATCAGAGAAGGTTATTTCACCGTCCTCTGACCGAGCCTTCTTTGATGCCTGGTCCTCCACAGTCATCATCTCGATGTCCTGGTCGTGGCGTAGGGTCCGAGCATATCGTTCCCTTGCCTTTCCGCTGTTTCCCGAAAGGTGCAGGCCTCCACAGATGGTGAGTAAAGTGCCAACTACGGGATCAGGTTGCAAAGGTGGCGAGAATTGGCGTGCCAACGCCTGCTCGTTGCCACCTGGAGCTTATCGTTGGGAAGTTCCCAAGACCCGTACGTATCTCCTCAAGTGTCCTTGTCTGATAAGGAACTCGATTTCATCTTTTAGCTGGTTGCACTCGTTTGTATCATGTCCGTAGTCGCTATGATAACGACAGAACTTGGTAGTATCTCTTTTCGAAATATCCTTTCGAATGGGAGCGGGTCTTTTGTATTGAACACTGGAACTCGTGGCCTGATATACCACTCCTCAAGACTCGATAAGGGCAGTGTAGTTAGTGAACTGTGGTTCGTAACTGTTGCCCTTAGCGTGCTTATTCTCGGAGGTGGAAGGTTCACTATGGGACCTCTTCCCCCCATTCTTGCCATTCCCGTTGCCTTTGCCGTTGCCATTGGGTTTTGACCCATTGGCGGCTTTCGCGGGCTCTGCAGTCCCCTTATCTTTGCCTGGGGTCTTTCCCTCGCTGGCGATGGAATCCTCGAGCTTGATATACCGATCATCTCGATCCAAGAAGTCTTGAGTAGTCTTAACTCCATGCTTTCTGAGGCTACTCCACAAAGGTGTACGACACCTAACTCCTGCAGTTAGGGCCATGATCTTGCCCTCATCTCCCACTGTTTTTGCTCCAGCTGCTGCCCGCATAAAGCGCTGGACGTAATCCTTTAGTGGCTCTCCTTCTTGCTGGCGTATCTCCACCAGCTGGTTCGCCTCAGTTGGGTGCACACGACCTGCATATAATTGTCCGTAAAATTCCTTTATGATCATCTCCCAAGAAACAATACTTGCAGGAGGGAATTTGAAAAACCACTCTTGTGCAGCATCAGAAAGGGTTGCAGGAAAGATCCTACACCGAGCATCTTTGGACACTTTCTGAATGTCCATTTGTATCTCAAATTTGTTGACATGAGATACCGGGTCACCATACCCATCAAAGTTCAGAAGCATGGGCATCTTAAACTTGCTGGGAGTTTCTGCCACAGCTATCCTCTGAACGAAAGGAATGCCCCTTCTCCTTTCGTACTCGATATGAGACGTCCTTCCCCCGATCAGCTGTTGTACTGCCTGGTCAGGGCATCTATTTGGGCTTGCACGGCGTCAGGAATCGCAGGGGCCTCTGCCGCTGGGGGAATGTACTCATCGTGCCGTTCCCGGCGGTCATTGAGTACATCCCTTAAGTCTTCGTCTCTTTGTCGTTGCTCGCTTGCTCCGAGCCGGTTAAAGACGTTGTTTTGTCTGGGCTGCCCCCGAGCGTTACGTCTCTCTGGTTGGTCTTCCCTAGGTGGTGGGCTTCTGCCCCCACCTCTTTCTTCATTTCTCCGAGCGACATTTACACTGCCTGAGTCAGCCTCATTGTAACCATGGCCATCTCTGAACCTTGATTGGCTATGGTGGGACTGACTGTCCCCTCGGTTGCCTCCTCGGGCTGCAACTTCCCGAGCGTTAGAGGGTGGACTGCGTTGGTCGGTAGGTCCCCATGCATTATCATGCCGTGGGGGGCCCCAGACCACAGAGCTTATCTCTGAGTTCCTTCTATTGCCAGAAGGACGCTGCCTCCTGCTCGGTGGGTTTGGCTCTTCGCCCCTATGGCGTTTAGGACTGCGGGGCTGCTACCCGTCCCTATTCTTCCTTGGTTGCGGGGGATTGCCTCGACCAGCCTGGGATGGAGGCTGCGCTTCAGGATCCCTTGGTGGCACATCATCCTGAGGCATTGGTGGCGGCTCGGGCCTTTGGGGGCTCATTGGCTGGATTGGAGGGCTAGGATTGGGACCCCTTTGGGGTGGCCCATTTGAGGGTTGATCAGGCAGTGAGGCAGGTGCAGCCTGATTCCTAGCCAACTGCAGGGCTGCTTCGAGGGCTGCCATGGCCTCCCTCTGATGACGGTCCATCTCCGCTTGTCTTTCACTTAGCTCCTGGCGCTGTCGCTCTATCTCTTGTTGCTGTCGCGCCATAATCTCCGCAGCACTTTCCTGACTGGCCCTCAGATTGGCCAATTCATCCTGCAATACCCCCAGGGTATTTCTCAGCGTCTCGGAATCCAGTTCCTCCTCTTCAAATTCCAAGTGTGGCTCATTTTCATCCATGTTTGGGGGAGGAGGCAGTTGAGATGGTGTAGTGCCAGCCGCCTGCCCAGTCTTCTTTGTTGTTTTCGCCATTAATGCTTCAACAATCACATATCAAGCTCTCAACGAAAGCACCAGAATGTTGACCCTCATTTTGGTCAACTGACACGAAGTCAAACGCTTGAAGTGGATAGATGTGTTGGAATGGATATAATGACAAAAATAGTAAAGAACACAGTAAATTATAGTGGTTCGGCCCCAAGAACTGGTAATGACCTACGTCCACTGAAGCTATTATTGATATGAGTTCTCAAATGAGTGATCAAAGAACTAGGGTTCTCTGAGTTTCACAAGCCTGAGAGAAATAAACAATACAATCCTAATACAATAGCTCTAATTCTCTTGTAAGTGTATAGCTTTAATCCACCAAAAGCCTAAAATCCCTTCCTTGAGCTATCTTTCTCTATTTATAGGCTCAAGGAGGATTACATGAATTTGTTACAGATATTCTCTCCTAATTAATCGGATAATCAGGAATCATAGGAGATAATCTCATAATTGATTATGATTTACCCAAGATCATCTTGAAATACACGGAGTATACGACCACGATGGTCGTATAGAAACTTCAAATGTTACGCCAGGAGAATCTTACTGGCCGATGGTCGAACAGAACTTCTGCCAGGTGTCAGCCACGTGTTAAAAACGTCTGCCACGTCACCCATGCCTGATTTTTGGATAACAAGCACTATAACCAGAAGATGTAGTAATACAACAAAGTATTCACACAACACATAATAAAGCAGCCAACAGGCTAAACACATAGCGGCCATGCCATCCCAAGCGCTTTACCAAGCCCTGGGTTCACAGTCCACAACGTGAGGATATCTCAGGTATCCTTTAGGGTCTCGCCTTGGCAACTCGCACTCCGCGTGCTAACGCTGCTCTGGACCCCTTGCCGTACATGGCGCTTTCCGATCCTGGCTCTTGCCTCTCCTGGCTTCTGCCGCTTCCGGCTATTGCCGATTCCAGCTCCTGCCGATTCTGGCTCTTGCCGATCCCAACACTTGCCTCTCCCGACTTTGGCCGCTTCCGGCTCTTGCCAATCAGTCACATTCACATATATGACATAGCAAACCACAACCAATACACATAGTACAACACCACATAGCTCTACCGGTACAAATAGTTCTCTTACCTGGTGTCCCAAGCTGACAATCCAAAGCGATCGCGATCACGATCCTAATCCTGAGCCTGAGCAGTAAGACCTAGCCACAACACATCAACAATAGCCATCCATCAAGTTCTACTCTAATAAATAACTTCGAGTTACCATTCTAATCCCCGGAACCTTGAATTCTATTAATCCAGGTGATGAAATCCATCCTGAGCCTTAACAATTGGGTTCCCAAGCCGAAAACCCACCAAACACCCAACATTTGAACTATGGCCGCGACATGCCTCAAAACAGAGGCAAAACGCCTCCCTGCAAGGAGACACGGGTCACGACATGCTTAGCCAAGCGCCGCGGTGCGCCTCAAGAACAGAGGCCACCCCAGGCCTCACCCGCACACGGGCTGCGGCATGACCCTCCTAGGGTCGTGACTCAACCTGAAACCCAGAAAAATAGCCTATTTCTCCAGTTTCCTTCGAGCATAAACCCTAGTTTTCATACTTCAAATATCATTTAAACCCATAACAAGGTCCCATAGTATAATCATCACAACTAAACCTCTGCACAACTCATACTATCATATAACACCCAAATTCATTTCAAATATAGCTAACAAGATCAGACTCCATGCAAGGTTAAGTTCTTAGTAAAACCAGCAAGATTTAAGCTTAATAATCTAGTTAAAGTCTTACCTCTGCCATATCCACACCCTTGAGCTACCTTCCCAAGTTCTGCTAGCCTCAAAACTTCAATTCCCAGCTTAGATCCTTTAGAATTCCCTTAGCCTTCAAGTATTCAAAGAGAGAGGAGGAAACTGAGAGATAGAGAGAGAGTATTCTGCCTTATTCTCCACTTAGTTCTAGTGGTTTCTCTGGCCACCTAGATGTATACCGAGCCTTCTCTAAACCAAGCATATCCTTACCAAAAGACCAGATTGCCCCTTAAGTCATCTAACTCCTCAAGTGCCACCAAGGGAAATTCAGCCATTCGCCAAATCTTGTTAAGTCCCCGAGTATTCCTACAAATCCCCCTTTAATCCCAACATACCCAAATCATTACTAAATTACTACCCGTTACTCAATAAATCCCGAACTCATTTTACGTTCCCAAAATACCCCTAAGCTCCTCCCAAGCCGGGTATTTGACCCCGTTGTGACTTTCAAGCTAAACCGCTCCCTAGGATCGTCTCGGATCACACATCTCAAATATATCCCGATAACACTGGGGTCTTACTCACAACACATGAATATTTACATTTATGCCCCCCAACGGGCCAAAATTACAAACATGCCCCTAATCAAGGAAATGGGCCTCACATGCATATTAATACACACAATCATGCATGTTCAATCACATAATTACCAAATCCACATAATATCATAATTAAATCAATTATTGCCCTCCCGACACACTAATCAAGGTCCTAAACCTTATTAGCAAATTTGGGACGCTACACCTATCCAACGTCTTGGTATTTATAGGAAAAACAATCCCTGGGTAGACGTTGGGATCATCACGTGAATACAAATCCCTCATGTGACCTATCTTGCATTAATGATGAATATAATAATTTATATTAAGGTATGGTCTAATCATTAGGTAAAAATGATCATGGGTCGTCTGGCATAATCGGACATGTGATGTCTGATCATGCACGATTATATTACGTGTTTGGGAATTTAGGGATGAACAGACTTGTGGTGTCTGATCACGCACGTTTATATAACGTATCCAGGTTTATTAAGATCCATGGACATGACAGATCTATAGCGTATCCGAGCTGAGCGTAGTATTAACTCGTGCTTAGGATGCTTTGTTTTGTAAGTGTTTCCAGATCGTGCCTATTGCTTTGTATAATTCAGCTAGTGCTATTTACCTGGGGAATCGCGCTGCCCTTAGGAAATATGAACTTGTGGCTCATCCATTACAGTCCCTAGCTAGCCCACTATATCTGAGCTATAAAAAAGGCACGTGTTGAATTTCAAGACGTACACACATCATCATTTATTTCCTCATAATCATCATTACTATGAGCCTCGAAACTACCTCAGGGAATATTCATTAAGATGTTAAGCTTTTTTTCATTAGTGAATTGAAACTCAAACCTATAGGTAAACCTAAGTATGAGAAAATAATATCTCATGGCTACTGGTAAATCATCTTCATCATCAATAGTCTCCCATAATTCTTCCAATTTTGAAAGTACAGTAGGAAAATCCTTAAAAAGCCTAATTACTAGGACATATTGTTCCATAGCTTTTATCATGATTTGCCTAGTGATTTGAAGGTGAACTATCTCCTTGTGAAATATGATAAATCTCTGAGTGATTCATTCTAGCACTCCTATTATATACCTTGGCTCTCTAACCCTTTTCAATGCCTTAATAGCTCGGATATCATGATAGGTCAAAGCTCCATTCATTTTGATTGAAAACATAATGACTAAAACGTTAGCTATTAACATAAACATAATATTCATACATAAACACTTACATTGGCGGTTAGATCTGGAGCTTTTGCGTGTGTATCAAGGAGAACTTCATGCATATGAACCATGGGCTCTAATACCAACTATAATGACCCGACTCACTAAAAGACTTCAGACCATTAACACTACTAAGACATAGCTATTATCTTTTAATACATACATAAAATAATAGAACTTTATTATAAAAATCCAAAATATAGGATCCCTTTGTTATTACATAAAATCATAAAGAAAACAAAATCCTTTAATTATTTGTTCAAATACTAAATGCGGAACACATAATCACATAAATTAAAAGACTTGAAAAAAAAACGTCATCCTCGATCTTTCCCATCAGTCCATTCATTCGGTCCTATCACAATACACATGCCAAAGCTACCATGAATCTGCCCCGCCTTCCATGCTCATTTTCCTGCACCATCTAAAACAAAAAGGAATGAGCCTAATGCCTAGTAAGGAAAATCTACAAAAGCATAACATAAAACATAAGACTAAAACATAAATAAAAAACGTAAATCATAAAACATAGGACTAAAATATTAATGGCCATTAACTCATTACCGTAGTATGTGATAGAAACCATCTAGGTCCTCTTGCTACTATTCGAGGTAGGTTAAATCATAACTATAGTCTACGATAATGATAAAAATCTTGGGATTTGCTATCTAAGCAACTATATTTCCCAAGTGACTACAACATAAAATATATACATACAAACATACATACATACATACATACATACATACATACATACATACATACATGCATGCATGCATACATACATACATACGTACATACATACATACATACATACATACATACATACTGTTGACGCGCACTACTACAAAATACCCTTTACGGGATACTTTTTTAGGACATGCACATAAATGCATGTCCTTAAAAATATTTATGAAGTTTTTAGGACACTCATTGAGAATCCTGAAAAAACGCAATTTAGGACTCGCAATGAGTGTCCTAAAAGAAAATGCGAGTCCTAAAAAAATCTGGGCTATAAAAATAAGTGTTTTACTTAATATTTTTAAGGACTTGCTTTGGAAGTCCTTAATACTCTTTTAGGACTCGCAATGAGTGTCCTAAAAGAATCTGCGAGTCCTAAAAAATCTGGGCAAAAAAAAAGTGTCTTACTTAATAATTTTAAGGGCTTTCTTTGGGAGTCCTTAATACTTTTTTAGGACTCCCAAAGCAAGCCCTTAAATATGTTATGTAAAACTCTCAAAAGACAGCCATATATTTCGAAATTATTATAGGGTTACATATACTTAAAAAACTATACACATTTGGGTTTTATTACTCAAAACCCACAGCAACCACACGACACTGAAGGAGATGAATGGCTGAACGACATGACCAAGGCTGAGTGGCTGAAGGAGATGAACGGCAGCAGGTGGTGAACGGCGCTCGACGGCAGTGACGTTCCAGCTTTCTCGGCAGCATTGATGGCGGTTCCAGCGTTCCAGCACTCATGGCGGCGCAGGTCTCGGCTCCAGCAGGCTCTCCGACGGTGCTGGTTGCTCACGGTTCCAGCCGTGGGTTCAGATATATATATTGCGAGTCACTCTCTCTCTCCCTTTCTGGTTTGGCACTGCCATTAGCTCTCAATCTCTCATCCCCTCTCAGCTGTGGACTAAGGCTCGATGAAAAAGGGACAAGCAGGGGCTAAGGTCGACAATGAAGGGATATCGACAGAGCTCTAATGGCGAGGGCTTGAACGGCACAGGCAAGGGTCGACTGTGTCTTCATTGAAGAGGTCGAACAGGTAAGTTTTTTCCTCAGCCTTTTTTTTTAAAATATCTGGGTTCAAAATGGAGATATGTAATATGATAGTTGGGTATATATTTTTTGTTTTGAGATCTTTGTATATATTTGGGTTTAAAACTGGGTTCAAAACTGAGATTTGAATTGTGGGATTAATCATTTTCCTTAGTTTGTTCTCATGTGAGATCTAATGGCTTGAAACTGATCATCATCTTCAAAATTGAGGTATTGTAGCACTACTTATTACCTCAAGATGCCTAATTTCTCTGCTATGAACTTCATTGATTTTATGTGTTAGATTGATTTTTTTTAATCGACAAGTTCTGGTTTGGGAGCACGAGGTGTCTATATTTGATTTAAAGTATATATTGTTTGAATGATTAGATGCATGATCCATCTCTTATTGTTTAATTTTTTATTATTGTATATAGATTATTGGTAGTACTCCACAAGTTTATTTATTCGGAATGTTAAAGAAGATTTTCCAAATTGGTTGGCTTTGAGACTAATTCTCAATACTTGGTTCTATATAAGAATTGAGTGAACAGAAAAGCAAAAATGAGTGTCCTTTTAGGAGTAATGTATAAAGATGATATATGAGTATTTCATGATAAATACATGAGTATTTATTGTCATCTTTCTTTTAGTCTTGCTTTTGGTGGTGTTGGGGATGATTGCAATAGAGATACCAATCTTTATATACCCTATACTGTAGAGAAGATCGTTGGAGCCATTTTCCTGGAGAAGATTCTCAAAGCTGTCACTGCTCCTTCGTTCCCGGCGGCGGAGATTGCTTTGCACTTTTGATCATCTTTCTTCTCCTCCACCATTGTTCCTTGCTGGTCAGTCACTCTTATCCTAGCTTCTTTTTTTGGTTTTTTTCTTTATCTCTCTTACTCCTTAATCTCTTCAATGTACGTGCCTAGTATTATAGATCTGAAAAATATTAATTAATCTTTAATTTAAGCTCATTTCAGAATTATAGATCTAAAAATCTTTGTTTGTTTTCTCAGTAAGTTATTATATTCATATATCTAACCATTTCCTTAGCTTTGGTCAAAGCATGTTACTCAACAAAATCAATATATATATTTATATAAATGCAATGCTAATCGAGAGAAACATAGACTTGATGTGTGAGAGAGTTTTCTTTTAGTATTATCCTAGTAATAAAGCTTGTGAAATGCTATTAACTTTTAGTATAACATGTATGCTATTATCCTAGTACAGAGCCTCCGGATTAGCCTCATGTAGTCAAAATATTAATGAATTCCCGTGCTCTTTTTCGTGAAATGCACAGGAAAATCCTCTAATATTGTATTTGGTAATCAGCTAAGTCAACATATACTTATATATGTGTGTATAATGGTGCAGTACTAGTCACACAATATAAATATATAAGAGTATGTAACTTGCTTTTTGTTTTTTCTTTTTGGTTGGTTCATTTACTGCTAAAAGCATCCTTTGTACTATATGACTATATACACTACTGGTCCTCTAACACGCTTGTAATAAGTTTTAATATATATCTATATATGTATATGTATATATGCTGCATATATGAAGTTAAAAGATAGCTTATTTTGAGATATATTTATAGTATAGAAAACTAAATAAAAATACACAGAGATGACTTTTTGGATTAAGTCTACTACTAATTTATTATAGAGGAAAACCGCTAGCTGATCGTGTGATAATTTATATATATAACTATAATTGTAAAAATGGAATATTTTGTTAGCTGTTTAATTGTTTTGCATTCTGATTATTTAGCATATATATTAGTTATAAATAGGTCAAATATACTAATTAATTACTGCCAGCCATAGATTTTTTTTTAAATGATAATTGTATTACTTTAGTGGAGTTTGAATATCTTAGATATTCATCTGTAGTGAAATAGGTTCTGAGAATTCTGCGTGCTGTGGTGATAACGGAAGATTGAGAACTTGCATGTCTTAGTGAAGTAGGTTCTGAGAATTTTGTATGCTGCGGTGATATATAGATGAAAACTTGTGTGTTGTTTGATTTGTTTGACATATCATGATTTTATTAGACATATCATTATCATCTCAGTTCAGTTATAATGTATGCTTTTTTTTTTATTCATGAATTGGTGAAAACTGAAAACAAAATAAAGTTGGGAGCGTTTGGACCACTATATATATAAATATATTCAGTACATATATTACTTTATGTTTTAATTTAAGGCATTATTAATCACAAATATAAGTCTCCAAAACTGTAGAAGAACATCAAGGAAGGAATGTTTGGCATAGTATACTCAAAAATTGTTTTTTATTATTAAAAACAAAAAAATATTCTTTGAGAGAAAATTAGAGTGTTTAACATCATTTTGAGATAAAATTTATAAAAAAAAATAATATGTAGATTGAAAAAGAAAAAATTATTTTATGTGTTTTCCAGGAAAGCCTCAAAAATTATCTTTTCTCCAATCTACATGATTTGGTGATCTTTTACATATATGGGCTTTCAATTATTTAATTGCTTATGCAATTTCTTTTTTATTATGACTGGAAAAACTTTATCATGAAATAATCTATTATGTAGTATCAAAAGAAACTCATTTCTTTAGTTATGTTTTGTGCTATTGGATCTAATTGTTTGGTTTAAAAAACAACATCGTGATTGCTTTAACTGTCATGCCTAAAATATATCATAACAAAATGGCAATGTCATAAATAATGTCTTCTACTTATATGACTGAATAGCTTCTTTTAACTTTTTTTGTATCACAATTCATTGTTTTTGGTTTGATTTGATTGAGCTTCTGTTTAGTATACAACCTCATATGCTCATTTTCAAGCTTCTTAACAAATCTGAAAATGTATTCAAAGTTTCCAATATTTGTGTTGCCAATGAGGCACATGTGAACTTTGTACAATAAAGAATGACATCTTTACTGATGGAAATTGATTTTCTATTTTATTTGTCTTTCTTTTACTTTTAAAGATAAATTTACATAAGAGAGTGTTGTTGAATAACTAATAGGCTAGTATATTTGTCATGGTTCCATTTCATTGTGAAAATATTGTTGGATTTCTGTATCTATCCTTTCTTTAAATTTGTGAATGACTGTAGAGGTTTGCCATGTCAAGCCCAACACTTTTATTTAATCTTGAACTTAAGACAAAATACGGTAATCTTTAAAAAGGTATTGAGTGACTCTTATTTCTTTTATTGTTATTTGTTCTTACTTGCATCAATTTGCATTACTCTCATGAATATCAATTTGATGTATCATGCTGGCTTCTTTATTAAAATTTGTTGTGCTGCACTATTTGATGCACTTTTAGATTTTTGGTGCTTTTCTTGCTTAGTGCTGCCCCATAAATGTGTTAGATAAAGACCACATAATGAGCTGTAATGAGAAAGGAATTATCTTGAGTATTTTGCTTGTTATGCATTCTTTTGTTTACTTAGATATTAAGAAACAACTATTATTAGAATAATTGGGAATGGAAACCATAGATTTTTCTTCATATATATATATAGTGCTCCACCATTTCTTTCTTTCTATTATTATTTCAGTATGAAGTATTATTCTTGGGATTCAAAAGGGTGAAATAAAAATATCACTTAATTACACTATGTTTTTTTTCATTTCTTTGATAAATAAATACTTTATCTTATATAAATATATATGTATGTTATTTACCTATATTATTCTTTTTTTATTTTGTATTTAATATGGCAGTATAGGGTCCAATTTTTTTTCGGTGTATTATAATGTGATTTTTCATGTTTCAAGGATGATTTTAAAAAGAAATTCATGGCAGCCAATCCTTACTTTGGAAAGGCAGTGACGAGGGTGAGTACAAGGACAAGAAGAAGAAATATATGTTGTTTGACAATGAATTTAGTGTTTTATTATATTTGTAATTTTTATTAAAGTAAATGATTCTTGTTTGAATGGTTAATTATTTACTTTGTAAATCTAGTTATATATTTTTTAAGGTCAAGACGATTATACTTTTAATAAGTTTTGTTATTTTAATCTATAAATTTTTAGATTAATTTGTATAAAAATGTTTCATTTAAATCATAATTTTTAATTTAAAATAACAATAAATAAATTTTTAAAAAATAAAAAACATAACTTTTAAGGGCACCCAAAGAGAGTCCTAAAAACCTTACTTAAAGGCACTCAGCAAGATCTTTTAGGACTCGTGGACATTCTTTTAGGATTCGCAACGCGAGTCCTAAAAACATCCTTTTAGGACTCGCAACACGAGTCCTAAAAACCTTACATAAAGGCACTCAGCAAGATCTTTTAGGACTCACAACGCGAGTCCTAAAAACATTCTTTTAGGACTAGCAACGCGAGTCCTAAAAACATCCTTTTAGGACTCGCGTTGCGAGTCCTAAAATCTTTACTTAAAGGCACTCAGCAAAATCTATTAGGACTCGAAAACCTTAGTTTTTAAGGCTCTCAAATAGAGAACTTGCGCCCCGCGAGTCCTAAAACTTTTTTATGACTCGCAATGATAGTCCTAAAAAGTCTTTTTGTAGTAGTGGCGGTTCTTCGCCAACAGGTAATTAAGAAAGGAAGAGAAAGGGATTGGTGCTTAGGTTGAACCGAAATGGATAAATGATCTTAGAGAATGAAATGGTGACTCAAAATACATTTTTTAAGTAGTTCAAAGGTTAAAATCCTTCTACTCCACTAGTCAGTATTATTGCTATATACTGGGTATTAGATTACAGGGTATTTCTTACAATAGAGAATCCCCCCATTAACTCCCAAGGTCTCCATATTTATAGGAGAAGGCACCTGGGAGTTGGTAAGAAGGTCATCGCGTGGCCTTCTTACCGATCATGTCAACTCTGTGACATTCATGATTAATTCCTAAACCTGACACATAAGTGTGGTAAAATCAATAGGTAAGGGGATAATAGGCCGCACGGCCCAACCCAGTCATGGGTGTCTGAATACACACATTCCTGCTGCGTGTCCAAGAAGTCAGGGGTATATCAGACACGTGATGTCTGATATATGCACGTTTACCTTGCGTGGCTGACTTTATAAAGGGTCACAGCCTCCAACTCCAGCTCGTACCACGAGCTGGATGATTCCCTCGACCTGCGGCCTTCAGAGTCCTTAAGCAATCTTGGCGAACCCTTGGGTTACCTCGAGCTAAGGAGGTAGGATCTTATGACGGCGGCTCCGGCCTTGGGGGTGTCCACGTGGTAGTCATGATTAGGCCGTAGGTCAGCTCGCTAATCAGCCCGTGGGAAAATCAGGGCGTACATCTGCCCCCCAAGCCTCTGCTCGTGGTACACGACGTCGTGTAGGGCCACAGTAGGGGCTTTTAGGCTTCCCCATGAACTCTTCATATTCCACATTCTATGCAGGCGCCGAATACGTGGAACATCGTGGTTGGTGACGGTACGTCTTCCGAGAACCGCATTAAATGGCCTAGCCTATGCCCACCCGTCGTTTCATCTTTCGAGTGGAGGGCCTTGGATCCCACATCAGGGCAATCCAACGACCCTCTTCACGTGACCCTTCACGCATATAAAAAGGGGTGGCCACCCGTTCATTCGAAATTTTCCAAAATTTTCTCTTCTTCTTGCTCTCAAAAATCCCCCCTTTTCCTCTTTCCAGTTACCACCTTCGGCGTTCCAGAAACTCAGGTGCAAGGACTCCTTCGAAGCCTTGAAACCAACTGCTCCGACGAAGTCCCAACCCAGGCGATTCCTTCATCCACTTCCCAGCCAAACATTCTGTAATTCTCCTGACTATGCATGTTTTGAAATTATTTTCACTGTAGCTTAGGTAAATATTTACTGTAGCCGCATGCAAGGGTTTGCTGGGTTTTGTGGGAATGAAGGGTGAAAGCCTTTTAGGTTAGGGTATTGTTTGTAGTAGGAAGTCGTTTAGGAGCATGGTTTACAGGATGCATTTTCTGGGGAAAATTTCTGTGTAGGATTTTTGGGACATTAGTTCAAAATATCTAGTATTTTGGGTGCAAAACCGGGTAGCTTAGGGGACACGCTTCACAGGCAGTTTTGCCTTTCTTGCCTATTGGAGCTTTCCCTCCAAGGAAAAATTTTAACCTGACCCTCCTGACACACAAATTCTGAGTAATTGGGGATCTATTAGGAGCACAGGCGCGTGTTCATAGAACCGCGTGGTCTCACTCTCCACGAGCTGGGCTTACCTCAAATCGTGCAAAGAACATTTGATTCTTCCTCATGCTTAGGTCGCCTTTTCTGAAATATTTTATTTTGTTCACTAGGCGACCAGATGGCACCGAAGAAGAATGCCCCAAAAAGGACCGCTAGCAGCTCGGCCTCCCAGCAAGACAAAGGGAAGGCGGTGATGGCGGAATCCCCAATCCCTAACTTCGGGCCAGCGGTGGAACAAGAGCTCGAGGTGGCTCCTGAGGCGTTCTTTGAGGCGGAGAGGATCATCTCAAAGATTACCGACCAGACAAAGGTTAACAAAATATTCCTCTCCCACAACATCGCCCTGGAGCGACGAGCATTTCAAGGCGGGGGCCTTCCTCCCGTTGGATCAGTATTTCGCTGACTTCCTCAATTACGTGAAGTTGGCCCCATTCCAGCTCCCCCCCAACTCTTATCAGCTGTTGGCGGGGTTAAGATATTTATTCTTGAAACAGGAGTGGGAGGTCCCCACTCCTGCAGATATTTTGTACTTTTTCTGCCTCAAGGCCAGCCCGGAGCAGCGGGGGCGAGGCGACGAGTTTTATTACTTAACTCGATTCCCCAACACGGCTGCGGTCATCGAGTTGCCCAGCCACCCCAACGACTTCAAAGATCAATTCTTTATGTCGACGGGGTTCCGGAACTGTGAGCTCCACTACTTCAATCGTCCTCGTAAGTGTTTTTCAACCTTAGCTCATAAGTTAAGCATCATATAGCTCCTCCTGTATCCCTTTCTGATTTAGATTAATCCTGCAGCTATCTTCGCGAGGACAGAGAAATCTGTGACCCTCGGGGCCCAATACGAGACACTGGCGAGCTTACCCCCCAGTGAGAAGGATTACCGCGTGCTCGTGACAGACGAGACGATGGTGGCCTGCAAGCTGATCTTCCCAAATCAGACTCTGAAATTGAGGAGGACTCGGGCACTTCCCCCAGCTCTTGGGGATGAAGATGAGGAGGATGAGGTTCCCCTCGTTAGGAACAGGAAGCGGGCGTTGGAGGTCGCCCAGAGGACGGACGAGGAGAGGATCCAGTCCGGAGCAGCCGCGGGTCCTTCTGGCCAAGGTAACCCTTATATGTTTAGGAATTTAGATAGGGCCACCACTGATCCCTGGCTAGCTAGGTACAATAAAAAATAGATCGTCCAACGCAATCGACGTGATCCGGACCTAGATACAACCCTGCTCTACTGTGTCGATCAGCTCGTGCTGGATTACCAAGATAGCCGCCCTAGGGGTACCGTAGTCGTAGATAACACCCTAGCCTTTAGGTCGATCTTATTTGAGGAATATGGGACCAATCTTCGGTCGTGGCCATCACTCCGGAGAGGTGCCGTAGCTCGGGACTTAGGCAATATGTAGAAGAATCTAGCCCGGAACCAGAGTCGGATCCAGAACTTGCACTAGCTCAGGAAATAATCGACTTAGATTCTCCCGCAGGAGCTCCGGGGCCGATGGTCGTAACCATAGGTTCTTCTTCTAGCTCAAGGGGTAGGATCCCTTTTAGTATATATATATATACTTGAATTTCTCCTTCTTCCCCCCTTTTTTTTTGTTTTTGTTTCTGCATGACTGCTAACTCTTGTACTAACCATGTCTTTGCTTTGACAGAAGAGATGTCTCAGCCCGACGGGAGTCTGCGAGCTACGTTCGCCAGGGGGAACCCCTCAGCCGGGGCCCCTGGGCCAAAAATGAAGAAGCTCTGGACATCGAAAAAAGCCGCTAGAACCCCAACGAAGTCTCTTGCAAAGGAGAAGGAGCAGCCCCCAACTGCCTAGGTCGCGGGAACCATTCCTCTTGCTGCAGGGGGGAGCAGCATGCCCCCACCCCCTCCGCGAGCTCCGGCCTTCGTCCGAGACGCAGGGGCGGAGATCGGGGCTTCGACGATTGTACCTTCCGAGGTGCGCATCCCGGTCAATCCCCAAGACCTGGAGAAGATCCCAGAGGCCTTCCGGGGGACGGTATATGAGTCGGCGAACTACGCCGTCAGCCACATATACAAGTTCAATGAGAAGGAGCTCAGGGCCATCGAAACCAGGAGCCCGGTGGGCATGATGGAATCTTCATTGGGCATGGCCCTAACGGTAAGCTGACTTTTCCCTTTTATGGCTTTTTTATTATCATGCCTTGCTCTGTGTTTCCTTTCTCCCTCCTCTCTTGTTTTCTAAGGAAATTGCCTCTCCACTTTCGCAGGGCGCCGTTGCCCTTCATCGGAGCATAGCCAGGGCCAAGGCTCAGGTCGAGGAAATGAGGAGCGAGCACCAGGCGGTTGTGGCCACTCACCAGACTTCTCTACAGACGGCTAAGGATGCCTTGGCGTCCTCGTAGGCCGAGCTGGAAGGGACTCGCCCCAAGCTTCAAGAGCTCGAGACCGCCCTCGCCACTACGCGGGCAGACCTAGATACCGCGAAGGCTGAGGACAAGGCCGCCCTGGTGGCCGAGCGGGCAACTTCAGACGCCGCCATGGAAGACATGTTCTACCATTGCTGGGCCTATAACCAGAATGCCGACTTCTCCTTCCTGGCAGCGGCCGTTTGGGAGCCCTTGTTGGAGAAGTTCAAAGCTCGCCTTGATAAAGAAGCACCTTCTGAGACCGGGGAAGGCTCCGGCGCAGCTGAGCAGGGTGAGACGGCGACCTCCAAGGGGCCAGCTGGCGGAGCTTAGGGCCTTTCTCTTTCGTGCCCTTTCCTTGAATATTTTAAAAAATTTCTGTGTAACTTTTGCACGAGGTGCTTCCACCTTGAGACAATTTAGCTATCAATTTTATTTTTAATTGATTTACTGCCTTAGCCTCTACGCATTTTAGTTACTATTTTGAAAAACTTAGTTCGCGTTAATCTTTATCAATATCTCGAGCTCTTTAGGAAGAGCAACGATCAATAGATTTAAATTAACTTCTAAGTTTTATGACCTGGTTATTTCCAGGAACTTAATTTGAAAACTTAGTTCATGTCAATTTTTATCAATATCTCAAGCTCTTTAGGAAGAACAACGATCTATAGATTTAAATCAAATTCTAAGTTTTATGACCTGGTTAAATCCAGGATAGGACTTAGTTCGCGTTAATCCTTACCAATATCTCACGTTTTTTAAGAAAAACAACGATCAATCGATATGAATCAACTTCTAAGTCATAAGGCGACCTGGTTATATCCAGGTACCATATGCCCCCCAAGTAACTGGGAAAGGGTCTTTCGTGGTTACTTTAGATTACACTTGAAAACATGTACAAATATAAACAAAAAGTAAATTCTCATTGCTTAATACCTAAAAGATGGCCTTTTAGGCCTTACAAGTGAATTACTGATAATATCTCTTCAAATGGATGGTGTTCCAAGTCTGTGGGACTGCCCCTCCATCGAGACGAGCTAACTTATAAGCTCCCTCCTTAATGACCTCGATGACTTGATATGGGCCTTCCCAGTTCGGTCCCAAGACTCCATCTTTTGGGTCCTTACCGGCCAAGAAAACTCTTATGAGGACCAGGTTGCCAACGCTAAAGGCGCGATTTTTGACTTTTGAGTAGAAATAGCGAGTGATCTTCTGCTGATAATGGGTCAGCTGGAGTTGCGAATCTTCTCGCCTTTCATCAATCAAGTCCAAAGAGGTGCAAAGAAGCTTGTCGTTGCGGTCCTGGTCGTATGACTGGACCCTATGCGAAAGTACCTTAATTTCCACGGGGAGGACTGCCTCACTACCAAAGGTCAGGGAGAAAGGAGTATGACCCATAGGAGTCCGATTCGAGGTCCGGTATGCCCATAGGACCTGGGGGAGCTGTTCTGGCCAGACTCCCTTCGATTCATCTAGTCACTTCTTGAGGCTCGCCTTGAGAGTCTTGTTGACAGCCTCGACCTGGCCGTTCGCTTTAGGATAGGCCACGGAGGAGAAACTTTTAACAATTCCGCACTTCTCACAAAACTCGGTAAACAGGCCGCTGTCGAACTGAGTCCCATTGTCAGAAACGATTTTCTTGGGTAGCCCGAACCGGCAGATAATGTACTTAACCACGAAGTTAAGGACTTTTTTGGAAGTTATCGTTGCCAGAGGTTCTGCCTCAGCCCACTTCGTAAAGTAGTCGATAGCCACCACAGCGTAACGGACCCCGCCCTTTCCAGTAAGGAGGGCGCCAACCAAGTCGATCCCCCAAACTGCAAACAGCCATGGGGAAGGGATCATCTTCAGCTCGACTGGGGGAGCTCGGGCAACTGTGGCGAATCGCTGGCACATGTCGCACTTCTTCACGTATGAGATCGAGTCTTTGGACAGAGTTGGCCAGTAATAACCTTGCCTCAGGACCTTTAAGGCCAAGCTTTGCCCCCCAGTGTGATCTCCGCAAAAACCCTCATGCACTTCCTGTAGGATGGCCTTTGCTTCGTCTGGAAGAACACATCGTAGGAGAGGTAGGGAGTGCCCATGTCGGTATAGCACCCCGTCTACTATCGTATACTTGGGAGCATGATACAGAACTCGTCGCGCATCATTACACCCTTCAGGTAGCTTTCCCTCGACGAGATACTCAAGGATGGGGGTCATCCAGGTTGACCTGGTGTCGATCATCTCGACCTCCGTCCTGACTTCTTCTATACTTGGTTTCTCCAAGAATTCTACTGGCACTAACCCCAAGGTCTCCGTCTCCCTGGAGGTGGCGAGCTTGGCAAGAGCGTCTGTGTTGGCGTTCTGCTCCCGAGGTATCTGCTCGATCGAGCCTCGCCCGAACGCAGATAACTCAACCTTTACCTTTGCTAGATAGGCAGCCATCTTGGGCCCTCGTGCCTGATATTCACCCAGAACCTGGTTTACCACGAGCTGGGAGTCATTGAAGCACGGGACGGAGCTCGCCTTCAGCTCCTGGGCTATCCTCAGTCCGGCCAACAAAGCTTCGTATTCGGCCTCGTTGTTGGAGGCCTTGAATCCGAACCTCAGCGCTGAGTGGAATCTATGTCCTTCAGGGGATATCAAAATGATTCCAGCTCCGGAGCCATTCTCGTTGGATGAACCATCCACGAATATCCTCCACGATGCCTGGGCCGAGGCGACCTGGGGTGAGTCTTCTGCAGGATCCTCCCGGAATCCTATGCACTCTGCTACAAAATCGTCCAGGGCCTGACTCTTTATAGCAGTTTGCAGAGTGTACAGAATCTCGAACTGGCTGAGTTCGATTGCCCACTTTAACAAACGTCCCGATGCTTCAGGTTTTTGCAAAACCTGCCTTAAAGGTTGATCGGTCATGACGTGTATTGAGTGGGACTGGAAGTATGGCCTGAGCTTTCGCGAGGCCGTGATAAGGCAGAATGCCAATTTCTCCATCAACGGATACTGGGATTCATCTCCAAGAAGTCTCTTGCTGATGTAATAGACTGGCTTCTGAATCCGGTCTTCTTCCCGGACCAACACGGCACTGGCTGCATCCTTCGTGACAGCCAGGTAGAGAAAAAGAGGCTCTCCTGCTTTTGGTTTGGATAGTACGAGTTGCTTGGCTAGATGTGCCTTCAGGTCAAGGAAAGCGCTTTCGCATTCTTCTGTCCACTTGAACTTCTTATTTCCTCGGAGCAGGTTGTAGAATGGCAAGCACTTATCGGTGGACTTGGAAATAAACCGATTGAGAGCTGCTACTCTTCCTGTCAGGCCTTGGACATCTTTGCGTGACCTGGGTGAGGGAAGCTCGAGCAATGATCTGATCTTGTCAGGGTTTGCCTTGATTCCTCGGGTATTGACGATGAAACCCAGGAATTTTCCCGACGCGACTCCAAAAGTGCACATCTGTGGGTTAAGCCTCATGCCATATTCCCGCAGGATCTTGAAGCATTCTTCCAGGTCAGAAACATGGTTATCGACAGTCTTTGACTTTACTAGCATGTCATCAACGTACACTTCCATGTTTTTTCCGATCTGGTTTGCGAACATTCTATTCACCAACCTCTGATAGGTACCACCGGCATTCTTCAGCCCAAAGGGCATCACCTTGTAACAATAAACGTTAGTTGGGGTCATGAAGCTGGTGTGCTCTTGGTCCACCGGATTCATGGCGATCTGATTGTAGCCTGAGTACGCGTCCATAAAGGACATGAGCTCGTACCCCACCGTGGCATCCACCAACTGGTCAATCCTTGGCAATGGGAAACAATCCTTGGGGCAGGCTTTATTCAGGTCGGAGAAGTCAATGCAGGTCTGCCACTTCCCGTTGGGCTTCGGGACCAGCACAGAGTTGGCGACCCAAATTGTAAACTTGGCTTCACGGATAAAGCTGCATTTTTTGAGCCGGGCTACTTCTTCCTCCAAGGCTTCAGCTCAGGTTGTACCTAGGCATCTCTGCTTCTGGGACTTTGCAGGAACACTTTTATCCAGATGAAGTGTGTGCATGATGACACTCGGGCTGATTCCCACCATATCCTCGTGTGACCACGCAAACACATCCAGGCTATCCCGCAGAAATCTGATCAGCTCCGCCTTCCTCTTGCTGCAGAGGTTTTTTCCAAGCGTGACTATTCGTGATGGGTTCTGCGAATCAATGTTTATTTCCTCGAGCTCCTCAATAGCTTGGAGCTCGAATCTGTCCTCGCCTATTTGGGGGTCAATATCCTCACTCAAAAAGATATTTTCCCCTTCGGTGCTTTGAGGTTTTTCAATCTCAGGATCAGCTAAGGGTACCTGAGATTCCTCTTCACCACCTTGGATGGCCATTGCTAGCTGCCCGGGTTTAGATTTTCCCTTCATGGAAATGTTGTAGCATTCCCTAGCAGCGAGCTGATCGCCATGGACAGTGCATATTCCCGTGGAAGTAGGGAATTTCATCGCGAGGTGGCGAATGGAAGTGACGGCCTCAAAAGCTATGAGCGTAGGTTGTCCCAAAATTGTGTTGTGTGCAGCGGAGCAGTCGATGACCACGAACTTGAGGAGTTTGGAGACTGTCCAAGATCCTTCTACCAGGGTGATCACCAGCTCGATCATCCCTATGGCCGCCGATCCTTCTCCCAAAAAATCATACAGCATCATGGAGGTCGCCTTCAGCTCGGCGACAGTCCAACCCATCTTCTCTAGTGTGGACCGGAATAGGAGGTTCACCGAGCTCCCATTGTCGATCAGCACCCTCCTAACTCTCCGATTAGCGAGCTGAACTGCTATGACAAGAGGGCCATTATGAGGGAACTGGACATGGCCCGCATCTTCCTCCGTAAAAATGATCGGTTGCTTCTCCAATTGCTGTTGCTTTGGCAGGCGCTGCTCCGGGACGAACTCTACTCCATTGTGTGCCTTAAGTTCGTTCATGTACCTCTTCTGGGCACCCCTGCTCATGCCAGCCATATGCGGACCTCCAGAGATGGTGTATATCTCCCCTCCTATCACGGGAGGAGGGACGTCCTAATCTATCCGAGACCCGGGCTGACTGGCCGGGACTTCTGGAGCAGGTCGACTTGCTGGAACCCTATTCCGCGCGTACTGGGCCAAGGGGCTGGCTCGGATGAGAGTCTCAATCTCATCTTTTAAATGCCTACAATCGTCGGTATTGTGACCAACATTGTTGTGAAAATGGCAAAACTTGGAGGTGTCTCTCTTCCCCTTTTGGTGCTTCAACGGCTCGGGCCTCTTCCAGGGGAGGCGAGTAGAATTAGCTAGGAAAATATTCTCCCTAGACTGAGTGAGCTCTGTATAAGTCGGGTAGACGGGTTTGAACTTGTCCACAGACTTATTCTTCTTTTGGTCGTGCTGGCTGCCCTCGCCATTCCCCTTTCTTTTGCCTCCACCGAGCTGGTTATTCTGTGTGACGTTTTGGGTCACTGCCATGACCTCCGTCCCCACTCCAGCGGGCTGATCAGGGACCTGGCTGGTTCTTGCAGTTGAGGCTTCGGCTTCCTCCAAGTTGATCCATTCCTGGGCCCTATTAAGGAATTCGTTAACCGAGCTAACTCCCTTCCTTTGTATATCCTTCAAAAGCTCCCCGCCGACGAGGATTCCAGTTCTCATGGCCATGAGTTTGGAGTTATCATCCGCGTCTCTAGCCCGAGCAGTGACGTTAGCAAACTTGCTCAGGTAGGCTTTCAGAGTTTTGCCGGGATGTTGCCTCACGTTAGCTAGAGAGTCGGCCTGAACGCGGGCAGCCTGGGAGGCTCGGAATGCCCTTTTGAAGTCAGCCGAGAAAGTTTTCCAGGAGCTGATTGACTGTCTTTTGCCTTGCTTGAACCACTGCCTGGCTGGTCCAGTTAGTGTGGAAGGGAATATCAAACATCTCAGCTCAGGGCCAATGTTGTGGGCCATCATCAGGGTGTTGAACATCCCCAGATGATCCGACGGATCTCCGTCTCCATTGAACTTAGACAGGTGCGACATACGGAAACCAGGTGGGTAAGCCGTTGCTGCTATGTTGGGGGCGAAGAGCTCCATCTCGTCCCCCGAATCGTACTCATCTTTTTCTTTTTCCGACAGGAGCTTCCTCATCAGCTCCTCCATCTGGGCCAGGCGCTCGAGGGTTTGGTCCTGATGTCCTTGGTTATTCCGGGGCTGTTCAACAGCTCCGGATCCATTGTACATATTTGGTGGGTTGTTGCCACTCCTATCTTGAGATAGGTTATTTGGGGCATTCCCGCCATTACGTACCTCGGACAGGGCCCCCCCTGAGCGAGCATGGCTGTCGCCTCCTGCTGGCTCCCCTCTATGAGAGTTAAGGCGATCTCATAGATTGCCCCCTTGGGTGGCTCGTGGACTTTGTGCCAAGTTCAAACGCTGACGCAGGTCCCCGCCAGAAAGGTCACTCCGGCGACTGCCGGTCCAGTAGCTCCTGCTAGCGAGGCTTGGAGCTCGCCTTTGGTGCTAAGGATCTGGGCTTTCCCTTGGCGCCCTGCTACGTTGGGAAGGTCCGGCTGATGGCGGGTTTCTCCTGCTACTCCCATAGGCTGGAATATCTGGGATGGGCTGAGGAGGAGATGGATATTTGATTGGAGATGGAGGATGCCTGACTGGAGAGGCGATCCTGGTTCTGTCAGGACGGATCAAATTAGGTGGGGGCCTTTCGGCCCTGCCAACCTGCAGGTCCTGCGCCTGGCGGTCTGGACGAGGTGCAAGATGGCTGTTGGGGACGGGCTGATGATGTGAGCCCTCCCCGGACCTCCTTCTGGAATTTCCTCGAGCTCCCCTGGGCGCGCTCGAGGCTGGTTGGGAGCTAGGAGTTGAAGTCCTGACCGAACGGCTGTACTGCTGTTGTTTGGCTCTAGGTATTTCTCTGAAGTTTGCCTCTCGTCTGTGCGACGAGGGAGTGGAGTTGGCTGTCGGAAGTCTGTCCGAGCGACTATGCCTGGACCGGTTATCCTGGCGAGACTTAGGAGCCTTGCCTTGCCTCTCTCCGATGTTAACGTCGGTTGTGAGAGGGGGTAATCGGGCCAGCACATCCTTGATCTGCTGATTAGCTATTGCTAGCTGGCTTCTCAGCTGAGCATTCTCCATCTCCACCGCAGTGTAATAACATGGGTTCGGATTAGGTGGCCGGGGCGCCGAGCTTCCAGTGTCGTCTTGGCCCGTCGGCAGTTTGCCTAGCCGTTGTTGGACTTTAGGAATTTGTTCACCAGGGATGGCAGTATGATGAGCCTCCTGCCCATCATGCTGTTCTATCTCGTTACCGTGCCTGGATCGAGTAGTCACCATAGTTGGATGTTTGCGACAGCACTAATCGAACTTGCTCTCAATGAAAGCACCAAACTGTTGACGCGGTTCTTCACCAACAGGTAATTAAGAAAGGAAGATAAAGGGATTAGTGCTTAGGTTGAACCGAAATAGATAAATGATCTTAGAGAATGAAATGGTGACTCAAAATACGTTTTTTAAGTGGTTCAAAGGTTAAAATCCTTCTACTCCACTAGTCAGTATTATTGCTATATATTGGGTATTTGATTACAGGGTATTTCTTACAATACAGAATCCAACCCCCATTAACTCCCAAGGTCTCCATATTTATAGAATAAGGCACCTGGGACTTGGTAAGAAGGTCATCCCGTGACCTTCTTACCTATCATGTCAATACTGTGACATTCATGATTAATTCCTAAACTTGACACATAAGTATGGTCAAATCAATAGGTAAGGGGATAATGGGCCGCACGGCCCAACCCAGTCGTGGGTGTCTGAATACGCACGTTCCTGCTGCATGCCCGAGAAGTCAGGGGTATATCAGACACGTGATGTCTGATATATGCACGTATACCTTGCGTGGCTGACTTTATAAAGGGTCACAACCTCCAACTCCAGCCCGTACCACGAGCTGGATGATTCCCTCGACCTGCGGCCTTCAGAGTCCTTAAGCAATCTTGGCGAACCCTTGGGTTACCTCGAGCTAAGGAGGTAGGATCTCATGACAGCAGCTCTGGCCTTGGGGGTGTCCACGTGGTAGTCGTGATTAGGCCGTAGGTCAGCTCGCTAATCAGCCCGTGGGAAAATCAGGGCGTACACATACATACATACATACACACACACACACATAGCATATAAACATAATCATAACACATCAAATCTAACCTATTTCCTTACCAAAAACTGTGATATTGGAGACAAGAGCGGGATTGAAAACTCCTAAAACCAAACAGTAAGATCCATAAGTTTTCTAAAGAAATGGAGATGAAAAGCAGATCAAAAAAATCAAGATAGAAACTTACCGAAAACCATAAGTTTCAAGAAACTCAAACACCTAACCAAGAGCCATTATAATAAGTTATGATTTTGAAGAAAATGAAAAGAATAAGAGTAACTAATAATGAACTAAACCTGAGGATAAATAATACCTTGGATAGATTAGAACTTCGATCTACACCTCATTACCGAAATATCAGTCTATCTTACTTCCCAAGTGTTTAGAAAAGCTTAGATTGGAAAGCTTTTAATCCCAAAAACCTAGTGTTTCTCTCTAGAATGAACTTAGCAGCTTGAAGGCTCTGAACAATGCTTGAATGATGATGCAAATGGCTGAGTGAGAGGTCCTATTTATAGAGTTCAAGGAGTGAAACTAACCCCTTTTAAAATGAATAAATAAAGGAATAATAATTTAATAAATTGGAATTTTCTGTTCAACCGATGCCCAAAATTAGGTAAAAAATGTTCAAGAGCAAGTCCTTGTTGTTGAGGGTTGTTTCTTGCTCGGATTCCATAGAATTTCAAATATGCCAAAGGGAGTCGATATATTGCTTCCTATAGGCGATACATCGACTGACCCTATATCCTGAGCCTCTGTGGTTTTGTTCGTGCGAAGTCGATGTGTTTTCTGTATCACATATAGGCGATATATTGGCCCCTAACGCTGCGATATATTGGCATATGCTGATATTTTAAACACGATTTTGCACACTTTCTGCACACTTGAAGTTTTTTAAAACAACTTTGAATGAATAAAACGTGATCCTAACAGCTGCTGGAAGGTTCTAGACCTTCTAGATCTATCTTTTATTAATTTATTCATCTAAAATCTTTAAATCCATAATAAACATGCATGTGACAAGTGTCACGTTCTTAATTCTTCTATCTAAACCTTAGGTTATAAAAAATATTATTTCTAGGACCAGCTATATTAATCAAACCTTATATTAAAATTAATATTTCTAAACTATAAGTTAAACTTATAAAATCCATAACTATTTCTTTGAGTTTCCAACTAAATCCCATCTCGAACCAATAATCACGAAAACTAAAATACTACAAACTACTACTACTATCTAGCTAAGTAAAATTTTGAGACCCTACACCTATGATAGAACTCTATTGAACACCTTTGAATCTTGAAAGGAAGGACAGTGAGAAAAGGTCCAAGGTTGAAGGGATGGGAACTATTGATTTATTCTCCACATCAGGCATGAAGATTCTACTCAACAATGTCTTGTATGTACCGAAAATAAGTAGAAATCTTGTGAGTGGCAATTAACTTGGAAAACCAGGAATCAAGGTTATGATAGCTTTCAACAAGTTCATTTTATCAAAAGACAATGATTTTGTGGAAATGGGATATTCTTGTGATGGCGTGTTCAAACTTAGTACATCTATTGATCATGTGAACAATAAATTTTCTTCTTCTTGTTATATGCTTGACTCAAATTCTATTACTTTGTGGCATATTAGATTTGCACATATAGGTTTTAGCACAATTAAAAGGGTTGTCAAATATGGATTAATTCATTGGAATAATGTTGAGCATGACAAATGTGAATTATGTGTTAAATCTAAAATGTTAAAGAAACATTTTCCTAATGTTGAAAGGAACTCTAAGTTGTTAAATTTGATACATAATGATTTATGTGAACTTAATGGAATGTTGACTAGAGGAGGAAGTATATATTTTATAACTTTCATTGATGATTGCTCTAGGTTCACATATGTATATTTACTTAAAAATAAATATGAAACATTTGATGTGTTTAAGGTGTATAAAGCGGAAGTTAAAAATCAACTTGAAAGGAAATTTAAAGTACTTAGAAGTGATAGCGGTGGTGAATATTTTTCAAATGAATTTAACTTGTTTTGTGAAAAACATGGAATAATTCATGAATGTACAACCTCATATAGACTACAACAAAATGGTATAGAAGGAAAAAAAAAAAGAACATTTATTGAGATGATTAATGCTATGCTATTGATATCGCCCAATAAACTCATAAGCGGTCATAGTAGTTCTCAGGTTATATCGTATTCATAGATAGGTAAAATACAAGTAAAAAGAATGATTAGTAAATTAGAAATAAGAAACTTAGAAATAATATAACTTTGAAAAAGAATAATTTTTAAACA
Source organism: Humulus lupulus (assembly GCF_963169125.1). Lineage (NCBI taxonomy): Eukaryota > Viridiplantae > Streptophyta > Magnoliopsida > Rosales > Cannabaceae > Humulus > Humulus lupulus. Next base: position 70,075,621 of record NC_084801.1, read on the forward strand.
CTAAATAAACAAAATTAAAGAATTAGAATAAAAAAGAAAATATGGAAGGCACAAGTTTCATTCATGCAAATATATATATTTTAATAAAATTGATTCATTCTACTCAACTATAATTCTACACCATTAATTATAGTTGGAATATTTATATATATATATATAAATAATAAAGCTCACCTTAAAATATGTTCTTAATTAAATTATACTAACTTCTAATTTTAAAAACATATCATATTATATACCTTAGAGCGACAAAATACCAATGACAAAATGCAATAAAAAGCATATAAAATAACAAATACCCTAAATTAAATCAAGAACCTAAATTACATAAGAAGAGCATGACTAGACTTATGTAAAAGACACTAATAAACTTAAAATAAAAATTAGAAGAAAATAAATTTAATTGAAACAAATATATTGAAATGAATAACAGAAAAGAATCAATATATTAAAAATATAATGTGAAACATGAACTTCACTTTAGCATTTCCACAAGAGAATGTAGCCTAAAATAGGCATAGTTTCCACTGAAAAAGTATAAAAGAAATGAAAGAAAAAAATAGGAAATAAGTGTATTTCTCTATAACTCTACTCTCTACTTTTGTTTCCACAATCTGATTATGTTTTCCATACATTTGACTCTCTATTTATAGTGGAAATAGGACCAAAAATATGTAAAATCGTCTACAAAAGAGTGGGAAAAATGGCTACAAAAACTTATGGAAAATGGGACTAGTGGGAGACAACCAGGACACGTGTCGTGTGGTGAGTTGGCTTGACAAAGACAGTGTCGGGACGTGGGAGACAGCGAGGCTATGTGGCGCACGCTGGTTGGCTTGACAGGCAGGCGTGGCAATAGCTGGCAGGCGCATCAGGCAGTGGCAGTGTGGTGCCAAGTGCGCATTAGACGGGAGTGGCTCACATGGCTCGATTGGAGTTGAAGGGAAGTTGGGCAGAATTGGACCTGTTTGCACTTGGGCTTCTTACAATTTGTCAAAAATGCCATTTTTTATTCTTTCTTTTTCTTTGTATCAAAATACATTTATTTCCTGAAAATTGAACACAAATTAAATTAAAATTAATATTTTCAAATATAAAATATAATGCAATAAATCCATGAAAATATTAACTAAAACTTAATTTATTTTAAACTTTAAAACTAGTAAAATGATATTTTTGAGCACTAATCACAACCCCCAACAAACTTATTACTAGTCTCTAGCAATTCAAGCAAAATGATAGAAGTCAACATGATATATTTCAGGTAAAAAATTATAAAAGAACCTACGTATTAACACAAAATGTTAGTAATAAGTCAATAAGAGTTATTAAAATTACTTTAAACAAGTCTAGAGTTGTGAGTGTGTGCACCAAACTTGTACCTTCTTACCGCTAACCATAGCACATAAAGCCTTCAAAATTATGCCAAGTACAAGTCTCAACTCCATTAACCTCTCATGTAATTGAAAATATTTAAAGTTAAGGGTTTCACTCGTGGAGTTGGAAATAAAGAAGTAAGCACTCATCAAATGGATATATATTTACGACAAACTTTTAAACAATCATTGAAACCAAGAAAGGAAATAAATTATTTGGACAACCACCATAACGAGTACCGCAAACCAATTTTTTGGGAATTCTAAGTTAAATAGACAATCTTTACATTTATTCTAAGAGCCATAAAATAAAATATTAAATTAATAAACACACATTTTTTTTCTTGGACACAAGAGACAACATTATTGAAAATGAGAGAACTATTGCTCTTGTGTCTTTCTTTTCTTCTTTCTTTTTTTCTTTTCTGTTTTTTTTCATCTTTTTTTAATGAAGAACATAATAAAAAGGGTATATAATGAGATTTTTCTATAGAAAATATTATCCCAAAAACATCATCCATTGATATCACAATACCTTGTCCAAATAATTATAATCATTTCTAGGAATCAATGAAAATTCAAAAGTTGTTTTCTCAAGTCTCACGTCTCACAGAAAAGAATGAATTCTTGAACATGGAAAATTTCTAAGCAAATATGTGCTAACAATCATCTTACCACTTTAGAGAAACTCTTAGTAATAAAGATAACAAAAATTGACTCAAAAGTAACATTTTGCATGAATAAACAAGTAATTTTTAAAAAATTTGACCATGTAAATATTAATATGAAAAAAATCAACCTGAATATGGATCAATATGCTCACCACCCCTAACCAAATTCAGACAGTGTATTCAATGTATAAAAATATAACAAATATAAAAGAGCAGGGAAAGAGAACAACTTGACAGCGAGCATCGAGTGATAGAGCGAATATTGTTTCTCTAAAACATGAAAAAATGATAGCAAATAAAATAAAATGACGAAAGTGAAATAAACAAAAAACAAACCAATGTACAAGCACTTTGGAACACTACTCAGACATGGAAAACCGGTTACACGAGAGTGGCTTCTTAAGTTTGGGTCACCATCTCTATGTAGTGTTTCAGTCTCTAGCCATTTACTTTGAATACTCTCCCATCGGTTGGGTCTGTCATCTCAACAACACTATTGGCAAAGACAGTTTTCACAACATATGGGCCAGTCCACCTTGATCTCAACTTTCCAGGGTGGAGACGCAAACAATATTAAAAAAGATGCACCCGTTGGTTTGGCTCAAATTATTTTATTAGGATCTGCTTGTCATGAGCCGCTTTCATTTTAGCCTTTTATGTAACGACCCAACTATTCTAGAATTTGGACCATTAATGACTACTATACTAATCTTAAGAAAACGTACATATGAAATAACCATAACTTTATTTAAAAACTGTAAAGTAAAGGTTAAATACATAAAAAATCATTTAGGATATGGGATCCCATTGTTTTGAAAACAAAATATAACTTAAATAAATTGGTTACAAAATTAAGTGCGGAAAAAAAATAATACATAGAAATCATAACTAAAAGACTTAAAAACTTCATCCTCGAATCGAACGCACAATCCACCGATTCCATCCTGCCTTAATACACATCCCCAAGCTGCCAAGAATCTTTCCGCCGCCATAACTATTTTCCTGCACATGTAAACATAAAGGAATGAGCCTAATGCCCAACAAGGAAAATCTAACACATAAATCATATACATAAAATTCATATCAACATATACTAAAACATATCATAACATATGTCACATATACTATAATAGTCATTATTACTTGGGGTCCCATAAACTAAACAAGTCATATGCCCATTATATTTGTGGGGCTTGCTGGCTAAGCAAGTCATATGCCCATAAATTTATTGGGGCTTGTTAGTTGTACAGGTCATATGCCCAAGTCTACAAACATACATATCACACAAATCATAAGTTAACATAACACATAAATCATAAGATAACATATGGCATAACACATAATATCCTATCATATTTTCCTTACAAATATACCGGGATGATGAGAACAAAGTCGGGATTTTGGAACACTCCTAAAAACCATAATATAGAGGTGAGTATTCTAAAAGAAATCGATGAATGAACTAAAAACCACCGAGAATATTCTTACCGACAAGAAACCTCAAGTTCGAAGAACTTAGATGCCTAACCAAGAATAGAGAAGATTGAGTTAGGACTATAAAACTAATGAAACAATACTAAAAGAAACTAAGAATAGGAATACCTTTGAAATTGCTATGATCGAACTACACCTCGAAACCGAAATACACACTATGAACCTTACTTCCCAAGTGTTTATTAAGCTTATAACCCCAACCCAAGTGTTTATCACTCTATAGTCTTACTAGCACATGGAAGGCTCTGATCAATGCTTCAAGAATGAATGAAAATGCTTGGTGCTAGGTCCTATTTATAGAGTTCGAGGAATAAAAATCTTATTTTTGACTTTGAATAAAAATAATAAATTTAATTGAAAATATTTGAATATCCTTCAGCCAAAGGCTTAGGAATTGGTCAAATTTTTCAGAGAGATTTAAGGATTCAAAACTTGATTTTTAAAACAAAAATAATAAAAACAAATAGAATCCTAACTTCTAACACCCTAAATCTCGTAACTCTAAACTCACCTGTAGTAAAATAAACATATCTGGAGTTGTAGGACTCCAATTTAAATTGGTGAAGACTAAGTCTTATATTTCCCTTATTTTATCATTAAAATAATAATTTCTTAATAATCATGCATATGACAAATGACATAATCCTATTGGCTCTTTCTAAACCATAGGAATAACCATGCTCATGACAAGTGTCATATTCTTATTAGCTTTATCTAAACCTTAGGTTATAATAATTATCATATTAATAACCAGCAATATTAATGAAACCTTATGTTATAATTAATATTCTTAAATTATAGGTTACACTTATAAAATCCATAACTTTTGCTAGGAGTTTCCAACTAAATCCCGGCTTGAACCAAAATCCACAGTCATAAAAAACTACTACTATTACTATTATACTACTATCTAACTAGCTAAGTAAAGTTCTTGGACTCTACATTGTAGATCCTAGAGTTGTCATAAGCATCGTTCCTTAACTCCTCAATTTTTGACAACTGAAGCTTACGATTGAGTCCTGTCGCCTCAAGATCAAAACTCAGGCTTTGCCATAGACTAACTTGTAAGGAGACATACCAAACTGAGTTTTGTAAGCAGTGCAGTACGCCCAAAGAGCATCGAGAAGTCGTGAAAACCAATCTTTGCCGTCAGGATTAACCGTCTTTTCTAAGATTTGCTTAATTTCTCAGTTGGCTAACTCAGCTTTGCCATTTGTTTGTGGGTGATAAGGCAATGCAACTTAGTGACTGCGGAGAGATGTTCATCCGAGAAGTCATCTCGAATGGCTGGGCCATTAACAGAATCAGAAAATTGAAGACGAGATAAGTGGTTTGCTACCACGTTTTCAACTCCTTTCTTGTCCTTTATGGTTAGATCAAATTCTTGTAACAGAAGGATCCACCTTATTAAACGTGCCTTAGCATCCTTTTTTGAAAGGATGTATTTTAAGGCGGAATGGTCGATAAAGAATGTGATAGGTGAACCAATTAGGTAGGAACAAAACTTTTTGATTGCGAATACTACAACAAGTAACTCTTTTTTCAGTAGTAGAATAGTTCATCTGAGCATTGTTAAGAGTTCTACTTGCATAATAGATAAAGAAGGGCTTCCCTCCCCTTCTTTGACCTAAGACGGCCCCTGTAGCATAATTTCTAGCGTCACACATGACTTCGAATGGTAAGTTCCAATTTGGTGGCTGAATGATAAGGGCAGAAGTGAGTTTTAGAATGAGCGTTCAGAAAGATTCCTCACACTCATGTGTCCAATTGAACACGACATCTTTTGCTAGGAGGTTTGACAAAGGGCGAGCAATTGCTGAGAAATTTTGAATGAACCTCATTTAGAACCTTGAATGACTAAGAAAAGATCGAATGTATTTAATAGTCTTGGGGGTGGGCAGCTTTGATACGAGTTCAATCTTTGATTGATATACCTCAATTCCTCGTTCCGACATGACATGCCCCAAGACTATGCCAGATGGCACCATGAAACGACACTTTTCCTAGTTGAGTACCAATCCTTTCTCTTTGCATCATTTAAGCATAGACTCTAAATTGAGAAGGCTTGATTCAAAAGAATCTCCAAAGGCTGTCAAATCATCCATGAATACTTCCATACATTTCTTGATCATATCACTAAATATGCTCATCATGCAGCGCTGGAAAGTGGCTGGAGCATTGTACAAGCCAAATGGCATACGCCGGAAGGCAGAAATACCAAAAGGACAAGTGAATGTGATCTTATCCTGATCTTCTAAGGCAGTCTCAATTTGGTAATACCCTGAATAACCATCGAGAACTATAGAAAGGAAGACCCGCCACACCTTCCAATATTTGATCGATGAATGGAAGTGGAAAATGGTCTTTGCAGGTGTCTACATTTAATTTTCTATAATCAATGCACATGCGCCACCTAGTTGTGACCTTGGTAGGCATGATTTCCCCCTTTTCATTTTGTACCACTGTTGCTCTCGATTTCTTAGGAACAACATGAGTTGGGCTAACCCATTTACTGTTAGCTACAAGATAGATCATTCCAGAATCAAGAAGTTTCAAGACTTCAGTCTTCACTACTTACCTCATCGTTGGGTTTAATCTTCTTTGAGGGTCACGACGTGGTATAGCCCCGTCTTCCAATTGAATGTGATGGGAGAAAATTAAAGGACTAATACCTTTGATGTCAACTATCATCCATCCTAATGCATCTCTTTATTCTTGCAACACATTGATGAGCTAGTGCTCTTGTGTGGCATTGATCTTGGAAGATATTATGAGAGGAAATGTGTTGTCAACTCCCAGGAACTCATGCTTAAGGCCCTCAGGAAGTTGGGCTAACTTTGGTTGAGGAGCTTCTTCAGTGGAGGGCTTTGGTGTTTCTCGATCTTGAGGGAGTTCCTCAAAGATTGGATTCCAAAACATGGTTCTTCTAGCCTGTGAGTATTTGATGATTTCTAGGTAGATTTCAAACTCATCGGGCTCAGAACTTTCATAAATTTGGAAGAGGTGATTAAAATTATTAGAAGTGTATTTTGATTCAACCTTTTTCGAAATAAGTGTATCGATCAGATATGATTTGAAACACTCATCGTTATCAGGTGGTTGTTTGCCAAAGTGGAAAACATTCACTTTTAGAGTCATGTTCCTAAAAGAGATTTTCATGAGACCATTCCTACAGTTAATGAGTGCATTTGCTGTTGCGAGGAAAGGACTACCGAGAATGATGGGAATTTTGGACTCTATACTCACTTCAGATTGAGTGTCCAAGATGAGAAAATCAACGGAGTAATAGAATTTTTCAATTTGAATCAAAATGTCTTCAACTATTCCCCAAGCTTTCTTGACTGATCGACCGACCAGTTGTAGCACCACAGATTTGGGCTTGAGTTCTCCTAGACCTAATTGTAAGTATATTGAATATGGCATGAGATTTGCACTTGCTCCTAAGTCTAGAAGGGCTTGAACAAATTCTTGTTCTCCAATTTGAGATGAGATGGTGGGACAACCAAGATCTTTGTACTTAGGTGGTGTCTTACAGTCAATTACCGAGCTTGTTCTGCCAAGAATGGAACTTTCTTGACATGGTGCTTTCTTTTAACGGTGCAAAAATCCTTGATAACCTTGGCATAAGCCGACACTTGTTTGCTCACATGCAACAATGGCAAGTTGATGTTCACTTGTGTTAAAAGGTCTAGGATTTCACAATGATATTCCAATACCCTTTAGTGGATTTCAAAGCTTGAGGAAAGGGCGCCTTTACTGGAATGCTTATTGGAACATCATCATCTAGAGCGGGCATTGACGTATTTGTTGTCTTGGTGAAACTGTACTTTGACCACTTCGAGTAGTGATGGCATTAACCTCTTTGAGATTTGTATCTGTAGAGGAGGAGGTTTGTGCCATGTGTTGCCCTTTTTGATGGATTAGAGGTTGAGCAGGAAGCCAACCATGCTCTTGAATTGTCAATGTAGTGTATAACTTTGTCATTTGGCTTTTTATGTCTTTCATTTCCTCCACCATTTGTGTGAGACAACATTTGTGCTCTTGAGTTGAGGCTATTTGTGTAACACCCTACTGCCTTAGAGCCGTTACTAAGTGAGTTTAAATGTGCAATTAACTCGTTAATCGAGGTTTTAAGTCAAACATGTAATTAAACCATAATCAGAGTCATAAACTTGAGAATAAACCGTTCGTTGAAAAATTATAAGGCTTATAACATTTGGGATCCCAGAACATTGTTTAGAAATATTTACAACTCAAGACTTAGTTAGAGTCGACTATACGACAAAATTCAACTTTTGTACAAACATCTCCCAAAAACACCCCTGGTCGTGGCAGCCAGACAGACCGAACATGTACACGCCGCTCGTCCCACTTGCCATACTCATGGTTGATCAACCCTCCCTTTGCCTTTACCTGCACCACAGAGCACCCGTGAGCCGAAGCCCATCAAGAAGACCCTCACAAACAGATGATAAACACATATTAAACACTTAATATAGAATCAAACCAACACCAAGTCATACAAGTACGGCCATGCCGTCCCAGGCGCTTTACCAGGCCCTGGGCTCCCGGTCTAAACCGTAAGGATATCCCAGGTATCCCTTGCGGTCTCACCCTGGCAACTCGCACCCTATGGGCTAAACACTGCACCCGGCCCCTTGCAGTTCTCGGCCTTTGTCATTCCCATCCTTCACCGTTTCAGGCCTTCGCCATTCCTGGCCTTTGCCGTTCCCGGCCATCGCCGTTCCATCGTTAACACATACACATTATATACTAAACAGATATTAATAAACAAATAAATCCACTCAAAGGGCCATGCCCCGCAACACAATCAAATAGGGTTGAGCCGTGCAACACAAGCTCTATGGGAACAATAGTTTTCTTACTTGTGTCCCGAGATTTCTAAGCACCGATATCCCGAGCATAGTTTCCTAGTCCTCGTCGAAGCCCTCATCACAACACATTAACAATATCCACCCATCAAAATCTAATCCAATAAATAACTTCAAGCCACAATTCTAATCTCCGGGACTTTGAATTCTATCAATCCGGGTGACAAAATCCATTCCGAGCCTTCGCAATTAAGTTCCTAAGTCAAAACCCACAAAACTCCCTGCACCTTGAACTAGGGTCGCGACCCACCCCACAAGCGCCGCAGCTAGCCTCAAAACAGAAGCTAGACACCTCCCGAGACACACACACGGGCCGCAGCATGCTTGGCCAAGCGCCGCGACGCGCCTCGAGCTTCATGGCCTCCCAAGGCCTCGCGTGCACACGGGCCGCGACCCTCACCTCTAAACCCAGAAAACACCATTTCCCTTGCTTTTCCCTTCGAGCCAAACCCCACATATCTCAACCAAAATCACCCCCAACCTCAGAATTAAGCCCAGAATTCATACTCATGCAACCTAGACATACCGATAAACTCAAGAACCAGTTCCCACACCCATCAAGCAGTCAAGACCAGTCCAAAAATTCAAACCATGCATGTCTAAGTCCTAACACCCAATATCAACAAAATTCAGCTGCAAACAACATAACCCAACATATTAGAAAGCTTAACTTATACAGAATTGATTCCCCAACTCAATTCCCTAAGCTCCAAGCCCTGGTTTTCTGGTTAGAGTCTCCCAAGCTCAGCTCCAATTCCTTAGTTCTCGACCGGTTTTCCTCCAAAATATTAATAAGCCTTCAAGTGAAGAACACTTAACAGAGCAAGGGAAAGGAAGTGGGTCAGTTTGGATAAAGTCTGGGGGTTTTGCACTATTTTGTATTATTTAACTTAAACTTATGTGGTTACCTCAAAGCTCGGGGTACCAAAAACGTCCCCGAGGGCAAAATGGTAAAATTCCCCAATACTCCCTCCTAGACATTCTAACCTCAAATATATCTCCGAATATTTATTTCCATAACCCGATAACCCCATAGAACATTTAATACCTGAAATATCCCTCGACTCGCCCCGAGTCAGATTCTCAACCCCGTTGTGACTTTTGACTACTGGCTCTCTAGGGCTGTCTCGGATCGTGCTACACAAATATATCACAAACATACCCCTAATATCCCAAACGGGGCCCACATGCGTATTTAATTCAACTAAACATGCATCACTATCACATATTCACATAAATTCACTTATTATAACAATAATTCACTTCTTGCCCTCCAGGCATACTAATCAAGGCCCCCAACCTTAGTAGCAAATTTGGGTCGTTACAACTATCCCCTCCTTACAGAAATTTCGTCCTCGAAATTACCTGAATAACTCGGGATACCGCTCCCTCATCTCCGATTCAAGTTCCCACGTCGCCTCCTCAACCTTGCTGTTCCTCCACAGCACTTTTACCAAGGCAATGGTCTTGCTCCACAAGACTTTATCCTTCCGATCAAGAACCTGAACCGACTGCTCCTCATAGGACAAATCCTGATATAACTCCAAATTTTCGTAACTCAAAACATGCGTCGAATCCGACACATACTTTCGAAGCATGGACACATGAAAAACATCATGAACCCCTGATAACATTGGAGGCATTGCTAGTCTGTAAGCAACCTCTCCAACCCATTCCAGAATCTCGAAGGGGCCAACAAACCTAGGGCTCAGCTTGCCCCGAACACCAAACTGTTTCACCAACCTGAAATTCCACATTCCTGCGTTTCAGGTCTGAATCACTCTTCTGGCGACTCTTGGAAGCGAGCATTCAGGCTCTAATCTTCTGAACTGCCTCATTGGTCCTCTGGACCATCTTAGGACCTAGGTACTTCCTTTCACCTATCTCATCCCAATGAATAGGTGATCTGCACTTTCTCCCATAAAGCATCTCATACAGAGCCACTCCGATAGTCGCCTGATAGTTGTTGTTGTACGAGAACTCAATCAAATGAAGATACCTACTCCAAGATCCCCCAAAATCTAGCACACAGGCTCGTAGCATGTCTTATAGTATCTAAATCATCCTCTCAGTCTGTCCATCTGTCTGAGGATGATAAGCGGTACTAAACCGTAACTGTGTGCTCACAGCCTTCTGAAGACTTTCCCAGAACTTTGAAGTGAAGGTTGGGTCCCTGTCGGATACTATCGACTTTGGTGCCCATGCAATCGAACAATCTCCTTCACATATAGCTCAGCATACTGTTCCACAGTATAAGTCGTCCTGACTGGTAAAAAGTGGGCAGACTTGGTATACCTATCCACAATCACCCACATCGAATCATGTTGTCCTACAGTCTTCGGCAACCCAACCACGAAGTCCATAGCGACATCTTCCCATTTCCACTCCGGAATCCCTAGAGGTTGCAGCAACCCTGCTGGCGTCTGATGTTCAGCTTTGACCTGCTGACAAGTTAAACACTTGGCCACATAATCCACCACATTCCTCTTCATGCCTGACCACCAGTACAAAGCTCTCAGGTCTTGGTACATCTTCGTCGTACCCGAATGCAGAGAATAGGGAGTGGTATGCAGTTCATCCAGAATCTCTCGTCGGATATCTGCATCCATCGGAACACAGATCCGACCCTTATACTTCAATAGCCACATCTCCGAAATAGAAAAGTCCTTAGTCGCTCCGACTAAGACATTCTCTTTGTGACCCCTCAATTGGGAATCTTTCCCCTGTGCCTCCTTGATCCTCTCAAGGAGTGTAGACTGAAGAGTGATGTTGGCTAGCCGGCCAACCACCAACTCTATACCTGCTCTAGTCATCTCCTCAGCTAGCTTATCAGATATCTGTCTCGTAGTGAATAGTTGTCCTGGGTCCTTCCGGCTCAATGCATCTGCAACTACATTAGCCTTTCCAAGATGATAGAGGATATCACAGTCGTAGTCCTTAACCAACTCTAGCCACCATCTCTGGCGCATATTTAAATCCTTCTTAGTAAAGAAGTACTTCAAACTCTTATGGTTGGTGTATATCTCGCACTTCTCACCATACAGATAATGTCTCCAAATTTCAAGTGCAAACACCATCGCTGCCAATTCCAGATCATGCGTGGGATATCTCTGTTCATATTCCTTTAACTACCTCGACGCATAGGCTATCAGCTTACCAGCTTGCATCAGCACACACCCTAAACCCTGTCTGGATGCATCACAATAAACCACAAGCTTTTCATTATCTATCGGCAGACTCAACACTGGCGTGGTGATCAATCGCCGCTTCAACTCTTTGAAACTGTTCTCACATATGTCCGTCCAAACATATTTCATCCTCTTCTTTGTCAATTCTTTCAACGGCGTAGCTATTCTGGAGAACCCCTCAACAAACCGCCGATAATATCCCGCCAATCCTAGAAAGCTTCTCACTTCAGGAACACTGCTCGGTCTAGGCCAATCTCTTACTTCCTCAATCTTACTTGGGTCAACCAGAATCCCCTCCTGACTGACGATATGGCCCAGAAATGTAACTTGCAATAACCAGAACTCGCACTTACTGAACTTAGCATATAACTTATTCTCCCTTAACCGCTGTAAAACCAGCCGTAGATGCTGCTCGTGCTCTGTCTCTGACTGTGAATACACTAGAATATCATCGATGAACACAATCACGAACTTGTCTAAATAATCCTCGAAAACCCTATTCATCATATCCATAAAAGCTACTGGGGCATTGGTTAATCCAAAGGACATAACCAAGAATTCATAGTGTCCATACCTCGTGCAGAAAGCGGTCTTTGGTATGTCCTCCTCTTTGATCCTTAGCTGATGGTAACCTGACCAAAGATCTATCGTAGAGAACACTGTCTTTCCCTGCAGCTAGTCAAACAAATCATCAATCCTAGGTAGTGGGTACTTATTCTTAATGGTCAACTTGTTCAGTTCCCTGTAGTCAATACACATCCTAAGAGATCCATCCTTCTTCTTGACAAACAACACTGGAGCGCCCCATGGTGAGAAACTCGGTCTGATGAACCCCAAATCAAGTAGCTCCTGCAACTGGATCTTCAACTCCTTCAACTCTGCCGGAGCCATTCGGTAAGGTTTCCATGATACTGGCTCCACTCCTGGTACCAACTCTATAACAAAATCAATCTCCCACTGCGGCGGGAGCCCTGGCAGATCTGCTGGAAATAAATCTGGTAACTCGCATACCATTCTGGTCTCCCCCGGTCCAATCGACACAACCTTAGAGGTATCCACAACAATCGCTAGGAATCCTATGCAACCTCCCTGCAACAGGTCCCTAGCCTTTAATGCCGAAATCATAGGTACCCGTGGTCCACCAGCTGTTCCCACAAATACAAAGGGTATCTCCCCTTCTGGTTCAAAAGTCACCATCCTACGCTTGCAGTCAATTGTCGCCCCATACTTTGATAGCCAATCCATCCCTAGGATCATATTGAAGTCATCCATCGCAAGCTCAATCAGATCAGCAAACAATTGCCTACCATCTACCTCTACTGGCAAAGCTCTAATCCACCTCCTAGAGACTACCAGTTCCCCAGTCAGCAATAAAGTCTGAAAACCCCTAGCATACAGAACACTAGGTCTACACAGCTGATCTATCACTCTAGCAAACACAAATGAATCGGTAGCCCCCGAATCAAATAATGCAGTATAAGATGAACCAGCACTAGAGATCTGACCTGTCACAACTGAGGGGCTAGCCTCAGCCTCCGTCTGAGTCAAAGTAAACACCCTGGCAGGAGTGAGACTGTCGCCCTGCTTTGGCTCCTCCTTCCTGGCTTGTGGGCAATCCTTCTTCAGATGGTTGGCACTCCCACAGACAAAGCAGGCCCTAATCCTGCACTCACCCTGATGTCATCGTCTGCATCGAGGACACACTAGAAAACTCCTCCAGTTGTCACTTCTGCCCCGACGGCCACTAAAACCACCCCGTGCCCTCCTGTCAGAATTGGGAGGAACAAGGGTATCTGGGGCCTTTCTCTTCTGCTCACTGGAGCCACTACCCCGGCTGGATCCAATAAAAGGAGGCACTGTCCTCCTGGCATCGTGCGTAAGAGTGTTCTCTCTCCAAATCTGGTCCTCGGCTTCCTCTGCTGTAAGGGCCTTGTCTACCACCTGAGCATAAGTAGTAGTCTCTGGATCCAAACTGATCTTTACATCAAGGGCGATCATAACATTCAATTCTCGTACAAACCTGTCCCTTCTTGCCGCATCTGTCGGCACTAGATCTGGCGCAAACTTCTCCAAACGATCAAACTTCAGAGCATACTCTGTCACGGTCATCCGGTTCTGAGTTAGGTTGATAAACTCATCAACCTTCACAGCTCGGACTGCCACACTGTAATACATCTCATTGAAAATGTTCTTATACTCTTCCCAGGTCATAACGGTCACATTCCTCCTCTGGACCACCACGTCCCACCAGATGCGGGCATCCTCTCTTAACATGTAGCTTGCACAAGCTACCCTCTTGTTTCCCTCAGCCCTCATGAAATCAAGAATGGAGGAGATCATATTCATCCACTACTCTACCCGCAGTGGGTCTGGTCCACCCTCAAAGGTGGGAGGATGTAGTTTTCTGAACCGCTCATATAAGGGTTCCCACTTATTCTCCACTACAGGTTGAACTGGCGGTGGTGCCATAACCTGCTGAATCGGCAACTCTGTAACCTGTGGAGGGGCCTGTTGCCTCAGCTGGCGAAGTTCTTCCTCTGTTCGTTGCAGCCTTGCTTCCATTTCAGCAAACATCTGCTGCCAATTCTGTGGGGCAGGTGGAGGGTCCTGACCCTGGTTATCATCCTCGGCCCAACTACCGTGGAGTCTAGATGATTGACGAGCCATCTTAGCAAATATGCCTGCAACCAATGACGCCACTCATCAGGCATGATAACAACATCCAAAACCAACTCCCAATCACATCAGCCAACCACAAGCAGCAATCCACATAACACTCAAATAACATATCACATACACAACGGGCCATGCCCTGACATCATGCATACATTAAATCACTCATCATGCTCTATGTCAAATAAGCAGGCAAACAGGGCATTTAAGCTTAAATTTCAACATAATAGTCAATCATACCAACCAACCCTGAGTCGAGCTTGCAACTGACAGCAAGCGTACATGTTTGGTCATTCTCCAGAAACAATAAACCTTGGCTCGATCTGATACCAAGTTGTAATGCCCTACTGCATTAGAGCCATTACTAAGTGAGTTTAAATGTGCAATTAACTCGTTAATCGAGGTTTTAAGTCAAATGTGTAATTAAACCATATTCAAAGTCATAAACTTAAGAATAAACCGTTCATTGAAAAATGATAATGCTTATAACATTTGGGATCCCAAAACATTGTTTAGAAATATTTACAACTCAAGACTTAGTTAGAGTCGACTAAACGACAAAATTCAAGTTCTGTACAAACATCTCCCAAAAACACCCCGCTCGCCATATTTAAGGTTAATCAACCCTCCCTTTGCCTTTACATGCACCACAGAGCACCCGCGAGCCAAAGCCCAGCAAGAAAACCCTCACAAACAGATGATAAATGCATAATAAACACATAATATAAAATCAAGCCAACACCAAGTCATACAAGTACGGCCATGCCATCCCAGGCGCTTTACCAGGCCCTGGGCTTGCGGTCTAAACCGTAATGATATCCCTTGTCTCCCTTGGGGTCTCACCCTGACAACTCGCACCCTACGTGCTAAACGCTGCACCCAGCCCCTTGCCGTTCTTGGCCTTCACCGTTCCTGGCCTTCACTGTTCCCAGCCTTTGCCATTCCAGGCCATCCCCGTTCCATCGTTAACACATACACATTATATATTAAACAGATATTAATACACACAGAAATCCAATCAAAGGGCCATGCCCCGCAACACAATCAAATAGGGCCGAGCCCTGCAACATAAGCTCTATCGGAATAGTAGTTTTCTTACCTGTGTCCCGAGCTTTCTAAGCACCGATATCCCGAGCACAGTTTCCTAGTCTGAGCCTTGCTAAAGCCCTAATCACAACACATTAACAATATTCACCCATCAAACTCTAATCCAATAAATAACTTCGAGCCATAATTCTAATCTTTGGGACTTTGAATTCTATCATTCTGAGTGACAAAATCCACCCCGAGCCTTGGCAATTAAGTTCCCAAGTCAAAACCCACAAAACTCCTTGCACCTTGAACTAGGGTCGCGACCCACCCCACAAGCGCCGCAGCTAGCCTCAAAATAGAGGCTAGACACCTCCCTAGACACAAACATGGGCCGCGACATGCTTGGCCAAGCGCCGCGACGCGCCTCGAGCTTCATGGCCTCCCAAGGCCTCGCGTGCACACGGGCCGCGACCCTCACCTCTAAACCCAGAAAACACCATTTCCCTTGCTTTTCCCTTCGAGCCAAACCCCACATATCTCAACCAAAATCACCCCCAACCTCAGAATTAATCCCAAAATTCATACTCATGCAACCTAGACATACCAATAAACTCAAGAACCAATTCCCACACCCATCAAGCAGTCAAAACCAGTCCTAAAATCCAAACCATGCATGTCTAAGTCCTAACAACCAATATCAACTAAATTCAGCTGCAAACAACATAACCCAACAAATTAGAAAGCTTACCTTATTCAGAATTGAATCCCCAACTCAATTCCCTAAGCTCCAAGCCCTGGTTTTCTGGTTAGAGTCTCCCAAGCTCAGCTCCAATTCCTCAGTTCTTGACTCGTTTTCCTCCAAAATATTACTAAGCCTTCAAGTGAAGAACACTTAACATAGCAAGGGAGAGGAAGTGGTTCGGTTTGGATAAAGTCTGGGGGTTTCCACTATTTTGTTTTATTTAACTTAAATCTATGTGGTTACCTCAAGGCTCGGGGTAACAAAAACGTCCCCGAGGGAAAAATGGTAAATTTCCCCAATACTCCCTCCTAGACATTCTAACCTCAAATATATCTCCAAATATTTATTTCCATAACCCGATAACCCCATAGAGCATCTAATACCCGAAATACCCCTCGACTCGCCCCGAGTCGGATTCTCAACCCCGTTGTAACTTTCGACTACCGGCTCTCTAGGGCTGTCTCGGATTGTGCTACACAAATATATCACAAACATCACATATTTATCACAAACATACCCCTAATATCCCAAACGGGGCCCATATGCGTATTTAATTCAACTAAACATGCATCACTATCACATATTCACATAAATTCAAATATTATAACAATAATTCACTTATTGCCCTCCAGGCACACTAATCAAGGCCCTCAGCCTTATTAGAAAATTTGGGTCGTTACAATTTTTGTTTGCGCAAGAATTTGCAACGTATTCTCAAGAGAGTTACTATCTGCATGTTATTTTGAGGAGCAATGT
The DNA here is from genome assembly GCF_963169125.1 of Humulus lupulus. Lineage (NCBI taxonomy): Eukaryota > Viridiplantae > Streptophyta > Magnoliopsida > Rosales > Cannabaceae > Humulus > Humulus lupulus. Next base: position 70,092,445 of record NC_084801.1, read on the forward strand.
ATGCTTTTGGCAGTTGTTGTTGCTCAGGCCTCCATTGGCTCCCAAATGCTTGGTTTGAATCTTTCCAACTGAAATTTGGATGGTTTCACTGACTGGGATTGTAAGTGTTTGAGAATGAGTTATAAGGCTTTTTGTAATCCCCTAAAGCATTGCAATGTTCGTAATTTCATCCTCTTAACTCACCAAAAGCAGGGCACTCTTGCGGTTGATGTTCCATCCCTCCACAGATGAAGCATGGATCTCGTGTCTCTACCTCTGCGGCCATGTGGATTCCTCTACCATCTTGAGTTTTGATAGCCTCGAATTGTTTTCTTGATGATTTAATTTGGCTTTTGACATTGTCATCTTCCCTTAATTGGTAGATCCCGGTTGATCGTGGCTTGTCCATAGGACTCGGTCCATTCCATGTGCAGGAATTTTTCGTGAGATCGTCGAGGTAATCAAAAGGTTCATCGGGATCTTTTTGTAGGAATTTTCCATTGCACATCATTTGTACAAATTTTCTTTGTCTCGTTGTGAGTCTGTCATAGAAATAGCTGATCAAACACCAGCTTTCATATCCATTATGTGAGCATTGATTTATCAAATCTCTAATCCTCTCCTAGACATGATGGAAAGTTTCATGGTCTTTCTGGATGAAGGTAGAGATTTTCCTCTTAAGGCTACTAGTCTTATGGGGTGGAAAATATTTGGCGAAGAATGCTTTTGTCATTTCATCCCATGTTCTGATAGATCCAGGCCTTAAGGAATACAACCAACTTTTTTCTTTGCTTTGAGAGAGAAAGGAAAGAACTTCAATCTCGCAATGTTGGTGACATTAGCTTGGTTGTTGAATGTAGCCACCATCTCTTTGAATTCCCGTATATGCACGTACGAACTATCATTTTGCAACCCATGGAAGGTTGGTAAGAGGTTAATCATGCGGGGTTTGAAATAGAAATTTGTCATATTGTTTGGATACATTATGCATGAAGGTGTGTCTATATGCGTAGGATATAAATAATCATGTAGCGTTCTTGGTTGGACTTCATCTTGATGAGCCATTGTGTGTCTCATCATGTAGCGTTCTTGGTTCAGGAAGTCTCGGTGAATTGGGTGAATGAATTGAAGAAGACGACGAATTAGGAGAGTTCTCTAAAGATTCTACTTGTTGTCTCACGAATCTCCCTAGTGTGTCTCTTTTCGTGGCATAATATTTTTTGAAAGTCTAATAAGCGCAAGTGTTTAATAGTATAATAAGTATACACCAAAAATGTTCCTAGGCAAATTGGGAAGGCTATCAAAGTACCACTTTAGGCCTGTTGTACCCTAAAAATTAGCATGGGTTTATTCACTTAGCTAGGGGTACAATTGGTAGGTGAATATATGGAAAAAGCATATGAGTATAACATCTAGCTAATGATGATGTGAGCAGCTTGAGTTAGGACTTGGCGGCACGACATTCAAGAAATTGGTAGGTCGCCTCTTAGGATGATGGTCCAGTTCAAGACATGTAGTGGCCCGATCCCCTTTAGGGCGCTCTGAATATGTTTAGCTCGTGGAAACCTGGTCATGACACATACTAAAGGATCCTGAAAGATTCGGAGGCACATTATACGCTAATTAATGTCCAAACTGTCTTGCACATTTATTGTCCGAGATAATAGGAGTATAATCTATTAGGTAATCGTATCCCTTTGTAATTGGGAATTATCTTTATTAAATGTTTACCATATTTATGCATACGGTTACCCAAACCTAGTAAGGAAATTCTACTATAAATATCAGGGATAATGGACAGGGAAGGGGACAACCTTTTTCTATCGAAACTTTGCAGAAATTGTGAGAGAGTAATAATATTGTCTTGTGGACAAGGTGGATTTCAACCACTGAACCCCGTAAAATATTGTGTTTAAGAAAGGGTTAATATAAGTTCATTACGGTTTGGAAATAAGCACTAACACTCTTATTAGATTTCTAAATCTACTATTGGTGACAAATCGCGCAACAATTTGGTGCTTTCATTTAGAGGAAATTAGTGCTTAATCCTTTACAAGTTTCATTCGACGTTCATCCTAGTGGTTACTCAATCGATGCATGAAAACAAAATGGAACAGCCTGGTGGGCAAGAGGTGCATCATACAGCCGTTCCCATTGAAAAGGGACTAGATATTCAGCAACGTCCTGGGAATTCCAAATGAAATATTTGGGAGAAGCCAAATATGTTTTGGGAATTCAAATCTATAGAGATCAAAAGAACAAAATTTTGGCACTGTCTCAAGCAACTTATATTGATAAAGTGCTAGAATTTTTTGGAATGCAAAACTCCAAGAAAGGCACTATGGCTACTTGGTGAGGAGTTAAATTGTCTAAAGAACAATTTCCACAAACACCTCAAGAAGAGGAGGACAAGAGACAGTATCCCTATGCCTCTACATTAGGCAGTATAATGTATGCAATGTTATGCAATAGACCTAACATCTGTTATGCAGTAGGGATAGCAAGTCGTTATACGTCCAATCCTGGATTGAGTCATTGGCAAACAATAAAGAATATTCTCAAGTGTCTTAGACATACTAGAGATAACATGCTTGTGTATTCAGGTGGATACCTAAACCCCTTTGGATATGAACAAATCCTACCAGAAAGGTGTAGATCGAAGTTCTAGTCTATCAAGTTATTCTTATCCTCAGGTTTAATCCATCATAGTTCTTTTATTTTCTTTCATTTTCATTCTGATCCTAACTTGATTTTATGACTTCTTGGTTAGGTGTTTGAGTTTCTTGGAACTTAAGGCTTTTGGTACGTTTCTATCTTGATGATTTAGATCTCTTTTTCATCTCCATTTCTTTAGAAACTCATGATTCTTATTGTAGATTTTAGGAGTTTTCCAATCCCGTTTTTGTCTCCAATATCCCATTTTTTGATAAGGAAAATAGGTTAGATTATATGTGTTATGATATGTTATATTTGTATATGAACATGTTTTATGTTATAATCGCTTAGGGCCTTTAGTTGCTTAGATAGAAAACCCCAAGATTTTTTATCATTATCCTGGTTTAGAGTTATGATTTACCCTACCTCGATCAGTAGACTGAGGACCTAGATGGGTTATCATAAACTACCTTGTGATCTAACCTACCTCGATTAGTAGACTGAGAACCTAGATGGTTTTATCACATGCTACGGTAATGAGTTAATGACCATTAATATTGTAGTCCTATATGATATATGTTTTTTTACGTCATATGTTTAATAGTATATGTTTTATGATATAGTCTTATGATGTATGTTATGTTTTTAGTAGATTTTCCTTGCGGGGCATTAGGCTCATTCCTTTTATTTTAGATGGGGCAGAAAGATAAACTTGGAAGGCAAGATGGATTCATTGCAGCTTGGCATGTGTATTGGGGATGGACTGATTGAATGGACTACTGGAAGATCGAGGATGAAGTTGTTTCAAGCCTTTTAATTTATGAGTTTATGTATTTCCGCACTTAGTATTTAAAAAATTAATTAAAGTTTATGTTTTTATGTTTTATGTATTAAACAATGGGATCCCGTACCATATTTTGTATACCGTATCGTATTTTGGATTTTTAATAAAGTTCTAATATTTTATGTATACATGTATTCCAAAATAGTAGCTATGTCTTAGTAGTTTTTAGTGGTTTGAGGTCTTAGAATTAGTCGAGGCATTACAAAGGATGGCCGCTTATATGTTCAAAAAATGGGAGATTTGCGGAGGACACTAATGAGTGAGTGTCACGACACCTTGTGGGCGGGCCATCCAGGGTGGCAAAGAACAGATGCCCTATTTTAGAAAGGGTACTACTCGCCACAAATGCGCGATGATATAGTGGAGTATACCAAGACCTGTCTCACCTGCCTGCAAGATAAAGTGGAGAGACACAAGACGCCAGAGCTGTTAGAACCTTTGTTAGTCCCAAGCCAACCATGGGAGAGTGTGTCGCTTGACTTCATTAAAAGTCTACTAAAGACAGAAGACTTGAGTGCGATCTTAGTGATCATCGAGAGATTTTCAAAGTATGCAACATTCATACCAGTGTCGAAGCATTGCTCGGTAGAAGAGAAAACAAGACTTTTCTTTAAATATGTTGTTAAGTGACCGAGATGGAAGATTCACATGGACCTTTTAGTCTGAGTTTGTTGACCCAAGATTTGGCCAACTGACACGGAGTCAAAACGTGATTGATATGAACGAATGTGTAGAGAAGTACGTAATGACAAAAGTAAAGAAAACACAGTGATTTATAGTGGTTCGGCCTCAGGATCTGGTAATGACCTACGTCCACTTATACTGATATTGATATAAGAATCAGAAGGGTGATTAAAGAACCAGGGTTCGATGAGTTTCACTAACCTCTGAAGAACAATACAAGTTTACTTGGAGAATTACTATAGTTTCGAATGATTCAAAAGTAAAAGTCCCTTCCTTTGAGCTATCTCTTGTTATTTATAGGCTCAAGGAGGGTTACAAAAGATTGTTACAGATATTCTTTCCTGAATAATCGAATACCCAGAAGATTGTATGAGATAAATTCGGGATTCATAAAGATCTTCCCATAAATGTTGCCTTGTACACGGAACCATCGACCAGACTGGTCGCGGGTAAGACGGGCTTACCCTGCTTCTACGGTGTCTTCTAGTCGATGCTCTAGCAAACGCTTCCAGGTGTCAGCCACGTGTCCAGAGATTACTTGCCACGTCACCAATGCTAATTTATTGGATAACATTTTCCCCCCAAAGTTTATTTACTACGAACAGTAAATAAACTTTTGGACGAACGACTCTTCCGTAACCCCTCCTGACGTGTCAGAACCCTTCGTGTGTTCTTGAAAAAAGCAACCCACTTCTGTATAATCATGTCTTTTCGGTTCCCCAGAAACGATTTCGACGGCCATCCCGTTTCCCCATGCTTTGAAAAAGGAAAACAAATGATTACACTTTTTTAATATCAGAAACAAACTTATATAAGACCGTCGAAGCCTCTTCTTTCTTTTTACGCACGCCATTGTCTTTGTAGAAAACCCCAAAAACCAGAGCTTAAAACTTCTCCGGAGACCGTTTTCCTGCGCTTCCAAGACTCAGACCGTGGGCTTTTTAATCTCCGAAGACCTTTCTTCCACCCCTACGATCACTCTTCTCGGTAAGTTTTCGAAACCCCACGCTTCTAATTTCTCGTGGTGCATGCTTCTGATGGTGTACCGTTTAAATTTTTCTATTTCTGGTTTAAGGTGCTTGTAGACAGAATGTTTTGTAGGCACAGTAGAGTTACGAGTTAGTTTAAAATCCAGGCTCATGCTTTTTAGGACGTAAAACCGAAGTAAAATTTTGATCTTTAAACCAGTTGAAAAATAAATTTTTCCCGCCCTAAGGGGAGTTGAAAAAGCTTTTCCAGAAAAACTTTTTACTTTCACCCTTTGATCCATTTTTCCAACTGTTCGTGTAGAAAGATTTAGCTTCTTGTTAGAATGCTGTTGTATAAAAGCCTAACTTTTATACTCGACCAGCGTTATTCTAAAAAGCCTTTTAAAAGTTCAACATCCTCACCTCCCCATTCTTCTGTTTGCAGATTTTAATGCCAGATTTGTGGGGAGGTGAAAGACCCATCGACAACGACCTTCTCGCCCAGCTACTCGAGGGAGAAGAACAACCAGCTGACCGTATCCACGAGATTCCTTTCTCGCGATCCTCTTCCAGACCCCATCCTTCCTCTCTAATGGCTCGCTCCAAGTCTTCTGGCAAGGAAAGACCTGAGTCCGGAAGCAACCCAAATTCTCCTGCCCAGCCTGATTCGCAGGCTAGGGTTCCCTCGACCAGTGGTCGAGAAAATCTCGTTCCTGACCCTAATATCCAAATTAGGGCTCGCCCTCGTCATCGGAATCTGCCTAATGTCGTGTGGTATACTTCCCCAGCCAGTTCAGTGACCCCTCAAATGGTCGCTAACTGCTTCAGAAAATTCCCCCTTATGGGGGTAACCATTATATGTCCTACCGCAGACCAAAGGGCTAACCTCCCAGGAGGTTCAAACAGCGCCTGGTCCCGGTATCACCTTAAGGCGGGAGCTTACCTCCCTCTTCATCCCTTTTTTGTGGGGGTGGCCAACTATTTTGTTGTCGCCCCCTTCCAAATAACTCCAAACGGATATAGGATGTTGGCCGCACTCCATATCCTGTATAAACTTAACAAATGGTCAGAACCTTCGCCCCACGAGTTCAACTATCTATTTGACCTTAAATCTAACCCACAGCACAACGGGACGGGCTTCTTCCACTTCTGCCACCAGGAGACCGGCCGGACGTTCTTGAGTGGCACTACCCATATATCCAACGTGGGGCACTACAATAAGGAGTATTTCCTTACTCCAGACATAACCAGCAACAACTTGGCCTTTGCCCGAGGAGGTAGGAGCTTGTCCTTGACTGGTCGATACTTTAACCTAAAGTGTTTCCTTTTATTTTCCTCAAACTTTAATCTGTTTTTCAGGCCCTTGGTTACGTCCGACCCCAACACCAGACATGGAGTTGAGGTCCAATACTCTGGCCAGGATGTCTGATGCAGCAAAAAGTGTCAAGACCCTGATAACTGAAAAAAACTTGAGGTTGTCTGGCCTCCTGGCTCCTCGCCATGAAACTAGAGGATCCGTGGTGGATGAAGCCACTGCCGAGGGGGTTCCCGAGCAGCAACCTCCTATGCCTCCTCCTCAAAGGAGGCCTATGGGGGTTACAATCAGGGAACCCACGGGCAGCCCTTCCGCAGAAAGGCCTTCTGCTCCCCAAGGCAAGGGGAAACAAAAGGCCAAAGAGCCTATTGTTGACTTGGGAGAATCCTCCGACGATAATGGTAAAGTTATTTCGCTTTTAAATGGTTTGCCAATTCCCTGTCACTTGTTTGACGGGGATGGTAACTTTACATATGCTCCAAATCTAGGGCCAGACTTCTTCATGCCAGATAATGAGTATATGACTAATAGAGTCAATAGTGTAGCGACCAGTAGTTGTAGCTCGGGTATTTACTTTGTTACCTCCTTTCAGTTGTCTAACATACTTTCACCTGCCTCCTTTTTTATTAACTTGCTATGTTTATTTGCATGCAGATATGTCAACTCCCAACATCTTTGACATGTACCAGGCCGAGGATGAAGAGGAGATTCCTCAACTTCAACGGAAGCCTAAGAAGAGAACTGGTGAATCCAGCCGCGGCCCTCCAGCCAAGAAGGGTCGAACAGAAGACCTTCCCCAGGACGTGCCGACTGGGCAAAGTCCTGCGCCAACAGGGCAAACTTCTACCCCTCCTCCAGTTCCTTCTGAGCAGCAAAACGCTCCTGCCCCACTAAATCCTCCAGCCGCACCTGTCAGAGAGCAACTTTCTCGTGAAGAAGCTCATGGGGCCAGACTCATGAGCTGTGCCATTCGATCTGCTAGGGACCGCCTCGATCGCATCGGCAAAGGCGACCGTGTTAGGGCCGCAATGGTCCAAGCTGAAGAGCTACCAGTCGACCAGATCCTGAACAGGGCTCTGAACGAAATCTCCAGCGTAAGTATTTCTTTATTCTTCAAGCTTTAGGTTTTTAGTCCTCATGATAAGTTCTAACTCCTTTTTTTTTTCTTTATTTACAAGCCTTGCTGTCTGCCACTACTGCTCGTACCCGAGCCCAGGCTTACCTCAAGCAGGCTGAGGCAAAAGCCATCGAGAGGTATCAGGTGAAGGCGGCCGAGGAGCTTTCGGCTGCTGAGGCTAGGCATGCCAAGGAGTTGGAGGCAGTGGTCCGAGAGAGGGATGCGGCGATGACTAAGCTGTCAGAGGCTGAAGCTGCGAAGGATGCAGCAGTTAAGTTGAGGCAGGAGTACCGAGATTTCAACAAAGCCCATCTTCGTGAAATCAAGCATCTGAGGGAGGTACTCAAGACCAAGGATGAGGCTATTCTCACTCTCGGGGGCAAAGTGAAGCAGTTTGAGCTTGACAACTCCAAGAATCTGGAAAAGTACAAAAGGACGACACTCAGATGTTTCTACAATTTCTGGAAACATAATCAGGGTGCTGACTTTAGTTACCTTTCAGAGGAAGTCAGAACTGCGGAGTTGGCTCGATGCGCTACCGAACTGGCCGAAGAGGAGGCAAGAGCTGCAACCCCTGCCACTCCAAGCGTCGCTGGTGTAGAAGAAGAAGTTTTCGAGGACGCGACTATCCAGGATGCTGCCAGGGACCCTCCGGCCCCGAATGCCTCTTGAATTCTTCTCATTTATTTTTCCTTCTTTTTGAATATACGACCCAAGGGTCGTGATGTAAAAAAAATGGTTTCTCTTTTTTAAACTTTGCTGCACGGGCAGCAAATCTTTTTTCTTTTACTTGAACAGTTACATCCAAGCAGCGATGCTTGCGGTGTAAAAGCTTAAATCTTGATGCTATAACATTTTTACTTATTATAACATTTGTCCGAATGACCGAACTTAGCATAGTACTTTGGCATGATTTAACAAAACCTAAATTTTGAAAAATACTCTAAGTACTGTAGCATGCTTTCACTCATTTTGTTCATGTGTTTACATACCTTGAGAGTACGCTTTGCTATCGATGTGCCTTATATGCACCCCAAGTGATCGAGGAGCTTTTAGGTCCTTGGTCACTTGCCTTGACCATGACCTGTTCGAACATTCCTGTTCGTGTTAAAAAATAATACTTGTAATACAGCAAAACAACACACGTAATGAACAAATACTTGCAAATGTAAATTCACAAAGGTTGGCAAGAATGATTGGCTGTGCACAGTCCCTTATAATCTCGTATTAAAAATGGACTAAACATGTCTTTACGAGTGATTCTTTAATAGAACCTTACATATACGAGCAGTTAGCCATACAGCGTGGCTAACCCTCTTTGCAAAACTTGTAAAAAATTGAAAATATTTACACAAGCCAGTCCTTTAAACAGGACTGTTTATTGATAATACTTGCGCAGGTGTTCTCCATTCCAATAGCGTGGAACGAGATCTCCATTTAAGCGTGCAAGTTTGTATGTGCCTGGGTGAAGGACTTCTTCAATCTGGTAAGGTCCTTCCCAATTAGGTCCGAGCACTCCAGCAGCGGGGTCGCGGGTATTTAAGAAAACTCGTCGTAGGACTAAGTCTCTGACGTTGAATTTTCTTTCTTTAACTTTGGAGTTAAAGTACCGAGCGACTTTTTGCTGGTAAGCAGCAACTCGGAGTTGAGATTTCTCTCGTACTTCGTCGATTGTGTCTAGGGATTCCATCATTAACTGGCTATTCTGATCTTGGTCGTAAGTTAAGCGCCGATGTGAGGGGGGATCTAACTCGACAGGCAACATGGCTTCATATCCATAGGCCAAGGAAAATGGGGTATGGCCCGTCGCTGTTCGGTGGGATGTTCTATACGACCATAGGACTTCAGGCAGCTGCTCTGGCCACGCTCCTTTAGCTTCTGCAAGCCTTTTCTTCAGGGTGTCTTTGAGAGTTTTGTTCACGGCTTTGACTTGCCCATTCACTTGGGGGTGTGCGACTGAAGAAAAGCTTTTAATAACTCCATGCCTTTCGCAGAAATCGGTGAATAAGTCGCTGTCAAACTGGGTCCCGTTGTCTGAAACTATCTTTCTGGGCAGACCATACCGGCATACAATGTTCTTGATGACGAAGTCAAGAACTTTCTTGGTCGTGATGGTTGCAAGTGGTTCAGCTTCGGCCCATTTGGTGAAGTAATCAACTGCCACAACTGCGTACTTTACTTCGCCTTTCCCTGTGGGCAGGGATCCAATCAAATCTATCCCCCATACTGCGAAAGGCCACGGGCTCTGCATTTGTTTTAGTTCATTTGGAGTTGCTCATGGAATCTTGGAAAATCTTTGACATTTATCGCATCTTCGTACATACTCCATCGAATCCTCGTTCATTGTTGGCCAGAAGTAACCTTGCCTTAGAATCTTCTTTGCCAAACTTTTCTCCCCAGCGTGATCCCCATAGAAACCTTCGTGCACCTCCTTCATCAATTCCTTAGCTTTTTCTGGTGTAATGCACCTAAGTAGTGGCATCGAATATCCTCTTTGGTACATAACACCATCGACCAGTATGTATCTAGCGGCTCGCCTTTGCAGAGTTCTGGCTTTGTTTCTATTTGCTGGCAGTGTACCATTTGTCAGATACTCCAAGTAAGGTGCCGTCCATGTATCTTCTAGACGTATCTCCATATTGGCCTCTACCGCTTTTATGCTCGGCTGATTCAGTCTTTCTACTGGTACTATGTTCAAGGTGTCTGCATCCTTTGCGCTCGCGAGTTTAGCCAAGGTGTCTGCATTTGAATTTTGGTCTCGCGGAATTTGCTGGAGGGTGTATTTTGTAAACTGGGCCAGTAAATCTTTCGTTTTATTCAGGTAGGCCATCATCTTTAAGCCTCGCGCTTGATATTCTCCCAGGAGTTGATTCACGACTAGCTGTGAATCACTATAGATATCAAGCTTCTTTATACTCATATCTTTGGCCATTCTTAACCCAGCGAGGAGTGCTTCGTATTCTGCTTCATTATTTGACGCGGTGAAGTCGAACCTGATTGCGCAGTGAAATTGATGCCCTTCTGGTGTTATCAATATCACTCCCGCTCCTGCGTGGGATTCGTTGGATGAACCATCCGTGAATAGCTTCCATGAAGGAGTTTTGTCTTGAGGCATGGGCACTTCAGGCTGTTCACACTGCTCACTGTCTGGGAGTTCGGTGAATTCCGCAACGAGATCAGCCAGGACTTGTCCCTTTATTGCTGCTCGCGGTGCATAAGTTATATCGAACTGCCCTAGTTCGACTGCCCATTTTAACAATCGCCCAGCCGCCTCAGGTTTTTGGAGGACTTGCCGAAGGGGCTGGTCGGTTAGAACTGTGATAGGATGGGCTTGGAAGTAAGGATGCAACTTCCTGGAGGCTAGTATTAAGCAATATGCTAACCTTTCGATTGGCGGATATCTTAATTCTGCACCAATTATCATCTTGCTGACATAATAGACTGCTTTCTGTACGCCTTCTTCCTCTCGTACTAGTACCGCACTAGCAGCAACTTCAGTAATTGCCATATAAATAAACAAAGTTTCTCCTTCAATTGGTTTTGACAGAATGGGAGGTTGCGCCATATGAGCTTTCAAAGCCTGGAATGCTTGCTCGCAGTCTCCCGTCCATTCAAACTTCTTATTGCCCCTGAGTAGATTGAAGAAAGGGACACATTTGTCAGTTGATTTGGAGATGAATCTACTCAGGGCAGCGATCCTTCCGGTCAAACTTTGTACATCCTTGATTTTCTCCGGCGACTTCATGTCGATCAGGGCTTTTATCTTGTCAGGGTTGGCTTCGATTCCTCTTGAATTTACTATAAACCCCAAAAACTTCCCTGATCCGACTCCAAAGGAACATTTGAGGGGATTCAACTTCATCTGGTACTTATTCAACACATTAAAGCACTCTTGTAGATCCCTCACGTGTCCTTCTGCTTTCTTAGACTTTACCAGCATGTCATCCACATATACCTCCATGTTTACACCGATCAGCTCTTTAAACATGTGGTTGACTAGCCGTTGGTAAGTCGCACCTACGTTTTTCAGTCCGAAGGGCATGACTTTGTAACAGTATAAGCCCGTATCGGTCTGAAAGCTGGTGTGATCCTTGTCAAGGGGATGCATGCTAATTTGGTTGTAGCCTGAATATGCATCCATGAATGAAAGGATCTCATGTCCTGCAGTCGCATCGACCAGCTGGTCGATCCTTGGGAGTGGGAAGCAGTCTTTCGGGCAGGCTTTATTGAGGTCCGTGAAATCCACACAGGTCCGCCACTTACCGCTAGGCTTGGGGACCAGCACTGGATTCGAGACCCAAGACGGATAGAACGCCACCCTGATAAACCCATTCTCCTTAAGTCTTTCGACTTCTTCCTTTAAGGCTCTTGATCTATCTTTATCGAGCAGCCTTCCCTTTTGTTGCACGGGTGGAAAAGTTTTGTCTATGTTCAAGACATGGCTGATTACCGCAGGATCTATTCCCACCATGTCTTTATGCGACCAGGCGAAAACTTTCTGGTTCCTTCGCAAGAATTCCACCAATGCATGCTTCGTGGTAGGCTCTAAATTTTTCCCAACCTTCACTACTCTGGTTGGGTCTTTTTTGTCGAGTTGGACCTCCTCCAGGTCCTCGACAGGTCCAACATTCTCTTCAAAATCCCCAAAGCGAGGATCCAAATCTCCATCCTCACTTTGGGCAACACCCTATTTGGTGAATTCACCACCTGATTGGGCTTGCGTATCTATTGCCATCTGCAATCGGTCTGGGGTAGTGCTCCTCGACGTTCCACTTTTTGCCTTTATGATTGAGGCGTTGTAGCACTCCTTGGCTTCCCTTTGGTTCCCTAAAACGCATCCTACCCCTGCGTCTGTAGGGAACTTCATGGCTAGGTGCTACATAGAGATGACGGCCCGTAGACCAACCAGTGTGGGCCTTCCGATGACGGCGTTGTATGCCGAAGGACAATCGACCACTACAAAGGTGGCGAGTAATGTCCTTGTTGCAGGCGTTGTACCCGTCGTTACTGGAAGTTTGATCATTCCAGCTGGGGCGAGTCCTTCTCTAGAGAAGCCGTATATCGTTTGATTGTAGGGCTCCAAGTCCTTTACAGACAATTTCATGCGTTCCAGTGTTGATTTATACAAGATGTTCACCGAACTTCCTGTATCGACTAGCACTCTCTTTACCATCATGTTGGCCATCTGGATGTCCACGACCAGCGGACCAGAATGAGGGAACCAGACGTGCTGGGCATCCTCCTCAGAGAAGGTTATCTCATCTTCCTCTAACCGAGCCTTTTTCGGTGCACGGTCCTCCACAGTCATCATCTCGATGTCCTGGTCGTGGCACAGAGTCTGAGCATATCGTTCCCTGGCCTTTCTGCTATTTCCCGCGAGGTGCGGGCCTCCACAGATGGTTAAGAGTGTTCCAGCCACGGGGGCAGGCTGTAATGGTGGCGAGCATTGGCATGTGGACGCCTGCTCGTTGCCACCTGGAGCTTCTCGTTGGGAATTTCCCGAGGCCCGTACGTACCTTCTCAAGTGTCCTTGTCTAATAAGGAACTCAATTTCGTCCTTTAACTGGTTGCATTCGTTAGTGTCATGTCCGTAGTCGTTATGGTAACGACAGAACTTGGTAGTGTCTCTTTTCGAAATGTCCTTTCGAATGGGTCCAGGTTTCTTGTATGGCATACTAGAGCTTGTGGCCTGGTAAACCTCTCCCCGAGACTCAACGAGGGCAGTGTAGTTAGTGATCCTAGGTTCATAATGATTACCCTTGGCTTGTTTGTTGTCAGAGGTGGAAGGCTCGTTATACGGCCGTTTTCCACCATTCTTGCCATTACCGTTGCCATTTCCATTGCCTTTGCCGTTGCCATTAGGTTTGGAATCGTTGGCGGCTTTGGCGGGTTCGGCGGCTTTCTTACCCTTGTTCGAGGGTTTTCCATCATCAGTAATGGCCTCTTCGAGCTTGATGTAACGATCAGCTCGGTCCAAGAATTCCTGGGTTGTTTTAACTCCTTCCTTTCGGAGACTTTTCCAGAGGAGAGAGCAACATTTTACCCCTGCGGTAATGGCCATCATCTTGCCTTCATCTCCTACTATTTTTGCTCCAGCTGCCGCTCGCATAAAGTGCTGGACGTAATCCTTCACTAACTCTCCGTCCTGCTGGCGAATCTCGACTAGCTGGTTTGCTTCGGTTGGGTGCACACGACCCGCATAGAACTGTCCGTAGAACTCCCTTATGAACATTTCCTAGGAAACTATGCTTGCAGGCGGGAACTTAAAGAACCACTCCTGCGCTGCTTCAGAAAGTGTTGCTGGGAAAATCCTGCACCAAGCGTCTTCGGACACTTTCTAAATGTCCATCTGGATCTCAAACTTATTCACATGCGAGACTGGGTCCCCATATCCATCAAAGTTTGGGAGCGTAGGCATCTTGAACTTGCTGGGAGTTTCAGCATTAGCTATCCTTTGGATAAAAGGAGTGCCTTTCCTCCTATCGTGGTCGATGTAAGAAGTCCTTCCTCCGACCAGCTACTGCACAGCCTGGTTGAGTGCGTCTATCTGGGCTTGCACTGTAGTAGGAATCGCGGTGGCCTCTGTTGCTGGGGGGATGTTCTCGCCGTGCCTCTCGCGACGATCATTGAGTACATCTCTCAGGTCCTCTTCTCTTCTTCGCTGCTCGCTACCACCGAGCCAGTTGAAGACATTATTTTGTCTGGGCTGCCCCCCAGCATCCTGTCTATTTGGTTGGTCATCTTGAGGTACTTGGCTCCTGCTTTTACCTCTTTCTCCATTCCTCCCACTGGCATTTCCCTTGCCTGAGTCAGCCTCATTGTATCCGTGGCCATCTCTGAATCTTGACTGGCTATGGTGAGATCGGCTGTTCCCCCGATGCCCATTCCTGGCTGAACCATCCCGAGCGTTAGAGGGTGGTCTGCGCTGGTCGTGGTGTCCCCGTGCGCCATCATGTCGTGGGGGGCCCTGGACCGCAGAACCTAACTCTGAGTCTCTCCTGTTGCCAGGAGGGTACCGGCCTCTGTTCGGTAGGTTCAGCCCATCATCCCCATGGCGTCTAGGGCTGCGAGGCTGATGCTCGGCCCTATTCTGCCTCTGTTGCGGGGGATTACCCCGAGCAGCTTGGGATGGTGGCTACGCCTCAGGATCCTGTGGGACATCGTCATGGGGCATCTGAGGCTGCTCGGGCCTTTGCGGACTTGAAGGCTGAATCGGTGGGCTCGGATTAGGACCTCTCTGGGTTGGCCCCTTCACCGGTTGGTCAGGCTGCGAAGCAGGTGTAGCCTGATTTCTCGCCAACAGCAAGGCTGCCTCCAGGGCTGCCATGGCTTCGCTCTGGCGGCGATCCACCTCCGCCTGCCTTTCGCTCAATTCCGCGCGCTGCCTTTCTATCTCCTGCTGCTGCCGTGCCATGACTTCAGCGGCAGTCTCCTGACTGGCAGCTCTTCTTGCAACGCGCCCAGAGTACTCTTCAGCGTCGTATCGTCCATTTCCTCCTCTTCAAAGTCCAGTTGAGGCTCGTCCTCCGCCATGCTCGCAGGGGGAGGAGGAGGTAGCGGGTTAGACGGTGCAGCGGCGGTCGCCTGCCCAGTTTTCTTTCCTGCTTTTGCCATTGGTTTTCTTAACAGCGATAAATCAATCTCTCAATGAAAGCACCAGAATGTTGACCCAAGATTTGGCCAACTGACACGGAGTCAAAATGTGATTGATATGAACGAATGTGTAGAGAAGAACGTAATGACAAAAGTAAAGAAAACACAGTGATTTATAGTGGTTCGGCCCCAGGATCTGGTAATGACCTACGTCCACTTATACTGATATTGATATAAGAATCTGAAGGGTGATCAAAGAACCAGGGTTCGATGAGTTTCACTAACCTCTGAAGAACAATACAAGTTTACTTGGAGAATTACTATAGTTTTGAATGATTCAAAAGTAAAAGGCCCTTCCTTTGAGCTATCTCTAGTTATTTATAGGCTCAAGGAGGGTAACAAAAGATTGTTACAGATATTCTTTCCTGAATAATCAGATACCCAGAAGATTGTATGAGATAAATTTGGGATTCATAAAGATCTTCCCATAAACACGGAACCATCGACCAGACTCGTCGCGGGTAAGACGGGCTTACCCTGCTTCTACGGTGTCTTCTGGTCGATGCTCTAGCAAATGCTTCCAGGTGTCAGCCACGTGTCCAGAGATTACTTGCCACGTCACCAATGCTAATTTATTGGATAACAGAGTTATTCAACCTTTTGGGGTCACAACTAAACATTTCCTCGAGCTACCATCCTCAAACAGACGAACAGACTAAAAGATTCAATGGGACGCTGGAAGAGTACTTGCGGCATTTTTTCAACGTCAACCAAAAGAATTGGCCAATACTACTAGATATTGCTCAATTTTGCTTCAACTCAGAATATTTCTTCTTCAAACAAGAGCGCTTTTGAAGTTGTCAACGACCAGCAACCACTGTTACCCAACATAGTGGATGAGTATCGAGGAAGAAATCCAAGAGCCTTTAATTTTACAAAATACTGGAAGAAAACCACCGAGATTGCCCGAGCCTATCTTGAGAAGGCTTCAAATAGAATGAAGAAGTGGGCAGATTAAAAAAGACGATAGTTGGAATTCAAAGTAGGCGACATAGTGATGATCAAGCTGAGGCCCGAACAACTGAGATTCTGAGGGAATAAGGGCATCAGACTCGTCTGCAAATACGAGGGTGCTGTTCCAGTCATCTAAAAACTGGACCTAACCCCCTACAAATTCAGCTTACCAGAATGGATGAAGATACACCCGGTCTTTCACGTCATCAACCTCAAACCGTATCATGAAGATCCAGAAGATCCAGCTCACAACCAGTCTACCAGAGAAGGAGTCAGCATCAAGCCACGAAGTAGCTGACAACCTAAAGAAATTCTAGCAGAGAGGACCATGGTCATGGATAGAAAGAAGAAGAAAGAGTTTCTAGTGAAGTGGAAAGGGCTTGGTGATGAAGAAATTTTCTGGGAAAGGGCAGAAGACTTGCACAAGCTTACACAGAAGATTGAAGATCAATAAGGAGCAGGTCTGTCGAGGATACCGAAGATTTAAGTGGGGGAGAGTGTGATGTGCTGCGACATGACATACCTCTAGGGGGACATTTTGTATGTATGATCATGCCTTGGTGCTTGATCATTAGTCAAGTCTTGCACCAAGTAACCTCAAGGGTAGGGGATGGTACTTTTGTAATTATGTATATGTCTCCCAGGAGAAAATCAAATATGTTCCTGGGAAGACTTTATTTTGATAGAATGCTCCTTAGGGGGAGGTGACTTGGTGATTTAGAGAAGCACCATGGCCATAAGAAGATAGGGGCTTAAGCTGTATACTCCCTTTCCTAATCAAGGCCATATATGAATAAAAGGATGTTTGTCCATGTCCCTTTGTGTATGCTTCCTTTATGGTCTATGTGTTGCTTGTTTGTTACCTTTGTTGGGCCATCGCATGCCACTTGCCTATGTTGTATGCTCTAGTTGTTGTGTGGGATGTTGCCTTTAGATGGCTTTCTTTGTGCTTGCTCACGCTTCATCATTGTCATTACATGTGCGAGACTTGTATTGTAGCTAACCGTTGATTTTGTTTGCCGCAAGTGTCAATTTTAGGCTGACTTGCTAGCGGGGAGGGCTAACAATTGTCGCACGTTTTGTCAATTCGAGGAGTCAAGTTGGCAGTCCGTGATAGTTGGTATCAGAGACAGGTTAGAGAAAGCTTTGTGACCCTACATGATGGTGAGCAACACTCAAAGGATTGAAGCACTGGAGAGGCGCATTGGAGAGCTAGATGGCTTGGACAAGAGGGTCAGGGATCTTAGCTCAGTCAGGCTAGAACCAGAGACTAATGACACACAAAACTGTGTGGTTGTGTTGGTACGAGATACGACTAATTTACTAGCTCGCATAACTGCAATCGAGCGAACAGAGAACCTTTCAAGTACATCTAATAGTCCTTAGAGGGAGGAACGTATTGAGGCAGTTTAACGAGCTATGAAAGACCTACTAGAAACACTAAATGACCTCATAGAGATTGTAGGGGGTCAGTTGTGGCATTCAAGGACGAGATGTTGGAGATGAACTCTAAGCTGAACCTTATCATGAGGGCGGTCTAGAATCAGCCTGCAATTGGACCCATTGGCATGGAATACAGAAGGGTAAAGGATCCTGAGCCGAGGCCCTATGGCGGTGCTAGAGACGCAAATGACTTAGAGAACTTCCTCTTTGATATGGAGCATTACTTCAGAGCCCTAAGAGGTGAATCAGAAGATGGCAAGGTCGCCATGGAAACAATGTACTTGTCTGTGAATGCCAAAGTGTGGTGGAGGATGAAGTACGATGACATTCAGAATGGTAGATGCACCATAGCAACATGGGAAAATCTAAAGAGAGAATTGAAGATGAATTTTCTCCCTGAAAATGTTGCCTACATAGCTCGACGCCAATTGAGAGAGCTGAAGCACGTTGGAACAATCCCAGAATACGTGAAGAAATTATTTGGGTAGATGCTTGATATCAAAGACATGTCCGAAGTGGACAAGCTCTTTGCATTTTTGGAAGGTTTGAAGCCTTCGGCAAAGCAAGAGCTCGAGAGACAACAAGTGGCTGACCTGGCCACTACTCAAGCTGCTGCCAAACGAATGAACAATTACTCATAAGGGAACATTCAATCGAAGAAGATTAATCCTTCACCTAGCAAAAGTAATGTTGGGGGTAAAAAGTCAGGAAAGTCTTTGTAGAGCAAGAGTGGGGGAGGTGAGAAGAGGAGTGTGGAGTCCAACTCTCCTAACAAAGGTAGTAATCCCCGTTCAAGAAGCCTCTTACATGTTAGATTTGTATCGGACCGCATAAGTCGATAGAATGTCCTCACAAATCCAAGATGAGTGCCCTCCAGGCATCATTTGCCCAAGGGGAACAAGCCAGCAAAGAAGAGGATAAGGAATATGTTGGTTTTTATTGATCAAATCAAAGATTATACGCAGCGGAACAACAATCAAATTGTTAATTTAATCCCACAAGATTTCTAGATCTACTTCTTCACATGCATATATATATTGAATCAAAGGCATGAATAAAAAATTAACTCATGTCCTTCCTTGCTGCTATCTTTTTGTATGGCAAAAATCCTTGAGATCTCACACCAAGATCTTCCAAAATGTTCTCAGCACACAAAGAACGAGTGTGGGCTCGCTATACAAAATAATAGGCAAAATCTATTTATCAGATGTTCTCAACACATGAGATCTGATAAAATTTGGACCTAGGTTTTGTGAAGAACAATGACTTTTGTTTGTATCGCTGTTCTCTTTCTCTGAGAGAGATTTCAAGATATTTTTCTATCCCTGGAAAGTTATGTTATGAAAAACTGATATCCTATATTTAATATATCCAATATATTAAAAATAAAATATTAGTTATTTTAAATAATTTGAAAATAACTAATCAGTTATCAGATTTTGTTTAAATAATAATATTTTAATCATATTACAATATCTCATTATTTATTTAATATTTAAATAACTAAAATTTTGGAACCAAGAAACTACTCAGAGTCTCTTATGCGTGTAGAACAGTGATTGTGCACTGTGCTACACGTGTACCACATGCCAGAGATGGCATGTGATTTTTCCCAATTTTTATTATTATTTAAATCACAAAAATTAATTAATTATATTTTTGTTAAATCAAATAATTAATTAATTCTCAATTAATTAAGTACACATAATAATACAATAATTATGTTTGATGAATAGAAAAATATTTTACTTATCAAATAAGTCATTTTGCCCATTTTTGTATTTACCTTTGTCAGTGTTTGTTTGAGCCATTTCGGGGACCATGGACCTATAACATTAAGCTCCAATAAATTGAAACTAAATAATTAAACGCTTTAATTATAATAGTTAATTTATTAATTATGATATTTCTCCACTATAAATTCAGAATTGCACTCTTTATGTTATAGATATACTTTTACAGGAATCTTATCATAAGTCGTCCATTGATATAACCATCTTACAATAGTTCAATCCTCTAATAAATTAGTTCATAAATTAGAATGGAAGAATTACCATTTTACCTTTCTAATTTACTTCTTATTCCTTAAGTACCATTAATTCACTAGTGAATAATTAATCTATAATCTAATTATAGATTTGAGCTCAAAATCATTCAGTTCCAGAATTAACCCTTAAGGGAACTGTAATGACCCAACTACTCTAGACTTTTGGACCATTAACGAAAACTATACATAAACACTAATTCTTAATAACACTTACAAGTGATAAGATCATAACTTTATTAAAACTTTGAAAAAACAAAGGTCAAACTTACATAAAGTTTATGTTAGGATATGGGATCCCATTGTTTTAAAACCAAAACATGACATAATGATAATTTTAAAAAAAGATTACATAATAAAATGCGGAAAAATACATATAAAAACCATAAGAACAAAAACTACATCCTCGAATCGAAACTCTCAGCTCTTTGAATCCATTCCGCCTCGATACACATTCCCCAAGCTACCAAGAACCTTATCCGCCACTAAAACTATTTTCCTGCACATATAAACAAAAAGGAGTGAGCCTAATGCCCAGCAAGGAAAATCTAACATATAGCCATATACATAAAAATTCATGTTGCAACATAAAACTGTAGTGCACCAAAATTTTTTTTTTTAGATTATTTAAATTTTTGTGATTTATTTTATTCAAATGTTAAGTGTGATGAATTGTTTTATTTAAGTGTTGTTATTTTATTTAGTTGATTATTTGTTTTATTTGATTGTTTATTATTTTATTTAATTGTTAGAATTGTTTGGTATAATCTTTGGAATTTAAATTTTTTAATTGTTTGTTTGGTTAATTAATTTAATAAGTGAATAGTGTGTAACATGTGTTATTTTACTATTAGTGTTACATTTTAATAAATGTGACAATTGAGGTAATAATGTGAGTTATGATTGAATGCACTAAGGTGCATGGTAGATAGTAATGCACTCTAGTGTTTTAGTGTGTGCTAGTACATGGTAATAAGGTGCACATGTGTGGATTTTCTACACATTTTATAATTGCCATTTGTGATATTTTTGGGTAGTTTATTTTAATAAGTAGGGAATTAAAGATAAATAAATAAATAAATAAAGGAAATGGCTAGTGTGGATGTGTAGTGGGAAAATGATTATTTCTTTTTAAGTAATAAAATCAAAATTTGAAGACACTAGCTATTTTGGGATAGGGATGTGATCACCTTTATTCTTTTATATCTATTATTATAAAAGAAAATAAAAAGAAATTAAGAGAAAATAAAATGGAAAAAGGAAACTTACCATTTTGTGTTGGTGAGGCTTTATTGAGAGAGTTGAATAAAGCGGAAAGGAAAGAACGAGGAGGGCATTATCCTTGTGGCTGCCGTGACCTAGAGAGAGAGAGAGAGAGTGGCGTGTAGAGAGAGAGGGAGAGGAAGAAAGAAAGAAAGAAAGAAGAAGAAGGTGAAGAGGAACCCATCTTAGAGTATGTTCTCTTGTTTTTCTTGTTTGTCTAATCTCTTTTTATTGATTATATGTTATTGACTTGTTTATTTCTTGTGTGTGTTTGGGTTCTTTCTCCTCCTCGTGGTGGTTTTCAAATAAAAACCCTAGGCTTGAACAAGGGTGTGAAGTTTGGGTGTTGATCTTATTGTGTTCTTGATTTTACAATCAAGAGAGGTAATGGTCCTTCTTAGCCTATATATTGGTTTTGATGGGTTTGTCTTTGAGGTTTTGATGGTGATGCTAATGGTTGATTATTGTAGGATTGGTGATTATGATTTGTATATTTTGAGAATATGATTTGTTTAAAAAAGGGTTCATGGGTATGATTGAGGGAATGGATTTGATAGGGTTTATAATGAGGAGATATGTTATGTTTATATTGCTATGGTTATCTTTTTAATCTTTGATTTATATAAATGGTAAATGATGATTTTAGAAATATGATAAGAATTATGTTAGGGTTTTTGTAAAGGCATGTTCATGAGATATGGTGTTATGAATTTATGTATGCTATTGCCATGGTTATTGTTGTTGGATTTCATGTGTAGATTCAATGGAATAGAAAATTGGTTTTATAAGATTTCATGTGAATATGTTAGTAATATTAGAATCATGTATATAATAAGAGTATGATGAGATTTTGGACATGTATGATTTTATGTGAAATTTTTGGGATAAAAGATGAGTATCATGAGGAATTAAGCTTGCTGATTTTTTTGTAAATAATTGGGTAAAAGTTGATAAAAAGATGATTTGCATGCATAAGTAATGTTCTTGATGTTATGTTAATTTTATGATATTAAAAAGGGGATTTTAAGTCTCATTAAAATGATATTTTACTCAAATAATTACCTACAGAATTTTTATTGAATTTTTGAGAAATATGAGCTTTTAAATTGAATATGGTGATTTTTAATGATGAAAAATAGTTGCTGGAATTTTTGTAAGAAAATATGAAGTGAGTTTCACTAAAATGAATTTGATGAGTTTTTGGAATAAATTATTTTTCCTAAGTTATGGTAATATTGAAAAATGGTATTTTTAATGGTATGAATGCATATTTTGATAAGTTATGATTTTTCCTTCATTTTGATTGAGAAAAATATTTAGATTCTATTTATTTGTGATTTTTGAAGAAAATAAATGGTGGCTGAAAGTTTGTTTTAAAAATGTTAAAAATTTGTTATTTAATTGTCACATGTGGATTTTTGTTACATAAAACTAAGTCTTGAATAATTTAAATAAAAATATATTTTCCACACTTAAAAATATATTTTTCACATCATTTATGTAACACAATGATAAAATTTATTTTTCTAAAGAAACATATTAAAAATAGGTATTTTAATTAAATCCAAACTTTTTGGTTAATTCTTTGTAATTTGAGATTTATAAATGAAATCGTCACATATTTTATTTTTAAGCTAAATCAAATTATTTTATAAAATAAAATAAAGTTTTGAGAAATTTAATCAACTTAGAAATTTTAAGAAAAATAAAGCATGTAATATGTCTATTGATTTTAAAATAATAAAAGTAAGAAATGTAGAATTATCGTTTTTGAAAACGTCTCTATTACGCAATGTTCCCACGTATGCATGTTACATGCAACTCCACTTTTACGTCCAAAATTATGTTTAATATTCAACTATGTGGTTTTTATAAAACGATCATGCATGTAAAATGGGTAAAACGAGCATTATTCTTTTCATGGCTTTATGAGTAGTTAAGAATAATTGCATGTTTTGTGTAACTGTTATTACGTGTGCATGGCCCATGCACACATGAGTTGTGTGAAAGGGCAAAATAGTAATTTTATGAACCTAAGAAGTGTTATTTTGATTATGATATAGGCTCGTTGAAAGTTTATGAAATTTCTTAGCTTGGACCTGAGTTAGGAAGTTAGATAGATTCTATGATTTTATGCTATGAATGGTAAGACTGTTGTGTGAATAAATTGTTATGAATTATGAATGCCATAGCGTGATGATATGTTGAATGTGATATGTGTATGGATGCTAGATACATCAAACCAGTTACGATGTCAGATACATCAAACAGATTACGATGTTAGATACATCAAATAGATTACGATGTCAGATACATCGAACGAGTTACTAAGGACATTGAGACGTAACTCCTAGGGCGGACGCGCCGAGGTTATTCAAGGACCAGTGATCTCCTGTTTACCTCATAGGGTGACATGGACAACTAGCGATCCATGCTCATCATGTATGCTGTATGATTGTGATATGATGATATGTTACGATTATATTATGATATGATGATATGTTACGATTATGTTATGATATGATGATATGTTACGATAATGTTATGATATACCATGATGTTTTAGATGAACGTTAGTGTTTGTATTTGTTGTATTCTTACTTGCTTATTTGTTTGTACTTTCTTACTGGGCTTTTAGCTCACCCCCCTTACTTTCCTTCCAGGTAGCAAATAGGATTTCTTTATGGCACGCGTGGTGACGTGAGGACTTCTATCATCATGGGGTGTATGGCGTGGGGTAATCCTATGGACGGAAAAATGATCAACGTAGAACGCCATTTAAATTATGTTTTGTTTTTTTAAGAGACTTTCATAAATTATCAGTGGGACTCAGTTATTTAATTTTTGGTTTCTTTGAACTTTGCATAAAAATCTATGTTTTATTTTAAAACTTGTGGCGCCAACTTGGATGGTTTTAAACAAGTCCCCCTGAGACTTTGATAATGAATGGTATTCTTTTATAAACTATGTTATGCGAATGTTTTGTAAGTATTAGTCTAGGGCGTTCTTTACAAAAACATACTATAACACTTATGTCACATACATACTATAATGCCCATTATTACTTGGGATCCCATAAACTAAGCAAGTCATATGCCCATTAGATTAGTGGGGCCTTGCTAGCTAAGCAAGTCATATGCCCATAATCTATTTGGGGCTTGTTAGTCATATAGGTCATATGCCCAAGTCTACAATCATACTTAACATAACATATTACATAACATAAAATCATAAGATAACATATAAAATCATATAACACATAAATCCTATCCTATTTTCCTTACCAAAATAACCGGGATATGGGAACTGATTTGGGACCTTGGAACACTCCTAAAAACCATTTATAATATGGTGAGTATATTGAAGAAAGGGGATGAAAGTGAAAAAAAGGGACTATGCTATCAAAATATACTTACCAAAAACCTTGTGCTTAAGAACTTGGATTTCCTAACCAAGAATAAGAATAAGGTTAGAATGAGTAGAAGACTATGAAAATTTTTAAAGAACATAATACAGAAATGGACTAGAGTTTGGAAATACCTTGAAGACTTATATGACCAATCTAAACCTTGAACTGAAATGTGAATAAACCTTACTTCCCCAAGTGTTTGATAAGCTTATAATTCCTAACCCAAGTGTTTACACTCTCACACTCACCTAGCAACTTGCAGCCTCTGAACTTAGAGTAATAGATGAATAAATGGCAGGGTACTAGTTCCTATTTATAGAGTTTAGGAATGAAAAGATCTTCATTTAACTTGAATAAAAATAATGGCTTTTTAAGTGAAAAACATTTGAATTATCGTTCAGCAGAGGCTGAAGACTCATTCAAACAGATGCTGGATTCATCAAGAGGTTGAAGGTTTGAATGGAGAATGTTTTTGAAAACATTCAAAATATGCTGAGAGGGGCGATATATCGCCCCCTGTAGGCGATATATCGCCTGGGCCAGTATGCCCGAGGTAATCGTGCAACGTTTCGTGTTTTTCGTATCTTCGTGCTACGATATATCGCCCCCTATATCTACGATATATCAGCATACACTGATTATTTAAACATGAAATTACACATTTTTAGCTTAATTTAAATTGAGTAAACAGCCTTGACTAAGCCCTCTAACGTTTTCAAAGCTGCTGACTGACCTTAGAGTATTCAAATTTTAACCTTAATAAATTAAATCCTCAAAATACTTAATCATTAATAAACCCATACATAACATGTGCTATTATCTAATTGGTTCTTATCTAAACCTTATTGTATAATAAATATTACCCTCAATATTAGTCATATTAATCAAACCTTAGGTTAAAATTAATATTCCTAAACTATAGGTTAAACTTAGAAAATCTACAAGTACTACT
This sequence comes from Humulus lupulus, assembly GCF_963169125.1. Lineage (NCBI taxonomy): Eukaryota > Viridiplantae > Streptophyta > Magnoliopsida > Rosales > Cannabaceae > Humulus > Humulus lupulus. Next base: position 70,117,725 of record NC_084801.1, read on the forward strand.
ATGAGTGTCCAAATAAATCCCGGTCTGAACCAAAAATCCACAATCATAAAGATAATACTATTATTACTATTATACAACTATCTAACTTAGCTAAGTAAAGTTCTTGGACTCTACAGGAACTAATATACGATCCGTTAGGAAAGATTAGATTCTGTATTGTTGATACATGTTCCCAGCCATCCATGATATTAAATCTCAGAAACAAAAGTCAATAGCCTCATTCTTTGAAGAGAACTTAATGAATGAATCAAAAGATTTAATAGACATGAACAGGAGTTCATGAACACTCAGGATTTAGGTTGATCTATAAATGATCATCAGTTGTGATATGAATTACAAGTCTTTATTGTTAAATGGTTTTTGGATAAAGACTTTAATTCATATCGGTCCATGTCATATATAATCATATTATATAAAGCACTTTTACCGAGATGTCTTACCACATCAATAATCCAAATCTATATTATTTGTATCATTATGATACTTAGTAAACCGTACTTACAACTCCAATTAAAGAATTCGATAACTTTAATTTGTTGTTGTTGACTATTTTTATTTATTCATGTGATCTTAATTCTCTCGTACTAATACAAGATCGCATCCTCAATAATGAATATGGAATTTTTCTGATAATTACAAAATTATTCAAACAATAATTTAACAATCTAAATATAACAACAATAATAAACCATTGTATTTATTTATTCACAGAAAAAACGAATGTCTTTTACATGCTTTTAGGACACACTCCTAACAATCTCCCACTTGTACTTAAAGCAAGTGAGGCATTTCTCTTAATCCCATATTTCGTACATGACCCTCGAATTGCTTTGCAGGAAGCATCTTCATGAACGGGTCTGCTAGAATGTGTTCTGATACGACTTCAGAATGGACACATCTCCTCTATGTACCATTTCTCTGACTAAGTGGTATTTGCGCTCTATATGTTTTCCCCTCTTGTGGCTTTTTGGTTCTTTAGAATTAACCACTGCTCCACTATTGTCACAGTGAAGAACAAGTGGTTTCTCCACTTCTGGAACCACTTTCAGATCGGAGTAGAACTTTTTGAGCCACTCAGTCTCCTTAGCAGCTTCACAAGTCGCTATATACTCGGCTTCCATGGTGGAGTCTGCAATGTTGGTTTGCTTAATGCTTCTCCAGACTAATGCTCCTCCTCCAACAATAAACACTGATCCAGAAGTCGATTTCCAACTATCTTTGTCTGATTGCAAATTAGAATCAGTGTAACCAGTGGGGTTCAGGTCTTCACCTGAATATACAAGCATATAATTTCTAGTATTTCTAAGATACTTGAGAATATTCTTCACTGCAAGCCAATGACTCAATCCAGGATTGGATTGATAACGACTGACTATCCCTACTGCATAACAAATGTCAGGTCTTGTACACACATGGCATACATCAGATTGCCTACTGCTGAGGCATAGGGATACTGTCTCATGTCTTCCTTTTCCTGAGGTGTTTTGGGACACTCCTCCTTGGAAAGGAATACTCTAGAACGGGTTGGCATATCACCATTTTTGAAGTTTTGCATATTAAAGCATTCTAGCACCTTATCAGTATAAGGTACTTGAGATAGTGCCTAAGTATTTGTTCTTTCTATCTCTAAAAATCTTAATGCCCAGAACATACTTGGCTTCTCCCAAATCTTACATTTGGAATTGTTCAGCTAACTAGTTCTTTATCCTTGATAATGATGTTACGTCATTTCCAATCAGTAATATATCATCAACGTAAAGAATGAGGAATACTACTATACCATCTTTGATTTGTATATAGACACAAGGTTCATCAATATTTTGTTCAACAACCAAATGTTTTACTTGTGTCATCAAATCTAAGATTCCAATATCTAGAAGCTTGTTTGAGTCCATGAATGGACCTAAGAAGCTCGCAAAAATTTTGCTCTTGACCTTTTAATTCGAACCCTTCTGGTTGAGACATGTAAATGGTTTCGTCAAGGTAGCCATTCAGAAAAGCTGTTTTGACATCCATTTTCCAAATCTTGTAATCCATGCACGCAACTATGGATAAGAGTCTACAAATGAAATTTAGCATGGCTACAGGAGAACAGGTTTCTTCATAGTCAACCCTTTCTTTCTGTATGTAACATTTGGCTACAAGCCTTGCTTTGAAAGTCTCAACTTTCGCATCCGCTCCTCTTTTCTTCTTGAATATCCACTTGTAACCAATGGGTTTGATATTCTCAAGTGGATCTTCAAGACCCCAGACAGAATTGGAATACATCGATTCCATTTCTTGGTTCATGGCTTCTTGCCATTTTTCCTTGTCAAAATCATTCATTGCATCTTCAAATGTCAATGGATCGTCTTTGTATGCGTCAAACACAAGCATTTGAACTTCGTGTTCATAGTGCGTGGGTTGCTTACTAACCCTCCCACTACGATGAAGTTCTCTACTATTCTGACTAGAACTAGCAGTTTCCTCTTGTTGTTTTTCATTGGTTATTGCTGGTGACTTTGCAACTTCATTCGAGATCATCTCCTCCAGTACAACCTTACTGCGAGGTTTGTGGTTATTAACATAGTCATATTCAAGAAAAGCTGCATTTGTCAATACAAATGTTTTATTTTCTTTTGGACTATAGAAAATTCCACCTCTAGTCTCTTTGGAATATCCCACAAACATGCACACTTTAGAGCGTGTTTCCAAATTCCCGGTCTTTCCTTTAAGCACGTGTGCAGGACACCCCCAAATTCGAAAATGGTGTAAACTAGGTTTACAACCATTCCATAATTCTATGGGTGTCTATCAGATAGACTTAGATGGAACATCATTCAATATGTATAGAACACATTGAATCGAATATCCCCTGAATAACAGTGGTAATGATGAGAAACTCATCATTGATCTAACCATATCTAATAACGTTCTATTCCGTCTTTTTGCAACACCATTTTGCTGTGGCATTCCAGGTGCTGTGAGTTGGGATCGAATGCCATGCTCACGCAAATGAATCTTGAATTCACAATCCAAGTACTCTCTTCCTTGATCAGATCGAAGTGCTTTTAGTGATTTACCCAATTGCTTTTCAGCCTCTGCTTGAAATTCTTTGAACCTTTTAAAAAAAATTCAGATTTTCTTTGCATTAAGTGTAGATAACCATATCTTGAATAATCGTCAATGAAAGTGACAAAATATTCATAACCTCCTTTTTTCTTGTACATTAAGTGGATTGCAACATCCATATGTACTAGCTAAAATGGTTCTGTGGCTCTTGAACCTTTAGCAGAGAAAGGTCTCTGGGTCATTTTGCCTTCTAGACAGGATTCACAAACAGGGAGAGATCCAATAGATGGTTCTCTTAAAGGAGCATCCTTTACAAGCCTATTTATTCTGTCTAGACCAATATGGCCCAATCTCAAGTGCTACAGATATGTATCACTATCGGAATAAGTTTAATAGATCTAGGATTAGTTGTTTTAAATAATTCAGAATTATAAAAATTTGTCATTCATTATAAGTATGTAAACTTTGTTTATCCCAAAGCATTTTCATAACAAGTAAATAGATAATTTCTTTATATAATAACTACTTAATTAATACTGAAATAAATGTTATGCAAATAGAAATAAGTTTCCAAACATTAATAATCAAAATTACTAATAATAAACTAAATTTCTAGACTGTAGTTTTCTTTGTTTAAAGAAATCTAAAATTTCTAAAACAAAATAAAGAAATTTAAATTGTTCAACTAACAATAAAAATTGCTAAATAAAACTACTCTCCAACTTCTCCAACTCTTTACTCGCTATTCAAATCCTTATCAGTCTCGTCCTCCTTTTCAGGGTACTGATTGTATAGAGGAAAAACAAAAGAAAAATAGATTCGTGGTATATATTTTTGAATCTACTATCCAAAAAAATTTGAATCTGATATTCAAAGTATTTGAATCTATTATTCAAAGTTGAAAAAATATATGTAAATCTTATTTACCTTTTTCGTTTATATAAACGATGACACTCAGCAAAGACTTCCTCTGTCATTGCTCATCACATCTCATGTGCTGAGTCATAGTGTATATATTTTTCCTTTGTTTCGTCAGGCATGGTTGAAAGCATGCAATAACGTGCCAATCAATCGGATTTCATCCAATTTGCATATTTTTCTTCTGCTTCATAGCTAGTAGCCAGAGGTGGTTCTGTTGGAGTTTTTTCACAGACTGTTGACATCATCTTCTTATAAGAAAAAATGGTCAACATGCCTTGAAACTAGTGTTGCATATTTTCAAGTTCAAAAACCAAGGATTTGAGAAAAGAATTGGTGTGTAATTCACCAATAGACATTTTTGCTGGCAATAAATAAATACAAATAAATATTATTATATTTAGAATAATAAATATCAAAGTTTCAGAAATTAAACGTGATGCATGAGCACATTTAAAACACATAAAATAAAGATTAATTTCCACGATAAAATTTTCTAACAATTAAAGTGCCGCCTTAGGGTCGGTCAAATTTATTTTAGAGAATTTATAAGACATTCTTATCTTTATTGTTTAAAACTTAAAATAACTCTTTATTTTCTCTTTTAAACATTAAAGTACCGCTTAGTTTGGTCAAGTTATGATTATCCACTGCAAAAGCTTAATCATAGCTTTGTGAGTGTAACTCATTATTTGGGAGTTCATGACTTAACTTAGGACATGCCGCCTTAGGGTCCGTCAAGCCTAAAATACATCATTAGTTCCTATCTTTGTAAGAAATATAACCTTGCTGTTGATATGTCTAGACACCTTCCTTAGGGGGACGAAAACAAAGCCGTCGTGAGGCGCTATTCATATCTCACGGTGTTATATTAATAATGGAGACCACGGGTTATGTTTGAGATATCAACTCTCTCCCACTCACTATTTTGAAATAAGTGTTTTTAACCTAATTAATTCCAAATTAATTATAACATATTTAAACCTTATGAACATAATTAAAGTTGGAAAGAAAGCGAGTTTCTAGGTCCATATCCAATTTTAAATTACCAATTATGTTCATCTAAACTTTACTAAAAAATCAATTTTAAAATAAAGTTGGTTCAAAGAAATTAAGTCATAAAGACTTAAAATTTGGTGTGATATTTTACCAAGTTTTCAAAAATAAAACTAAGTAATTTACATGCAATTGATTTCGCAAAACAATTCATATAAACATATAGGACAATCCTAATAATCATGTTTCTACTAATGAGATGCATGATTATTACTGTGTGGGTTTTTTTGTATGGCATAAAATGCATGAACATGTTATCAATCACATGAAAATAATTATTTAAATAAATAAACAATAAATGTTGAACCAGGTGCTTTTGGGTATTTCTAATTTTACAACCACTTTAAAAAATTAAAAATAAATAAATAAAACTGCCTTGATCTCCATCGGGCTACTTTACTTTACTGTCAGTAGGATATGTGTCGTTGTTGGTCCAGAATAATAATAAGAAAACAATTTTCTAATTATTTTGATTAATTAAAACAAACTTTTAAATAATCATTATTTTTATTTTTATTTTTAATTAAAACAACTTTTAAGTAAAATTAGAAACTGAAATATTTAATTAAAATCTGTTATTTTTAAAATTAAATTTTGAAATAAGATTTTCAAAAAAAGTTTTTTAGGATAAAAAAATTATCACATTATTTAAATATCAAATTTATAATAAATAGGATATTTAACATTTAATTTTTTTTTAAAATAACAGAATAATTTCAGAAAAAATAAAAAAAATTATGGACCAGCAGGACGGGGACACATGGCATCAAACGGGGCTGCCGGGACTGAACTGTACGGAACCGTACGGATCCGTACAGACCCGTCCGTACGGACGTCCCCGGTAGCGGCTCGGAGGGCGGCCTCGGAGGAGCGGTGGCTGAATTCTGAATCACGGGCTCCGTTCTGACTTTTGTGTGATCAGAATTACAATTTTATGGTGTCAAAAACCAAATAAAATTACATAAATCCTATGCCCTTTAATGGCTTACACAATGATCTAATCATAAATAAATCCTAACCCAAAAATACCATACAATTAACGATTCAACATTCCCATGCATTCAATCATATTAAGCCATCCATTCATTCATCAAAATAAATAAATGCATAAAAGTAAACCCACACAGATTCAATATATATATATATGTGAAGATGTCTCTAGTACCATTTGTTGATTTTTATTGATCAAATAAGAGATTATACGTAGCGGAAAAACAATCAAATTGTTAATTTAATCCCACAAGATTTCTAGATCTACTTCTTCACATGCATATATATATTGAATCAAAGACATGAATAGAAAATTACCTCAGGTCCTTCCTTGCTGCTATCTTTTTGTATGGAAAAAATCTTGAGATCTCATACCAAGATCTTCCAAAATTTTCTCAGCACACAAAGAACGAGTGTGGGCTCGCTATACAAAATAATAGGCAAAATCTATTTATCAGATGTTCTCAACACATAAGATCTGATAAAATTTGGACCTAGGATTTGTGAAGAATAGTGACTTTTGTTTGTATCACTGTTCTCTTTCTCTGAGAGAGATTTCAAGATATTTTTCTATCCCTGAAAAGTTACGTTCTGAAAAACTGATATCCTATATTTAATATGTTAAGAATAAAATATTAGTTATTTTAAATAATTTGAAAATAACTAATCAGTTATCAGATTTTGTTTAAATAATAATATTTTAATCATATTACAATATCTCATTATTTATTTAATATTTAAATAACTAAAATTGTAGAACCAAGAAACTACTCAGAGTCTCTTATGCGTGTAGCACAATGACTGTGCACTGTGCTACACGTGTACCACATGCCAGGGATGGCATGTGATTTTTTCCAATTTTTATTATTATTTAAATACCAAAAATCCCAAAAATAAATTAATTCAAAATTAATTATATTTTTGTTAACTCAAATAATTAATTAATTCTCAATTAATTAATTACACATAATTATACAATAATTATGTTTGATGCATATAAAAATATTTTACTTATCAAATAAGTCATTTTGCCCATTTTAGTATTTACCCTTGTTAGTGTTTGTTTGAGCCATTTCGGGGACCATGGAACTATAACATTCAACTCCAATAAATTGAAACTAAATAATTAAACTCTTTAATTATAATAGTTAATTTATTAATTCTGATATTTCTCCACTATAAATTCAGAATTGCACTCTTTATGTTATAGATATACTTTTACAGAAATCTTATCTTAAGTCGTCCATTGATATAACCATATTACAATAGTTCAACCCTCTAATTAATTAGTTCATAAATTAGAATGGAAGAATTACCATTTTTCCTTTCTAATTTACTTCTTATTCCTTAAGTACCATTAATTCACTAGTGAATAATTAATCTATAATCTAATTATAGATTTGAGCTCAAAATCATTTAGTTCCAGAATTAACCCTTAAGGGAACTAATATACGATCCGTTAGGAAAGATTAGATTCCGTATTGTTGATACATGTTCCCAGCCATCCATGATATTAAATCTCCAAAACAAAAGTCAATAACCTCATTCTTTGAAGAGACCTTAACGAATGAATCAAAAGATTTAATAAATATGAACATGAGTTCATGAACACTCAGGATTTAGGTAGATCTATAAATGATCATCAGTTATGATATGAATTACAATTCTTTATTATTAAATGGTTTTTGGATAAAGACTTTAATTCATATCGGTCCATGTCATATATAATCATATTATATAAAGCACCTTTACCGAGATGTCTTACCACATCAATAATCCAAATCTAGATTATTTGTATCATTATGATACTTAGTAAATCGAACTCACAACTCCAACTAAAGAATTCCATAACTTTAATTTGTTGCTGTTGACTATTTTTATTCATTCATGTGATCTTAATTCTCTCGTACTAATACAAGATCACATCCTCAATAATGAATATGGAATTTTTCTGATATTTACAAAATTATTCAAACAATAATTTAACAATCTAAATATAACAATAATAATAAACCATTGTATTTATTTATTCACAGAAAAAACAAATGTCTTTTACATCCTTTTAGGACACAGTCCTAACAAAATATACGAACATGGGTTCCCTCCGGATGCTAAATGCTCTCAAGAAACATGATGCGAAAGTGAAGAAGACCCTTGGAAAAGGACTAATGTATGTGGGCACAACTCTAAACAATAAAATGGTCGGAAGCATGATGATCGACATGGGCGCCACTCACAACTTCATTTCGGAGATCGAAGCTAAATGTCTAAGACTGAAATGGGAGAAGGACTATGGGCGCATGAAAGCGATTAACTCAGAAGCCTTAGCCATAACGAGCGTGGCTAAGAAGGTGAACATGAAGATCGGCTTGTGGGAGGGGCAAACTGACTTGGTGGTCGTGCGAATGGACGACTTTGATGTGATATTGGGTATGGACTTTCTCATGGAGAAGGGAGTCATTCCCATCCCAGCTACAAGATGTTTACTCATAATGTAAGAGACACCTGTAGTGGTGCCTGCTAAAGTGGAGCAGCCCCCAGAAACCAAGTTGTTGTCAGCCTTGCAATTGAAGAAGGGCGTGAAAAGATAAGAGCCCAGATATGTTTCCCTATGAACAGTATACGAGGATATGGTGGATGAAGTCATTCCACCAGAGATTCGAATGGTATTGAAGAAGTATGGAGATGTTATGTCGGATCAACTCCCCAAAGCATTCCCACCTAGAAGAGGGATTGATCACCAGTTCAAACTGGTGCCGGGAGCCAAGCCACCCGTAAAGGTGGCCTATAGGGTGGCACCCCCTAAACTAGAAGAACTGAGGAAGCAGTTGAAGGAATCACTAGAGGCAGGCTTCATCAAACCATCGCAGGCACCAATTGGTGCGCCCATGCTATTTTAGAAGAAGCACGACGGAAGCTTGAGACTGTGTATTGATTATCAGGCTCTCAGCAAGGTGACAGTGCGCAATACGTACCCCATCCCCTTGATCATAGAATTGTTCGACCAGCTAAGTGGAGAGAAATTCTTTACAAAACTAAATTTCAGATCGGGCTACTATCAAGTGCGAATAGTAGAAGGGGATGAGCCGAAGACAACATGTGTGACGCGATATGGAGCATTCAAGTTCAGAGTCATGCCGTTTGGATTGAAAAATGCACCAGCCACATTCTGTATGTTGATGAACCAAGTTTTCCATGAGTGCCTAGATAAGTTCGTGGTAGTCTACTTGGATGACATTGTTGTTTATAACACCACAATAGAAGAACATCAACGACACTTAGCTCAAGTGTTTCAGAAATCGAGAGAGAACTAACTCTATGTGAAGTGAGAGAAGTTCTCCTTCGCAGAAGAGAGAATCAAGTTCCTAGGCCACATTTTAGAACGTGGTCGAATCCGCATGGATCTATAGAAGGTGCGGGCTATTCAAGAATTGAAGGCCCCCACCAATTTGAAGGAACTACGCTCTTTCCTTGGTTTAGCCAACTATTATCGAAAATTTATGGAAGGCTATTCAAGAAGAGCGACACCCTTGACCAAGTTGTTGAAGAAGGGTGTAACTTGGACGTGGACTGATAGATGTGTCGAAGCATTTCAGAGTCTGAAAGAAGCCATGATGCAAGATCCTATCCTAGCCTTACCAGATGTCAATAAACCCTTTGAAGTGCAGACAGATGCATCTGATTATGCTTTTGGAGGAGTACTTGTACAAGAGGGCTACCCAATAGCTTATGAAAGCTACAAACTTACGGAGGTAGAGAGATGATACACTGCACAAGAGAAGGAGCTTCTTGCATTAATTCATTGTCTATGAGTGTGGAGGCACTATTTTTTGGGGTCGACGTTTGTGGTGAGTCATTTCCTCACCCAACCAAAGCTTACCCATAAGAAAGCAATATGCCAAAAGTTCATAGCAGAATTCGACTTTCATTTCGAACACAAGGCGGGCCATCCAAACCAGGCAGCAGATGCCCTGAGTCAAAAAGCTGATTTAGCGGCTCTAAAATTGCTAGCAAATATGTCAGCTAGCTCGGTGAGTACACCCATCCGAGAGCTCATTAAGAAGAACCTCGTGAAAGACTTAGTGGTGAAGACCATCATGAATCTCGCAAAAGAAGGAAAGACTCACCAGTTTTGGGTGGAGGACGATCTTTAGTGGGCCAAGGGTGTAACGTCTCAGAATTTTACTTAGCTAGTCATAGTAGTAGTTGTTGTTGTAGCCTATAGTATTTTAGTTTTTGTTGATATTGGTTCAAGCTGGGATTTATATGGAAAATCATTAAAATAGTTATGGATTTTATAAGTTTAACCTATAGTTTAGAAATATTAATTATAACATAAGGTTTGATTAATATAGCTGGTCCTAGAAATATTATTTATTACAACCTAAGGTTTAGATAGAATTATTAAGAGCATGACACTTGTCACAAGCATGTTTATTGAGGATTTAAGCATTTGAAATGAATAAATTAATAAAAGATAGATTTAGAAGCTCTAGAACCTTCTAGCAGCTGTTAGGATTGCGTTTTAGTTAGTCAAAGTTGTTTTAACAAACTTCAAATATGCTGAAAGTGTGAAAAAACATGTTTAAAATATCATCGTATGCCGATATATTGCAGCTATAGGGCCAATACATCGCCTACAGAAGATACGGAAAACACGTCGACTTCGCATGAACGAAACCACGAAGACTTGGGGCATAGGCATAGGCGATATATCGCCTAGGGTAGGGTGATATATCGGACCTTGGGTTGGTTTTTGAAACTTCATGGAATCCGAGTTAGAAACAACCCTCAACCACTTGGACTTGCGCTTGAACGTTTTTGACCGAGTTATGGACATCTATTCAACCAAAACTTCAAATATATTCAATTGATATTCTTTTATTTATTCATTTTAAAAGGGGTTAGTTTCACTCCTTGGACTCTATAAATAAGACCTAGTACTCAGCCATTTCATTCATCATTCAAGCACTCTTCAGAGCCTCTAACCTGCTAAGTTTACTCTAGAGAGAAAACACTAGGGTTTGAGATTTATAGGCTTTTCAATCTAAGCTTTTATAAAAACTTGGGAAGTAATAGAGTGACATTTCAGTATTGAGATGTAGATCGAAGTTCTAGTCTATCAAGGTATTCTTATTCCTGGGTTTCATCCATCATCGTTCTTTTATTTTCTTTCATTTTCTTTCTAATCCTAACTTGATTTTATGACTTATGGGTGGTTTAGAGCTCTTTTTCATCTCCATTTCTTTAGAAACTCATGATTCTTATTGTTGATTTTAGGAGTTTTCCAATCCCGTTCTTGTCTCCAAAATCCCAGTTTTTGGTAAGGAAAATAAGTTAGATTATATGTGTTATGATATGTTTATGTGATATGTTATTGTTGTACCCTAATATTAGCCCGAGTTCATTCACTCAGCTCGGGTACAACTGGCAAATAAATATACGGAGAAATAACCAAGGGAATGATATCTGCTTATTATCCACATGGACAACTCTAGTTTCATGTGGTCATGTGTGGTGTTAGGTGTCCTGGGATTAACCCGAGCTACGGACAAGAAGGCTGTGAAGCACGAGCTCAAAATATTAAAATAGTTGTTAAAGCATGAGCTTGGAGGAGATATCTAGCTCATGGTAGTTCTAGTATATTGCATATTCGCGGATCCCCAGAGACTCGGGGTCCCTTTATACATATATTTATGACCAAGTTGTCATATTTAATATCCCAGATATTAGGAGTACATTTATTTTGTGACCAGATCATATCCCAATATAAATGGGAATTATTTGTACTGAATGTAATAATTATGTAAATGTGTGATGGACTCACGCGGTTACCCAAACCTATCCATGAAATTCCCTTATAAATACTAGGAATATTGGATAGGAAGGGGGACCATTTTTTCTGTAATACCGAAACTCTGCCAAAATAGAGAGAGTGAAACAGCAATAATATAGACTTGTTGACTAGGTGGATTTTAACCACTAAACCACGTAAAAATTATGTGTTCTTGAGTGAATTCATTTATTTTTCATTACGGTTTATTAAGCACTAATCTACCTGTATTATTTCTTAATACACTGTTGGTGAAAAACCGTGTCAACAATTATGTTGATATGTTATATTTGTATATAAATATGTTTTATGTTATAGTCGCTTGGGGGTTATAGTTGCTCAAATAGCAAACCCCAAGATTTTTTATCATTATCGTGGTTTAGAGTTATGATTTACCCTACCTCGATTAGTAGACCGAGGACCTAGATGGGCTATCATATAGTACCTTGTTATCTAACCTACCTCGATTAGTAGACTGAGGACCTAGATGGTTTTATCACATTCTACGGTAATGAGTTAATGGCCATTAATATTGTAGTCCTATATGATATATGTTTTTTTACGTCATATGTTTTATAGTATATGTTTTATGATATAGTCTTATGATGTATGTTATATGTTTTTAGTAGATTTTCTTTGCTAGTCACTAGATTCATTCCTTTTATTATAGATGGTGCGGGAAAATAAACTTGGAAGGCGGGATGGATTTGTGGCCGCTTGGCATGTGTATTGGGGATGGACTGATTGAATGGACTGCTGGAAGATCGAGGATGAAGTTGTTTCAAGTCTTTTAATTTATGATTTTATGTATTTCCTAACTTAGGATTTAAACTATTAATTAAAGTTTATGTTTTTATGTTTTATGTATTAAACAATGGGATCCCGTACCATATTTTGTATTCCCTACTGTATTTCATATTTTTAATAAAGTTATAATATTTTATATATATATATATGTATTCCATAATAGTAGCTATGTCTTAGTAGTTTCTAATAGTCAGAGGTCTTAGAATTAGTCGAGGCATTACAGTTTGTATCAGAGCCCACAATTCATATACATGAAGTTCTTCTTGATACACACACATAAGCTCCAAATCTACCACCAATGTAAGTGTTTATGTTATGAATAGTATGTTTGCGTTTATAGCTAACATTTTAGTCATTATGTTTTCAGTTAAGAATGAATGGAACTTTGACCTATCAAGATATTTGAGCCATTAAGGCATTGAAAAGGATTAGAAAGCCAATGAATACAATAGGAGTGCTAGAAAGAATCACTCAAAGATTGATCTAGTTTCACAAAGAGATAGTTCACCTTCAAATCAATAGGCAAATTAGGATGAGAGCCACAGAACAATATGTTTTAGTAATTAGGCTTTTTAAAGAATTTCCTTTTGTAGTTTTAACATTAGAAGAATTGTGGGATGTTGACGGTGAGAACTCGTCAACGAAGTTAAGTTGGAAACAATTATCAAATCAAGATTGCTGATTAGAAAACAGTAAAAACTTGAACAAAAACTCGAGAACAATGATGGCACAATAATGGAGAAATCAATCTTTCATTCACACTTAAGGTTCTGCTACAGTAAAATTTCCAACCCCCTTTCAGGTGGTCTTAGGGTTCATTTTATAGTAGGCTCTAATGGCCTTAGATACATAGTGGTCCAGGGGACCAAGTGGTACATACGTACTATGTCAGAGGAGTGGCTTCAGAGGTTGTGGTCGTACATCCTGTACAGAAGCAGGTGTCAGGAGGATGTCTCCACTACTTGTCGGTACCCATGTCTAACGCGTGGTGGCAGGCGTAGTGGCGCAGGGGGTAGTGGTGTCGGCTCTGACCAATGGCCGTACACGTACGGACCATAACTCCTATCCTTGCATACCCACTCCTGGCGTTCCCACTACTTGTCTGGTAGGGGTACTATATCCGTACTCTGACTTCTTTAGGTTTGTAGGCACATTCCATACTCATGCATGTACCTTGCCCCTTGTGAGTATTCTCGCCTCCAAGGCCATGGGCACGGGACCATGGGTGAGGCCATGGGCGAGGCCATGGGCGAAACTATGGACGCAGCCATGGGCGAGGCCATGAGCGAAACCATGGGCGAGGCCATGGGTGAGGCCATGGGAGAGGCCAGGGGCGAGGCCATGGGCGAAACTATGGACGCATCTCGCGAGGCCACTTGGAAGGTGTGGCCTAGGCATCTCGCGAGGCCAATTTGGTGGTCTGGCCGAGACCTTCTCGCGAGGCCACTTGGGAGGTGCGGCCTAGGCATCTCGCGAGGCCCTTTGGGTGGCGTGGCCTAGGCATCTCGCGAGGCCACTTGGGTGGCGTGGCCTAGGCATCTCGCGAGGCCACTTTGGTGGTGTGGCCGAGACCTTCTCGCGAGGCCACTTGGGAGGTGTGGCCTAGGCAAATCGTGAGGCCAAGCGAGGCCATGTCACCTCGCGCCTAAGCATCTGAGCGGGGCCGTGCAAGGCCATGACATCTTAGCATGCACACTTTGTAAACTGCGTGTTTTCCCTTGATGAGATTTTGAGCATCAACATGGGAGACTATAGATGATGAAGATGATTTACCGGTAGACATGAGATATTATTTCCTTATACTAAGGTTCACCTCTAAGTTTGAATTTCAATTCACTTACGAACAAAAGCATATCACTACAAGAAAAAATGCTTTTAATAACAACAAAAATGTGTTATCAAAACATACCATAACACTTTTTAATGTGTTAAGACCAACTATGTTATCGTAGGTCAGGGTACTTTACATAACACTTTATCATTGTTATACAAATGTGTTATTATACTGTCAAGGATAACACACTTTCTGTGTTATTTTAATAAATAGATAAGTGTTTAATTATATTATTTATAGTCGATTATATAATACATTTCAATACTTATAAATTTGTGTTATACTACACTTTAGTATAACACATTATTTGTGTTATATAATGAAGTTTGCATAACGAAATTCTTTGCATAAAAAGTGTTATTGCAATAGATATTATAACACAATTTTCGTATTATTTTAATAATTAGATAAGTTTAAATTCTCATTATATATTCATTTATATAACACTAATTTATTCTATTATATTTTAATTTTTTTATATAATTAAAATTTCTTTCTAATATATACTAGCATCATCAAATGAACTTGATTTTCAAATAACAAAAAGTAAAAACATTCAACATTGTATTAACAATCCACAAATTAGTTTAAAACATTCAACACTGTCATCAACCACAAAATGTTCTTTAAGTATTCAAGTAGTCTTAAATATTCAACATATTAAAAAGTTACTACTTTCAACAAAAAATATTCTACAGCTGCCCAACACAAAGCCTTCAAAATTAAGTATCATTTTCTATTTCGCTTGTCACATCTGCAAAATAAACAAAGAGATATTTTATTGTTATTATCTAGCATCACAAATTACTTCAAGAAAAATGCTATGGAAATTATATCCAAGAGAGGACACCACATAAAAAATAATGAATTCACAATTACACCAAATCAAACAAAGAAACCAAACACTAAATTATAAGACATTGGTTCTTTTTTGAGTATGAAAATGTACCCTCTTGGAATAACTTTTTTAGAAGGCCATGCAACTGTGGAACCAACTGCTTCTTGTATTGTAAGCATCACATTATTAGGACAAAATAAGTAAGATTCTAGTACAATATCAACATCAACCCATACTCACATAAAGTCTGGTCCAAGAGGCTTTCCATGTAGAATTATCTTTGGATCACTAGAATCCCAACGACCTTCAGCAACAATTACATCTGCCCAGTCAAGCAAGTAGCAAGCATTCTTCCCTTCTGTAAAGTTATGTCTTTTTTCTAGTGCAATACTCTACCAAATTGATTTTAAAGACAATATATTAGTTTCTGTATTTGTTCTTCTAAAATGAAAATTTAAAACAATAACAACTTTGATAATTTACCTTAAGGGACTGAATATTGTTTGACTGTGGTACATTGCGAGACTGTCCTTCGCTTGGGGTCACTTTACCACAAACCTTAATATAAAACCAAGATAAGTTTCATTGGAAGAAAAGAAAACTAAGGTTTATAAGTGCAAGATAGAATTACCACCAAGTGTTCTTTAAGTAGATTCATCATTTCAGTCATTTTGAGCCTCATATTCTGTTGCTCTTCTTCTAACTTGGAGATCTTGCTATTACACATATTAACAATAGTTAGCTTCGACCTTGTTACGTCTCTTCCGTGTCCGATTAAATGACCAGATTTTGGGTTACCAAACAATTTTGTCAAGGCATCTTCATTAGCGTTGTCTGTAGTTCCAGATTTTGGGTCTTCAAGGAGAATCTCCTTCAATGAGCACTGCATATAAATTAGTATAACTAATGTATGCATTATGGAAAATAAATATAAATTCACAAAATTTAAATGACTAATACTCACAAAAATATCAGATGGCATTGGGTTTACAGGTTCACCATTCTTCTTGGTATGGGCTCTCCGAAAAGCATCGATTCTAGATATTTTAACATCCTCATTTTCTTTTTTCTACACAATACAACAATAGAGATTATAAAATAGAGACTACAATAATGGAAGCAAAAATACAAATAGTATAAAACTTAATTATTACCATATCATCGATTGTTTGAGCATATCCTCTTCGACTTAAGGTGTGTGGAGCAGCTTTCTTTCTTCTCTCTTGGTATTTAGCCCTTATATCCTATTTAATAAATAAGTAATAGAGGCATAACTATGTTTAATTTAACACTAACAGAGATAAAAGAGGCAGCAACATCACTTCTTACATGATATTTCTTACCAAATGTTCTTTACTAACTTTTTTGGCAACAAATGCTCTCCATTCTACATCACTTTTTATGCAATCCGGCTTTAAGGCTAGTCGTTCACTCTCATTTTTTGCATTGATTATATCCTTTACAAGTCTAGATTTCCCAGCTCTCCATAGTTCTACCATCATTTCAAAGCACATCTTTTTTTTCCAATCATCATGTAAGTCATATTGTGCCTACAATAGAATATAGAATAATATATTATATGTTTAAGTGTAGAGCTGAATATATAAAAAAATACAGTCATAAAACTTGTAATTCTACCTGAATAGATTCCCAAAGAACATCTCTCATAATTGGTGAAACTTTCCTCCAATCTGAAATAGTGTAAGGAACAACCTCTCGCACAAGAGCGCCCACAAAAGAAGAAAATTGCACTGAGTTAGTACTAACTGGTTGCCCTTTTTCATTCCAATTTATTATCCTTAAGTCATTGTTCCTCTTGGTAAGATTTGCCAATAGAGTTTTTCCCATTGTCTTCTTGGCTAAGTTCATTACATTCGCATCTACATCTTGAGGTATTTCTTCAATCTCAGTTTGATTTGCCTCATCAGTTGTTTTTTGTAATCTAATAGATTTTCTAAGAGGTTGTTCAAGTTCTATCTCAGCCACTTCTTCACATTGTGCAGCAGCCACTTCTTCATATTGTGCAGCAGCCCCTTCTTCAAATTCTGCACCAACCCTTTCCTCATCATCTATCTCTTCATGTTCCTCCCTTACTCCCTTTTCACAAACACTATCAACTACCTTATCTACTTCATAATTAAGAGATCTTCTAGTTTTTGAACTTCCAAGTGACATCTCCATGTCTTCCACGTCATCATTTGGATCTGGCTCTGTATTATGGACCATACGACGAGTTGCTGCTCTAGTACTAAGAGCAGGTGGTGAGTCAATTACAACTCTAACAGGTGCAGAAAACCTACGAAGAGCACTCTTTTTCTTTAAAACAGGGCTTCCAAGCAACATATCGTCACAATCTGCTTGAGTCTTCAATGATGCTTTTCGCTTTTTGGTCACAAAATTGTATAAAGCACCTGGACGAAGGTGTTTTTTTTGGAGATCTTCATAATGTACTCATTTTTCAAGTTGAAATTGCTGAAATATAAAAAGAAAGATAACATAAGAATATAAATCATAAATGCGGATCACCAAAGAGTAATAAACATACACCAAAACCATAAAACCAGAATTATTTCATTCAAATTAAAATAAAATCATAAAGTACACCATAGAGAGTAATAAAAACATATTTTGTTTCATTCAACAAAAGAGTAATAATACACCAAAATTACATACAAAAAGTGTAAGCAGATTTGTTTCATTCAAAGTACATAAGAAACAACAGGAAACTCAATTTTCTTCATTGGATTCAAGTCCAAAACACCCTCTATTTGAATCCTTTAAAGCTATATACCAATTACTTGACTCATTCTCCCTTCTATAAAAAGCTTTTTTCACTTGTGAAGCTAATACAAATGGATCCCTAATGGATTGAGCTTGTCCTATATTAAAATTTACAAGCGTATAGAACTCCGACTTCTTAACACCCATTTGAATATTCACCCAATGGCACCGAAACAATGGCACCTTAAAAGTACGATAATCAAGCATAATTATAACATTGATAACACCAAAATACTCTTCTTTATCATTCAATTGCCCACTGTCATGTGCTTCCAAGTATACACCGCTGTTTTGAGTTGTTTTTTCAGCTCCTTTTTTATGGAATCAAATTCCATTAATCATGTACCCTTTATAGGAAGTGACACCGTGACTTGGACCTTCAGCCAATTGAGCTAACATGTCATCTACTTTGTCCAAGTTAGAAATCTGAAAATAAAATTATACTTGTAACAAATTTGTACACTAAAACAAAACGTAAACTTTTATCTTGGCAATAGAATACAACCTTTTCATAAAACCATAACGAGAACCCTTCAGAATGCTGATTCCACAACAAAGTTTGATTGTTATTCAGATTTGAGTGCCTTTCTTTCAGCTCATCCATATGGACATTGAAAAATGGTTCTACAATATCTGAGTTAAACAACACATACTGATGCGCTACTGCCAAATTCAATCGGTCAAGCTCAAAGCACTCTGCTGCTGATAGTGGATTTTCTTCTAGTAATGTACTATCTTGATTATCATTTTGCTTTAAAAATGTTTCACAAAAGCGTACACATTCAACAGCAAGATAGTGATTTGCAATACATCCTTCTGGCCATGCATAATTTGCTACAAATCCTTTCAATACTTTCATATATCTCTCAAAATGGTACATCCATCGAAATTGCACCGGACCACAAAGTCTAACTTCTCGTGATAAATGAACAACCAAGTGAATCATTGGATCAAAGAAAGAAGGAGGGAAATATTCTTCTAGTTTATAAAGAATTTCAAAGGCTTCTAGTTCCAATTTCATAATTTCCTCCTTATCAACCCCACGCTAACACAATCCATAGAAAATCTTAGAGAGCCGAAGAATTGTCTTTCTACAACCTTCTTCCATTAAACCCCTTATAGCAATAGGCACTAGTTGTTGCATAATCACATGACAATCATGAGACTTAAGTCCTGTCAGCTTCTGTTTCTCCACATCTACACAGTTTCTAATGTTAGAGCTATATCCATAAGGAAATTTCAAGTCAAATAGCCTCTCACAAAGCAAATTCTTATCAAATTTTGATAGAGTGTAAGCTGCAGCAGGAAGATGAGTAACACCATTTTCTTCATACGGATGGAGACGAGGCATAATGCCCATCTCTGTCAAATCTAATCTCGAGTTGTAGTGATCTTTAGATTTTCCTTTGCAATCGAGCAATGTGTTAAGTATGCTTTCACAAAACATTCTTTTCAACATGCATAACATCAAGGTTATGACGAAAAACTAATATTTCCCAATAAGGCAGCCTAAAAAAAATAGACTACTTCTTCCAGATTTTTTCTGTGTCTATACCACGATTCCTCTTTTTTCCCTTTCAAAAGTCATTAGTCACTTTGCTTAACTGCTCAGCTACTTCAACACCTGTCAATATAATTGGACATTGTGGTGTTCTTTCCCTTGCCCTAGTTGTTGTATATTTCTTCTTTCTATAACGGGTGTTCTTGTGGTAGAAATTGAATATGATTGCAAAAGGACATCTTTTTGCTATGCTTCAACCAAACAACATTTGAGTGCTCGCCACAAACAAGACAACCATACTTCCCTTTAGTCGCACATCCAGCTAAGTTTCCATAAGCTGGAAAATCATTTATGGTCCATAGCAACATGGCCCTTAAATTAAAAAACTTCTTTGTAGAAATATCATATGTATAAACACCATTCCATAATTCAAGTAACTCATCTATTAAGGGCTCTAAGTAAACATATTAGTCATTCCCGGGTTTTTTAGGTCCAGGAATCAACATAGATAGAAAGGTAAATTCATTCTTCATGCACAACGCAGGTGGCTGATTATATACAACGAGCATTATAGGCCAACAACTATACGTAGAACTCATATTTTTGTAAGGATTGATCCCATCAGCAGCAAGTCCTAATCGAAGGTTGTTAGGGTCAAGTTCAAAATCTGGCCATCTCTCATAAACTGCATCCCAAGCCTCTGAATCTACCGGGTGCCACATTTTCCCGTCTCTTCTTTTATTGGTTGAATGCCATTTTAAGCTTAAATCCGTCTCTTTTTTTCTAAACATCCTTTGAAACCTTGGTATAATAGGAAAATATCTCAACAATTTGGCAGGCTGTCCTTGTAGAATCTCTTTTGTCTGTTCATTTTGCTTCCATCTTGGATATTGACAAGTGGGACATACTTGGGCATCAGCATTCTCTTTTGTATACAAACAACAATCGTTGACACAAGCATGGACATGCTTATAGCTCAGATCAAACATCTTTAGAAACTTTTTAACTGCATACATTGATGTCAGTAGGAGATTATCTTTCGGCAACATTTCTTTGATCATCTCCAACGTCTCACTAAAGCCAACATCTGAGATTCCATGCTTTGTTTTTAGATTATACAGCCCAACGATAGACAAAATTTTTGTATACTTTGAACAACCTTCATACAATGGAGATTCAGCATATGCTAATAGACTTTGAAAATCAGCATCATTGTTATCATCACCAAAATCATTGGCGTTACTTGAAAATACTCTCGCTGCCTGAAATAAATCATATTCAAAACTTGTGTTTGTCATGCTGCTTTGAACTGGATCTTCCCCATGATGAAACCATGTTTTGTAAGATTGGTCCATGTCCCACAAAACTAAGTGTTCGACAACTTCACCTGAAAGTTGATGTCTTAGATTGTGACATTTGTTGCATGGACAAAGAATCTTGGCTGGAAATCCGAGATTCGTCATGGCTGTCTTAATAAACTCCCTAGCTTTTTGCTCATATTCCACCGTTGCTCTACAATTTTAGAGCATACTTCAATAATCAAGCACTGACACTTAAAATTATACCCAGAATAAACTATATGATTTTGTTTACTAACCTATTAAGATGGATCCAACTTTTATCCATCTCCAATGAATTTGAATTTGATGTTGTTCTCTTAATAAAATCTTGTTTTTTGTCTGGGTTTAACAACTGTTAGACAAGACAATCACATTATTTGCGGTTGTCATTTCAGGGTGATGACAAGGTCATTAACACACATGCTTTTAAAAGAAAACATGCCTTGGTTGAATTTCAGGTCATCTTAAAAGAGAATTTCAGGTCTCTCCATTCCATGCCTTGGTGGAATTGAATAAACCAAAGATGACTTGTTAGAGTATCTTACTCAGATTTTAATTCATAGTTAATGTGAGGTAGATTTTCAAGCAGTTTATTGCATGGAAAGGTTTTAAAACAAAGTGAATGGGTCATTGTTTCAAGTGGGCATGTTTGCTCTAGAGTTGGTTTTTATTTTTGACATTGTAAAACTCTATTATATTTACTGAATTTTATGGAATTTGCAGCTTATGCTTTGGATGCAATGATTTTTATGTCTTCATGTTTCATTTTATGTATCTACTATATGTCTTCAAGTGGGCAATGATTGTTTATATGGCATCTTAATTTGTACATTTTGTTCTTTGCTGAAGAATTGATTACTGAATTGTTTTGCTTAGTACTTAGTGGGCATCACCCCACCGTAGTTTTAGGATTGGACAGATCTTTTGGTTATATATATGCATATTATGCTTTTCAAGCTGAAACTCGATTTTGAACACTCTACTAAACATGAATCAGACTATATTATAATTGGCATTGCGAAGAAAATGGTAAGCGGCACCCACAAATAGGTGTAACGTTTTGTTTTTTTTTATGCTAAACTATATTCTTGTTGGTTAGTGTATGTGTTCTTAAAGTTTCCTCTGGAAAATTGTAGTGACATTTATGCTATTTGTAACTTTATGCTATTTTTTTCATTGAGGAAAAAGAATTCAAATTTGGGATTTTTTTAAAAAGTATCATTCTTTTGTGATCACTGTCTTCTAATGAAGGAATTAGTGTGATCCTTAGCCACTTCTAAGTTATTAGTTTGAAAGAAAAACTGTTAGCATTGGTTTATGTTCTATTCACTTATCCCATACCTTAAGCTATAGTGTGTATAATACTAGTTATGGAGTTGGGGTTTTTTGTTTTTTCTTTCAAGTGAATCTCTACTGATCATGGGAGTGACTAAATGCTTGGGGTACTCTTAGGCACTGGTAGTGATCGAGATTGGTGAGAATTTTGGGAGACCATTATATATTTTGTCTAGTCATGGTGAGAATCTTGATAGTACATTTTGCATGGGTGTGTCTTTTTTGTTTGCATTCATAGTTGTTGTTTATCTGGGATCTACCATATTTGAGAAACATAAGCAGGCATCGCATTTTTCTAATTTCTTTGAACTACTTTTGCATATGTTTTTATTTTATCATAGCATCTCTGTCTCTTATATCATGTGTTTTCTTTTTTTATGCTGGCTCTTAGAAAAGCTGAGAGCATAGAATTTGAATCATTGATTGGTGTGGCTAAGAAGTTACAGTTAGCATTGTTTTAATATGTAATAATTTTATTGCTCTATAATTCTTGCAGGAAGAACTTGAGATTTAGGATAATCAGTGTAATAAAAATAAATAATGAATGATATTATATATAATTGGTGGCTCATCATAGGAGTTAATTAAATATAATATTACTTTTGACAAGGTCTAGACCTTTGGACTTGAGTTACCATCACTTTCTTGATAGGGTTGTATGAAGAGACCTTTTTGTTTAGGGGAAAAACTGAACCATTTTCTTTATTAAGGGTTTTTTGATGGTATATTATTTGGTAAGACACGCAATGTTCTTTGTTTGTTATTTTTTTCACTTCAAGTCTTTTTCCTGTAGTATACAAAGTTCATTACAAACTTCATGCTAGCTCTTACATTTCATACAAGTGTACTCATAGCAGAGAATAAAAGGTCAGATTGAAAAGCCAAAAAACATATTATGATTAATATTTTTAATAGTAATTTATCTTTACTTTGAAATACAATAAAAATAGTTTAAATGCTTATGCAAGGTTATATGTCTTCTTTCAAGTTTTTAAGATCAAACGATTTTGTTTTCCTAGTCTCAATTCCATATTCTTAAGAAGTCCTTTAACTTTCTCAAACTATATTCCTCATGAATGAAAAAGTTGTCTTTATTGTTAATACCTCTTTCACTCTCTTGTTTTACTTGTAACTTCTTCTCAAACCATCATTCCAGTTTGCTTATAAGCCTTTTTTTTTGCTGCAATAGAAACGAATTTTTTCTAAAATATCAAAATGTTGGTTTTAGTTAAACTGTAACCACTAAACTGTGAAGTTGAGGGGAAATTTTTTTTATCATTATATTATATATATATATATTGTTATCCAAAAAATTAGCATTGATGATGTGGCAAGTGATCCCTGGACACGTGACTGACACCTGGAAACGTTCTGGTAGAGTATCGACCAGAAGACGTATTAGAAGCAATAAACGACTTGGTCTTACCTGCGACCAGTCTGGTCGATAGTTCCGCATACAAGGCAACATTAATGGGAAGATCTTTGACGATCTCGAATTTATCTCACACAATCTCCTGAGTATCCGATTATTCAGGAAAGAATATCTGTAACAATCTTTTGTAATCCCCCTTGAGCCTATAAATAGCAAGAGATAGCTCAAGGAAGGGACTTTTGGCTTTTGAATCATTTGAGACTATAATAATTCTCCTAGGAATATTGTATTGTTCTTGAGAGGTTAGTGAAACTCATTGAACTCTAGTTTTTTGATCATTCTTCTGATTCCTATATCAATATCATTCTAAGTGGATGTAGGTCATTACCAGATCCTGGGGCCGAACCACTATAAAATACTGTGTCCTATTTACTTTTGTCATTACGTTCTTCTCATCTCTTTCATTCACATCAAGCATATTCTGACTCCGTGTCAGTTGGCCAAATCTTGGGTCAACATATATATATATAATTACTCTCTTCAACTACTACATTGGGAAGTTACATGTCTATGATTATTGTGTCATGAAAACAAAGATTTCCAGAATGCTCAAGTAGATTCATGAGTTAGTAGCGTAAAAAAACTGAGATATATAAGCTGAGATCAGTTCTTATACAGCTTTGCAGTACACTACTAATATCAAAGGACCATATAAGATTGCATAAAATATTTGCCATCACATTTTTCAGATTGCTAAAGCTAGTGGGTGTCTTTCAAAGGCTTTTCCATAAGGAATAACTTTAGGAACTTAGAGAAACTACTATCACCCATTTCTTCTAAACATGGAATGATCAGATTGCTAAAGCTGGTGGGTGTCTTTCAAAGGTATCTAATTGACATATTATATGTTCTTTGCTCTATGGAATGATCGTATATCTCTCCCTTTCACCCATTGCTTCTAAACATGGATACTCTTCACAATACATGTATCAGTTCAGTGTTAATTCCCTTACTCATTTAGTAGCTTTGTGGATTTTATTTACTTTTAAATAGTGTCCTTTTATAATTCTTTTATATGTTTTTCACCTAGTTTTTGATCATTTGTAACAAAAAACATGAAATGAGAAGACCCTTTTTCTCTTTTGGTTGTTCATTGGGTCTATATTCTGTTTTTCTGAATGTGTGGTAGGATGTTCTGTTTTTCTGAATGCAGTGGGTCTCTGTATTGGTGTGGGGGTCCAAAAATGATCCTAATGTTTGTCAATCTAAAAATCTATAATATATAAAAGCTATACAGTAAAAGACAATGGTCTTGGGTTTTAGTAGGTGAGCTTGATAGAAGAGTTATCATCACCATTATTAAATGATTAATACTTTATATATATTAATACCATATTGTAAACTGCTATTAAATTAACATAATGGTTTGTGATGACTCACTATAGTACAGTATTGATAATAATAATAATCTTAGTACTATTGGCAGCACAATAATAGACTATAATTGACCTATTATACCCTTTATTTATTAAAAATGTTTCATGTAGGTTCCAAAGCTGGATTTTGTAGCTGCTTGGATTGTGTTTGGTATTTTCCCAAATTAAATACAAAAAAATAAAAACAAAAAAATTCACACTTGAAAGAATATTCACCATCCCATTGACTACTGCAATAGGTTCTGATTTCCCTTATTACAATGTATGTGTTCAAGACTAATTACATATTGAATTTACTTGTTAATTCAGACAATTGGATTTTGATTTGCCCTTTGTTTTTGTTGGTTTTGCATTCTTAACTTTGACGACTACAATAGGTTCTGATTTTCCTTATTGCAATGTATATGTTCAAGACTAATTACAGATTGAATTTACTTGTTAATTCATACACGCTGATGATCTAAGCCTAGTCAAATAATTTTGCATATCTCATTTTTGGTTTATACTAGAAGTTTTGTATATCTTTGACTTTGTCAATTTAAGTCACTGACTGACTACTCAAATAATATATTATCTTGAATCAAGCCTTTTTTTCTTTTCAACATATATCAAGTATTGCAGTGAAGTTATTATAGTTTCTATACACGAGTTTGTATGTGTATATTTTGAACACCCTGATTCAGGATGATAAAAAACACTAAATATATTATACACAATGTCAACTTATATGTATGACAGTAGAAGAATTTTGCATATATGTTTATTACAATTATGCAAAGTGTGAATTTTATTTCCATAATTGGTGTGTGCTACATTAGACATTGCTTGAGAGTGAAATTGATTTGCTTGTGGTTTTATTTTAGGCTCTTCATTCCAATTTTAAATTGAGGAACAAAGGGATGTTACTTATTTGATCTTTCAAGCCCTTAATTCTAGTTCAAAATAAAGAGAGCAACAACTCTATTAAAACTAACTACTGTAAGATGAAAAACTGACTTAATAGTTTGAAAACATAGTTACCAGTATTCCTTTGAGTTTTGCATTATTGTTTATTTATATTTTAATGTGATGAGATTAGCTAATACTTAGATGCTTCCCTCTAAAGAGCTCTGACTAGCAGTGACTAGAGTCAATCTAGCTGTATTTTATCAATGTCACTACTAAGATTTTTCAAATTAAGTGTGTTGTAAAAGCAAGCGGTTGATATATCCTTTCTACAAAGGAAAAACAGCTTTAAGAACTTTTTACCTTCAACTTTTCTGTGCTTATTGTTCTTATCAAACCTCCCAAAATCCCCATCATGATGCTTAAACACAATGCTACCTTCTCTCACGACCAGACACATGTTGGTGAGTTTTGGGTTATATTTTGGTTGGTTTGACCTTTTTTGTGTGGTTTAATTTATGGAATGATATATGTTCGTATTAATAATTTAATCTTATGAATGTATGATGATCATTGAAGGAATATATATATTGAACGTGAGCTTTTTTTTTTTCTTTCTTCTAAAAAAGTTGGGTTCTTCTATTCAAACTCTATTAGATTTTCTTTATAATTTTTTTTTTTGCAGAGATAATACATTTGTTTCCTTGTATTTCTTATTTTGTCAAATAATGCATTGTTATACTTGGGTGATTTTAGCTTTACATATATGTTATGTTTCTCAATTAAACAGGTCCCGTTCTTCAAATCTTCTTATTTAGTTTTCCATTTTCCTTAATTGTTTATGAATCCAATTTTAAGTCCAGCAAACCAGTTTTAAGTATCCTTAATATAAATAAATATGTATATGGAAGCTATTTGATCAATATTTTACCTTAACCAAAGCTATTTGATCAATATTTTACCTTAACCAAAGTTGAGCTAGTGTAGTGCGCCTTTTAGGTGGATTGTATCTTTGTGCTCCATTTTTTCATTGGTTATCTTGTTAACCTAGATATACATTTACAAAAATAAATAAATTCTTTAAATCCAAGATGAAGATTTTACACTACTGTTTGAAAGTTTGTTGATAAAATCAATCTAGGCCATTCATCTTACTATCTAAATAATTATTTTATTACAATTCCTTTCTGTTTTATATTCATAGTCTATTATGTGTTTTTCTTATTTATAGCTTAATTTATAATATATTACGTTTATTTGACCTTTTAGTTTTTATTTATAACTCAATGTATTTTATACAAGTATTATTCAAAACTTATTAATAATTTAGATATTGAATGAATTTATGCACACACAAAATACATAAAAGTTAAATCAAATTACACTATAAATTGTATTGTATAGTAATGTTTTGATTATTTGGTTCACCTATAATTTTGTTCTAGAAAAAGCCAAGTGAGTTAACCTGACAAATTCAACTAATTTATTTTGTTTTATGTGCATGGATGGCTTTTGTTGTAAAATCATATTCAAAGGTGAGAAAAAAGGCCAAGCTTTTTAAGCATGTTCAAAAGAACTTGTGACAGAAGTCAAACATGGTTTGGCCATTGATTAGCCAAAACAAGACAAAAAATAAATAAAGTTTTCCCATTAAAGTATGATTGAAGTTGCTGAAAGTCATAGATATATATTAACACACACACATATTACTTTACTAACATCACAATGATGCCAATATGCTTTTACTTTGCAGTATTCCTTTTTATGTTTGTTCTTTTTTTACTATTAAGTTACCATATCTCAGGAGAGAAAAATGAGAATTGAATTCCATGGATGGGAGAGGTATATGGTATAATATCCCCTTTGGCCAATCAATTCAAACAAATTCATTAAAGATCAAAATAAAGCAGGTGCCAAGAGATACCAACCAGCAAGATTTAACAATTAAATTTATTTTTTCTTTCTTTCTAATGATTAGTCATTTTTTTAGCCACAGTGGATTCTTCAATGTTAAGCTTCTTTTAAAATTCGCATACTTGATTAGGCTTTTCAATTTGTTCCCATGAAATACTATAAGACTAATTGATATATTTATAGTGTGATGAATGAGTCCAGCAATCTCTATTTCTATTTGGGTAAACATATATTTATATATTATTAATTACTTTTTTGCTTGTTTATTTCTGTTATTGGTAATATAATGAATCAAGTGCATATATATATTTATAGTGTGATGAATGAGTCCAGCAATCTCTATTTCTGTTTGGGTACAGGGCTTATGAGCTTTAATATAGTTTTCTAATTTATAGAGATTACAAATACTGATTAGATTATATGATTTTGTTGTTTTTAATAAGGTTGTTATACTAATGAACGAAGTGGAGTCCATATTCATAAATCACTTTATTGAGAATGACAATTCACAAACATGCACTGAGTTTGATAGCAAATGCAGTAACTTTTAATTTTAAATTCTAAATTTTTGTTATGTTTAAGTTTTTTTTAAAAAAAAAAAATAGAATTACATTCTCAGGCATGCACTTTCGATGTTGTTGATTTAATTCATACCAAATCAAACATTTGTGCTTAATTTCGAACATGACATTTATATACATGTATGTAAATATATAGAGAGAGAAAGAGAGAAAGAGAGTTTTGCTCAATTTGGCAAAAAGAATGGAAATGAAAAGTTAAATTAAAAAACAAATGATGATATTTCAAGGTAGAGGAATGATATAATAAGCTGGATAATATCAATTGTTTCTTTATAATTATTGTCATATTTTTCTGTATTTGTTTCTGATCTTAAAGAATTGATTGATACAAATATTGTTACAATGGTTCCCATGAAACAAAGCTTATTGTTCATGTTTATAAATTAACATTTTTTCAGTTTCTCCAATATACATGGTTTGATGATCTTTTACATATATAGGCTTTCAATTATTGAATTGCTAATGTAAAATTATTTTATATTAAGTGTAGAAAAAATATGCATCAGATTGACCCTATTTTGGGAAAAAGCATGCATTTAGATTTAATTTTTTAATGCCATTAGTGTTTTTTTAAAGGTGCAATATTTCTCTTCACGAAGGCATTTCATTAATTGTATATGTGTAGCATTTTCAAAGTCTTCAAATGCATAGTATGTACTTTTAGAAAATGTGTAGATCACAAAGACTAGTATAATAGTGTATTCTTAATCATAATATATCATTAATCTTAGTCCAAGTACACCAAGTGTAATGCCACATGATATTAGATTTATTATGATATATTTGGGCTTTTATGCAACTTCTTTATCATCAATGTGAATATTCATTATGAGTAGTATTATAGCAACATTTTAATATTTTGACTGTATTATTCTTTTTTAGAAATCTAAGGTCTTGCCCATTTTAATATGCTTTCAAGTTTTAGTTTGTTAGTTCCATGTTTTCTTCCATTATTGCTTGAAATATTATGTCTACTTTATTTTAATTTTCTTCCTTTGATTTGTTGCATGTTATTACTAGAAAAAACAAAGGGAGGCGAAAGTATTTTTCATAACAAGCAACAAATTTACTGATTTCTAGTTACTTTGCTGTAGGGTCTACTTCTAAAGCGCACTAAGATGGTACCACTTGATAATTTTTTACTTGTTTATTTGCCATGCATTTTTATTTTGAATTTTCTTTATAACACTATTTTTTCTAAGCTAATATGGAAACACAAGACTACTTGATTTAGTTCTTTGTTGCAACTATCTTTTTTTTTTTACCATTTACTATGGTCTGCAATGTTCTTTTGGATCTTCTTGTGTTTTGTTCAATCATTGAGCTTTTGTCTAGCTTAAAAGTAATATAGTTCTTATGGATAAATTTGTTTAGCTTTTGTCTAGCTTAAAAGTAATAAAACGCTTATAAATTTGTTAAAGTAATCATTCTTATGGGAATAGTCTACTAGTACTTCTAGCTTTATAATTGTCAACAATTGATTATTAACAAAAATAAAATTAATATGCCAACCACTAAGTAAAATTAAAAGATTACCTAACCATCTATCAATACCAAGTAAAAAAATTCAAACAACACACAATAAGTTTTCATCCTTATATCACTGCAACACACAAACAAATTTTCTAGAACCTACTTCTCTAAGACACACAAGTTTTCAACCTTCCGTTATCACCGCAGCACACAATTTTAATCTTAGAACCTAATTCTCTATGGATGAATATTTAAGATATTCAAACTCCTCTAACATTTATATGATATTAATAAAAGAGTTAAGAGAACATACTTCCGTACCTCTTGCTATTAATAATCAAGTTAATTAAATTTGCTCCTTGCCAATTCAATCCATAACCAAAGGAATATAATCAATACCTAAAAGATTAATACAAAATTAAAATTAAATGATAAAATAAAACCATAAAATTCATGAAATTACTTGTTACGAGTCTTAAAATCATATACTATATTCATTAATGGTACAAACTTAACATAAAGAAACATATTCCAACTCAAATGTCCAAAAAAATCATCATTTTCATAATCACCATCATTTCCGCTCATTCTATCTTAAATTCAGCTACTAAAATACTAAAATAAACATTATTTCAGCAACTTAATTGTAATGACCCACTAATCTAGACTAATTGGACCATTATCGAAACTATACATAAAAACTTACATTTTACGAAAATACCATAATTTATTGAGTAACTTGAAAATAAGAGTTATTTACAAAGAAACAGAATACTAAGAAGGATTTTGGGATCCCATTGTCTTTAAAACAAAATAAGATTTAAAATAAAAGACATTACATAATAATGCGGAAAATACATGTAAAACCATAAAAAACATAAAAGGAGACTACATCCTCGAATCGATAACGCTCGGCCCCTTGACTCCATTCATCATCGATACACATCCTCCCAAGCATCACGAATCTTACCGCCTCTAAGCTTATTTTCCTGCACATAAACAGAAAGGAGTGAGCCTAATGCCCAGCAAGGAAAAACCTAACACATAGTCATATACACAATTTCATAAGAAAACATAAAGACTTAACATAATACATATAACATACACTTATTATAATGGCCATTATTACTTGGGGTCCCATAGACTAAACAAGCATATGCCCATGGGGTTAATGGGGTCCTACTAGCTAAGTAGGTCATATGCCCATAACCCATTTGGGGTCTTGTTAGTCATATGGGTCATATGCCCAAGCCTACATACACATATACATATCATAACACTTTTAATAACATAAACATATAGATAACATAAGCACATAACATATTAATTCTAGCCTATTTTCCTTACCAAAGTTACCGGGATAAAATGGACTGAGTTAGGACTTTTGGAACACTCCTAAAACCACAATGAACAAGGGTGAGTCTAAAGAAAGGAGATGAAATGAAAGAGAATAGGAAGACTAAACCATTAAACGAAAATATGCTTACCACCACTTAAGTGCTTAAGAACTTGGATTCCCTAACCAAAAATAAGAATAAGGTTAGGGGACTGAGTAGAAGGTTTTGAGAAAAGAAATAACATAGAATACAGAAAGGACTAGAGTTTTGGGTTTACCTCAAAGATTGCAAGATCAATCTAACATCCACCGAAATACTATAGCACTCACTTACTTCCCAAGTGTTTGATAAGCTTATGATGTTTAAGCTTATAGTTTTTCCCCAAACCAAGTGTTTACACTCTCTCACTCACTTAACACTAGCAGCCTCTGAACTTAGAGCAAATGGTGAATAATGGCTGGGTACTAGGTCCTATTTATAGAGTTTGGGAATGAAAATATCTTGATTTTACTTGAATAAAAATAATGGCTTTTTAGGTGAAAATCATTTGAATAATCGTTCAGCAGAGGCTGAAGACTCGTTCAGAAGATGCTGGACTGTTGAAGGAGTTTGAATGGCTGAAGGGAAAAGAATTCAAATGTATTTGAATTCATGCTGGTGGAGGCGATATATCGCCCCCTATAGGCGATATATCGCCTGGACCTTTGTTCCCGAGGCGACCGTGGATCGATTCGTGTTTTCCGTATCTACGTGCTGCGACATATCGCCCCCTATAGCTGCGATATATCGGCATACGCTGAATATTTAAACACGAATTTACACATTTTTAGCTGAGTTTGAATGGAGTAAACAGCCTTGACTAAGCCCTCAACGTGCTCAAAGCTGCTGACTGACCCTATACATTCAAACTTTTACCCTTATTTAATTTAATCCTCAAAAATACTAAATCCTTAATTACCATTCAAAACATGTGCTTAAAATCCTATTGGTTGATGTCTAAACCTTATAATATAATAATATATTCCTTAATATCAGACACATTAATCAAACCTTAGGTTATACTTAATATTCTTAAACTATAGGTTAAACTTAGAAAATCTATAAGTACTACTATGAGTGTCCAAATAACTCCCGGTCTGAACCAAAAATCCAAAGTAACAATGATAACACTAAACATACTATAATACTACTAAATAATTAGCTAAGTAAAGTTCTTGGACTCTACATTATTACTAATAACAATGCTGCTCTACTAAATTATGGTAGCTAAATAATTTAGTTGCATGAACCTTCAAAGATACTGATTATAAATAGTTCTCTAGCATATGAAATTGGTTGAAAACTCTACACCTAAAGATGCTGACTTCTAGCCTTCTAGTACTCATTTAGCAAGCCAAATTGTATTATTCAAACTCATTGGTAGAACAAAGAATATCATAGAAAATACTATTTAACCTTAAATAGATAATTATCAATTGTATTAAGATGATGAAAGTATGATTTACCTGATAATGTTGCAATACTGACTCTTCAGGAGCTGGAAAGTGGAGAAGTCCTCCTTAGTTTGGCGCACTTGTACGAGGTTGGAGAGGATAAAGATCTTTCCAATATGGAAAGTGTTGAATTGAAAAAGGTGTTCAACAATAAGAAGACAAATAGCTTAGAAGAGACCAATTTGTCTGCTAACCAAAAAACAGCAGAAATGGAGAAAAAGAGACTAGTCTGGAAAGTAGAAGGCTCTTATGAAGAGCCAAAGGTGTCAAGGGGAAGACCAGTTGATCCAACAAAGCTAGTTGTGGAACTTGCTCCAATGGAAGTCAGAACCTTCATTATTAGTTTCTACTCTTGATGATCAACAACTGAAAGGTACAAGGAAAAAAAATCGAAAATCAGGGAAGCAATCTATATGGTTGGGTTTCACTTTGCAGGTTAACTGATTCCATGCAAGAAATTGGCAATACTTTCATTAGGGTTCATGCAAAGCCAGTTAAACTATTGAAGCTTATTTCAGCGGTCATCAAATGTACATACATAAGAATAAATGAGTAGTCAATGACTTCCTTTTGTTAAGTTTTAAAATTACTACATGCATTGTGAATATTACCGTGTTTTATCACTGATAAATCTTGAAGTCTAGGCTTTTCAAGTTTTTTCTGATTGTAAAACTGATTACTCTCAGGCCATAATGGCTGAAGGAAAGCAGCATGCTCTTGCAATTGGTTTTACAAAAGTTTTAGCAAAGGATATGTAAGTTAATCTCTTGCTTGTATTTTCAATTAACCAGTTTGTAAAAGAAACTTAATTGAGCAAACTTTAACATAACTTTGAGCACATTGATGATTTTAAAAAAAAAGTATTAGAACTTAGCCCTGCTTTATCAAGGTGAGCATTACATAGCTATCATACCAGATAAAACTCCACTATAATCATATCCCAGAAAGACAAAACACATAAAACTCAACCAAAAACGTTTTAAAGTCAAAGCCCAGCAATATGCAAAATCGAAAATTAATTTTGAAAACAACGGATTTTATAGATTCTATGAGATTCAACCTGATAAATCTAATATCTACAACTAAATACTTACCTGGCTTGCCAAGATCGAAGAGAAGAACGATTCTGAGAAGCCCAACGACTGGAAATTGAAGGTTGACAGAGAGATAGAGAAAGACGAGAGAGAGAGTGAGGAGTTCGGAGACCGTACCAAGCCGAAGAAATGGGTCTCTCCTTTGTGTCGAAATGTTGAAGGAAAGGATGGGTCTCAGAAATGTTGAAGGAACATCTCAAGAATGTTGAAGGAAAGGAAATGGGTCTCGGGTCTCAGAAATGTTGAAGGAAAGGAAATGGGTCTCTCGAGTCTCACAAATTCTCAGGTCTCAGAAATGAAAAAAAAAAGCTAAGTGGCGGGATGGTGTAATATATTACTGCCCCTTTTTCATAAAGTTGCCCAATATAAGACTCTAGCATAATACTTTTTTATTAGTATTATATTCATGTGTTATGGAAAGGGGTATTTGGTGTAGTGATAATATCTTAATGAAAATTCCTTGAGGTTGTTTCGAGGCTCATGGTAATGATGATTATGAAGAAATGAATGACGATATGTTAGATGAAGGGTCAGATGTAGAAGATCCTGATTTTTAGATTTTACCCTAGTTATTTTTAGTATAGTTTCTTTCTTTCTTTATTTATTTAAATGTTTTTTTTGAATTTATGATTGTTCTTAGTGAAAATCTTTTTCCAAATGAATAAAGTTGTTATTTTTGAATGACATGTCTGAGTTTGATTTTTTTTTTAGAATCATAATAAATTTAGAATATATAAATAATGATTGAGTTCGGTGAAGGTGGATACAAATCAATGGACCAGGTTCTGTATTGAGAGTTTAGGGGGCCATAGTAGTGGGAACGATTTTATTGATCCCAGCCCTCCCTGAATATGGTTAACTTTGGAATAACGACGAGTTTCGAGCTTGAGAATTAAGTCATATAGGATGGTTAGAAATAGACTTCGAAAATAATAAAGATGGCTTATTTTTCTAAGTATAGAAACACACCTTAATTATAAAGAAAGGCTTACATAATTTTTCGTAACAAATCGTAACTGATAGGTTCGGGTTATGTTTACTTAGACTAAGTTTTTCCTTAGAACCTATTAGGGTAAGTTCTAACATGTTTTTCTTGACTGTTAGAACTTTGCTGAAGATGTCCCTACGAAGGTCTGCATGCACAAATGCTAATGCCTCCAGCACTGCCAACGAGACTCATGAAGCCCCTCCTGTTTGAAGAAGGGGAACGCATGTTACAACCAATGCTGCTACCAATAGAAATGCACCACCTCCTATGGAAAACATTGTTGAGATTATATGGCTATGTCAACAAGTAGAAGAACTGCTGCAGCAACAACGACAACAGACTCAGCCGCAACCTCAGATGCAGCCCCGGCCTCAGCCACAACTGTAGCATCAACCAACGACTCAAGCACCCCAGCAAGTAGGTCCATATAGGGGATGTCCGATGGCGAACTATGCTCCTTATCTAGCTCAATACATAGAGCCAATGTACGAGTGTTTCCATAAACAGCACGCTCCAAAATTTGAAGGGAAAACTGACCCCTTTGAGGCAGAAGAATGGCTCAGGAATGTAGAGTCGATCCTTGCACCCATGAACCTCAGCAATGTTGATCACATATCCTGCGTTTCTTCTCTTCTGAAGAAGGATGCTAGAATCTGGTGGGATTTAGTACAGCAGACTCATAACGTCGCCACCATGACCTGGGCTAGATTTGTGGAGCTGTTTTACAAAAAGTATTACAACTTAGCAGTCATCGCTATGAGGGTGGAAGAATTTGCTAGTCTGAAGCAGGGAAATTTGATAGTAGTCGAGTACGCTCAAAAATTTGATCGACTAGCCAAGTTTGTGCCAGAGTTGGTCCCAACCGATTTCTTAAGGGTTACCAAGTTCACCAGGGGACTCAGACCCAAGATTGAGCTAGGAGTCAAGCTTGCAAATCCTGGAACCACTTCTTATGCCGATGCTCTAGAAATGACTATAGAGGTGGAAAGGTTTCAAGCAAATGTTAGTAAGGAAGAGGCCAGGAAGTCTGAACCCAAGCAGCAGAATCAGACGAAAAAATGATCGAAACCACAACAACAACCACCAGCACAACAATAATGGCCAGAAAAGGAAACATCCTAATAGTAAGCAGGCTGACAATGACAAAAGAGCACAGACAAATAATGGAAGTAATAGGTCGGGTTATGTAGAATACCTGCAGTGCTCCAAGTGCCAGAAATAACATCCTGAGTAGTGTCGTGCAAACACCAAAGGTTGTTACAACTGTGGCAAGGAAGTTCATCGAAAGAAGGAATGTCCATAACTCAAAAAAGAAGAAAAGAGGGACAACAACATGGTTCCAGCCAGAGTCTTTGCCTTGACCTAGGGAGAAGCTGAAGCTAGTAACAAAGTAGTAGTAGGTCAGATTCCTGTCCTCGATAATAAATGTTCAATATTGTTTGATTCAGGAGCAACACACTCGTATATCTCGTTAGGAATGATAGAAAAATTAGACAAACCTTGTGAAAGATTTAGAACTAGGTTTGTGATAGAATTGCCTTCGAGCGAAGTAGTTCTATCATCACGAATAGTACGAGGAGTATCGATCAAAATCGAGGGCATAGAACTAGAAGGAGACCTGATAGAGATAGAAATTAAAGACTTCGACGTAATACTGGGCATGGATTGGCTAACAAGGCATGGCGCGACCATCGATTTTAGACGTAAGCAAGTGACGTTTGAAACTCCTGACGGTCAGAATCTATGTTTTATGGGAAAGGTTTCAGGACTACGGACACCACTTATATCATCTCTCCAATATCAGAGAATGATAGAGAAAGGATGTCACACATTCTTAGCAAGCATCACGAATGTGGCACAAGAAACACCACTAATATTGGAGAGATGATATAGCCATGGACTTACCTTTAGTGGTAATTTCCAGAGATATTTCCTGAGGACTTACTAGGGTTACCGCCTACTCGAGAAATTGACTTCATAATCAAACTAGTACCAAGAATCAAGCCTATCTCAACAGCACCATACCGGATGGCACCAGCCAAACTCATGGAGTTGAAAATGCAGTTGCAAGAACTCTTAGACTTGGGTTTCATCAAACCAAGCCATTCTCCATGGGGATCATCGGTTCTATTTGTGAAGAAGAAGGATGGAAGCATGAGAATGTGAATAGATTACCATGAGCTGAACAAGGTGACAATTGAGAATAAGTACCTACTACCCCAGATCGACGACTTATTTGATCAACTCCGAGGAGCGACCATGTTTTCATGCCCAATATGGAAGTGGGACAATATAGCCATGGACTTCATGACAGGATTACCACGAACAAATAAGTAGTGCGACTCGGCTTGGGTTGTAGTAGGTAGACTCATCAAGTCAGCTCACTTCCTACTTGTCAAGACTATGTACACTGCTGTCCAGTACACAGACATCTATGTTCGAGAAGTTGTACGACTGCATGGAATCCCTAAGACCATAGTATCAGATAGAGGATCGATGTTTACATCGATATTTTGGGGAAGCTTGCAGCAAGCCATTGGTACCAAGTTAAGTCTTAGGATGACATTTCATCCTCAGACCGATGGTCAGTCCGAGCGTACCGTACAAATTTTAGAAGATATGTTGTCTGCTTGTGTACTAGACTTCAGAGGATTGTGGAGTAAGTATTTTCCACTTATAGAATTCTCCTACAATAATAGCTTCCAGGCAACGATCGGAATGGCACCCTATGAGTTACGTTATGGAAGGAAGTGTTGATCGTCGTTACATTGGGATGAGGTAGGAGAAAGACAACTTCTTGGACCCGAAGCTGTTAGATAGGCTTAGGATGCAGTGGTGCTGATTAGAAAGTGTATGCTTGCTGCTCAGAGTCGTCAAAAGAGTTATGCGGATGCCAAGCAGTGAGATGTGGAATTCAAAGTCAGAGATCAAGTCTTCTTAAGGATATCTCCAATGAAGGGAGTGAAGCGGTTTGGGATGAATGGAAAACTTACTCCCCAGTTTATAGGTCCTCTTGAGATATTGGACAAGGTGAGAATAGTAGCCTATAGATTAGCCCTACCACCAGCTCTAGCAGATAGCCACAATGTGTTTCACATCTTGATGCTATGTAGATATGTGTCAGACCCATCTCACATCCTCAAGTACGATATGTTAGCACTCCAGAAAGAGTTGAGTTATGAGGAATGACCGTTTAGTATCCTAGAGAAGAAGATGGAGGAATTACGGTCTAAGAGTACTCCGATAGTCAAGGTCCTATGGAGTAATAATTCAGAATAAGAGGCAACATGGGAGTTGGAGGAAGACATCCTAGCCTGGTATCTAGAACATTTTGGTAAGTAAATTTCAGGGACGAAATTATTTTAAGCAGGGGAGAATTTTAGCGTCTTAGAATTTTACTTAGCGAGATAGTAGTAGTAGTTGTAGCTTGTAGTATTTTAGTTTTTGTGGATATTAGTTCAAGCCAGGATTTATTTGGAAACTTATAGAAATAGTTATGGATTTTATTAGTTTAACCTATAGTTTAGAAATATTAATTATAACATAAGGTGTGATTAATATAGCTGGTCCTAGAAATATTATTTATTATAACCTAAGGTTTAGATAGAATTATTAAGAGCATGACACTTGTCACAAGCATGTTTATTGAGGATTTAAGCATTTTAAATGAATAAATTAATAGAAGATAGATCTAGAAGCTCTAGAACCTTCCAGCTGTTCTTAGGATTACATTTTACTTAGTCAAAGTTTTTTTAACAAACATCAAATATGTTGAAAGTGTGCAAAAATGTGTTTAAAATATCATCGTATGCCGATATATTGCAGCTATAGGGCCAATACATTGCCTACGGAAGATACAGAAAATGCGTTGACTTTGTACGAATAAAACCATGAAGACTCAAGGCATAGGCATAGGCAATATATCTCCTAGGGTAGGGCGATATATAGGCCCTTCGGTTGGTTTTTGAAACTTCGTGGAATCCGAGTTAGAAACAACCCTCAACCACTTGAACCAAAAATTCAAATATATTAATTTATTTATTCATTTTAAAAGGGGTTAGTTTCAGTCCTTGAACACTATAAATAGGACCTAGTACTCAGCCATTTCATTCATCATTCAAGCATTCTTCAGAGCATCCAAGCTGTTAAGTTTACTCTAGAGAGAAAACACTAGGATTTGGGATTTAAAAGCTTTTCAATCTAAGCTTTTATAAATACTTGGGAAGTAAGATAGAGTGACATTTCGGTATTGAGGTGTAGATCGAAGTTCTAGTCTCTCAAGTTATTGTTATCCTTAGGTTTAATCCATCATAGTTCTTTTATTTTCATTCTAATCCTAACTTGATTTTATGACTTATTGGTGGTTGAGATCTCTTTTTCATCTCCATTTCGTTAGAAAATCATGATTCTTATTGTTGATTTTAGGAGTTTTCTAATCCCGTTCTTGTCTCCAATATTCCGGTTTTTGGTAAGGAAAATAGGTTAGATTATATGTGTTATGATATGTTTATGTGATATGTTATAGTTGTACCCTAATATTAGCCCGAGTTCATTCACTCAGCTCGGGTACAGCTGGCAAATAAATATACAGAGAAATAACCAAGGGAATGGTATCTGCTTATTATCCACGTGGACAACTCTAGTTTCATGTGGTCACGTGTGGTGTTAGGCGTCCTGGGTTTAACCCGAGCTACGGACAAGAAGGTTGTGAAGCGCGAGTTCAGAATATTAAAATAGCTGTTAAAGCATGAGCCTGGAGGAGATATCCAGCTCGTGGAGGTTCTACCCAGAGACTCAGGATCACTTTATACGTATATTTATGACCAAGCTGTCATATTTAATATTCCAAATATTAGGAGTACATTTATTTTGTGACCAGATCATATCCCAATATAAAGGGGAATTATTTGTACTGAATGTAATAATTATGTAAATTCGTGATGGACTCACGCGGTTCCCCAAACCTATCAATAAAATTCCCTTATAAATACTGGGAATATTGGATAGGAAAGGGGACCGTTTTTTCTGTAATACCGAAACTCTGCCAAAATAGAGAGAGTGAAACAACAATAATATAGACTTGTGGACTAGGTGGATTTTAACCATTGAACCACGTAAAAATTCTGTGTTTTTGAGTGAATTCTTTTATTTTTCATTACGATTTATTAAGCACTAATCTACCTGTATTATTTCTTAATACACTGTTGGTGACAAACTGCATCAACAATTATGTTGATAAGTTATATTTGTATATGAATATGTTTTATGTTATAGTTTCTTGGGGCTTATAGTTGCTTAGATAGGAAACCCCAAGATTTTTTATCATTATCGTGGTTTAGAGTTATAATTTACCCTACCTCGATTAGTAGACCGAGGACCTAGATGGGCTATCATATAGTACCTTGTGATCTAACCTACCTTAATTAGTAGACTGAGGACCTAGATGGTTTTATCACATGCTACGGTAATGAGTTAATGGCCATTAATATTGTAGTCCTATATGATATATGTTTTTTTACGTCATATATTTTATAGTATATGTTTTATGATATAGTCTTATGATGTATGTTATATGTTTTTAGTAGATTTTCCTTGCTAGTCATTAGATTCATTCCTTTTATTTTAGATGGTGCAGGCTAATAAACTTGGAAGGCGAGATGGATTTGTGGCCGCTTGGCATGTGTATTGGGGATGGACTGATTGAATGGACTGCTGGAAAATTAAGGATGAAGTTGTTTCAAGTCTTTTAATTTATGATTTTATGTATTTCCTAACTTAGGATTTAAACTATTAATTAAAGTTTATGTTTTTATGTTTTATGTATTAAATAATGGGATCCCGTACCATATTTTGTATTCCCTACAGTATTTCAGATTTTTAATAAAGTTATAATATTTTATGTATATATGTATTCCAAAATAGTAGCTATGTCTTAGTAGTTTCTAATAGTCAAAGGTCTTAGAATTAGTCGGGGCATTACAATTTGTATCAGAGCCCACAATTCATATACATTTCTTTAGAAGCTCATGATTCTTATTGTTGATTTTAGGAGTTTTCCAATCCCGTTCTTGTGTCCAATATCCCAGTTTTTGGTAAGGAAAATAGGTTAGATTATGTGTGTTATGATATGTTTATGTGATATGTTATGTTGATATGTTATATATGTATATGAATATTGTTGACCCTAGTTTTGGTCAACGACACAGAGTCTAGAAAACGACAGAAAAATAATATAGAGCTTGAGCAAATGATCTAATGGAAAATAAAGAACACAGAAAATTATAGTGGTTCGGCCCCAGTGATTGGTAATAACCTACGTCCACTTAATACTATTATTAGTATTGAGCTTCAATGGTGTGATCAAAGAACTAGGGTTCTTGAGTTTCACAGACTTTAGAAGAAGAGAACAATACAAATGATGGATAATAGTAATATAATTCCGAAAAAGAAAAAGATCCATCCCCCTCCTTGAGGTATTTCTTGTGTATTTATAGGCTCAAGAAGGATTACATGAATTAGGAAATAATATCTATCCTTAATAAACGGATCTGCAGGTCATAATGAAGAGATATTCTCGGATATCATTACAACTGTACAGATCTTTACATAAATGAACGGAGTATACGACTAGTCTCGTCGTATATAAAACTTGATCTTTTCATGTGGAAATAATGCTGGTCGATAGGCGAGCAGTATCTCTGCTACGTGTCCGCCAAGTGTAACGCCCTACTTCCTTAGAGCCGTTACTAAGTGAGTTTTAAGACAAAACAGTGTGCAATGAACTCGCTAACCGAGGTTTTGAAACGAAAGTGTGACTAATTAAAAGTTAAGGCTGTAATCTTAGAAAATGCGTTGTTTCAATAAAAACTTCTAGTATTAAACATTTGGGATCCCAAAATAAGGTTTGAAAACTATTTACATCTTGAAATAATGTTACAGTTGATCAGTTATAAAAATCATAGATTATTACAGCCATTTTCGAATAAACCCCCAACCAAAGCAGTCGGGCATGCCAAACATGTACGCGTCGCTTCACGCTCTCCGTACTCATGGCTGGTTGACTCAATCTATGCCCTTACCTGCAACACAGAGCACCCGTGAGCCGAAGCCCAGCAAGAAAACTCAAGAAGTTCATAACATATGCAAATTATACAGTTAATCATACCAGGTAGTCCACAGATAAACAGGTCAACCATTAGACTAAGCAAACACGGCCGTGCCGCCCCCGAAACCTTACTGAAGCCTAGGGTCTCGGTCCTCACCGTAAGGATATCACATTTATCCACTGGGTCCTACCCTGACTATAAGCATCCCAGGTGCTAAGTGTTACTTCCGGCCCCACTGCCGTTCTCGGCCTTTCGCCGTTCTCGGCTCCATTGCCGTT
The DNA here is from genome assembly GCF_963169125.1 of Humulus lupulus. NCBI lineage: Eukaryota > Viridiplantae > Streptophyta > Magnoliopsida > Rosales > Cannabaceae > Humulus > Humulus lupulus. The sequence goes on from NC_084801.1 coordinate 70,159,966, forward strand.
CTCGGCTCCGCGCCGTATCATTCAACTATAATCACAGATAGTCTAACTCAAATAGCATTTGAACATATATCAATTCAATCAAGTCTACACCCTAACATATAATGCAATATAGGGCCGTGCCTTGCAATCACACTATGGGCCCATGCCCTATCCTACGGGTGTTATAGTTTTCTTACCTGTATTCCGAGCTTTCCGATGCACCAAGGCCACAAGCACGGTCCTCTAGCACGAGCCTCCTCGAAATCCTAGTCACAACACACATATAAAACTTTTAATACTAACCACCCAAAACCATTTCCCGGGACCAATCCCGTACTTTCGGGACTCCCAAATTCCCAAAACAAGACATTGGAAACATCCCCCGAACCCCCGGAGCAAAAGCTCAAAAATGCAAAATTTCAAGTCCTGAAAATGGCCTAGCGCCGCGGCGCTACCCAAGAGGGCCGCGGCGCCCAGCAAGTCAGAAGCCTCACCCTGCCCAGAAATAGCCTCGCGCCGCGGCGCCCAAGAACAGGGCCGCGGCGCTCCTACGCGAAACCCAGATTTCTGGATTTTTCCCTGCATTTTCCCCGAGCTAACACCACTCCAAATCATCCCAAGCAGGTACCCAAGCCCCAAAAATCAATTCAAAACCCCACATAGACCATCTAACAACTCAGAAACCTCATTAAAGAAACCCAAACACACAATCAAATCCCCAAAATCCACATCTTTGATTTTCAACTTCAGAAAATATAAAACCCAAAACTCAAACTTAAACCATGCTTAAATTCCTCAAAACATAACAGAAACAAGCCTTAAATTACATAGAATCCTTACCTTGAATGAAGAATCCAACCCTAAGCTTCCTTGATTCATCTCCTAAGTCTCCAATTTCAGCTCCTTCACTCCTCTTCTTCTTCTTCTTCTTCTTCTTCTTCTCATTGCCCTAACTTTCCTTCTCTTTATTTTTAACAAAGCCAACAAATAACCCAAATGCCCAAACCGTGTACCCTATAATCCCAGCTGAAAATTGTCTAAACCCCTTGCCAAATGACCATGCTACCCCTGCAAATAATCCTTTCCCAACTAAGCCTTCAAGGGCACTCTAGTCCTTTCACTAATATTTCAATTCTACCATTTTCCAACTAAACTTGTTACTCACAGCAGTAACTAATGGTTACCCAGGTTACTCAATCACCAATAACCATTACCCACTAAACCTCAACTTAACCATAAAATTCCCAAGGTACCCCTAGGCTCCTCCCGAGCCGGGTATAAAATCCCGTTGTGACTTTTGAGTAATCTAGCTCTCTAGGACCGTCTCGGCACGTGCATCACAATAATAACACCACACACACGTGGTACAATTCACATAATACAATTATCACATATATGCCCTCAGCGGGCTAAAATTACCAGTTTATCCCCTCTCATACAAACGGGGTCCACATGCATATTTATTTCACCTAAACATGCACTCAACCATATATTCAATAAATTCACATAAATTAATGCAGTAAAACAATTATTGCCCTCCTGGCACACTAATCAAGGCTCCAAGCCTTATTAGCAAATTTAGGTCATTACACCATGTGTCAAAAATCCTTGCCACGTCATCAATAGCTGTTTTATTGATAAACATTTTCCCCCAAGTTTATTTATTGCGACCAGCAATAAGTCAACTTAGGAAACTAACTTTTCGTATGCCCCACGAAATCTGTCAGATCCTCTAGTGCGTTCTTGAAAACTGTGACCTAATCACGTCCAATCATGGATTTTCAGTTTCCAAGTAACCTTTCTGACGGCTATTACACTCCCCCATCCCTTGAAAAAGGTAACTCATGATTACCCCTTTTCAATACATCTCAGCTTCTATAAATAATCCTTACATTTTCCTTTAACTCTTTACACGCCATCTCTTTTGCCAAGAACTCTCAAGAACTTCATTTCAGAGCCCGGAACTTCAAAGGTCTTCAGTCGCTTTGCTTAGGGTCCTTTGCTTGGAAGCCCAAAGCCATTCCTTTTCAGAATCTCCAATCTTTATCCAGGTAAATTTCTTCGATGTTTAAACCCTTTGAGATGCCATGCATACTGTTTCTGTGTTTTGAAATTTTTTGTGTTCTTGGGTAGAAATTTGTGAGGATTTTGTATATATCATTTGATGCTTGATAGGGTAGTGTAGTTTCGCTTTGTAGAAGTTAGGAATCAGTTTGATAGTCAGGATCATGGGTTTAGGGCGTAAAATCGAAGTAAAAATTTGATTTTTAGGCCAGCTGAAAAACTAGGTTTTTCCCGCCCCTTTGGAGTTGAAAAAGCTTTTTCTAGAAAAACTTTTTACTTTCACTTTTTGATCCGTTTTTCAAACTGTTGGCATAAAACTTAGTGTTTCGGTTAGAATGCTGCTGGTCGTAGATGCGAGCAACGTTATTCCAACTTTCAACATGAGCTCCCAGGTTGTGCGTCTTATCTCCTCCTTTGTCTATTTGCAGTTTACATGCAAGACCCGTGGGGAGGAGAAAGACCCATCGACAATGACCTGCTAGCTCAACTGCTTGAGGACGAAGAACAACCCTCGTCATCGATACCTGAAATTCCATTTTCTCGTACCAATCCAAACACTTCCCCAGTCTTGACCCGAAACATGGCTCGCACCAAAACCAAGGCCCAGAAATGGAAAACCTCCAACCCTTCTCATCAGCCTGCTGCATCGACTGATGTTCCCTTGACCAGTGGTCGAGATGAAAATGCTCCCGACCCAAACTTCCAAAGACATGCCCACCCTAGACATGCCATTCAGCCAGACGTTGAGTGGTATGTAGTTCCCGAAAGCAGGGTGGCGATCAAAATGATCGCCAATTACTTAAGGAAATACGGTCTCCCAAGGGTGTCCTTAGTCAGACCCAATCCAGACCAAAAGGCGAATCTGCCTAGAGGCACCTTCAGCGCCTGGTCGCAGTTTCATATTGAGGCAGGGGCTACCTTGCCTCTTCACTCATTTTTTCAGGGGGTGGCCAACTATTTTAGAGTCGCCCCCTTTCAAATAACCCTAAACGGATATAGGATGCTTGCTGCAATCTATATCCTGTTCAGGCAAAAGAAATGGCCCGTGCCATCGCCTCATGAGGTCAACTACCTGTTCGACCTCAAATCTAACCCCAACCAAGAAGGCACGGGGTTCTTCGACCTTTGCCATCAGTAAACTGGGCGCACCTTCCTCACTGACATTACCCACATATCAAACGTGGGCAGGTACTACCAAGAGTACTTCCTTACGGTTGACATGGTCGCGGACAACCTAGCTTTTGCACGAGGATGTAAAACTTTTGTATCACTGGATGACTTCTTCACTTATTGTTCTCCTCCATAATTGTCTTAAACTATTAATGTCTTCCAGGCATGTGGCTGCGACCAAACCCAACTCCGAACATGGAGTTGAGATCGACGCTCCAAGCCAGCATGATGATGGTGAAAAGAGTGTCAAGAATCTGGTTACAGAGGCTAACCTTAGGTTTCTTGGCCTCTGGGCCCCTCAACCTGACACGAGGGGGCCCTCAATAAGGAGTGCCTGCGCCGAAGAGGAACCCAAGCAGCAACCTCCAGCATCACCTCCACGGAGGAGACCGACTGGGGTCACGATCAGGGAACCTGCTGGCACTTCTTCAGCAGAGAGGCCCTCGTTCCCCTTGGGGAAAGGAAAGAAGAAGGCCATCGAGCCTGCCGACCTCTCAGACGATTCGTCGGATGACAATGGTATAGTTATTTCACTTTTGGAAAATTTGCCAATTCCCTGTCATCTATTCGACGGGGATGACAATTTTAAATATGCTCCACATTTAGGGCCAGACTTCTTCATGTCAAAGAATGAGTATAAGACTAGCAGAGTCTGTAGTGTAGTGACCAGTAATCATAGCTCGGGTATTTGACTTTGCAATCCTTTTTTTTTTTTTTGCTTCTTTTTCTGATGTAATGTGTTTGGTCATTCATGCTATCTCACTGTTTGAATTTTTCCTTCTTTTCAGACATGGACTCCGCCAATGTGTTCGACCTCTACAGTACTCCAGAGGCTGCCACGGCTCCTCCAAGCAAGAAGAAAACCAGTAAGAGACACCCCGGGGGGAGCAGCAAAGCGCCTCAGGCGAAGAAGGCCCAGAACAGAGGCCCTTTGGAGGATATGCCCTCTTCCACAATGACTCCACCTTCTCCCCGCGAACAGCAAACTCCATCTGCTGTTGCCGGGTTGACTCCTTCTCCCTCGGCCCTGTAACACCCTAAGTTGCTAATAAGGTTTAGGACCTTGATTAGCATGCCTGGAGGGAAATAAGTGAATTAATATGATAATATATGAATTTAAATGAGTATGTGATTAGAATCCATGTTTAGGTAGTATAAATATGCATGTGGGCCCCAGTTGTATGATAGGGGTAAATTGGTAAGTTTAGCCCGTTGAGGGCATAAATGTGATAATTATATTATGTGAATTGTACCACGTGGATGTGGTGATATTAATGTGATGCACGTGCCGAGACGGTCCTAGAGAGCTAGATAACTCAAAAGTCACAACGGGATTTCATACCCGGCTCGGGAGGAGCCCAGGGGTATTTTGGGGATTTTTGTAATTGGGTTCCTGTGAGTTAATGGTAACTGGTTATTTGGTAACCTGAGTAACTATTTGTAACCACTGTGAGTAACAAGTTTGGATGAAAGAAATGGTAGAATTGCAATATAGGTGAAAGGACAAGAGTGCCCTTAAGGTTTAGTTAGGAGAGGATAACTAGGGGAGGATAGGATAGTAATTTGGCAAGATAAAGAGCCTTCAGCTGGGGGAAAGATCATTTTACGTTATTTTCACTTGGGCAATTGGGTTTAAGCTTAAATTGGAGGAAAATTTAGAAGAAAAGAGAAGAAGAGGAAGGTTGAAGTTGGGAGACCTAAGAGGAGAGTTTTGATGGTTCAAGGCAACTAAGTTGAGGATAAGCCAAGATTAGTCAGAGGTAAGGATTTTTCTATGTTTTGTTTAAGTTTCAAGCCTGGTTTTTAGAGAATAAGCATGAATTGAAAGAAGATGGTGGCTGGTTTTGTATGGAATTCAGAGTTGGGATAATCAAAAGGAAGGTGACTTGAAGCTAGAGTTGAGGAGAATTCAAGCTGGGTTCTTGACTGAGGTAAGAGTTTATCATGTTTAATTTTCGTAATTGGTGTGGTTTAAGACTCTAGAGGTATGGTTTATAGTTTTCAAGCTCTGGTTTAAGTTTTGGAAGCCATGGTTTAAGTTTTAGGAATTTGAAACTCAAGATGGGATCTTGGGTGTGCTTGTGTGATTGGGGTTGTTTATGATGTTTATAGGTTGTTAAAGGGTTCATTTGGGGTTTTGAATTGATTTTGGGACTTAGGTACTTGTTTGGGATGATTTGGAATGGTTTTGGCTCGGGAAAAACGCAAGGAGAAACCCAGAAATCTGGGTTCGCGAAGGAGCGCCGCGACCCTGTTCTTGGGCGCCGCGGCGCGAGGTTGCATCAGGATGTGGGAGAGCCGCTGGGCGCCGCCGCCATTGAGGGGAGTGTCGCGGCCCTAGGCCATTTTTGAGAGCCAAAAATTGTGTTTTTAGGGCTTTTGCCCTGGGACTCGGGGGATGGCTCCAATGCGTTGTTCTAGGGAAATAAGGGTCCCGAGAGTACGGAATTGGTCCCGGGAAGTGGTTTTGGGATTGATTAGTATTAAAGGGTGTTTTACATGTGTTGTGATTACGATTTTGGAGAGGCTCGTGCTAGAGGAGTGTGCTTGTGGCCATGGTGCATCAGGAAGCTCAGGGTGCAGATTAGAGAATTGTAGCACCCGTAGAGCAGGGCTTGGGCCCATAGTTTTGTTGCAGGGCACGGCCCTAGATTGTATTATTGCTAGGATGTAGCATTACATGAATGATTATGTATTTGATTGTTATTTAAGTATGCTAAATGTGGAAATAGCGGAATGAACAGCGAAGGGCCGAGAACGGCAGTGAGGCCGGGAATACCACTAAGCACCTGGAGTGCTCGTGGTTAGGGTAAGACCCCAATGGATACATGGGATATCCTTACGGTGTAGACCAAGATCCCAGGCTTTGGTAACGCTTCAGGGACGGCATGGCCGTATATGTGTTAGATTTTATGGATTGTCTGACTGGATATGAGCTATCTACTGTGGTGACTGTATATTATGCATATGTTATGTATTGTTTGAGTTTTCTTGATGGGCTTCGGCTCACGGGTGCTCTGTGTTGTAGGTAAGGGCAAAGAGAAAGTCAACCAGCCATGAGTACGGAGAGCGTGGGGGCGGCGCGTACATGTTTGGTCAGCCCGACCGCTTGGGTTGGGGGCATTTTTGAGAAATGGCTGTACTAAACTATGTTTTTGATATTTTATCCACTATGTATCTATTTTGAGTTGTAAATGGTTTACAAACCTTGTTTTGGTATCCTAAGTGTTGAGTAACTAGAACTTTTAATGATATGAGGTACTTTTAAAGAATACAGCCCTGTCTTTTTGTTTAAATCATAATTTTGTTCTAAAAACCTCGCTTAGCGAGTTGATTGCACATTTTAAACTCACTTAGTAACGGCTCTAAGGTAGTAAGGCGTTACAGGCCCCGACTGACCAACCTCAGCAGGTTAATCCTACTTCAACCGGGAACGTGATGGTTGGTCGCGCCTTTAGACTGATCAAGGAGAGGATCACCAAGATCGCGAAGCACGATCACTGCCGAGAGGCAATGGCTACTACAGAGTCGATGGAAGTTGACCCGATCCAGAACGGTGCCCTGAATGAGTTCACCAATGTAAGTCATCTTATTTTGTGGAAACAGATCCTCTTTAGTTTACTATTTGCCTAACTTCTGTTCTGACTGCAGGCCATGCTAACCCTTACTGTCGGCCGCATCCGCCTGGGTGCCGTTATCGAGCAGGCCAGGACTTCAGAGCAACGGCACGAGGATGAACTCAAAGTTGCTGATGCCAAACATGCTGATTAACTGGCGATGGTGGTTAAGGAAAAGGCCCAACTGGCTAAGGAGTTGGAGGAGAAGCTGAAGTCTCTGGAGAAAGCCTGCGAGCAGAGGGAAAAATACAAGGAGTCCAATCGATTTAACTACAAAGCGGCCAAACAGCTTGAGCTGGACTTGATCGCGAGTAGGCAGGAGACCACAACTCTGGAGGGTCGGGTTGAGTAGTTGGAGAAGACCAACGCCGGCAACTTGGAAAGGTACAAGAATGCCACCCTGAGGTGCTTCTATGATTTTTCGAAGCAGAATCAGGGTGCCAACTTCGACTATCTTCCCGAGAATGCGAGGGATGCTGAGCTTGCTCGCTGTGCGGCTCCGTTGGCTGAGGAAGAAAGATTGAGCGTCCCTGCTTCCCCCGAAATCTCACTGGCCGCTGGGATGGATGGTGCAGACAACGAAGCTGCGGGTGCTGTCAACCAGAATCTTCCCCAGGATCCTCCAACTCCTCAAGCTCCTTAGTCTTTTCTCTTTATGTTTTTTTCTTTTTTAACCACACGACCTACGGGTCGTGATGTAAAAACAATATAATTTTTTGGTTTGCTGGATGGGCAGCTTTTACTTTTACTTGAACAATTACACCCAAGCAGTTATTGCTTGCGGTGTAAAAGGATTCACTTTGATATTATAATACATTTGCATATTATTATAACATCTATTTGTTCGTATGACCGAACTTAGCATAGCACTTTGGTTTGATTTAACAAAATATCAAAATTTTGAAAAATACTCTAAGTGCCCTAGCATGCTTTCACTTATTTTGCTCATGTGTTTACATACCTTTTAACGATATGCTTTGCTTACTTGTACCTTGTATGCCCCCCAAGTGATCGGGGAGCTTTATGTCCTTGGTCACTTGCCTTGATTAGAACCTGCTCGAACATTACTGCTCGTAGCAACATGATTAGTATTATAATACAGCAAAACAACACACGTAATGAGCATATACTTGTAATAAATATAATAGTTGGCAAGAAATGACTGGCTGAGCACAATCCCTTTTATTCTTGTAGTAAATGGACTAAACATGTCTTTACGAGTGATCAATAAGATCGTACACTAAACTTGTAAAAATTAAAATTTATACAAGCCAATCCTTTAAGAAGAATTGTTCATTGATAATACTTGCGCAGGTGTTCTCCATTCCAATATTGAGGAACGAGATCTCCATTTAAGCGTGCAACTTTATAAGTGCCTGGGTGAAGGACTTCATCAATCTGGTAAGGCCCTTCCCAATTTGGCCCGAGTACTCCAGCAGCTTGGTTGCGGGTGTTAAGGAACACTCTTCGGAGCACAAGATCTCCAACATTGAATTATCTTTCTTGTACTATAGAGTTGAAATACCGAGCGACCTTCTGCTGGTATGCAGCTACTCGGAGCTGGGCTTGTTCACGCCTTTCATCAATCGAGTCCAAGGATTCCATCAGTAGGTGGCTGTTAGAATCTTGGTCATATGTTAATCTGCAGTGCGAGGGTGGATCCCACTCAACAGGCAACATGGCTTCATACCCGTATGCCAAGGAAAACGAGGTATGACCTGTTGTTGTTCGGTGGGAAGTTCTGTACGACCAAAGGACTTTAGGCAACTGTTCTGTCCATGCTCCCTTAGCTTCTTCGAGTCTTTTCTTTAGGGTGTCCTTCAGTGTTTTGTTAATTGCTTCGACTTGCCCATTCACCTGTGGATGAGCGACTGAAGAAAAGATTTTGATAATATCATGACGTTTGCAGAAGCCCGTGAATAGATCACTGTCAAACTGGGTGTCGTTATCTGAGACTATCTTCTTTGGTAATCCATAGTGAAAGATGATGTTTTTGACCACGAAGTCAAGCACTTTCTTGGTCGTTATGGTCGCGAGTGGCTCGGCTTCATCCCCTTTGGTGAAGTAGTCGATGTCAACCACTGCATACTCTACACCACCTTTCCCTGTAGGCAAAGATCCGATTAGATCTATTCCCCAAACTACAAAGGGCCATGGGCTCTGCATCTGCTTTAACTCGTTGGGAGCTGCTCGTGGGATTTTAGAAAACCTCTGACACTTGTCACATTTTTGCACAAACTCCATTGAGTCTTCATTCATGGTTGGCTAGAAATATCCCTGCCTTAGGATATTTTTTGACAGGCTTTGCCCCCCAGCGTGGTCCCCGCAAAAGCCTTCATGTACCTCTTTCATCAGCTCTTTGGCTTTCTCCTTTTTAATACATCTGAGGAGTGGCAGTGAGTATCCCCTTCGGTATAGGATTCCATCGACCAGGATATACCTAGCAGCTTGCCGCTGAAGGGTCCTAGCTTTGTTTCTGTCCGTTGGTAGCACGCCGCTTGACAGATACTCTACATATGGTGCCATCCTTGTATCTACCATTTGGATGACCATAGTGGTTTATGCTGCTTGGATGATTGGTTCTGATAGTCGCTCGACTGGCACTATGTTCAGAGTGTCAACGTCCTTTGCACTTGCCAACTTTGCCAAAGCGTCTGTGTTGGAATTCTGATCGTGAGGTACTTGCTGGAGAGTGTATCTGTCGAACTGGGCTAACAGATCCTTTGCTTTGTTCAGATAGGCGACCATCTTCAATCCTCGTGCCTGATACTCTCCCAAGATTTTATTCACGACTAGCTGAGAATCACTATAGACGTCAAGCGCTTTTATGTTCATATCCTTGGCTAACCTCAGTCCAGCGAGTAATGCTTCATATTCAGCCTCATTGTTAGAAGCAGTGAAGTCAAATCTTATTGCACAGCGAAATTGATGCCCTTCTGGCGTTATCAATATCTTTCCTGCTCCTACATGGGATTCATTAGATGAACCGTCTGTGAACAATTTCCACGAGGGTGCTTGTATTTGACATTCAGGCTCGCTGGGCTCCTCAATCTACTTGCCACCCGCGGGCTCTGTGAACTCGGCGATGAAGTCAGCTAAGGCTTGCCCTTTTATTGCTACTTGCGGCAGGTAAGATATGTCGAACTGCCCTAGTTCGACTGCCCACTTTAGTAATCTTCCTGCAGCCTCTGGCTTTTGCAGGGCTTGCCGAAGAGGCTGGTCGGTCAATACTGTAATCAGATGAGCTTGGAAGTAAGGCCGCAGCTTCCTAGAGGCCAATACAAAGCAGTAGGCTAACCTTTCTATGGGGGGATACCTAAATTCTACTCCGATCAGCCTTTTGCTTACGTAATAGATAGCCTTCTGTACATCGTCTTCTTATTTTACCAGAATAGCACTAGCAGTGTAATCCGTGATTGCCAGGTAGATGAACAAAGTTTCTTTATTGATCGGCTTTGACAGGATGGGCGGCTGCGCCATATGCGTTTTCAGTGCTTGAAAGACCTGTTCACACTCATCTGTCCATTCAAATTTCTTATTGACTCTGAGTAGATTGAAAAAGGGACGCACTTGTTCGTTGATTTTAAAATAAATCTACTTAGAGCAGCAATTCTCCCGGGCAGGCTTTGGACATCCATAATCTTCACTGGCGACTTCATCTCGACTAGGGCTTTTATCTTCTCGGGATCAGCTTCAATTCCTCTTGAGTTAACTATGAATCCCAAGAACTTCCCCGATCCAACTCCGAAGGAGCATTTAAGGGGATTTAGCTTCATCCTATATTTATTCAGGACGTTGAAGCATTCCTGCAAATCCCTTACATGTCCTTCTGCTTTCTTTGACTTAACCAGCATGTCGTCGACATAAACCTCCATGTTTGCACCGATCAGCTCCTTAAACATGTGGTTGACGAGTCTCTGGTAAGTCGCACCAGCGTTTTTCAAACCAAAGGGCATTACTTTGTAACAGTAGAGCCCTGTACCAGTTCAAAAGCAAGTGTGATCCTTATTAGGGGGATGCATACTGATCTGATTATACCTAGAGTATGCATCCATGAATGAGAGGATCTCGTGTCCTGCAGTGGCATTGACCAGCTGGTCGATCCTCGGGAGTGGGAAACAGTCTTTGGGGCAGGCTTTATTGAGGTCTATAAATTCCACGCACATACGCCACTTTCCATTTGGCTTGGGCACGAGTATGGGATTAGAGACCCACGATGGATAAAATGCCACCGTATTGAACCCATTCTCCTCCAGCTTCTCGACTTCCTCTTTCAAGTCCTTTGATTTGTCTTTGTCGAGCAACATTCTTTTTTGTTGCACTCGTGGAAAGCTCTTGTCAATGTTCAGGACGTGGCTGATGACTGCAAGATCTATCCCGACCATGTCTTTATGCGCCCAAGCAAAGACATCCTGGCTCCTCCTTAAGACCTCCACCAGTGCTTGTTTTGTTGTTGTCTCTATGTTTTTACCGACTTTTACAACTCTGGTCGGATTTTCCTCATCGAGTTGGACCTTTTCAAGGTCATTGATGGGGCCTACTTCTTCTTCAAAATCCCCAAAGAGAGGATCTAAGTCTCTATCCTCACTTTGGGCAATGCCCTATTTTGTAAGATTATCACCTGGGCGGGCTTGAACATCAGTCGCCATTTGCAACTCCTTCCCGGTGGCATCTCTCGATACACCCTGTTTTGCCTTGGTGATCGAGGCGTTGTAGCACTCCCCCGCTTCCCTTCGATTTCCCAACATGCATCCTACCCCTGCATCCGTTAGGAATTTCATGGCGAGGTGCCATACAGAAGTGACGGCTCGAAGGTCAACCAGAATTGGTCTCCCTATCATAGCATTATACGCTGAAGGACAATTAACTACTATAAAAGTAGTGAGTAATGTCCTATTAGCAGGTGCAGTGTCTGCTGTGACTGGGAGTCTAATTGACCCTACTGGGGCGAGCCCTTCTCCGGAAAAACCATAAATGGTTTGGTTGCATGGCTCTAGGTCCTTAACGGACAATTTCATCCTTTCTAGCGAGGACTTATATAGGATGTTGACCGAACTTCCTGTATCGACCAACACCCTTTTCACCATCATATTTGCGATTTGTACATCCACGACCAGCGAATCGTCAGAGAAGGTGATCAGTTCCTCCTCTGTTCAAGCCTTTTCTCATGCACGATCCTCAACACTCATCATCTCGATGTCCTGGTCGTGGTGTAGGGTTCGAGCATATCGTTCCCTCGCTTTCCCACTATCTCCTACAAGATGTGGGCCTCCGCAGATGGTGAGTAGGGTACCTACCACGAGAGGTGGCTGTAACGGTGGCGAGCGTTGGCGTGCAGGCGCCAACTCGTTGCCACCCTGAGCCTCTCGCTGAGAACCTCCCGCAACTCGTACATATCTTCTTAAATGCCCCTGTCTTATCAGGAACTCAATCTCGTCCTTCAGCTGGTGACACTCATTGGTGTCGTGCCTGTAGTCGTTATGGTAATGACAGAACTTTGTTGAATCTCTCTTGGAGATATCTTTTCTTATTGGTGCGGGTCATTTGTAGGGCACGCTCGAGCTGGTCGCTTGGTAAACCTCAGCTCGGCTTTCAACAAGGGCGGTGTAATTGGTGAATTTTGGTTCATACCGATTTTTTTTGGGGTGCTTACTCTCGGAGGTCGAGGGTTTTCCACTCGCCCGCTTTCCACCATTCTTACCGTTGCCATTCCCGTTTCCTTTGCTGTTGCCATTGGGCTTAGACCCATTGGCGGCTTTGGCGGGTTCTTCCTTGGGCCCCTTGTCTTTTGCTGGCGATTTCCCTTCGTTGGCAATCGCGTCCTCGAGCTTGATGTATCGATCATCTCTATCTAAAAACTCCTGGGTACTCTTAACCCCTGCTTCCTGAGACTACTCTAGAGGGGAGAATGGCGCCTAACCCCAGCGGTTAGAGCCATCATCTTGCCTTCATCACCCACAGTCTTGGCTTCTGCTGCGGCTCGCATGAAGCGCTAAACGTATTCTTTCAAGGGCTCCCCCTCTTTCTGGCGTATCTCGACCAGTTGGTTCACCCCGGTGGGGTGCACACGACCCGCGTAGAAGTGTCCATAAAATTCCTTCACGAACATCTCCTAGGATACTATTCTTGCAGGAGGGAACTTAAAGAACCACTCCTGGGCGGCATCAGAAAGGGTCGCTGGGAAGATCCTGCAGCAAGCATCTTTAGAGACTTTCTAAATCTCCATCTGTTTCTCAAATTTGTTTACATGAGATACCGGGTCTCCATACCTGTCGAAATTTGGCAGAGTCAGCATCTTGAACTTGTTGGGGGTTTTTACCACAACAATCCTTTGTATGAAAGGGGTGCCTCTCCTCCGATTGTACTCGATGTGTGATGTTCGCCCCCTGACCAGCTGCTGCACAGCCTGGTTCAAGGTATCGATTTGAGCCTAAACGGCTTCAGGAATAGCTGGGGCCTCTGGTGCCGGGGGAATGTACTCATCGTGCCTTTCTCGGCGGTCATTGAGTACATCCCTCAAGTCATCATCTCTTCACCGCTGCTCACTGGCTCCGAGCCGACTAAAGACTTTATTTTTTCTGGGCTGCCCCCCAGCTTTATGACCTGCTTGCCGGTCTTCTCTAGGTGGGGGTATCTTGCCTCCACCTCTCTCTTCGTTCCTCCGACCAACATTCCCTCTGCCTGAGTCGACCTCATTTTAGCCGTGGCCATCTCTGAACCTTGACTGGCTATGGTGTGACTGACTGTTTCCTCTGTTGCCTCCTTGGGCTGGCATTTCCCAGGCGTTAAGGGGAGGCCTGCGTTGGTCGGTGGGTCCCCGAGCATTGTCATGTGATGGGGGGCCCCTGACCGCAGAGCCTGTCTCTGAGTTCCTTCTGTTGGCAGAAGGACGCTGCCCCTTGCTCGGTGGATGCAGCTCTTCATCCTCTGGGCGTCTAGGGCTGCGGGGCTGTTTCCCTGCCCTATTCCGCCTCGGGCGCGGGGGATTACCTCGACCAGCCTGAGATGGAGGCTACGTCTCAGGATCCTCAGGTGGGATATCATCCTGAGGCATAGGTGGCTGCTCCGGCCTCTGAGGGCTTGTTGGCTAGAGCGAAGGGCTAGGATTGGGACTCCTTTGATGTGGCCCGCTTAGGGGTTGATTAGGCTGCGAGGCTGGCGTAGCCTAATTCCTAGCCAACTGGAGGGCTGCTTCAAGGGCTGCCATGGCATCCCTCTGCCGACAGCCTGTCTCCGCCTGTCGCTCGCTCAACTCTTGGCGCTGGCACTCTATCTCCCTCTGCTATGACGCCATTATCTCGGCGACATTCTCTTGATTGGCCCTCAGAGTGGCCAACTCATCTTGCAACACACCAGTGTTGTCTTCAGGGTCTCAGAGTCCAACTCCTCCTCATCAAACTCCAAATGAGGTTCGTCTTCAACCACATTTGGGGGAGGAGGCTGGGATGCTGCACCGGCAGCCTGTCTAGTCTTCTCAGTAGTTTTTTCCATTAGATTTTCTTGAATTCAAGTCTCTCAATGAAAGCACCAGAATGTTGACCCTAGTTTTGGTCAACAACACGGAGTCTAGAAAACGACAGAAAAATAATAAAGAGCTTGAGAAAATGATCTAATGGAAAATAAAGAACACAGAAAATTATAGTGGTTCGGCCCCAGTGATTGGTAATAACCTACGTCTACTTAATACTATTATTAGTATTGAGCTTCAAAGGTGTGATCAAAGAACTAGGGTTCCTGAGTTTCACAGACCTTAGAAGAAGAGAACAATACAAACGATGGATAATAGTAATATAATTCTGAAAAAGAAAAAGATCCATCCCCCTCCTTAAGCTATTTCTTGTGTATTTATAGGCTCAAGAAGGATTACATGAATAGGGAAATAATATCTATCCTTAATAAACGGATCTGCAGGTCATAATGAAGAGATATTCTCGGATATCATTACAATTGTACAGATCTTTACATAAATGAACGAAGTATACGACCAGTCTGGTCGTAAATAAAACTTGATCTTTTCATGTGGAAATAATGCTGGTCGATAGGCGAGCAGTATCTCTGGTACGTGTCCGCCATGTGTCGAAAATCCTTGCCACGTCATCAATAGCTATTTTATGGATAAAAAAATATGTTTTATGTTATTGTCACTTGGGGCTTATAGTTTCTTAGATAACAAACCCCAAGATTTTTTTATCATTTTGGTGATTTAGAGTTATGATTTACCCTACTTCGATTATTAGACTGAGAACCTAGATGGGTTATCATATACTACCTTGTGATTTAACCTACCTTGATTAGTAGACTAAGGACCTAGATGATTTTATCACATGCTACGATAATGAGTTAATGGCCATTAATATTGTAGTCCTATATGATATACAATTTTTTACGTCATATGTTTTATAGTATATGTTTTATGATATATTCTTATGATGTATGTTATATGTTTTTAGTAGATTTTCCTTACTGGGCATTAGGCTCAGATGGTGCAGGAAAATAAACTTGGAAGGCGGGATTGATTTGTGGCAGCTTGGCATGTGTATTGGGGATGGACTGATTGAATGGACTGCTTGAAGATCAAGGACGAAGTTGTTTCAAGTCTTTTAATTTATGATTTTATGAATTTCCGCACTTAGTATTTAAACAATTAGTTAAAGTTTATGTTTTTATGTTTAATGTATTAAACACTGGGATCCTATACCATATCGTATTTTGGATTTTTAATAAAGTTCTAATATTTTATGTATATATGTATTCCAAAATAGTTGCTATGTGTTAGTAGTTTTTAGTGGTATGAGGTCTTAGAATTAGTCGGGGCATTACAAAGGGTGGCCACTTATATGTTCCAAAAATGGGAAATTTGCGGAGGACAGATATGAGTGAGTGTCACGACACCTTGTGGGCAGGTCATCCAGGGTGGCAGAGAACACATGCCCTATTTTATCAAGGGTACTACTGGCCACCAATGCGTGATGATATAATGGAGTATACCAAGACCTATCTCACCTACCAGCAAGACAAAGTGGAGAGACACAAGACACTAGGGTTGTTAGAACCTTTGTTAGTCTGAAGCCAACCATGGGAGAGTGTGTCGCTTGACTTCATTACTAGTCTACCGAAGACAGGAGACTTGAGTGCGATCTTAGTGATCATGGAGAGATTTTCAAAGTATGCAACATTCATACCGATGTGGAAGTATTGCCCGACAGAAGAGACAACAAGACTTTTCTTTAAGTATGTTGTCAAGCATTGGGGAGTACCCAAAAAAATAGTCAGTGACTGAGATGGAAGATTCATAGGGACCTTTTGGTCCGAGTTATTAAACCTTTTGAGGTCACAACTAAAAATTTCCTCGAGCTACCATCCT
Organism: Humulus lupulus; assembly: GCF_963169125.1. Taxonomy (NCBI): domain Eukaryota; kingdom Viridiplantae; phylum Streptophyta; class Magnoliopsida; order Rosales; family Cannabaceae; genus Humulus; species Humulus lupulus. The sequence goes on from NC_084801.1 coordinate 70,176,160, forward strand.
CAAATAGACGGACAGACTGAAAGATTCAATGGGATGCTAGAAAAGTACTTGCGGCATTTTGTCAATGCCAACCAAAAGAATTGGCCATAACTACTAGACGTAGTTCAATTTTGCTTCAACTCTCAAAATAGTTCTTCGTCAAACAAGAGCGCTTTTGAAGTTGTCAATGACCAGCAACCACTGTTACCCATCACAGTGGATGAGTATTGAGGAAGAAATCCAAGAGCCTTTAATTTCATGAAAGACTGGAAGAAAACCACCAAGATTGCCCGAGCCTATCTTGAGAAGGCTTCAAAGAGAATGAAGAAATGGGCAGATCAGAAAAGACGACTACTGGAATTCAAAGCATGCAGCTTAGTGATGATCAAGCTAAGGCCCGAACAACTGAGATTATGAAGGAAAAAGGACATCAGACTCTTCCAAAAATACAAGCGTCATGTTCCAATCATCTTGAAAGTGGACCTAACCCCCTACTACGTCAACCTACCATAATGGATGAAGATACACCCGGTCTTGCACGTCAACAATCTCAAACTGTATCATTAAGATCCAGAAGATCTAGCTCACAACTAGTCTACCAGAGAAGAAGTCAGCGTCATTCCACGAAGCAGCAAACAACCTAAAGAAATCCTAGGAGAGAGGATTGTGGTCATGGACAGAAAGAAGAAGAAAGAGTTTCTGGTGAAGTGGAAAGGGCTCGGAGATGAGGAAATTTGCTGGGAAAAGGAAGAGGACTTGCACAAGCTTACACAGAAGATTGATGATCAGCAAGGAGAAGGTTCATCGAGGACGCCGAAGATTTAAGTGGGGGAGAGTGTGACGTGCTGCGACATGACACCCTCCAGGGGCCATTTTGTATGTATGAGCATGTCTTGGTGCTTGATCATTAGTCAAGTCTTGCACCATGTAACCTCAAAGGCAGGGAATGGCAGTTTTTGTAATTATGTATATGTCTCCCAGGAGAAAATCATATATGTTTCTGGAAAGACTTTATTTCCTTCAAATGCTCCTTAGGGGGAGGTGACCTGGTGACTTAGAGAAGCACCATGGCCACAAGCAGATAGGGGCCTAAGTTGTGTACTCCGTTGCTCTATCAAGGCCATATATGAATAAAACGATGTTTATCCATGTCCCTTTGTCTATGCTTCCTTTATGGTCTATGTGTTGCATGTTTTTTACCTTTGTTTAACCATCGTGTGCCACTTGCCTATGTTGTATGCTCTAGTTGTTGTGTGGGATGTTGCCTTTGGATGGCTTGCTTTGTGCTTGCTCACACTTTGTCAATTCCCTTACATGTGCGAGACTTATATCGTGGCTAACCGTTGGGTTTATTTGCCGATGGTGTGAATTTTAGGTTGACTTGCTAGCAGAGAGTGCTAACAAGTGTCGCACATTCCGTCAATTTGAGGAGTCAAGATGGCGGTCCATGACACTCAGCGCCCTTAGGCCAAGTCCCTTGGTCTCTTACCCGACCCCAGTACCCTTAGGCCGGACTGTGTTCCTCACGCCTGTTATCGGCCCCTGACACCCTTAGGCCAGCCTGCAAACAAATATAATCACAAATGCACAATGCATAACAAGTAATCGATGGTAGCGTATACAAGCGTGCCCATCTAGATATTCTCAGGTACAAATATGGTCATATTCATTAACAGGGATTTAGGCCCCATTAACAACACGGGTGCAATTTTCTTACCTCATGTCCCGAGCAGCTAGCGTATGGCAGCCCCGAGCACGATCCCTAATCCTTAGCCCTTCCAGTATAACCTAGTCACAATAAGATAGTGGATAACCATTAAAATACTAAACACAATTAAAAGCTTTGGAATAATATACGATCCTCTGGGACTTCGAATTCTACTAAACCGGGTAGTAGAAATCATCTCGAGCACTTAGGTTTAATTCCTCGAGCCCCAAAAGCCTAATTTGGCTAAGGCTGCCTAGGCAGGCCAAGACTTGGCCCTAAGGGTCGCGGCACATCCCCAAGTCAGAGGCGCCAGCCTTCAAGACCCAAAGGTAGGTGGGTCACAATTGGCCCCTTTAGGGCCGTGGCGCGACTGTGAAACAATAAGCCCCCAGAGCTTCTAGGGTCACGCGGGCCACAACGCCCGTGAGCTAGGTCGTGGCGCGACCCCGTGAACCTAGAAATTTGAGGGCTTTTCAGCATTTTCTCCCAAATTCAAAGCCACATAATTCAACCTAAATATGTTCTAAAGTCATAACTGAGTCTACAACTCCAAATAACACCCAACAAAAAACCCAAAAGACCAAGCCAAATGGTTAACCTATATCAAAATCCAACCATTAGCTGAACAACTCAACCTAGCTAAGTTACAGCAGAAACTCACCAAAACCAGAGCTAAAATTCTTACCGCAACTGCGAATTTTCACTCCCCTTGACTTGCTCTACCTATTCCTAGCTTTAATACCTAGCTCTCAAGCTTCAATTTCCTAGCTGCTACATCAATTCTCCAAGGTCTTCAAGTGCACCGAAATAGAAAGAGAGAGAGACAGAGAAAATCATATAAAAGGGGGGGGGGGGGAGGAGAGAGCTGAGAGAGGTTCTGATCACTTCCTACTATTTTACTTATGTTAATCCCTTAACACAAAAGACAAAAATGCCCTTAAATTCATCCTTAACCTTTCTAACACGACCAAGGGCAAAACCTTCTTTTCCCGTCATTTTCCCGCTAAACCTCAAGTAGCTCTATAAACTCCCAACTAATTTCGACATGCCCAATTGATCACCAAATAATTACTTGTTAGCCAATAAATCCCAAATATGCACTAAGTCCCCAAAATATCCCTAGGCTCGTCCCGAGCCTGGTATTGGACCCCGTTGTGACTATCCCGCTAATCCGCTCACCAGGATTGTCTTGTGCCAAAGAATATAAGTATATCTATATAATAATGTGATCTTAATCGTTTACACAAATAAAATAACATTTATGCACCAAAGGGAAAATATTACAAATACACCCTTATAAACAAGAACGGGTCCACATGCATATCTAATACTCATAAACATGCATATTAATATACTCATATTATCATATAAATCATGCATGCCACGTAGTCACGCATTTAATCAATTAATCACACACACATCCAATTCTGACCTCCTGGAATGCTAATCAAGGCTTTTAACCTTATTAGCATTTTTGGGACATTACAACTATCCCCTCCTTATTGAAATTCCGCCCTCAAAATTTATTTAAATCTCATGAATCTAACTATAACTTCAAAGTCTAGTCCTTTATGTTTTTATCCCTTAGTAACACTCTCACTAGAGTGACAGTCTTATTCTATAAAAATTTATCTTATTTATCATAATTCCATTAGCTTCTCCTTGTCCCATCAGCGGTAATATTTTACACCTCTTTCCTTGACACTGGCACTAGCAACACCTTATGAGTTGCCACCCATACTAGGGTAAGACTAATTTGTAGGCCCCTGGCCTAGCCCTTGGTAAGAGCTCAGAAGTTTATTAAATTGGGGGTCAAAACTCCTACTTCTTTCCCAAAATATCATATCCTTTCTAGTTCACAATACTTAGAGAGATACAAAGTCTCCCATCTTGGAACTTTGTGTTCTCATACATGAAATTTGCGAACTCTTATTTCCTTTTAAATAGGCAGACACTTTTGCCTTAACAATCCTTATAACTTCATTGGGCCCCCTGACCTTTTCTAAACCACCATACTTCCTGCCTCTCATTTCATTACTTGAAACAAGTGCTTCTCGCTCCCTACCTCACTGTATCTTATTCAGAGTCACCTTAGTCGTTGACCGACTTCTATCACTGTGACTATTCAATCAAGGGACTGTACTTATCTCAATGCCCCAAATACTTACAGACTCGATGTACAATTCTTAAAGTTTGAGTCATTCCTTCAGATTATCAGTCCATCTGAAGGTAACTAATAATTCTAAGTCTCAATCCTATACTCTTTTCCCTCTACAACCTTTTCCCTCTACAACCTTTTCCAAAACATGGAAAATAAAGGGTCTCAGTTCGACACCATCGACTTTGATGTCCCACGGAGACATACGGTCTCCCTTCGCCCATACACATTATTGTTATACCCGTTCACACAAACAGAGGTGTTTTAACTCAATCTATTGGGTCACAACTTTTCATATCCAATCATCTTACTTACAGTTTAATGTAGTCCACCCTTATGGTCCACCACTATACTATTTTTCCTTCCAATACACAAATTTTTTATCCTAACATCCATTCAAATTCCTGGATACAATATTCATAAGGAGGTAGTACGATACTCATCTAGAATCTCCACCTCAACACCAGGTTCAATCAGATCACTCATCCGATCTTCATATCTTAACCCATTCATACTAAAATAGTAGGATTCTTAACCATTCCAACAAGATCTCCTCCATGAATTTCATTGTCCATAGACATATTTCTTCCAACTATCAACCAGAAATACTATACCAATATTGGTCGTTACCTCATCTAACTTTACTATAGTCCGTGGCGTTTTATCCAACTAACCCAGACCTTTCCAACTCAAGATGTCAGCTTTCATGTTAATTTTCTCCATGCAATCAAGTATTTCCAATGTGAATCACCCATTAGTTCCCAGTAAGGCCTTGGTCTCAAGGTTATTCCTCTATGGGTGACCAAATACTTTAACTCTTTATACTAGTGCACACACTACTATTCCATAGGTGTCGTCACCGCACCCTAACCGTGGCTATCTGGCTTTACCCTTAACCTAACGCCCCATGTAGAAAATTTGTGCTCTCATCCATTAATCTACCGTGAAGCTTGAACAACCATTCTTTTAAGTCTGTGCACGGGCGCACCCTAGTCTTCGATGCACCACCCTATAGTTTCATGTTTTAAGCAAGGACAGTATCCATATACACATTCTGATACCATAGTGTGCTAACCAATCCTTATTCTATCTTTTGAAAATCCAATAGGAAACTTTCCATTCAGACAAACTTTAGGTTCTTGTGTTACCTCAATCTTGGGTATGACTGTCTTCGAAGATGCTTCAAGTAGTAGCCGATGTGTCTTACAATTCTCACCGTACCTCTCACCCCTCAGATGTTCCTTTATTAATTTCTTTGTGGCTTCTAATTGAATTACTTCATACATGATCCCATCATTTCCCATAATTTGACCTTGATTACCCTTGAAGAAATCAAAGCTTACTCTTTCTGAAGCCTTACTTGTAACCCTACTTCATTAGTCTTAGTATTATCAGTGAAGTGGTCATTCGCGTTCTGCTTCTAACGGGGACTAAACCAACACATCCCTAATCAATCCAAATATGGGTTGTCCATGTCATTCCTATACTCTCTCTGCTTCTCGTACTTACCTGTGTCGTTGGAGCATTAGTCAGCTAAGAACCTTCACTGATAATCCATAACATCCTACTTGGTGCAAGAAGTAATTCCTAAAATGTATCTTTCCTTGATCCTCAGCTGGTAATAACCAGATCGAAGGTCAATTCCTGAGAATATTGTCCTATCTTGAAACCGGGTGATTGAACCCTTCATTCTTAACAATAGGTGTCGACGTGTCCCATGATGAGATGCTCTGTCTGATAAATCCTCGAATCAAATACTTCTTCAACTGGACCATAAATTCTTTATGCTAAGCCAATATCTTTCTTCATAATGTCACTGATACCGATTCTATCCGTTCCATAATCTCATAGTTTACTCAAGGATTCTTTGTGCACCCATCTGAAATCTTACTAGCCAATCCATTTTTCATTTGGCCTCACTGATATGTCCCATATGGTACCTAACACAATATCTAGGCATCCCGTAGATGCTACCTGGTCCTTTGCTTTTAAATCCAGACGTCACCATCATCTCTTGCAATACATGGTTGTCCCTTATTTGGTAGACTAATCCATACTCAGGATTAAATCAAAATCCTCGCATGACAAACTCAATCAATTATACTGTCAACCTTCTACCAGTAATACTCTAACCCTTCTCTTGGAGATTACTAATTTTCCCAACATGTACTAATATCTCAAGCCCCATGGCATAGAAGCCATGAAGCATGTGCCCCATATCTATGTCTCTTCTAGGAGATATGTAGCACCGAACTCATTCAGCTCATTATATAACAAGGAATGAGAACTAGAGAGCCCATCGGTCGCCTCCGAGGGACTAGCCCGGGGCTCTGATTGTATCAAGGTGGACCCTCGAACTGGGGTGGAGTAATCTATACTCCTTGGTTCTTCAAACTTCGATTTCAGGCAATCTTTCCTGACATGCCCAATCGTATCACATAGAAAACATGCCTTCACTCGGCATCCTCCCAAATGGCGTCTCCCGCACATGGCGCATACTAGATAACTTCACCAGGCCTCATTGCTGCCGTGTCGGCCATCCTGTAAACTATAACCCATCCTGTTAGGACCAGGAGTAGTAGAACTATCAGGGACACTTCTTTTTTGGTTACTAGGCACCTGGCCCTGCCAGATCATGTAAACGAGGATACCATTGTCTGAGCTTCTTGCCCCACGACACTTTCAAAACATATCTCATCCCTTGCGTCTTCTATAACAAGGCCCTTTCTACTGCCCAAGCATAGACAGAAGTCTCATGCACTGGAGTGATCCTAACGCTTTGGGCCATCCCAGATTTCAATCCTCAAGTGAATCGTTCCTCCCAGTCCACATCCATTGGTACCAAATCAAAAGCGGATTTTGCCAACTTATTAAATTCATTGACATACTCTGTCACTATCTTACCATCATGAACCAAATTTGTACACTCACTAGTCTTCACAGTTCAAACTGCGTCACAGTAGTCTCTTTCATCGAACCACTCACTGAATTCCTCCCAACCCATCACGACAACATTCCAGGTTTAGGGTACTACTTTCCATCGCGTGCGAGCTTCCTCCTACAGTATACGCATGGCACAACCGCTCTATCATGGTTGTAACACCCTACATCCTTCAAGTCGTTACTAAGTGAGTTGAAATGTGTAATTAACTCACTAATCGAGGTTCTAGGTTAAAAGTGTGGCTAAATTGTAATAAAAGTCATATAATTTGAAGATGTAGTCATTCATTTGGAATTATAAAGCATTATACATTTGGGATCCCAAAATACTGTTTAGAAATATTTACTACTCAAACTATGATTAAAGTCGACTAAATGACAAAATTTGGATTAAGACATAACATCTCCCAAAAATACCCCTGACCGTGACACCCAGGCAGACCGAACATGTAGACGCCGCTTCACACTCTCCATACTCATGGTTGGTACGCCTTTCCCTTGCCCTTACCTGCACCATAGAGCACCCGTGAGCCGAAGCCTAGCAAGAAAACTCAACACAAACAATTAACATATGCATAGCTATCAGTCAGCATATAACAAAGCAGCCAAAAAGCTAAACACATAGCGGCCATGCCGTCCCAGGCGCTTTACTAGGCCTTGGGTTCGCGGTCTACACCGTGAGGATGACTCAGGCATCCGAGAAGGGTCTCACCCTAGCAACTTGAACTTCGCGTGCTTAACGCCGCTCCCAGCCCTTGCCGTACTCGACCTCACACTCCACGTGCTTAACACCATTCCCAACCCTTTGCCGTTCTCGGCCTTCGTCGTTCTCGGCCTTCGCCGCTCCCGGCCTTCGTCATTCATTCATAGATATGCAACACATAGCATATATTCAACAAATATATAAACAAATACACACATAAACAATAGGGCTACGCCTTGCAACATAATCACATAGGGTCATGCCCTATAATAAAAACTATAGGGCCACGCCCTGCACTACGGGTACAACATTTTTCTTACCTGTGTACCAAGCTTCCTGAGCACCGATATCCTGAGCACAATCCCCTAGTCTGAACCTCGTTAAAAACCTAGTCACAACATATCAACAACATCCATCCATCATGTTATAATCCATTAAATAACTTTGGAATGAAATTCTAGTCCCCGGGACCTTGAATTCTATCAATACGGGTGATAAAATCTATCCCGAGCCTTAACTTTTGGATTCCCTAGCCAAAAACCACCTTGAGGTCCAAAAACCCCTAAGAGTCACAACCCCAAGGCCTTGTGCCGCGGCTTGCCTCAACCAGAGGCCCAGCCTCCCCTCTCTGCAGACGCGTGACGCGGCCCAACTAAAGGGGCGCCACGGCCAGCCCTTCATCCTGGCCTCCCATCTGTTCTAGAGGGCCGTGACTCACCAAGAAAAGAGCTGCGGCCCGACCCGCTTCGAACCCAGAAAAATCCCACATTTTAACAACCAAAATCAAGCCAATTTAACCCACAACTCAATTTAATCCTCACAGTAGTTCTAGAATGGTCCCAGCAGCAAAACCTAACAAAAACTAATCCCAAAACTCCCCTAAATAACCAAGAGCGATCCACCATTCCGCTTACATGCATAAACTTAGAATTCTAACAAAACTCAAATAATTTAATGCTAGGCTTCTTACCTCAAGGATGAATTCAGGCCACACTTGCTCTTCAACTTCCCAAGCTTACTCCTCCCACAATCCAAGCCTTAGATTTATGAATTCCTATCTTAATTCCCCTAGAACTTTCTTCAGCCTTCAAGCTCCCAAAGAGAGTGAAACCGAGTGATAGGGAGATAGGGTTGGTTTGGGAAAATTCTAAGTGTTTTTCTGCTTTGTCTTACTTAGCCTATGTCACTTAAGTTACCTCTAAGACTCGGGGTATCAAAAACGTCCCCGAGGGAAAAATGTTAAACTTCCCCGATATTCCCTCCTAAACGTTCTAACTTCAAATATAACTTCAAATATTTATTTTCATAACCCGATAACCCAATAAAATGTCTAATACCCGAAATATTTCTTCACTCGCCCCGAGTTGGGTATCGGGTCCCATTGTGACTTCCGAGCTAAAACGCTCCCTAGGACTGTCTCAGATCGTGCATCACAAATATATGACCACTCACATGTGGTAAATGTCACAATATTCACAAATATTGCATTTATGGCCCACAACGGGCTAAAATTACAAACATGCCCCTAATAACCAAATGGGGCCCACATGCATATTTAATTCACCTAAACATGCATTTATATTCACATGCTCATCAAATTCACATATTAATATAATAAATCACTTATTGCCCTCCAGGCATGCTAGTCAAGGCCCTAAGCCTTATTAGAAAATTTGGGACACTACAATGGCCTACCAATCCCATATAGTCGTGGATGGAGCTAATCATGCCCATCCACTAATCCATTCTAAAAAGACCCCAACCTTCTTCAGACACTGGAGGATAATGCTTCTAGAGTCTTTCATACCATAATTATCATCTGTTTCCATCCTCAGGTTGAACCACACTGGTGCCATTACTATCAAGATATACGAAGCAGTGTTCCCCGACAGAACCTACTGTCTTAACCATCTAATCTCCTCATCCTGATTTGGCAGTCTTGCTTGCATACCAGCAAACATCTATTGCGAATTCCAGGGGCAGATGGGGGGTTCTGACCCTAACTATCATCTGCAACCCCCATACTAACAATACCAGGTCCAGTTGACTATCTTGAATACATAATTTCTGAATGAGTTCGCAGTCAATGATTCAACCCCTCAACCCTGATATTCATATCAAAATTATCCCACGGGCAGGTCCAAACAATCACAATAACCACCCACATAATATACATATCAAAACACAACTCTACATTGTTCATACATCAACTATCAAATCCCATTTCCACCAAATACATTCATACACATCATGCTCTATATACTAGCAGGCAGATAAGGCACATAGGTTCAATATAAACAATTAACCACATAATCATGTCATTAGATACCTAACCGTGAGTCGAGCTTATCTTTAGCAGCAAGTGTACATGCCCAGTCAGTCTTCAGGAACCCTTAAATCTAGACCACTCTAATACCAAGTTGTAATGCCCTGGTTAACCAAGACCATTACACTATGTGTTTAAAATAGTGCTTAACTCTCTAAGCGAGTTACTTGGACTTAAATGTGTAATTAAAGACTAAGTCAAGCCCAGGCGTTAAAATATTTGCTCAACAAAATGATTATTTTTCATGAAAATATTATTTTTACACACAAGATCCCAAAATCAGTTTACAGACTTGTAAAAGACCAATAGAATACAACTTATCCATCATAAACGACAAAACAAGGTTTAACCCTAGTTCTTCCCAAGCTATCCCAACTGTGGCGATCGAGCAGGCTGCATATGTACACACCACCCTAGAAGCCCTCCAACTCATGGCTGGTCCTGCTATTCCTTTCCCTTACTTGCACCACGTAGCACTCATGAGCCAAGGCTCCGCAAGAAAACTTAAACCAGCATGCACAACTAGGCAACAGTATAAATGCAGTAAACAAAAATAATCAAATTCAATTAACAATAGGGTATAAGTAACCAACCAACAATAATATTCAACTTAGTCAAATACATAAACAAAACTCATCAATCAATAGAAAGGATTAAGTGTGAACCACAATTCTGTTTATGGTATAATATCCAGGCCCAATGCTCTTAGGCCGAGTCCCTTGGACTCTTAGCCAACCTCGACACCCTTAGGCCGGGCTGCGTTCTGCACGTTTGCTATTAGCTCCTGGCACCCTTAGGCTAGCCTACAAAAAAATATAATCACAAATGCATACTGCACAACAAGTAATCAATGGCACCGTATACAAGCGTGCCCATCCAGATATTCTCAGCAACAAATATGTTCATATTTATAATATATTCATTAACAGGGGTTTAAGCCCCATTCACAACTCATGTGTTGTTTTCTTACCTCAAGTCTCGAGCAGCTAGCATATGGCAGCCCAACCACGATCCCTAATCATGAGCCGTTGCAGTATAACCTAGTCACAATCTGATAGTGGATAACCATTAAAATTCGAAATCAGCTAAAATCTTTGGAATAATATACGAGCCTCCGGTACTTCGAATTCTACTATACCGTGTAGTAGAAATCGTCCCCAACACTTAGGTTTAATTCCCCAAGCCCCAAAAGCTTAATTTGGCTAAGAATGTCTAGGCAGGCCGCGTCCTGACCCTAAGGCTCGTGCCACACCCCCATGTCAGAGGCGCCAGCCTTCAAGAGCCAAAGGTAGGCGGCCCGCGGCGCGCCTACAAAATAGCAAGCGCCCAGGGCTCCCGGGGTCATGCGGGCTGCGACACCCATGAACTGGGTTGCGAGTTGCCCCGTGAACCTAGAAATCCTGGGGCTTTTCAGCGTTTTCTCCCCAATTCAAAACCACATAATTCAACCTAAACATGTTCTAAAGCCATAACTGAGTCTAAAACTCCCAATAACACCTTATAAACATCACAAACAACCCAAAAGACCAAGAAAAATGGTTAACCCAAATCAAAATCCAACCATTAGCTGAACAACTCAACCTAGCTAAGTTACAGCAGAATCACACCAAAACCAAAGCTAAAATTCTTACCTCAACTGTGATTTTTCACTCCCCTTGGCTTGCTCTACCTATTCCCTGCTTCAATCCCTAGCCCTCAAGCATCAAATTCCCAGCTGTTGAATCAATTCTCCAAGAGTCTCACCAAGGGCATCAAGTGCACCAAAATAGAAAAAAAGGGAGAGAGAAAATCGTATAAAAGGGAGAGAGAGAGAGAGAGAGAGAGATAGAGTTGAGAGAGGTTATGACCACATCCTACTTTTTTTCTTATGTTTATGTACGCCCTAGTTTTCCCACGGGCTGTTTAGCAGGACGAGCCTCGGACTAAACATAATTTAGTCCGAGGCTCCCACAGGCCAGAGGCTCTATTTTCAGGACGGGCCCTTTCTAGCTCGAGGGGGTCCTGTTTCCAGCTCGCTCCTGTTGCACCAGGAGCTGGGAACAACATCCGGCGACCACTGACGGATAAGCTCGGGTTATGGATTGCTCCGGTAGCAAGCTTCTCAGGAAGCTCTGACCCTATGGGAAGTCAACACGCAAGATAAACGTGCATAATCCTGCCATCACGTGTCCGATATCCCCCTGACTTCTCGGACACGCAGCAGGAACGTGCGTATTCAGACACCCACGGATGAGTTGGGCCGTGCGGCCCATTATCTCCTTCCATACTGATTAGACCACACTTGTGTGTCAGGTTTAGGAATTAATCATGAATATCACAGACTTGATATGACAAATGGTAAGGTCACGAGATGACCTCCCTACCAACTTGCAGGTGCCTTCTCCTATAAATATGGAGACCCTGGGAGTTGATAGGGGTTGGAAAAATAGTCTTGTAAGAACTATATACTTTGTAAACCAATTACCCAGAAAAGATCAATAATATTGACTAGTGGAGTAGAAGGATTTTAACCTTCGAACCACTTAAAAACGTGTTTAGGGTCACCTAGTTCTTTCCACAAAGATTTCATATCTGCGACGGTTCTACTTTTAAGTACTAATCTCTTTCTCTTCTTCTCTTAATTATCTGTTGCTGAAGAACCGCGTCAATAGTTTGGTGCTTTCATTGAGAGCAAGTCCGATTAGTACTACCACAAACATACAACTATGGTGACCACTCGATCCAAACATGGCAACGAGACAAAACAGCATGATGGGCAGGAGGCCCGCCATGTTGCCCTCCCCGATGAGCAAGTTCCTGAAGTCCAGCAAAGGCCAGGAAAGCAGCCGGCCGGCCAAGACGACACTGGTAGTTCGGCGCCCCGGCCGCCTAATCCGAATCCATGTTATTACACTGCGGTGGAGATGGAGAATGCTCAGCTGAGGAGCCAGCTAGCAGCAGCTGGTCAGCAAATCCAGGATATTCTTAGTCGACTACCCCCTCTCACAACCAACGGTAACGTTGGAGAGAGGCAAGGCGAGGCTCCTAAGTCTCGCCGGAGTAATCGATCCAGGCATAGCCGTTCGGGTAGACTCCCTGCAGCCAACTCCACCCCTTCAACGCACCATCAAGAGGCGAACTTCAGGGAAATGCCTCAGACCGAACAGCAGCAGTACAGCCGTTCGGTTAGGACATCAACCCCTAGCTCTCAGCCTTCCTCGAGGACGCCCAGAAGAGATTGAGGAAATTCCCAAAGGAGGGCCGAGGGGATCCGGAGATGTCAGCCCATCCCCGAAGAACGTCCAGTTCCTCGTCCAGCTCGCCCAGCGCGAAACCATCAAGCTGGCAGGGCCGAGAGGCCCCCACCAAATTTAGTCCGTCCGGACGGCACTAGGATCGCCTCTCCGGTCAAGCATCCTCCTTCTCCCATCAGATACCCGTCTCCTCAGACCGTCCAAGACATCCCGACCTACGGAAATAGTAGGAGAGACCCGCCATCGGCCGGGCCTTCCCGGCGCAGCAGGGTGCCGGGGGAAGGATTAGGTCCGAGCCACCAAAGACGCGCCTCGAGCCTGTCCAGCAGGAGTCACTGGACCGGTAGTGCACGGAGTGATCTTTCGGGAGGAGACCTGCGACAGTGACTAAGTTCAGCACAAAGTCACCATACTACCAAGGGAGGCGACCTTCGAGATCGCCTCAACTCTCACAGAGAGGACCGAGTTAGGGATGGTAGCCAGGCCCGCTCAGTTGGGGTCCGATCCGAAGTACGTAATGGCGGGAATGCCCCAAATGACCTATCTCCAGATAGGAGGGGCAACAACCCGCCTAATATGTACAACGGGTCCGGAGCTGTTGAACAGCCCCGGAATAACCCAGGATCTCAGAACAAAACCCTAGAGCGCTTAACTCAAATGGAGGAGCTGATGAAGAAGCTCCTGTCGGAGAAAGAAAAAGAGGAATATGATTCAGGGGATGAGATGGAGCTCTTCGCCCCCAACATAGCAGCAACGGCATACCCTTCTGGCTTTCGTATGCCTCACCTGTCAAAGTTCAACGGGGATGGAGACCCATCTGACCACTTAGGGATGTTCAACACCCTAATGATGGCTCATAACATCGGGTCAGAGCTTCGTTGCTTGATCTTTCCTTCCACCCTAATTGGACCTGCCAGACAGTGGTTCAAACAAAGTAAAAGGCAGTCAATCAGCTCCTGGAAGACCTTTTCGGCTGACTTCAAGAGGGCATTCCGCGCCTCTCAGGCCGCCAGGGTCCAGGCCGACTCCCTAGCTAACGTGAGACAGCAACCTGGAGAAATGCTAAAAGCCTACTTGAGCAGATTTGCAAATGTCGCTGCTCGAGCCAGAGACGCCGACGACAGCTCCAAACTCATGGCTATGAGGACCGGGATCCTAGTAGGCGGAGATCTGTGGAAGGATATTCAAAGGAGGGGGGTCAGCTCGGTTAATGAATTCCTTAACAGAGCCCAAGAGTGGATAAACTTGGAAGAAGCTGAAGCTTCAGCCGCGGGGACCAGCCAGGTCCTCGAGAAGCCCGCTGGGACGGGAACAGAGATCGTAGTAGCGACTCCCGACGTCACGCAGAGTAACTAGCCCGGTGGCGGCAAAAGAAAAGGGAATGGTGAAAACATCAAGCACGGTCAAAAGAAAAATAAGTCCGTGGATAAATTCAAGCCCGTGTTCACAACGTATACCGAGCTCACCCAAACCAGAGAGAATATTTTCCTGGCCAACACTACGCGAGTCCCCTGGAAAAGACCGGAGCCAATAAAGCACCCTAAGGGAAAGAGAGACGCTTCCAAATTCTGCCGTTTTCATAACGACGTCGGGCACAATGCCGACGACTGCAGGCACCTCAAAGATGAAATCGAGACTCTCATCCGAGCAGGTCCGTTGGCGCAATACTCGCGGAACAGGGTCCCGACAAGTCGACCCGCTCCGGAGATCCCAGCCCGTCAACCTGGACCTCGAGTAGATCAGGACGTTCTTCCCCCCGTGGTCGAGGGAGAGATTTCCACCATCTCTGGAGGACCACACATGGCTGGCATGAGCAGAGGCACCCAGAAGAGGTACATAAATGAGTTGAAGGCCCACAATGGAGGGGAGTTCGTCCCGGAACAGCGTCAATCAAAACAACAAAAATTAGAGAAACAACCGATCACTTTCACGGAGGAAGACGCGGGCCATGTCCAGTTCCCTCATAACGATCCCTTGGTCGTAGCAGTCCAACTCGCCAACTGGAGAGTAAGGAGGGTGTTAGTGGACAATGGGAGCTCGGTGAACCTCTTATTCCGTTCCACCTTAGAAAAAATGGGTCTGACCGTCTCCGAGCTGAAAGCAACCTCGATGATGCTATATAGTTTTTCAGGAGAAGGGTTAGCAGCGATAGGAACGATTGAGCTGGTGATCACCCTAGGCGACGAGTCCCGAACAGTGTCCAAACTACTCGAATTCGTAGTCATTGACTGCTTCGCTGCCTACAATGCAATTTTGGGCCGACCTACGCTCGTTGCTTTCGAAGCTATCACGTCCGTCCGGCACCGCGCCATGAAGTTCCCTACTTCAACAGGGGTCTGCACTATCAAGGGCGATCAGCTCGCTGCCAGGGAATGCTACAGCATTTCCATGAAGGGAAAATCTAAACCCGGGCAGGTGACGATGGCCATTCAGGATGGAGAGGAATCACAGCGACCCAAGGCGGCCCCTGAGATTGAAAAACCTCGGGTTTCCGAAGACGAAAAGATCGCCCTAAGCGAGGACATTGACCCCCGAGTAGGCGAGGACAGGTCCGAGCTCCAAGCTATTGAAGATCTCGAGGAGGTAGGCATCGATGAACAAAACCCGTCACGGACGGTTAAGCTCGGAAAGAACCTCTGCGATAGAAGAAAGGCGGAACTGACTGCGTTTCTGAAAAAGAACCTGGACGTATTCGCATGGTCACACGAGGACATGATAGGGATCAGTCCAAGCGTAATCATGCACACGCTCCACCTAGACAAAAGCGTCCCTGCCAAGTCTCAAAAGCAGAGGCGTTTAGGGACAACCCGAGCCGAAGCCCTTGAAGAAGAAGTGGCCCGGCTCAAGAAATGTGGCTTTATCCGCGAAGCCAGATTTCCCATTTGGGTTGCCAATCCCATGTTAGTTCCAAAACCCAATGGGAAGTGGCGGACCTGTATCGACTTTTTCGACCTGAATAAAGCCTGCCCCAAGGATTGCTTTCCGTTGCCAAGGATCGATCAACTGGTGGATGCCACGGTGGGGCACGAGCTCATGTCCTTCATGGACGCGTACTCGGGCTACAATCAGATCGCGATGAATCCAGCAGACCAGGATCATACCAGCTTCATGACCCCGACTAATGTCTATTGCTATAAGGTCATGCCGTTCGGTCTCAAGAATGCCGGGGCTACCTACCAAAGGCTGGTAAATAGAATGTTCGCGGATCAGATCGGGAAAAACATGGAAGTGTACGTCGATGATATGCTTGTCAAGTCAAAGATTGCCAGCAACCACGTCACCGATCTGGAAGAATGCTTTAACACACTGCGAGAATATGGCATGAGGCTCAATCCTCAAAAGTGCACTTTCGGTGTCGCATCGGGGAAATTCTTGGGTTTCATAGTCAATACCCGAGGAATCGAGGCAAACCCCGACAAGATCAGGTCACTGCTCGAGCTTCCCTCCCCCAGGATGCGGAAAGATGTCCAAGGCCTCACAGGAAGGGTGGCAGCACTGAACCGGTTCATTTCCAAATCGACCGACAAGTGCCTGCCCTTCTACAACCTGCTCCGCGGAAACAAGAAGTTCGAATGGACAGTAGAATGCGAAGGCGCATTCCTCGACCTAAAAACGCATCTGGCTGAGCCACCTGTGCTGTGAAAGCCCAGGGTAGGAGAACCTCTTTTCCTCTACATGGCCGTCACTGAGGACGCAGCTAGTGCCGTTTTGGTGCGAGAAGAGGACCAGGCTCAGAAACCGGTTTATTACATCAGCAAGAGACTCCTCGGAGCTGAGTCAAGGTACCCGTTGATGGAAAAACTGGCGTTCTGCCTAATCACGGCCTCGCGAAAACTCAGGCCATACTTCCAGTCCCACTCTGTACACGTCATGACCGATCAGCCTCTAAGGCAGGTTTTGCAAAAGCCTGAAGCCTCGGGACGCTTGCTAAAGTGGGCGGTCGAACTCAGTCAGTTCGAGATTTTCTATACTCCCCGAACTACCATAAAAAGTCAAGCCTTGGCCGACTTCGTGGCAGAATGTGCGGGATTCCATGAGATCCCATCGGAAGACTCGCATCAGCTCACCTCCTCAGGTTCATCCTGGAAGATCTTCGTTGATGGCTCATCTAACGAGAACGGCTCCGGGGCCGGAATCATTCTGATATCCCCAGAGGGGCATAGATTCCACTCGGCGCTGAGGTTCGAGTTCAAGGCATCTAACAACGAGGCAGAGTACGAGGCCTTGTTAGCTGGACTTAGGATAGCCAGCGAGCTAAAGGCAAGATCTGTCCAATGCTTCAGCGACTCCCAGCTCGTGGTGAATCAGGTCCTAGGCGAGTATCAGGCGCGGGGTCCCAAGATGGCCTCCTATTTGGCTAAGGTAAAATCCGAACTGTCTACGTTTGGGCAAGGGTCGATCGAACAGATACCTCGGGAGCAGAACGCCAATGCAGATGCTCTTGGCAAGCTCGCCACCTCGGGAGAGACAGAAACCCTGGGGTTGGTGCCAGTTGAGTTCTTGGACAAACCAAGCATAGACGGAGATCGAGCAGATATTGGGATGATTGACATCAGGCCGACCTGGATGACTCCCATTGTTGAGTACCTCGTCGAGGGCAAGTTACCCGAAGGGCGCAACGACGCACGACGAGTCCTTTATCAAGCTCCGAGGTATACGCTAGTCGAGGGGGTGTTGTACCGACGTGGGCATTCCTTACCCCTCCTCCGGTGCGTTCTTCCAAGTGAAGCGAAGGCCATCCTGCAAGAAGTTCATGACGGATTCTTCGGAGATCACACTGGGGGGCAAAGCCTGGCCTTGAAGATCCTTCGGCAGGGTTTTTACTGGCCGACTCTGTCCAAAGACTCGATCTCATATGTAAAAAAGTGCGACAAGTGTCAGCGGTTCGCCGCGGTTGCCCGAGCTCCTCCGACCGAGCTAAAAATGATCTCGTCTCCATGGCCCTTCGCCATTTGGGGGATAGATCTAATAGGCGCCCTGCCCACCGGAAAGGGCGGGGTCCGTTACGCCGTGGTAGCCATTGACTACTTCACCAAGTGGGCCGAAGCAGAGCCGTTGGCGACAATAACATCAAAAAAGGTGCTAGACTTCGTGGTTAAAAGCATCATATGTCGATTTGGCCTACCCAAAAAGATCGTCTCCGATAATGGCACTCAATTTGACAGCGACCTGTTCACCGAATTTTGCGAAAGGCACGAAATTGTGAAAAGCTTCTCGTCCGTGGCCTATCCCCAGGTGAACGGCCAGGTCGAGGCTGTCAATAAAACTCTGAAGGCAAGCCTCAAGAAGAGGCTAGATGAGGCAAAGGGGATCTGGCCAGAACATCTCCCCCAAGTTCTGTGGGCTTATAGGACCTCACATCGGACTCCCACGGGTCACACTCCTTTCTCCCTAACCTTTGGAAGTGAAGCAGTGCTCCCCGTGGAGGTGAAGGTCCTGTCGCATAGGGTCCGGTCCTACGACCAAGACAAGAACCACGAGCTCCTATGCCACTCCTTAGACTTAATGGATGAAAGGCGAGAGGATTCACAACTCCAGCTCGCCCATTATCAACAGAAAATCACTCGCTACTTCAACACTAAGGTCAAAAGACGTGCCTTTAGCGTTGGCGATTTGGTCTTGAGGAGAGTTTTCCTAGCCGGGAAAGATCCCAAAGATGGGGTTTTGGGACCAAGCTGGGAAGGACCATACCAGGTCATCGAAGTCATCAAAGAGGGAACTTATAAGTTAGCTCGACTTGGTGGAGGGGCGGTCCCGCGGACTTGGAATGCTATCCACCTAAAGAAATATTATCAATGAACATTTGTAAGGCCTAGAAGGTCACCTTCCATGTATAAATAAAAATCAAATGTTTCTCGTTATTTGCAAATGTAATTTTAAAGTAACAACGAAAGACCCTTTCCCAGTTACTTGGGGGGCATATGGTACCCGGATATATCCAGGTCTCCTTAACGACTTAGGTGTTAATTTTTATCTACGGATAAGAGTTATCACAAACCAAGTCCTATCCTGGTCTTAACCAGGTCATAAAACTTAGAAGTTAACAAAATTTTTTTGACCGCGGTTCTTCTTTAAAGAGCCCGGGATACGGATAAAAGTTGACGCGATCTGAGTTTTTTCAAAATAAGTTCCTGGTCTTAACCAGGTCATAAAACTTAGAAGTTAGCTAAAATTTGTTGATCGTGGTTCTTCTTTAAAGAGCCCGGGATACGGATAAAAGTTGACGCGATCTGAGTTTTTTCAAAATAAGTTCCTGGTCTTAACCAGGTCATAAAACTTAGAAGTTAGCTAAAATTTGTTGACCGTGGTTCTTCTTTAAAGAGCCCGGGATATGGATAAAAGTTGACGCGATCTGAGTTTTTTCAAAATAAGTTCCTGGTCTTAACCAGGTCATAAAACTTAGAAGTTAGCTAAAATTTGTTGACCGTGGTTCTTCTTTAAAGAGCCCGGGATACGGATAAAAGTTGACGCGATCTGAGTTTTTTCAAAATAAGTTCCTGGTCTTAACCAGGTCATAAAACTTAGAAGTTAGCTAAAATTTGTTGACCGTGGTTCTTCTTTAAAGAGCCCGGGATACGGATAAAAGTTGACGCGATCTAAGTTTTTTCGAAATAAGTTCCTGGTCTTAACCAGGTCATAAAACTTAGAAGTTAACTAAAATTTTTTGACCGTGGTTCTTCTTTAGAGAGCCCGGGATACGGATAAAAGTTGACGCGAACTAAGTTTTTTCAAAATAAGTTCCTGGTCTTAACCAGGTCAGAAAACTTAGGAGTGAACTAAAATTTGTTGAATGCGGATCTTCTTTAAAGAGCCCGGGATACGGATAAAGTTAACTCGAACTAAGTTCATAAAAATAAAGAGATAAATTGTGACCAAATGCATAAAAATATATGTGAAAAACTGGTTGAGCAAATTGTCTCGAGGCGGAAACGCCTCACATAAAAAAGAGAAATACGTAAACGAGAAGCGTCCTAAGCCCCATCAGCTGGCCCTTTGGAGGTCGCGGTCTCGCGCTGCTCCGCCGCGGCAGAGGCCTCTCCAGTCTCCGATGGAGGAGCCTCCTTATTCAGGCGGGCTTGAAGCTGCGGCAACAAGAATGCCCAGAGGTCCGGCGACATGAAGGAAAAATCCGCGTCGGGATTGTGGGACCAGCAGTGATAGAACAGGTCCTGTAAGGACTGCTCTGACACGACCCGCTCGTCTTTCAGGGCGGCCTGAGAGGCCTGGACTTCGGCCTTCGCCGCCTCAAGATCTGTCCGCGATGCGGCCAGGGAGTTTTTAAGCTCTAGGTTCTCGGAGCGAAGCTTCTCTAGCTCGGATGCGGCCAGGGAGTGTTTAAGCTCTTGGTTCTCCGAGCGGATCTTCTCTAGCTCGGCTTTAGAGGCCGCCAGAGCGTCTCTCGCCTCCTGAGACTCCTGGAGGGCGGTCTGGCGATCAGCTTCCAAACCCTCGAGCTGGGCCTTGGTCCTAACAATGCCTCTATAGGCGGCAGCCATGCCCTGCAAGAAAAGAATGATAAATTAGCAAACTGGAAGGAAAAAGGCGGTGTGTGAGTGTTAAAGCCTTAAAAGAAGGGGGCACTTTACCGTTAAGGTCATGTCCATAGCAGACTCTATAACTCGGACCGAGCTCGTTGTTTCGATGGCCCGGAGCTCCTTCTCCCTGATATTGTAATAGTGGCTGACGGCGTAGCTAGCCGACTCATACACCGTACCCCGGAATGCTTCGGGCATCTTCTCCAGAGCCCGAGGGTCGACCGGGATACGCACGTCCGGGGCTGCCGTGGCCAGATTCCCGACCTCTATTACCCCGTCCTGGACGGCCAGTGGAGATCGTTGGGGTGGCGGGTGCATGAGCCCTGTCCTGGCGACAGGGAGGTTCGCCCCCGCGACCTGGGATGGCGGGGCTTTCTCCTTCTCCTTAGCCGGGGATTCGGTGGAGGCCCCAGCTGAGCTCTTGGACTCGCGAAGCCTCTTTAACCTCGGCCCCGCTGGGGGATTCCCACCGAACACAACGCCCCGCAGACTGTTCCCAGGCTGAGACATCTCTTCTGCCAAGAACAAAAAACACGGTTATTAGCAATCATACAGAAATAAAGACAAAAGGTCCAAAGGCAATAAGAAAGCAAATACTAAGGGAGCCCTACCCCCCGAGCTGGAAGAGCCTAGGACGATTATCTCGCGAACTGGCGAAGGTTCTAGGTCCGGTTCTGAATTGGGGCTGGACTCTTCTACGTACTGCCTAATCCCCGGAGCATAGATGCCCCTCTGGAGCGCAGGCCACGTGCGTAAATTGGTCCCGTACTCCTCAAAAATGGCCGACCTAAAGGCTAGTGTATTATCTACTACTACGGTACCCTTAGGCCGACTCTCTTGGTTGTCCAGCACGAGCTGGTCAACGCAGTGGAGCAGGAGCGTGTCCAGGTCCGGATTCCTTGGGTGACGATGGACGAGCTGCCTAGGGTTGAACCTAACCAACCGGGGGTCTGCAGTGGCCCTGTCTACGTTCTTAAATAAGTAAGAGTTACCTTGACCGGAAGGACCCGCGGCTGCTCCGGATTGGGCCCTCTCCTCGCTCATCCCCTGGGCGACCTCCAAGGTCCTCTTCCTGTTCCTCACCAGAGGAACTTCCTCACCTTCTTCCTCGCCTTCGTCGTCTGCGACCTCCTCCGCGACGATGGGTCTGTTGTCGCGAGCTGAGGGAGGCCCCCGGGGCCTTTTCAAATTCAAAGTCTGATTTGGGAAAATCAGCTTGCAGAATACCATCGTCTCGTCCGTCACGAGCACGCGGTAGTCTTTCTCACTGGGGGGCAAGTTCGCCAGTGTATCGTATTGACCCCCGAGGGTCACAGACTTTTCGGTCCTCGAGTAGATGGCTGCAAGGTTGGTTGAAATCAGAAGTGGAATAAGGGACGAGCTAAAATAAGATAACCGTTAAAAGGCGAGCTAAATCAAGGATCACTTACGAGGGCGGTTGAAATAGTGATGATCGCAGTTTCGGAACCCAGTTGACATAAAAAACTGGTCTTTGAAGTCGTTTGGATGGCTCGGCAGCTCGATCACTGCTGCTGTGTTGGGGAAGCGGGTTAAGTAATAGAACCCGTCGCCTCGCCCCCGCTGGTTCGGGCTGGCTTTGAGGCAAAAGAAATATAGAATATCAGCAGGAGTGGGGACCTCCCACTCATGCTTTTGGAACAAATACCTCAGTCCTGCCAGCAGACGGTATGAATTGGGGGGGAGCTGAAATGGGGCCAACCCCACATAGTTCAGAAAATCAGCAAAATACTGATCCAGGGGGAGGAAGGCCCCTGCCTTGAAGTGTTCCCCGCTCCAGGCCGCGAACGACTCGTCGAGCGGCGTGCAGCTCCTCTCCTTATCCGCAGCAGGTCGGGCGATCACGGAGGTCTTCCCCAGAGGAATGTTGTGGTTAAGGAAGATTTTGGTGATCTTTGCCTGGCTGGTTATCTTAGAGACGATTCTCTCCGCCTCGAAAAACGCGTCAGGAGCCACCTCGGCTTGCTTCTCCACCGCCGGCCCAAAGTGAGGAATTGGCGAGCTGGTCACCACCGCCTTTCCTTTATCCTGCTGGGAGGCCGAACTTCCCACATTCTTCTGTGGCAGATTTCTCTTTGGAGCCATCTGGTCGCCTATCGAACAAAAGAAAACACTTTAGAAAAGGCGACCCAAGCAAGAGAGTGAAGCAAGTATTAAGTACACGAGCTGGGGTAAGCCCAGCCCGTGGAGAGTGATGCCACGCGTTCCAAGGAACACGCGCCTGTGCCCTCAACAGATCCCAGATTACTCGGAATTCGTGTGTCAGAGGACTCAGAGTAAAAAATTGCCTTGGGGGGAAAGTTTCAACAGGCAAGGCAGGGCAAAACCGCTTTTGAGGCGTATTCCCTAAGCTACCCGGTTTTTGTACCCAAAATTTCTAAGGATCCTACCTAGAAATTGTTCCTAAGAGAGAACCATGGAACCCATATTCTAAGACGATGTCCCATGGCAAGTGTGCCCTAATCTAAGGAGGGCTGTCACCCTCCATATCCGCGCGACCCAGAAAACCTCTGCATGTGGCTACAGTAAAATTTTTTGCCTAAGCTACAGTGGCATGCTTTCAAAAATAAACAGGGGCAGAAGACTTACAGTATATGGTTAGATGGTGAGTGAGGTTGTTGCGCTGGTAGGAGCTTCGTTGGCACAGTGGTCTCCGAAGTTTTGAAGGAACTCGTGCACTTAAGCTTCGTGAACGAAGAAGATGAGAGCAATGGAAATGAGGGTTTTGTTCTTCGGAAGGTCAGAGAAAACAAGGAAAGTTGAGAGGTTTTGAATGGTAAGGTGGCCCGTGCGTGGGATGACCACCCCTTTTTATACACGGGAAGGATCACGTGTAAAAGGCCCTTGGGAGACCCTCCACTCGAAATGTGAAACGACGGCTGGACAGTAGGCTAGGCCATTTAATGCGGTTCTCGTAGAGTGTACCATCGCCACCCACGGCGTTCCACGTATCAGACGCATGCGAAAAGCATGGAATGCGAAGGGTTGTGGGAGAAGTCTAAAAGCCCCTACTGTGGTCTCCCATATTTGACGTCATAGACCACGAGCAGGAGCTTGGGGGGCAGATGTACGCCCTGGTTTTCCCACGGGCTGTTTAGCAGGACGAGCCTCAGACTAAACATAATTTAGTCCGAGGCTCCCACAGGCCAGAGGCTCTATTTTCAGGACGGGCCCTTTCTAGCTCGAGGGGGTCCTGTTTCCAGCTCGCTCCTGTTGCACCAGGAGCTGGGAACAACATCCGGCGACCACTGACGGATAAGCTCGGGTTATGGATTGCTCCGGTAGCGAGCTTCTCAGGAAGCTCTAACCCTATGGGAAGTCAACACGCAAGATAAACGTGCATAATCCTGCCATCACGTGTCCGATATCCCACTGACTTCTCGGACACGCAGCAGGAACGTGCGTATTCAGACACCCACGGATGAGTTGGGCCGTGCGGCCCATTATCTCCTTCCATACTGATTAGACCACACTTGTGTGTCAGGTTTAGGAATTAATCATGAATATCACAGACTTGATATGACAAATGGTAAGGTCACGAGATGACCTCCCTACCAACTTCCAGATGCCTTCTCCTATAAATATGGAGACCCTGGGAGTTGATACGGGTTGGAAAAATAGTCTTGTAAGAACTATATACTTTGTAAACCAATTACCCAGAAAAGATCAATAATATTGACTAGTGGAGTAGAAGGATTTTAACCTTCGAACCACTTAAAAACGTGTTTAGGGTCACCTAGTTCTTTCCACAAAGATTTCATATCTGCGACGGTTCTACTTTTAAGTACTAATCTCTTTCTCTTCTTCTCTTAATTATCTGTTGCCGAAGAACCGCGTCAACAATTTATACCTTAACACAAAAGACAAAAATGCCCTTAAGTTCATCCTTAGCCTTTCTAACACGACCAAGGAAAAAATCGTCTTTTCCTGCTAAACCTCAAGTAGCTCTATAAAATCCCAACTAATTCTGACATGCCCAATTGATCACCAAATAATTACTTGTTAGCCAATAAATCACAAATACGCACTAAGTCCCCGAAATACCCCTAGGCTCTCCCCGAGCCGGGTAATGGACCCCGTTGTGACTATCCTGCTAATCCGCTCACCAAGATCGCCTTAAGCCGAAAAATACAAATATATCCACATAATAATGTGGTCTCAATTGTTTACACACATAAAATCACATTAATGCCCACAACGGGCCAATATTACCAATACACCCTTATAAACTAGAACAAGCTCACATGCATATCTAATACTCATAAACATGCATATTAATATACTCATATTATCATATAAATCATGTATGCCATGTAGTCACACATTTAATCTATTAATCACACACACATCCAATTATGTCGTCCTGGCACGCTAATCAAGGCTCTACACCTTATTAGCATTTTTGGCACGTTACAGGGATATTTGAGAGAACATTTATTCTTCGGGATAAATGTGCAATTATGTGATAATTGAAGTTGCACAATTTATTATTGCATTTGTGCAATTTTTCAAAATTGTTTAGAAATAGAAGAAATTGATTTTAATAAATTTTTTTATTTAAGTGTGAATAGATAAATATGGATAATCAAAATTGGTTTTGATTATTATATTTATTTAATTAATAATAAGATGATAATGGAAATTCAAATTTTGAATTTTGAAATTTAAGTTGTTATCTTTTCCTTAAAAAGATGATACCTTATTTGAATTTCTAATTATTAATTTAATAAAATAAAACACATGAAAAATCAAATCTCATTTTTAGGGATATGCCACAAGCATAGGTGTAACGACCCAAATTTACTAATAAGGCTTAATAAGGGCCTTGATTAGTCTGCCAGGAGGGCATAATTTGAATATATGTGGTTTAATGATTTAAAGCATGTTATATGGCTATTTGAATATTTGAGATGCATGACTATGTGTATTAGTATGCATGTAGGCCCTGAATAGGTTAGAAGGGCATAATCGTAATTTTGGCCCGTTGCGGGCATAACTGTATATATATGTGATAATTGTTGAGACCACATTATTATGTGGATATATCTGTGATCTGTGATTCGAGACGATCCTAGTGAGCAGATTAGCGAAAAAGTCACGGCGGGGATTTATACCCGGCTCGGGGCGAGCCTTGGGTGTAAATGGGAATTTAAAGAATATAGTGGGGTTAATTCTTATAATGAAGAATATAATTGGTGATTAATTAGGTATCGGGAAGTAGGCGAAAAATATTAGAGACACTCGAGGAAATTGGCGGGAATTGGGTAAAATGACCAAAATGCCCTTAAGTGGATTAAAGGATTTAGGATTAAAGGGGAGGGCATTATGGTCATTTGGCTTTTAAGAGATAGGAATTACTGAGGCTTTATGCTCAATGGAGTTTGTAGAATAAAATAGAAGTCTGAAAAGAAAGAAAAGAAGGAAAAAAGAAGGAAATAAAAGAAAGAGAAAGAAGGGAAGGAAGGCAATGTCGGTTTAGGTTTTTTTCCACCATTTTCTTGATGGTTCTTGGAGAAACGTTCATAGGAGAGCTAGATTAAGTTGAGCCATAAGGTTTTTGAGTTAGGCTTGAAGAATTGGCAAGGGTTTAGCAAGAACAAACCTTCCACTTGAGGTAAAACTTTGAAGTTTCTTCAGTTCTGGTTTTAATTTTTAACTAAGGTATCTAAGCTGAATTGATGGGGAATTCTAGGGAATTGGAGCTAAGGATTTGAGGAGGAGGAAGCAAAGGAAGAGTAGAGGGTATCCAAGCATCAACTCTCTAGTTAAAGGTAAGGAACTTTGGTTCCAACTATTAGATTTCTTTGGTTTCTGCTGAGTTTCTGAGTTTAGGATCAACTGTGGTGAATTTTGAGATTAGGGATGCATGTGCTTGGTTTTTGAGTATTTGAGATGCTTTTGATGAGTGGATTATGTTAATAAGCTTGTTTTTAAGTTTGGTTGAGGATTGTAAGAGTTTTGTCAAAGCTTGGCTCGAGGAAAATGCAGGAAGGAAAAATACAGAAGTGGCTGTCTGTGACTAGCGCTACAGCGCTAGCTTTGGGGCGCTGTAGCGCTAGGCCAAGCATTCTGAGGGTGTTTAGGTTCTGCTTGTAGCGCTGTAGCACTACCCTGTCTCCAGAAAGTAGTTTTTGAGTTATTTTCAAGGGTTATTGCCCGAGGGTTCGGGGTTGGATTCCACCACCCCGTTTGGTGGAATTAGAGCTTCCCGAGGGCTCGGGATTGGTCCCGAGGTTAGATTTTGGACTTGAGACTTGGTGAAGGTTCTGACCTATGGTTGTGATTAGGTGAGCGCTAGGGCTCAAGGGGGATCGTGCTCAAGGTTCAAAGTGAACAAAGCTAGCAAATCCAAAGGTAAGAAAACTACACCCGGTTATATGTTTGTAATGGGACTAAGAGCTCCCGATATCTATATAATTTCAATAATGGTATTATGCCATGGGACATGTGATAGCGACCTAAGGGTGCCGTACACAATATTTGCGCATAGGGTGCAGCTTGGCCACTGGTAGCCAAGGACAGCTTAATATTCACTGAGCTCGGTTTAAGCAGGCCGGAGTCAGTGGGATAACGGAGGGTGCGGCATGAGGGCGCTAACCCTAGTTATCATTGTAATTGATGTATGATATGAGTTGATATGTTTTGTATGCTGAATACTTGGTTATCCTGAATGTTTAAATGGTTGAGAACATGTTTATGAAATATGAGATATTGAATCGTCTGTTCATTGCTTATGCTATGTTATTGTGTTTTCTTGCTGGGCCTTGGCTCACGGGTGTTGCGTGGTGCAGGAAAAGGCAAAAGCAAGTTAGACCAGTCCTGAGATGGAGAGCTGCGGGGCTGAATGTACATAGCCAGCTGTTCGGTCGCCATGCCTGAGGAGTGGATCAGGACAGAGATTGCCTAACTGTCTATTTTGCCTTAATATGGCTAATACTATATTTAATTCTCGAATATTTTGTAAATGATTTTAATTTTATTGTTTTTGGGATCCCGTGTAAACGGAAAATGTTATTTATAAGAAATGCGACTTTTAAGACCAAAATCTTTTAACCCTAGTTCCATTATGGTTTTAGTAACACGTTCTTAATTAAATGACTTGTTTAGCAAGTCTAGCACTTTTATAAACACACAGTGTAATGGTCTTGGCTATCCAGGGCGTTACAATAGGGCTTGGACTATTCTATGCGTGTAGCACTACTGATGTGATGAGTTATTGGTTTTTCATTTTATTTTTAATGAATTAATAAATATTTTTAAATGGTTTTTTTAATGGAATGTAAGACATTGTCTTTTATCATTATTATTATTTTGATAATGTCTATATATTCTATGTAACGCCCTACTACCTTGGTGCCGTTACTAAGTGAGTTTAAAATGTGCAATCAACTTGCTAAACGAGGTTTGTAGAACAAAAGTGTGATTAAACAAAAAGACAAGGCTGTAATCTTTGAAAGTACACTATTTCATTTAAAATTCCAAGTGTCTAACATTTGGGATCCCAAAAGAAGGTTTATAAAATATTTACATCTCAAAATAGGTTTACAGATAACTAACTATCAAAATCATGGTTTAATGCAGCCATTTCTCAAAATGCCCCCAACCAAAGTAGTCGGGCAGGCCAAACATGTACGCGCCGCTTCACGCTCTCCATACTCATGGCTGGTTGACTTTCTCTTTGCCCTTACCTGCAACACAAAGCACCCGTGAGCCAAAGCCCAGCAAGAAAACTCATACAGCACATAACAAATGCATATTATATAAACAACACATCAGATAATCCACAGATTAATAGATAGTCCATCAGACTAAGCAAATACGGCCATGCCGTCCCAGAAGCGTTACCAAAGCCTAGGGTCTCGGTTCTCACCGTAAGGATATCCTATGTATCCATTGGGGTCTCACCTTAACAATAAGCACTCCATGTGCTAAGTATATTATTCCCGGCTCCACTGCCGTTCTCGGCTCTTCGCCATTCTCAGCTCCTTGCCGTTCCTGGCTCCTTTGCCGTTTGTTCTACTATAACCACACATAGCATAACTCAAACAACATTCAAGCATATAAAAATTTAATCAAGGCCACACCCTAACATATAATACAATCTAGGGCCGTGCCCTGCAACAACACTATGGGCCCACGCCCTGCTCTACGGGTACTACAGTTTTCTTAACTGTATCCCGAGCTTCACAATGCACCAAAGTCACGAGCACGGTCCTCTATCCCGAGCCTCTCTAAAAACCTAGTCACAACACATATAAAACAACCTTTAATACTAACCAATCCAAATCCACTTCCCGGGATCAATCTCGTACTCTAGAAACCCCCAATTTCCCAAAGCAATGTAATAGAGACATCCCTCGAGCCCCCGTGGCAACAACCCAAAAATGCAAAATTCTACTGTCCTGAAAATAGCCTAGCGTCGCGGCACTACCCTTTGAGGGCCGCGGCGCCTAGAAATTTTCCCAACCCTGATACAGCCTCGCGCCAGGGCGCCAAAGAACAGGGCCGCGGTGCCCTTTCGCGAACCCAGAATTCTGGGTTTTCCCCTGCATTTTCCTCGAGCCAAAACACCTCCAATCCAACCCAAACACATGCCTAAACCCCAAAACCAATTTAAAACCCCAAATGAACCATTTAACAACCTATAAACACCAATAACAAGGTCAAAGACACTATCACACCCATAATCCACACTTTGATTTCAGAAACTTAAACCATAGCTTTTAAAACTTAAACCAGAGCTTGAAAAATGTAAACCAGGCTTCTAAATTCTTAAACCGCATCAGATACGAAAATTCAAAGATGTTAAAAACTCTTACCTCAATCAAGAATTAAGCTTGAACTCTCTCCAATCCCAGCTTCAAGCCACTTTCCCCTTGATTACCAAACTGAGTTTCCATGCAAAACCAGCCATACTACCTTTAAATTTCCACACTTACTCTCTAAAAAGCCAAGCTTAAACTTAAACAAAAACAGAGGATAAAATCTTACCTCTGAACAAATTTTAGCCTACACTTGATTTTAGTTGCCTCAAGCCTCTTCATTCTCCTCCTAGGTTCTAAATTTCAGCTTCCTTCTTGTTTCCCTTTCCTTCTAGTTTCTCTTTCAAATTCCAGCATAAACCAATATATGACTAAGTGATGACTGTGAATGACCTCTTTTCCCTTAGCTGAAGTTTATCTAAACCTCTGCCAAAAGACTACTTTACCCCTCCATGTATTTCCCTTCTTAACTAAACCTCAAGGGCATTTTGCCATTTCACCTTTCCTACAAATTTACCACTTTCTCATCTAAAATCTGTTACTCTTAATGGTCACCAATGGTCACTCAAGTTACTCAATTACCACTAACCATTAACCATTCATTCTCATGCTCACTCTTGAAAAATTCCCAAAATACCCCTAGGCTCCTCCCGAGCCGGGTATTTAATCCTGTTGTGACTTTTAAACTAATTAGCTCCCTAAGACCGTCTCGGCACGTGCATCACAATAATATCACCACTCACACGTGGTACTAATCATATAACACAATTATCACATTTATGCCCTCAGCGGGCTAAGATTACCATTTTACCCCAAACAATACAAACGGGGCCCACATGCATATTTATTCCACCTAAACATGCATTCTAATCACATATTCATCTAGATTCATATCTTGACATGTTAATTCACTTATTGCCCTCCAGGCACGCTAATCAAGGTCCTGAACCTTATTAGCAAATTGGGGTGTTACATTCTATATGATAGAAAATAGAAACTACAAGTTTTTACAGATAAGAAAAACTATCATCTTTTTCACAAAAGAAAAACCCTTTCTCTCTAGCCTATAATCAAGAGTCTCATGTGTTGAGAATACTTTTGATTCAAAAAATTGATTCTTTTTCTCTATGTGTCCACCCACATCTTGAGGTGTAGATAACTTCTTGGAAGATCTAGGTGTGAGTACTCTAGCAAGGATAGGAAAATTGAAATATATATGAAAAGATTCAAGGATTCTTGATAGGCTACAAGAGGTAAATCATTTCGTATTATTTTTTACATATACATATTATATATTGTTTAACATATTTCATATTAAAGGATCTTCATATAAAGTAGTTTATGTGTAATTTTTTTGTTGTATACAATACTACCATTACCGCAATTTCTGCTGCGCACTAGGAACTGTTCCTAACAATTGGTACGAGAGCCATCTTTAATCCCTGCATATGTTAATTACTATGTGGGTATCATATGCATTTTTTATATTATGTGTAATATATGAAGGAATGAATGTTTATGTATGAATCGTTTATGTTCTTAAAGTTGGTTTTCATGGTATTCTTTTTGTTAGTAAAAGTTCTTAATTTTTTCTAGATATACAAAAACCGTAAGCCATTTTAGGGCATAGGAATTTTGAATTTTTTTTTTAAATTCAGGAAAAATTTTGTAATTGCCCGAGCGCCGAGCACAAACCCCGAGGCCCAAGTCACTGCCCCTGCAGCCATGCGCACCCTTCGATTCTGCACCCATACGCGCCTGCGCACTCCTCGGCCTTGCACCCGTGCGTGCCTGTGCACCCCTCGGCCTAGCGCACCTGCACCCCGTGGCCCCCTGCGTGCCTCGCAGCCTACACCTTGCGCCTTTGCCAGGCACCCATGGCTGCCAGCCATTGCCCATCATTGAGACACCCATTAGGATTTGTGTCATTCAAACCCTAATGGATGTATAATTATCCATTTGGGCATGTTAGAGCCCAATATAATTAAAGGTCTTTTAATTATAATTTTTGAGTTAATTGTGATGAGTCCAAATTCTAATTGGCCCTCTATAACTTGCTGGGTATTAAAACCTAAAGTTTGATTATTTTAAATTTGTTTAAAATAATTAGAATGTTATTTTATTCATAATGGATCATTAAAATGGTAATGACCCAAAGACTAAAAGAGACAGTCCAAGATCAAAGGAGTTGATCTTTATTAGGCCTTAGTTAGTTTAATTAGTTTTGTGTATCTTTTGCAAATGTTGTAATTTTCTAGAAATACCCAAAGCACCCAACCCGCATTTATTTATTTATTTTCTTGAACATAATTAAATTGTTTAATACTTTGTCATGCATAATCACATGCCATACATATGACCCACAAAGTACATACTAAGCATGCATTTTTTTAGAGACATGCTTAGGATTGATTATATCTTTTTATTTGATAATACATTTAATTAATTATTCTTAATTAGTTAAGATGGTAAAAATAATTTAAAGTTGTTTATTTTCTTATTTAATAAAAAAAAATTATTAAATAAAATTGTATTCTATTTAAAATAAAAATAAAATCTAGGGCACGATTATTTATTTTGCATAATTGGATTAGTGTTTATTAGAATATCATTTGGTAAAATTAATTTAATTAGTTTTACAACCAAATTGAAAAATATTGATTTCGAGAAAAACACAATTTTAAAAATAGTGATGGGAGAGGGAATTATGACAATAAGTCCAATGGTCTCCATTATTGGTTGAACACCGAGAGGCATTGGAAGGGCCTTGTGTTGCCTCTATTTGCGACCTCCCTAAGGAAAGGTTTCCGAATATGTTTATTTTGTCTCAGGGTTGACTTCTCATAAGAGAATAAGATTAGTGATGTATTTCAAGTTTGACTGACCCTAAGGCACATTCTTGAGTAAAATCATTGATTGAAAAATAATGGGTTACACTCCGAAGATGTATCTAGGCTTTCGAGCACGACTAGTGCATCTTGACAAAACTAACGGTAATTCATAAGTCAAAAGAGAAAAAGGAGTTTTTAACTAATTTTTCCATTAATTTTCAAAAGAGATCTTGTGTCAAGGTTAATTTGTGATTAGTCTGACCTACCCTAAGGTGGTCCATTAATTTTCAAATTAATCTATCGTGGACTAGTAACTAATTTTTGTGTGTTATTTTATCTGTTACATTCATGCATCATATTTACTATTCCAAATGTAAACTGATATTTATTATATGCATTAATTCATTATATTTTATTTATTTAATTTTCTACAATACGTCCAATCCAAACCCCGTAACTGTTGGTATTAAATGATCAAATCAAAGGTACGCAACGGAAAACATGGACTCATTTTAATAAATATTAATACAACCCAGGATCATACACATATATAAATATTAAATTACATACAAATACATCAGGGATTACCTATTGTAGTTTATCAAGTGTCCTTGAGTCTTTGTATAAATCAACGATCTTCTTATCCAGTATTCTGAGATCTAACACCCTGATCTTCCAGACCAATCCTGAAACACACAAGGACATGTGTGGGCATGTAGGATTCAAATGTTGATTTATGTGACTCCCTAGATGTACTCAACACATGAGACCATCCTTGTCTGTATTAGAAACAAGGACATGTGCCTCATGTTCATAGCGAGCAGGTTGTCTCACAATCCTCCTACTACGATGTTGCATCGGGGTTTCTTTTTCAGGAATAATTTTTTCCTTGGTTTGTCGTTTATCATTTAATAATGAAGATTATTGTGATGGAATCTTATTAGCTATGAGTTCCTCCAATATTACCTTGCTCTGAGATTTATAGTTATTCATATAGTCATGTTCAAAGAAGGTCATATTTGTTTAAACAAATACCTTTTGTTCCTTGGGACTATAAAAATAACCACCTCTTGTTTCTATAGCGTAGCCAACAAAAATGCACACTTCCGGCCTTGATTCAAGTCTCCCTGATTTAGGTCTAAGAACATGAGCAGGATAGCCCCAAATGCGGAGATGGTGCAAACTAGGTTTTTTTTCATTCCACAGTTCCAGTGGCGTTTTTGCTAATGGTATTATATGGGACTGCATTCAAAATATACGTCTCCATTCGAAGTGCATATCCCCAAGATGAGAGAGGAAGTGAAGAGTAGCTTAACATAGACTTGACCATGTCCAACAAGGTCCTGTTTCTTCTTTCAGAAACACCATTTTGCTATGGCATTCCTGGTGTTGTGAGTTGGGATAGAATACCATGGACTAGAAAGAAATCTTTGAATTCTGAATCCAAATATTCTCCACCTCGATCAAATCGAAGTGTCTTTAGAGTCTTACCTAACTGCTTCTCAGCCTCATCTTTGGATTCTTGAAACTTACCAAAGGTTTCAGATTTCCTAAGCATTAAGTAAGTATGACCATATCTTAAGTAATCGTCAACAAAAGTGACAATATTCTCATACCCACCTCTTGCTTGTACATTGATTAGAAAACAGACATCGCTGTGTACATGCTCTAAAGATTCTTTGGCTCTATTGCCTTTTTGTTGAGAAATGACATTCGGTCATTTTTCCTTCTAGACAAGATTCACAAACCGGAAGAATTTCAACTCTTAGTTCTCTCAAAGGTCTATCTTTTGTTAACCGATTTATCCTATCTAGACCTATATGACCAAGTCTAAGACGCCAAAGATATGTGTCATCCTCGTTTGAAACTTTTTGTCTTTTGTTACCTTGCGGTTTTGCTACTTTAAATAATTCTGAATTATTGAACGTATGTTCATTTTAATGAAAGCGATAAAGTCCAAATATTCAATTGCATGTCTAAAGAAAAAATTAAGAATAGTCAAATTATAAATAAAATATTATAAATTCATTATATGCAATAAAATTCCAAATTAACTAAAAATGAACTAAACATTGTTCAAACAACAATAAAGTTTTTTTTTAATAAAACTAAAGAATTTTAAATAAATGGACTTTCTTGAACTAGATGCTTTTCCTCTTCAACTTTTTGTCTCCATCTGCAAGTTCCTCTTGATTGCTCAAGTGTCTGTAAAGAAGAACAAATAAAAAAAATTTGAACTTTATGTATCATAATCCACTATTAAGCCTAAGGTAATGGTAAATCATGTCTACCTTTTTTTGTGATTGTGGTCTTGTCTGTAAATCCTCAAAGGCAGCATCCCAAAAATCACAAGCATATTCAATGTGTTCAAACTTTTTCCTTAGCTTCTCTTCCATGGTACTAAGACAGTAAAATCTCACTATGTGATTTGATCTCATCCAATCAACATATTTCTCATGTTCCTCTTTGCTTGCATCCCATGATGGTACAAGAGGAGGCCTCTTATCATTATAGATATGTTTAAGATTTTTGGCAAGAAAAATGAACAAAGTTGAATTTACCCATCCATCTTCATCCTCTTTAGTCATTTTTACTTTCTTTATATCATCATCAATCTTTTTATGCATTACCAGGCAGTTATAGGAAAATAATTGGGTGGAAACATTTTATGAATGAAAATAAAACACAATAATATTACCATTTGGAAAAAATATCAATGTTTTGGAAAGTAAACATGATGCATGAATGCAACAATTAAAACACATAAATTAACATTTACTTTTCCATGATAAAACTACCCAACAAATAAAGTGTCGCCTTAGGGTCAGTCAAGTTAAATTTAGATAGCTTATAAGACAATCATATCTTTATAATTTAAAACTTAAAATAACTCTTTATTTTCTCTTTTAATTATAAAGTACTGCTGGTTTGGTCAAGATGTAATTATCCACCGCAAAAGCTTAATTACATCTTTGTAACTGTAACCCAATATTTCAGAATTCATGACTTAACTTAGACAGTGCCGCCTTAGGGTCGGTCAAGCCTAAAGTACATCACTTCCTCCTATCTTCATAAGAAGCTAACCTTGGTATTGATATGTCTAGAAACCTTCCTTAGGGGGACAGAAACAAAGCCGCCTCGAGGCCCTATTCATATCTCACGGTGTTGTACTAATAATGGAGAGCATAGGTCACATTGAGATGTTCACCTTCTCCCACTTACTATTTTAGATTAAATATGTTTTATTAAACTAATCAATTAATTCCAAATTAATTACTAGTTTATTAATAACCCTATGAATGTAATTAATTACAAAAATCATAATTATAAAAGAGTCTATTTCTATAATTAATGTGATATAAACAATTACTCATTACATTCATCTAACTTTACTAAAACGCTTTTTTGCATAAAGTTGGTTATCTTAATGGCCTATAAGAACTATTGCCTTTATTATGATGTGAGTTACCAAGTTTTACGTATTTTAATACTTAGTTGTTTACATGCAATTGATTTCACCAAAAATAATTCATATAAACAAATAGGACAATCCTAGATAATCATGTTTCTAAAAGATGCATGATTAATGAGAAACTGTGTGGGGTTTCATGAATGGCATGTAATTGACTAATGCATGATCATGCTATCAATCAAACATCAATGCACATTTATTTAAATAAATACAATAAATAAACAATAATTGATGAACCGAGTACTAATGGGTAATTCTAAGATTTACAACCCTTTGAAAAAATTAGAAATAAAAATGCAATATAAGCCTATGTAACTTTCAAGACTCTCCAATGCTCCTCATCTCCTTTAGGCTTTCTTGCTAATCTTTAAGAACTTTGTACAGCCCAATTTATTAATTAGAAATAAATTTTCTAAGTAATTTATTTAATTAAAAATATCTTTTAATGAAAAAACCATTTTTGTCATCTTTTTAATTTAGTTGACTTTCAATAATTAAAGAATCAAATTCAAATAATTATTTAAACTTAAGATATTAAAATACATTAAACAACTAAAAGATATTTTATTTTCTAGTAAAATAAAATAAGATAATTAAACTTTTAAATTCAAATAATTTAAAAATTAATTAAATAAAAGATATTTTATAACAACTTTAGGATCTAGAGTTTGGGAACCAAGATTGGTGCCCTAGCCATCCTAGGGTCAGTGGCACCATTGAGCCTTAGGTTCGGGTGCATGGCTGCAGCAGGGGCTCGGCGTTAGGTGTTGGGTGCATGGCAGGGACGCGCGTGGTAGGAGACCAGGGCATAGGGGCGCGGCTGGGCGTGTGCGCGCGGAATGTAATGACCAAGATTTTCAAGACTCGATAATGCAGAAATATAAATGTTTTCATTTGAAAAAATGTCTCAAAAACACGTATAAATAACAGGTCGACGGCACCATTGAGCCTTAGGTTCAGGTGCATGGCTTTAGCAGGGGCTCAGCGTTAGGTGTTGGGTGCATGGTAGGGACGCGCGTGGTAGGAGACCAGGGCATAGGGGCGTGGCTGGGCGTGTACACGCGGGATGTAACGACCCAGCTTTTCAAGACTCGATAATGCGGAAATATAAATATTTTCATTTGACAAAATGTCTCAAAAACACGTATGAAAAAAACTTTTTAAAAATTTGTATAGCCATACTGAACATTTAATTACAACATATTTTATAAAGAGTAGAGTGAGCCTAGTTTAGGAAAATTACACAACATTTCCAAAAATAAAACGACTTTCCAAAAGGTCGATCCACATGTACATTTGCAAGGTAGACTCCAGCGCTCACTACTCTGCCTTGCCCTTGTTCTTACCTACAATAGGAAACAACTAGGTAAGCGAAAACGCTTAGTAAGTTCAACTTTAAAACAAAAGCATGCATAGAATTAAGGTTCCAGATCCATCCGGACCCTACACAATCAGGTCCAAGAATGCAAAGTGTCCTGGCAAACTTACGGTCATGCCTGATAACCAATGACAAATTATTTCATATAACTAGATAAATTCTCGCACTTAGAAAATCCCAGAACAAGCAGATATATTATATCACAACTATATCTTATAAACAAATATATATCCCTACTCTCATAAAATCCTAGAGCAAGAAGATATAATATATCACAATATAATTCGAGACCAACTCTTGACAATTTCCAACAATTCGGGCATAACACGCCCTCCAGCATAAATGCTAATATGTAAGAGAGAACTGAGTTGCAACATTAAGATCTAGCCAATAAATATCCTCATCAAGGGTAACTATCATATTACCTAGGGCATTGCTACTTGTCCAAGAGTAAATTCCTCACAAGGGTAACCATCAAGTTACCTAGGGCATCACTACTTATCCAAGAGTGTAATCGAATTTACACGATTTTATAGAGACTTCTATGTTAATCAGTGGTGCCAGTGACCAGTTGCCCCTAGGGTGTTCAACCTCACTCAAACTTGGCAACCCCTAGTATCTCTAGGGACTCTCACTAAATGGCCAATATTCACGGCTGCTAATTGGGAATAACTTATCAGAGCACTTTCTCGTGTTCTAATCGTTCACTGATAAAGTAGGCATGAGGGCCACTAGGTCCCATTCATTTTGGTGCCTCTAGGTTTAACTAGCAATCCTCACCTCTTGGCCACTCGTCACGGTAATGAACCAGACATAATAAAATCAAGCAGTGTGACGGGGATCATCCATCTAAGATATGACGGATATCTATCGATCATATTTTCTAAATCAGCACTCACTAGACTAACATCTCTAAGCAACGTTCTACGACAGTGTATATATGTGCATGTGTCCCTATACTAACATACAATACAATAGTCATTTCATGTTGTAGCCACACAATATAAGTTGACTTACTTGGAGTCCTTAGAACTCAGTAGGAATTCACCCTCCAATGTTTAGTCCAGTTATGCAAGTCAATACTGTATTTATCCATACAGTATACTTGGATTAATTATGGCACTCATAATTCATTATTATTATTTTGGGCAGTTTGGTCATTTTAATAAAAATCATTTGTAAGGATTAATGATCCTTATATGGTTTTAAACCCATTAAGGAAATTCATACAAAAACATTTGAGACTAAACCCTATGTCTCGGGGAGACCTCTCCTAGGGTCTCGATACCTAGGCTCGGGTATCACAATAGTATTTTCCCACAATCTGCTAAAAATCTTATTCTTTAAATGCATCGCTATTAACCCGTACTTTCAACAAGTCAGTGAGATATATAGAAGATTTTAGTCGGTATTATATCCAGAAAATACTAATTAAATTCCTTAATTATTTTTAAAGAAAATAAACTCTTAATTTTCTTTTATTTTACTTAAGGTTTTAATCTCTAAAATCCATTTTAAGAAAATTACCTAATTTGTCTTAATTAGGAAAACCGTTAAAAATTTCCCATCTAGACTAGTTAATATTTCCGAAGTAGATTAATCAAGTTTACTTACTAGAAAAATAATTCACTCAATTATTTTCTCAAAATATAGGGTTTTAAACACTCTTTTAATTTACTAACTTATTAATAAATTAATTCATTTATTTTTAAAAAGAATAAAAAATTCTTTAATAAAAATAATTCACACTAAACTCAAAGTGGTATTTTAAGTCAAAATTTGTTTTCAAGACATACCAAGATTTTTATCTTGCAATAAGCAAACTTTCACTTTTTACCTTAAGTTCCAAAATCTCATTTTTACACTAAGTGTAAAAACCCTATTTTTTACATTTTTAACCACATACTTTGTTAGGTCATAACTTTAAATTTACTTACCTAATTGTTACCAAAATTTCCCAATTCCATTTTTGGTATGCCATTTAGTTATTTGTAAAATATTAGGTCAAAAGGAGCATTTTTTATTGGTGAAATTATTTTCCAACAATGAGGTAAAAATGATCTTATTTTCAAGTCCTTATTTTATCCAAACTTTGACACTTAATAACTTTCAAACCGTTCAGTACTTTCTTACCAAATTTTGCAGTGGAATACTAGGTTATACCATTAATATTTTCACCAAATTTTAGAAAAAAATGGGTTCATTTGCCCCATACAGTAGCTGTTCAAACTTGGTCCTGAAATTTAGAATACGAAAAAAAACAGTTTTTTACCTAAACTTTGAAATAGCATAACTCGCTCATTTTTAAATATTTTTGAGTGTTTCAAAAGCTCAATTTTATGTACTCAATCTCAAACACATCACAGTATAATTAAATTTTACAAAATCAATATACAGTGGATGCTTGATGTAACGCCCTACTACCTTAGAGCCGTTACTAAGTGAGTTTAAAATGTGCAATTAACTCGCTAAACGAGGTTTTTACAACAAAAGTGTGATTAAACAGAAAGTCAAGTAATCTTTGAAAGTACCCTATTTCATTGAAAATTCCAAGTGTCTAACATTTGGGATCCCAAAATAAGGTTTATAAAATATTTACAACTCAAAACAGGTTTACAGGTAACTAACTATCAAAATCACGGTTTAATGCAGCCATTTCTCAAAACGCCCCCAACCAAAGCAGTCGGGCAGGCCAAACATGTACGCGCCGCTTCACGCTCTCCGTACTCATGGCTGGTTGACTTTCTCTTTGCCCTTACCTGCAACACAAAGCACCCGTGAGCCAAAGCCCAGCAAGAAAACTCATACAGCACATAACAAATGCATATTTTATAAACAACACATCAGATAATCCACAGATTAATAGATAGTCCATCAGACTAAGCAAATACGGCCATGCCGTCCCAGAAGCGTTACCAAAGCCTGGGGTCTCGGTTCTCACCGTAAGGATATCCCATGTATCCATTGGGGTCTCACCCTAACAATAAGCACTCCATGTGCTAAGTATATTATTCCTAGCTCCACTGCCGTTCTCGGCCCTTCGCCATTCTCAGCTCCTTGCCGTTCCTGGCTCCTTTGCCGTTTGTTCTACTATAACCACACATAGCATAACTCAAACAACATTCAAGCATATAAAAATTTAATCAAGGCCACACCCTAACATATAATACAATCTAGGGTCGTGCCCTGCAACAACACTATGGGCCCACGCCCTACTCTACGGGTACTACCGTTTTCTTACCTGTATCCCGAGCTTCACAATGCACTAAAGTCACGAGCACGGTCCTCTAACCCGAGCCTCTCCAAAAACCTAGTCACAACACATATAAAGCACTCTTTAATATTAATCAATCCAAAACCACTTCCCAAGACGAATCCCGTACTCTCGGGACCTCCAATTTCCCAAAACAATGCAACAGAAACATCCCCCCGAGCCCTCAGGGAAAATGCCCAAAATTACAAAATCTCCCTGCCCAGAAATAGCCTAGCGTCGCGGCGCCCACCAAGGAGGGCCGCGGCGCCCACCAAGGAGGGCCGCGGCGCCCAAAAAATCCCCCAGCTCCTGATGCAGCCTTGCACCGTGGCGCCCCTTCGCGAACCCAGAATTTTGGGTATTCCCCTGCATTTTCCCCGAGTCAAAACACCTCCAATCCAACCCAAACACATACCTAAACCCCAAAAACAATTTGCAACCTCAAATTAACCATCTAACAACCTATAAACACCAGCAACAAGGTCAAACACACAATCACACCCAAAATCCACACTTTGGTTTCAAACTTCAGAAACTTAAACCAGTATGCCAAAAACTTAAACCAAAGCTTGAAAAACTTAAACCATGCTTCCAAATTCGTATACCACATCAGGCACGAAAACTCAAAGATGTTTAATACTCTTACCTCAATCAAGAATTCAACTTTGAGCCCTCTCCAAACCCAGCTTCAAACCAAATCCTCTTGATTACCAAGCTGAATTCCCATACAAAACCAGCCACAACAATCTTTCAATTTTCATGCTCTCTTTCTAAAATCAAACTTGAAACTTAGTAAAACAGGGGATAAACTCTTACCTCTGAACAAGCCTTAGCCTATACTTGATTTTAGTTGCCTCAAGCCTCTTGATTCTCCTACTAAGTTCCCAATTTTAGCTCCCGTCTTTTCTTCTTCTTGCCCTTGGTTTTCCTTTTCCTTCTAGTTTCTCCTCCAATTTCATCAAGAGCAAAATGTGACCAAGTGTTAGAACGTGAATCCTCCTTTCCCCCAGCTGAAGCTATCTAAACCTCTGCCAAAAGACTATTTTACCCCTCCATCAAAATCCTTTCCTAACTAAACCTCAAGGCATTTTTGCCATTTCACCTTTCCTACAAATCTACCATTTCTCATCTAAAATTTGTTACTCTTAATGGTCACCAATGGTCACTCAAGTTACTCAATCACCATTAACCATTAGCTCACAAACTCACATTATAAGATCCCCAAAATACCCCTAGGCTTCTCTCGAGCCGGGTATTTAATCTCGTTGTGACTTTTAAACTAATTAGCTCCCTAGGACCGTCTCGACACGTGCATCACAATAATATCACCACTCACACGTGGTACTAATCATATAACACAATTATCACATTTATGCCCTCAGCGGGCTAAGATTACAATTTTACCCCTAACAATACAAACGGGGCCCACATGCATATTTATTCCACCTAAACATGCATTCTAATCACATATTCATCTAGATTCATATATTAACATGTTAATTCACTTATTGCCCTCCAAGCACGCTAATCAAGGTCCTAATCATGCTTAAAACTAAAAATCATACAATAACAACCATAAAAAGTAAACTTTTTACCTCTTAGTTGTTCTTGCTTAAGTTTTCGATCTTCATACTAGCTTTGGCTCCTTCAAAAACCTTTCAAAACCTTAACCAACTCCCCCCAACAACATAGATAATTAGCTATTTGAAAATCTATTCTTAAAATTTACAAAAGTCTAGTTTATTGAAACTTTAACTTAGGGAAAACCCTTCCTAGACCAAAGCTTAAATGCTTCCAAGACTCCTTAGTGTTCTTGAGGTTGAAGATGGAGAGGAAACTTGAGAGAGTTTTCAAAAAGATGATAGTGAAAGTGAGAGAGGGTGTGGTCGGTTTCGGGGGTTAGAAGAGCTTACACATATCTAAAAAATATCGTAAAAACACTCAAGTGTCTTACTATCCACTTGGTGCCTTTAACCCTTATAGTTAAAATGGGATAAAACTTAAAACCATTTGGTCCACCCAAATAATTTCCCACATGGCTGGCCACCCCTTTAATTATATATGTGATCATATTTTTTTCTTTTTTATATAAAGGTTAATAAATATTTCCAAAGAAGAAAAAAATCCAATTTGACTTCCTATAACCTTTTTCACCCTTATTAAGTTTTAAACACAAAACTTAACACACAATAATTAAATTCAATGTCTCTAACATTTAGTTTAATTAATCACAATAAAATTTAACCTAAGGTCCTTTTATGGAATAAAGTTCCCCAATTCGGCAAAATTAAGCATTTAACATAAAATGCCTCCATTTTCTCTTAGGTTTATTATTTTTGACAAAATTTAAATTTTTATGAATGTATTTTATGCCCAAAATACATTTTCCATAGTTTTTTATTTTATTTTCCAAGATTTTTACCAGATCAAGGTTTTCGTGTCGGTCCAAGACCAAAATTCTTATCTTTACTTTTATATCACAAAATTCATAATTTGGCTAGGAATAACTCATGGAATAATTTCGAAACAAATATAATATTATTTAAAATTATATTCTTAACTCGTGGAAAAAATCCCGACCCGAGTGGTTTAAAAATACCAAAAAACGCAGGACGTTACATTACCTACAATTTATAGAGGTTTCGTCCTCGAAACTTAAAACAAATGAGGATACAACTCCCTCATCTTGTCTTTTGTTTCCCAGGTTGCCTCTTCAATGCCATGGTTACACCATTGCACCTTTACCAACGACACCATCTTGTTCCTCAACACTTTT
The DNA here is from genome assembly GCF_963169125.1 of Humulus lupulus. NCBI lineage: Eukaryota > Viridiplantae > Streptophyta > Magnoliopsida > Rosales > Cannabaceae > Humulus > Humulus lupulus. Next base: position 70,219,232 of record NC_084801.1, read on the forward strand.
TCCTTTCTGTCTAGAATCATCAGCGACTTCTCCTCATAGACAAGTTGAGGATCAATACTCAGGTGCTCATAGCTGAGTACATGCGAGGGATCACACATGTATTTTCTCAACAAGGAAACATGAAACACGTCATACACCTTAGACAAGGCAGGCGGAAGAGCTAAATGATAAGCTATTTCCCCTATACTTTTTATGATTTTGAAAGGTCCAACGAACCTTGGACTAAGCTTTCCTTTCTTCTTGAACCGTATAGCCCCTTGTAGCGGAGCTACCTTAAGCAGCACATTATTGCCAAGCTCAAAGACAAGGGGTCTCCAGCGTTGGTCGACATATTTGCGTTGTCGATCAACTGAAGTTTGCAAGCGTTGCCTTATCTGTCGGATGTCCTCAGTAATCTGATCAACCTCATCCAATCCGAGAAACTTTCTTTCACTAGTCTCGTGCCAATGAATCGGTGATTGGCATTTCCTTCCATACAAAGCCTCATACGAAGCCATCTTGACGGAATCATGATAGCTATTATTGTAAGTGAACTATATCAGTGGAACCTTCTCATTCCATGACCCTTGAAAGAGCACGCAGGCTCATAGCATATCTTACAGGGTCTGAATTATTCATTCACTTTGACCATCTGTTTATGGGTGGAAAGAAGTGCGGAACTTTAGTTTAGTACCCAACCTCGTTTGGATTCTATTCCAGAATGTTGAGGTAAAACGTTCGTCGCGATCTGATACGATGGAGTTGGGTACACCATCCAGTCTCATTATTACTGCAATGTAAATATCTGCTAACTTATGTGCCCCATAAGTTACCTTAATCGACAAGAAATGAGCAGACTTAGTCAGCCTATCTACAATAACCCAAATGGCATTGTGCCCCTTGGGAGTGGTTGGTAGACCTATGAGAAAGTCCATAGTGACCATCTCCCACTTCCATTCTGGAATTTCTAAGGGCTGTAACAATTCGGCTGGCCGTTGATGCTCGGCCTTTGTCTGCTGACAAGTCAAGCAGTGTGCCACATATTCTGTCGTCTCCTTTTTCATCCCCGGCCACCAAAAGTACTTCTTCAAGTGTTGGTACATTTTCATGGTACCCAGATGCATGACATAAGGAGCATTATGTCCCTCGAAAAAGATCTGCTTCTTGATCTCATCATCGTCCGGAACACATATTATGCCCTTTAACCCCAATACTCCATCTTTGGAGATATGGAATCCTGGCCGACCCTCGTTCCTCACTTCATACATCAGTCCTTGAACCAAAGGATCGACTAACTACCCGCCCTTTATAGCTTCCATAATGGAAGGCTCAATAGAGAGGTTAGCCAATTAACCAACTACTATCTCTAAATCCAAGGTAGCAAGGTCGGCTCATAACTGCGGTGAAATCTCTTTCACTGTGATCACGTAAGCACTTGGCTGTTGACTCGATGCATCTGCCACCTTGTTTTCTTTTCCCTAGTGATACAGAATGTCGTAGTCGTTGAACAGCTCTAACCATCGACGCTGTTTACCGAGTTTTTCGGAAACGAATACGAACGGAATAATGAAAAGATAAGAACTGTAGAAGTGCAGGAATGTAAATAAACAAACAGTGTTTTTACGTGGTTCAGGCGTTAACGAGCCCTAGTCCACGAGTCGATGTTATTATACTTGTAGAGAATTACAGTTAAACAACTGGTGTACAAGAAACTCACAAACTCACAGTGTTTCTCTCTGGTTCTCTTGAAGAAGATGAAGCTAGAGAGATTTTAGCAGAGTTCTTGCTATGTGATTTGTTGGCCGTCCCTCCTATCGTAAAATGAGGGGGTCTTTATAGCAAGGGTTTTTTATTAGGGTTTTTATTCCGTCCCCTTAGTCTTAATTACACCAGCCATAAATAGGGGATACAATTACTGTAGTAGCATGGCTACAAGACTCCACGCAGGTACAATTACATGAAAGTATGGGAAATAGAAAAAGGCAGCCGTCACTTCCAGGCAGTCAGCGGAACAGTAGGCGAAAAGGTACCCTTAGGCGTGCTGGGATGTGTGCGGCCTTGACCTGTTGGGCGTGTCAGGCGGGATCCTGTGTCAGGTGGATATCATTCCAAATATGCCTCCTCCATGACTCGACTGCTTGGTCTTGTTCCGTGCGTGGCACGGAACTGTTTCCGCGAAGGCAACCTGAAAAGCTTCTCCTGGAAGGGGCTTCCCCGAAGGATATCCCTTCGGGAGCCAGGGAGAGTTGACGAGCTTCCATGTCGCGTTTGCTTGAAAGAGTAAGCCGGACACTAAACGGGAGAGGCGAAGCCTTTCTGTCCATCCGCGAGCTCTGGTCACCTTCCATGAAAGACTTTGATAATTCTGCTTCCCCGAGGATATCCATCTAAACGCTATCCAGAAATCTGGATAACATTTACCCCCCAAGGTCACGGAGCTTTGAGAGATCCGGGAGCTTGTACAGTCCTCCGGGTATTCTGGTTTCTAGATTAGGCGAGGGGTCACCTCCTGTGTTCCTGGAAGGGTTCCTTCTTCCCGCCTGAGTGTTAGTATGAAAAAGAAAGGAAATTTCTTCTGTTTGAACTCAAGTACTCAAGTGTGGCAAGGGCCATGCGTCATGCCGGGAATGGCTCTGCGACCAAGACGTGTGCGTGAGGCGACTGGCTGGGTATGCGTGCGTCAGGCATCTGAGTAATGATTTGACGGTTTTTAATGGTACACCGGGCCCGAGATGGTATAATGATGGGAAATAAATACTTTATTCCCATCCGAGGAGTCATAAATAGGATCGGCGCTTCATCTCCAGCCGTCGGATCTGATGCATGCGGTATGGGAAGATCAGGACCGTCCATGTGTAGGATTCGAAAGGACTTCACTCCTGCTATAAAAACCAGGGAACGAGCCTTTCTTCCTCTTTACGCTCTCAAATTCTCTATCTTTCAGATTTTCAGATTCCCAAATCTTCGAACTCTCAGGTTTCCGAGCTTCCATTCCTTCGAACTTGCCACTTCTTTTGGTAAGGAATCTAGAAACTTTTCTTTTGATTTGGCAGTGGGTTTGTTCGCCGAAGTTCAGGGTTTGAATCGTCGTTTGTCTTTGCAGCTTTTACTTCTCGCGATTGTGCTGTGCAGTGATCCGGTTACTCCTTCAATCTTCAACTACCCGAATACCAGTAAGTATTTCTACTTTGCTCTTTCCTCCCAAACCTTAGGTTGTTGGTAGTTGTTAGAGTTGAGATTTCTGCCAGTATCGTCTATGTGCATTCGTGAATAGGGCTTTGATAGGCATGTGACTGATGTGAGTCAATAAGTAATCTTTTTGCATGCTTTGACGATTGGCGTTTGGAAAGTTGTTCCTCGTTTTGCTGTTTTAGGGCATAAGCGTGAACGCCTTTAGGGTGTCTTTCTCTGGAAAAACACTTCTCTCGGCGGGCTTAGGCTCGGAGTTTGAGTTTGGTTCCTTGCTGCCTTTCGGGTGGCCTGGTGCCAACCCCTCGGCAAGCTCGGTGGGAGCCTCTCCAAGCAGTTTTCGGGGAGGTTCTCCCCGACGCCTTTGATACCGCTAGGGTATGACAAGGGTGCTGACTGCTTAGAGTGTTTTCTTCTTTGTTTCTTTTGTTCAGTGACGAACACCTCAAAGGAACGAACTATCGTTGCAGTAGAGGCTGAATCCGCCCAGGAGCGAGGTTCCCCTGTCGCCGGCGCAAAGGGGAAAGGAAAGACAAAAGTGGTCGCGGCTAGCCCACCGACTACCAACAGTGCAATCTGGGAGATGGACCAGAAGCCGAACCTGTTCAGGAACTACGGCATGCTGGAGCTGTACTCCTCAGAGGCAGGCCTGAAGAACATCCCAGGCCTGATGTGGCACCGTCTGTCGGTGCTGGGTGAGTCTGCTAGTCAGAGTCACGAGGGTTTTGGTGCCTGGAGCTGGGCACAAATAGTGTGTGGGGTGCACTTGCCCCTAAGAAGTTACTTTGCCAATTTCTGTGTGAAGGCGGGGATTGCCCCCTTCCAGTTGATTCCCCCCAGCTACAAGCTCCTAACCGGGTGGTACATCTTTTGCAAGTCGCGGGACCTGGAGGCTCCTACCCCGGAGGAGGTGCTGTACTTCTACGGGTTGAAGTCTCAGCCCATGAGAGGCCATCCAGACAAGGTGGGATTTTACAGGCTGGAGAGGCACCCGGACGTGATGTGTCCCACCTGTCACACCGCGAGGGTTCCAGATCTCCGGGAGTACTGGTTCCTGACGACTGGCTTCCCACTGAAGAGGGTGCCAGCCCTATCTTTTGACTTCAAAGTCCCTGGTAAGTGCTCCTTCCTCTCCTTTTTAACTTTGTTTCTGTACGTTTGGTTTGCCTTTCGGGAGGATCTCTAATACTCATGCCTGAATTTTGTAGAAGCCATCCCGCGGACGCCTCGCTGTGCGGAGATGATAAGGAGGTCGCAATTCTACGAGGGGCTCTCGGAGGAAGAGCTGAAGGTGGAAGGACTTGTGACCACCGAATCTCTGAGAGAGTATGGGCTACTCGCCTCCTTCCAAAATATTGGGCCAGTGAGTGGCAGGGGGCAAAGTCAGGTGTCCGCTGACGTCCGGGAGCAGATTGCCCTGGAACTGTCCAAGGTGATCTGCCAGGCAGTCCAGGACGAGAATAATTTGTCCCCCAGTTGGGCGGAGAGGTTCCCCGAAACCCAATCGGAGGAAGAAGAAATTGAGGCTCGCTACGCCGCGGCTTACCCCAATGAAGGGACTCCGGGAGCTGGCACCTCTGGGATAGGTAAGGCTAGCTTTCGATTGATTCACACCCCCAGCCTATCTGAGGTCTCCCGGACCTCCTAGATGGGGTTCGATCCCCGCTTACTTAGGCTAGATCCGCGTAGGATACCCTTTGACAGATATTGCGATAGGGTAGATGAGCTTCTCGGGTGTTTGAGTGATGGTAGTCTGCCAGAAGGTGTCATCACGGTTGACCCTTCTTCCCTCAGCATGTCATTCCCGGACTTCAAGGAGTACGGGAGCTTCCTGGAGCAGGAAGCAGTGTTTTGTTTTGCTCGGGGAAGACCATCCACGTTTCGCGTGCATGGTCGTCCCTCTCAAATGTCTCTCTTTTTTGTTCCTTGTTCTCTGCTGGCGGACTTGCTTGTGCTTTTATGTTGTTGATTGCCTTGTCTTCTGCTTATCTTCTTTCACATTGCTTGCTGGTTCGTTAACCTTGTTTTGTATGTTTCTTGCAGAACATCCCGAAGCAAAAATGTTGGGGAGAGCTACCTTGCTTATTAAGAAGGCTGCCACTAGCCATGACCCGTCCAAGGGGAAAGGGCGAAAGGCCAAAACTGGTAGGGGAGGTAAAGCTGCCACTCCCAAGAAGACAAGTGGCGAAGCGCAAGTGTCTCCGGGGGTAGAGAAGTCTCCTGCCGATGGGCCTTCCGAGACCATGATGGTCTCGAGTAGCAGCAGCGATGGGGAAGGTCTTGTGTTCCCCGCGAAGAAGGCCGGGGTGAGCAAACGCCCCGGAGGGGAGGCTGAGGGCGACAAGAGAAAACGCCTTAGACATTCTCCACCTGGAGATGATGGAGATCTCCGGACTGCGCGCAGTCACCACCAGACTACCCCCACTCAGCAGCAAAAACAACCCCAACAGCAACAACAACAACAACAACAACAACACAGGCAACTAACACCGCCACAACAGCAGCAAAATCAACAGCAACATCAGCTGCAACAACAGACCGGGGCAGTAGTGTCTTCGCTACCGTCCCTAATACCCTGTCTTCCTCCTCCTCCAGCCCAAAGGGAGTCCACCCTTTCGGGGTCTCCTTCTTCTCAGCAAAAAAACCTTCCTCTGCCTGGCCTGAAGTTCCACTTCCCTCAGAAACCAACCCGTTTCCCCGCTGCCCTCCTGGAGGGTGTAAGACGGGCCGATAATTTTTTTAAGAGGCGGTTGGAGGCCGAGAAGGCTGTTACTCAGGGAAGGGCAGACAAATTGTCTGCCGTGAAGAGAGCTGAGCTGGCCGAGGGGGTGAGATCCCTTCACCCGGCTAGAGCGGTTTTGGATGGCCCAGCCTTGGAGAAGAGGCTGGTGCCTAGGCTCGGACGTGCATTGGCGCCGTTCGGAGCAGAGATGATGGAGGACATGGCCCTGAGCATGTGCGAGCTCAATTCTGAGAAATGGGCCATCAGTAGCAGTAAGGATCCGCTGTTGCTGACACATGCCGTGAAGCAGCAACTGTCCGGGGTAAGCCGTCAGTTGTTGTGTTTTGGGATCATCTGTCTTAGTGCATTTGGTTCTGCTTAACTTATTCTGTTGTCTTTCCTTGCAGGCCTCTCTCATCGCGGAACGCTCGTTCCGGGAGGTGGGTGCAGTTCTGGTTCAGCTGGAGGAGAGCCAGGTGGCTCGCCAGGCCTTGGAGGCGGAGAAGTAGAAACTGACCCAACAGGTCGAGAGCATAAGGGGGGAGGCTTCGGAGAAGACTGACCGGGCCCGGCGCACAGCTGAGGAAGAGGCGGACAAGAAATATCTTGCCAAATATCGAGAGTACCGGGCCAGCGCAGAGAATGAGTTCAAACAGCGGTCGGATGATTTGAAGGCCGAAAACTCCAAGCTCCGGGAAGAGCTATCCCAAGCCAGGGTGGAGAAGGATACCTTGGAAGCCCGCTTGCAATCGAAAAATGATCTCCTCCTTAAGCAGCAAGAGGAATATTCCACTCTTCAGAATAAGCTGCACGAGGAGGAGCAACTTCATAAGAGGAGCAGGGATCTCGTGTCTATGCTGGAGTTGGGGCTCGCCGAGAAGGATAAAGAGATCGGAGCCTTGCAATTCACTGCCAGGGGGCATGTGACCAAGAAGCAATCCGTGCTGAACCAAAATAAGGAGCAGCGCAAGGAGATTGATTCTCTTAAGGGAGAGCGGGATGCATCCAAGGCCGAGATGGAAAAACTGAGGGCTCAATTAGCTGTCGCGGAGGCAAAGCTGGCAACCTCCGAGGCGGAGCGCTTGAAGGAGAAGGAGGATGCCGAGGTGGTACTGAACAGGACGATTAATATATCGCATGTGGTCCTCATGCATCAACTCTGGAAAGTGAACCCGGAGGTACTAGGCTATCTGGGAGAGGATGCCGACGCCATGAGGGAGAAGCTACAGGTGTGGGATCAAGGCCCAGAGGTGTACGTCCAAACTTACAACATTGACGAGCCTGCTGGAGCCCCTGAGGTAGAAGTCCTTGAAGAGGCGGGGACCTCTGAACTTGCCACTGATGACGTTCCATCTTCCAATGAGCTGGCTCCGCTAGCCCCAGTTGAAACTGCTGTCTCCGAGACCCCGGTCGAGGATGCCACTGCCACCCCCAGTACTTGAAGGGATCTTATTTTCCGTGAAAAATATTCTTTGCTGATTATTATTTTTCATTTGTGTTTTTCTTTGGGGCGAAGCTCCCTGTACTCTTTTCTCATTGCAGACATATTTTCCATAATTATAGCATTCTCCTTTCTTTTCTGCCGAGTTCTTTGTTTAACTTTGCGTTTAGGGTAGACTTTTATACGGTAGAAACTGCTGTAGGGGCGCATGAGGTTTTGGTTCCAACGGCCAGAACCTATGCACTTCCAACTTGAAGCTCTAACGGCTGATGTCTTTTCCCACGTAGTTTCTAGGTTACGAAGGTTTCCTGGTTCCAACGGCCAGACTCCTTTCACCGTATTTCAGCTTTCCTAAGGCAAATAGCCAATCCCAGGACTTGTAGTTATACTGTTCGCTGGGATTGCTAAGGTGCGCCGTTCCATGGTGCTGGAACGGGAGTTCTTTTGGTGAGCGTCGCTAGACTTAAGGTTAGATCTTTGCGAAGCAAAACTAACTGTCGTTGCGAACCTCATGGTGGCTGACTTCAGGGACCTGGCATGGAGCCCTGCGAGGCAAGGCTCGTTGCGGTCGGGGAAATTGCCACGCCCACCATGTGCAATCCCGGAGCAGGGGCTTTACGAAGCAAGGCCTGCTATGAGTGGGGGATTGACCATATCTGCTCCTGGAGCTGAAGCTTGCAGTGGTCGAGGAGCTTGCCATGCATTATTTTGTGAGATCCGGAGCTGAAGCCTGCGAAGCAAGGCTTACAACGGTCGCGGATCTTGCCATCTTTCTCCTTGCGGGACCCGGAGCTGGAGCTTGCGAAGCAAAGCTCTACAGCAGTCGCGGAGTATTTTTTGAAGGACTTGCCCGGACGTTGGGGGTGTTTCGGCGTAGCTCTCTGAATGTGCCCCAACCCCCAGTCCTGTGTATCGCTGGGCTACACAGGAGATAATTTTCATGATGCATAATGGCAGACATTTCAATGGCAATTTTCACATAAACACATAATGCACACATGACACGTAATGCAAGCATGTTCATGGCAACAAATTATCCTAAGCTTAACAATTTAAAATTTTCAAACACAATGCTAGCACATAAGTGGTGTTCTGTGTATGTTTTGTTCAAGGGGCGTATGGCTATGCCTTAGCCATGTATACCCCCCCAAGTGAGCGTGGGGTCTGGACGTCTCCGGACCGCGTGGTCACTTGTTAAAACGCAGCTTTGAACACAGGGATAAAAAATGCAGTAAAAGCGGAGTGAATCTCTCCGTGTTTCATTAAATTAACCTGTTAGGCACGTGTTTTACAGCAGGGAGGATTATCTCCACATTTTACATTTTGCTACGTCCACCAAGGACTTTCGACGAGATAGTCCGGGGCCTACTGATAGTAACGGCGGAGGTGCTCCGCGTTCCAGGCGCGCGGGACTTTAGATCCGTCGAGTCTCTTTAAGTGATACGTCCCATTGCCCACTTTTTCTTGTACTTCATAGGGGCCTTCCCAGTTGGGTCCGAGGACTCCCACTCCCGGGTCCTGTGTAGCAGGAAATACTCTCCGTAAGACAAGGTCCCCAACTTCGAATGTACGGCTCTTGACTCTTGTGTTGAAGTGTCGGGCTATCTTGCCTTGGTACATTTTGAGTTGGACCTGTGACTGCTCCCGGAGCTCTTCGATCATGTCCAGGGACTCCTGGAGAAGGGCGTGGTTCCGGGTAGGGTCGTAGGTGTCCTGCCTGTGAGAGGGGATCATTGTTTCTACTGGGATGACGGCCTCGCAACCGAAGGTCATGGAATAAGGTGTGTGCCCCGTCGAAGTCCTCTCTGTCGTGCGATGGGCCCAAAGTACTCGCGGAAGCTCTTCCGGCCAGTGAGCCTTGCATGCTTGGAGTTTTTTCTTCAACGTGGTCTTTAAGATTTTGTTTACTGCTTCCACTTGCCCATTAGCTTGAGGTCTGGCGACTGCGGAAAAGCTTTTGATGATTCCATGCGAAGCACAGAAGTCCGTGAAATGTTCACTATCAAATTGCTTCCCGTTGTCGGACACAATTTTTCGTGGAAGCCCAAATCGACACACTATATTCCTGATGACAAAGTCCAGTGCTTTCTTAGACGTGACCGTGTTCATAGGTTCAGCTTCAGCCCATTTGGTGAAGTAGTCTACCGCGACTATGGCATACTTCACTCCACCCCTTCCAGTCGGAAGGGAACCTACTAGGTCAATGCCCCGAACGGCGAACGGCCAGGGGTTGGTCATTAAGGTAATTTCTGTAGGCGGCGCTCGCGGAACCTTGGCGTACCTCTGGCACTGCTCACATTTTCTGACATAATCCACACAATCCTTCTTCATGGTGGGCCAGAAGTATCCTTGTCGAAGGATCTTTTTGGAGAGGCTCAGCCCGGAGGTATGGTCGCCACAGAAGCCTCCGTGAATCTCATGGATGATGGCGCTGATTTCGGTTCCAGCAACACACCTAAGGAAGGGTATGGACAACCCCCTGCGGTAAAGCTTTCCATCCATAACCACGTATCGGGGAGCTTGATACTGGAGCTTTCTTGCGTCATCTTTATCAGTGGGGAGCTCTCCGGTGGTGAGAAATCTAAGGATGAGTCCTATCCAGGAATGGGAATGGTCGATGATGGCATTTACCCTCTGTGTCTCGGTACTAGGGGCTTCTAAGTGCCCGATGGGCACTAGGCCATATTGTTCAATCTCCGGGTCTGTTGCAAGCTTGGCCAGTGTGTCCGCGAGTGAGTTCTGGTCCCGGGGGACCTGGCGGATTTGGTAGCCTTTGAAATGCTGCAGGAGGCCGCGGGAGAGAGACACGTAGGCAGCCATTTTTTCGCCTTTCGTCTGGTATTCCCCAGATATTTGGTTTACCACAAGTAGGGAGTCGCTGTATACCTCGATTTTTTGGGCTCCGACTTCTCTGGCCAGTTGCAATCCAGCTAGCATGGCTTCGTGTTCTGCCTCGTTGTTGGATACTGGGAACGCGAAACGGATGGCGCTCTGGAGCTGATGTCCTTGGGGAGATACTAGGATGATCCCTGCTCCAGCTCCTTTTTCATTTGAGGCTCCGTCTACATAGACCTTCCATGTGCGAAGTTCCGGGACAGGATCTTCCGGGAGGTCATTCATTCCCGAGCATTCCACAATAAAGTCCACGAGAGCTTGTCCTTTTATGGAAACACGTGGCTGGTAGTGGATGTCAAACTGGCTCAGTTCCATGGCCCATTTAAGCAATCTGCCAGAAGACTCGGGCTTCTGCAAGACTTGTCGGAGAGGGTGGTTGGTGAATACTCTGATGGTGTGCGCCTGGAAATAGGGCCTTAGCTTCCGCGAAGCGATTAGCAAGCAGAGGGAGAGTTTCTCGATCATTGAATATCTGGACTCGGCGTCCAGTAACCTCTTGCTTACGTAATACACAGGGAGCTGGAGACGGCCGTCTTCCCGGACGAGAGCGGCACTCACGGCGTGCTTCGTCACAGCCAAGTATAAGAACAACGCCTCTCCTTCGACAGGTTTGGACAGAATGGGAGCTCGGGTTAGATATTCCTTGAGGTGTTGGAAGGCTGCTTCGCATTCGGGGGTCCACTCGAACCTCTTGTTCCCTCGCAACACATTGAAAAAGGGGACACATTTGTCAGTGGCCTTAGATACGAAGCGGCTGAGAGCAGCTATCCTTCCGGTAACGCTTTGGACATCCTTATGCTTCCGGGGAGAAGGCATATCTATGACCGCCTTAATTTTCTCAGGGTTGGCCTCCACTCCACGGGAGCTGACAATGAAACCGAGGAACTTCCCAGACGAGACCCCGAAAGTACATTTCTTCGGATTCAGTTTCATTCCATACATTCGGATCACGGCGAAAGCTTCCTCAAGGTCGTCACTGTGGACCCCGGAGGTCTTGGATTTTACCAACATGTCGTCTACGTACACCTCCATGTTCCTCCCCAGCTGGTCCTTGAACATCTTGTTTACTAGACGCTGGTACGTCGCCCCAGCATTCTTCAAACTGAAAGGCATGACCACGTAACAGTAGACACCCTTGTCCGTGAGGAAGCTGGTGTGTTCCTGGTCCGCGACATGCATCTTGATCTGGTTGTATCCGGAGTACGCATCCATGAAGGATAAGAGTTCATACCCGGAAGTAGCGTCTACCATCTGATCGATTCGCGGAAGAGGGAAACAATCTTTCGGGCAGGCTTTGTTTAGGTCCGTGAAGTCAATGCACATTCTCCAGGACCCATTGGGTTTCGGGACCAGAACTGGGTTGGCCAACCACACGGGATAGTGTGACTCCTGGAGAAAGCCTATGGACATCAGCTTGTCCACTTCAGCTTTGACTGCTTCGGCCCTCACCTGGTCTAACGGCCTCCTCTTTTGGCGAACTAGGGTTGCAGATGGGTCTATGTTGAGTGCGTGGCACGCAACATTAGGATTAATCCCCGTCATATCAGCGTGGCACCATGCCAGGATATCCTGATTATTCTTCACAGTGGCCACGATCTTTTCTCGAATGGCCGACGGAAGGTTTTTCCCCACCTGAATGACTTTGGTGGGATCTCCCAGGTTGAGGATCACCTCTTCGACTTCCTCCATCGGTTCTATCGCTCTCTCGACCCCCACTCTAGGGTCGAGTTCGTCAAAGCATGCCCCTTGAGCACCCCCAGTTTCTGGTAATTCTTCCGCCAAAGGAACGGCAGCAACCGTCTCCTGGACCGTGTAGACGGATCGGACGGAGACGTTATAACAGCTTCGTGCACTTCGTTGGTCTCCTCGGAGGGTGCCGATACGCCCATCGTCGCATGGAAACTTCAAGCATAAGTGGCGTATCAAGGTTATGGCCCCACAATCTATTAGGACCGGTCGGCCTAGGATGGCATTATACGTCGTGGGGCAGTCGACCACCACGAATGTGCAGTGCTTGAAGGCACAAGCGTCGCTTTCTCCTCTGAGGGTGACTGGAAGTTCAATTTTTCCTAATGGCATGAGTGCATCCCCATTGAACCCTTGAAGCTGGATGGGGCATGGGGTCAGGTCTGTCTCGGTTAATCCGATCGCGTGGAAGGCAGCTTTGAAGAGGATGTTTACGGAGCTTCCGTTATCGACCAAGATTCGCGAGACCTTCTTATTGGCAATCTGGGCTTCCACCACGAGGGGATCGTTGTGGGGGAAGTGCACATGTCGGGCGTCGTCTTCCGTGAAGGTGATGGGAAGGTCCATCATTCGGGGACGTTGAGCAGGTGATTGAACCAAGGCGCACATCTCCCTGGTGTGTTCTAACTCCCTCAAGTACCTTTTCTGGGAGTTACGTGTGCTTCCGGCAAGGTGCGGTCCTCCAGAAATGGTGGCTACATGTCCGTCAACGGGTGGCGGAGCAAGGCCGGGCGGATATGGGTTTCCGGGTCCCGGAGCCAATAAGGCCATGGGTGCCGGAGAGGTTGGAGCAGGGAGCGCTGGGAACTGAGACCCAGGAGCTTGGGGGTGACCGGCTCCAGGAGCGCTAGCGGTCCCCCTCTGTCCCGGGGAATATGCAGCTCCGTGAACTACTCCCTGTCCGGGATAGATTATGGGTATCCTTACCCATTGACCGAGGTGTCCCGCTCTTGCCAGGGACTCGATCTCATCCTTCAGCTGAAGGCATTCGTTTGTGGTGTGCCACACGTCTCCGTGGAACTCACACCTCTTATTGGAGTCTCGCGGACGCCTTCCTCCGTGAGACACTTTCGGGGGTTTCCTGTAATTGACCATATTACAGGTCGCCCGATAGACATTCTCTCGTGAATCTATCAAACTGGTGTACTCCGTGAACTTGGGTTCATAGTCCTTCCGGGGTTTCTTTGAATGGTCTCCCCGGTTGGAGTTTCTTCCGCCTCGTTTATTCCGCGATTGGCTCAGATTTCGTTCTGGGCCTTCCGCTTGCGGCTGCGGCGGGCCAGGAGCAATACTACATCCGGTTTGTACAGCTCCGTACCCAAAGAAATGGGTTTGACTCGGCGTCTGAGTAGACGCGGAAGGCCCATACACGCTTGGAGTGAACTGGGCTTCTGGAAGCGTGAGGGCTGGAGCGGGAGCTTGCGAAGCAAAGCTCGGCGCAGTCACGGAAGGTGTCAGAGCTGGGGGAACTCCAAAGGCCTGTTGGTAGGCATCCTCAAGGTTGATGATTCCCTGAGCTTTTGACATGAATTCAGACAGGGTTTCTGCCCGTCTCCTTTGCATTTCCCCCCACAGTAGGGAGCCGACGGTAAGCCCCGATTGAAGGGCGATCAGCTTCATATCATCGCTGACCTTGGTCTTAGCAGCAGCTTCCATCATTCTTTGAATGAAAGCTTTGAGGTTCTCATTGGGTAGCTGCTTGATGTTGGTTAAGGAACCAACCTCCATGTCGTGGTCATGGGCAGCAATGAACTGCCTCCTGAATGCGGACTGTAGCTCCTTCCAACTGTGGATCGATCCGGGAGCTAATCTTTTCCACTAGTCCTCCGCGGACTTGGTAAGGGTGAGTGAGAAGAACATGCATTTGGCATCCTCACTGACGCGCGCCACCTGCATCATTTTGTTATATTTAGCCAGATGGGTGCGCGGGTCTGTCCTCTCCTCATACAATTCTATGTGAGGCATTTTGAAATTCTCCGGGAGGGGCGTTTCCGCGATCCTCCGAATACATGGTTCCGGGTCTTCCTCCTCAGAGTCTGACAGGGCCCCACTTTGCTTCCGGACTAGCTTGGTCAAGGCAGCGATCTGTTCCTCGAGCCTCTTTGTATCACTCTCCGGGAGGTCACGTCCCCGGAGCTTGTCATTGAGATGATTTCGCAGGTCATCTCCGCGAGGTCGGGCCTTTTCTCCTTTGGCCTTTTCATACTTGGCCTCCAACCTTCTTCTTAGGTCTACCGTGGACCAGCTATCTTCGGAGTGCGTGTCCGCAGCCCGACCGTCCTGGTTGACGGAATCACTGGGGCGGTTGTTCCTTCCCCTACGCCTGGGTGCCTTAGCACCGGGTCCTATAGGCACAGAGTGCCCCCTTGGGGCTGAAGGACGTCTGGGCTTAGGAGCGCCAGAGACCTTCTGCGCGCGGGGGGGGGGGGGCAGTCGGCCTGGTGATTCACGCCTTTAGGAGGTGCAGGGGCGTCAGTGCGCACAGGCTCCCCAACTTTTTCTTTGCCCTTGTTAGGGGCGGCTTTGGATGGTTCAGCAGCGGCTGGATCCGGCATGGGGGCATCAGCACCACCTAGAACAGAGGCATCCTCGTCCGAGTCGCCTAGATCTCCGAACTTGCTTTGGAGGCGCTCCATCATGCGTTGCATTTTTTCGGAGACGCGCTCCTGCTCAGCAAGCATAGCCTTAGTGACCGCTAGTTCTTCGGCTACTTGGACCAATTCTGGATCCTTCTCGTAGTAGCAGCCGTCTTTGTAGTAACCGTCTTGGACATACTCTTCTTCGTCTTCTAAGTATGTCGTATCTTCAGTACTGACCCGATCCTGGCGGGACGTCGGGTCTTCACCTTGGTAGTCCGAGTGTTCATTTTGTATTGCATCTTCCATCATAGCATCGGGGTTGACCCTAGCATTTTTGTCAACCGCGGATTTTCTCGTAGTCACCATCTTTTTAGCACGGAGTGAATACAAAAAACGTACACAGAAAAAGAGCTGACTAACAACTTCCTACAGCTCTCAATGAAAGCACCAAAATGTTTACCGAGCTTTTCGGAAACGAATACGAACGGAATAATGAAAAGATAAGAACTGTAGAAGTGCAGGAATGTAAATAAACAAACAGTGTTTTACGTGGTTCAGGCGTTAACGAGCCCTAGTCCACGAGTCGATGTTATTATACTTGTAGAGAATTACAGTGTTTCTCTCTGGTTCTCTTGAAGAAGATGAAGCTAGAGAGATTTTAGCAGAGTTCTTGCTATGTGATTTGTTGGCCGTCCCTCCTATCGTAAAATGAGGGGGTCTTTATAGCTAGGGTTTTTTATCAGGGTTTTTACTCCGTCCCCTTAGTCTTAATTACACCAGCCATAAATAGGGGATACAATTACTGTAGTAGCATGGCTACAAGACTCTACGCAGGTACAATTACATGAAAGTATGGGAAATAGAAAAAGGCAGCCGTCACTTCCAGGCAGTCAGCGGAACAGTAAGCGAAAAGGTACCCTTAGGCGTGCTGGGATGTGTGCGGCCTTGACCTGTCGGGCGTGTCAGGCGGGATCCTGTGTCAGGTGGATATCATTCCAAATATGCCTCCTTCATGACTCGACCGCTTGGTCTTGTTCCGTGCGTGGCACAGAACTGTTTCCGCGAAGGCAACCTGAAAAGTTTCTCCTGGAAGGGGCTTCCCCGAAGGATATCCCTTCGGGAGTCCGGGAGAGTTGACGAGCTTCCATGTCGCGTTTGCTTGAAAGAGTAAGCCGGACACTAAACGGGAGAGGCGAAGCCTTTCTGTCCATCCGCGAGCTCTGGTCACCTTCCATGAAAGACTTTGATAATTCTGCTTCCCCGAGGATATCCATCTAAACGCTATCCGGAAATCTGGATAACAGACGCTGTCTCATATTCAATTCCTTCTGAGTGAAGAAATACTTCAAGCTTTTGTGATCAGTGTATATGTCACAGTGTATCCCGTACAGGTAGTGCCTCCCTATTTTCAGTGCAAAAACCACTGCTGCCAGCTCCAGGTCATGAGTGGGATAGTTCTTCTCGTAATTTTTTAGCTGTCAAGAAGCATAAGAAATTACTTTTCTGTGCTGCATCAGCACTGCTCCCAACCCTCGGCCTGAGGAATCACTATAAATAGTATATCCCTCTGTGCCATCAGGGATTGTCAGCACTGGGGCAGTCGTCCATCTATTTTTCAGCTCCTGAAAACTCTTCTCACACTTATCAGTCCATTCATACTTGATGTTTTTGTGGGTGAGGGCAGTCATTAGTGCAGCTATTTTGGAAAATCCTTCCACAAATCGCTAGTAATATCCCGCTAACCCAAGAAAACTTCTAACTTCATGAGCATTTTTTGGAGGTTTCCACTACTTAACAGCTTCTACCTTGGCAGGATCTACTGAAATTATGTCTCCCAACACTATGTGCCCTAGAAAAATTACTTTCTCTAGCCATAATTCGCACTTCAAAAACTTAGCCTAAAGCTTTTCGTCTCGCAGACACTGGAGGACAAGTTCTAGATGCGTTGCATGCTCTTCCTGGCTTTTTGAGCATATTAGAATATCATCAATGAACACGACGACAAACTTATCCAAATAATCGTGAAATACGCGATTCATGAGATCCACGAATGTCACAGGTGCATTGGTTAGTCGAAAGGACATCACTTAGAACTCCTAGTGACCGTAGCGCATTCTGAAGGACGTCTTTGGTATATCCGTCTCCTTAACCTTGAGCTGATGATAGCCTGGTCGCAGGTCTATTTTGGAAAATATTGATGCTCCTTGTAGTTGATCGAAAAGATCATCAATCCTCAGTAATGGATATCGGTTCTTGATCGTCAGTTTTTTCAGCTCTCGATAGTCAATGAACATTCTCATCAAGCCATCTTTCTTCTTCACGAATAAGATCGGGGCTCACCATGGAGAATGGCTTGGCCTTATCAACTTTTTGTCCAGTAACTCTTGCATTTGCAACTCCAACTCCTTGAGTTCAGCTGGCATCATTCTGTAAGGAGTCTTTGAGATCGGCGCAGTTCCTGAAATTAACTCAATCTCAAACACGATCTCTCGGTCTGGTGGAATCCCTGAGAGATCTTTAGGAAATATGTTGGGAAACTTGCACAAAATCGGTACATCAGAAGGTTGTTGGCCCGTCTTTTTCCTTATCCACTATGTTTGCCAGAAAACCGATGCATCCTTCACTCAACATTTTTCTCGCCTTCATCGCATAAATCATGTGGCACTTCTTTTCTCTTAACGTACCCTTGAAATCGAATGGTTATTCTCCCGTTGGGGTGAAGACCACTTTTCTGCGCTTGCAATTGATAATGGCTCCATATCTGGTTAACCAATCCATCCCAAATATGATGTCATATTCATGTAGGTCCAAGACTAACAGATCCATCGTCAGCTCATGACCTTCAACCCAAACTGGTACGACTCTAACCCATGTTCGCACCAACATATCCTCTCCCGAAGGCAAGGATACCCCACAAATAATAGGCATAGGCTTAGGACTTCTATTTAGTTTTTCCACAAAGGATGTAGATACAAAAGAATGCGATGCAGCAGTATTCATTAATATATATGCCGATGTTTAGGCGATAGAGATCTGACCTGACACCATATCAGATGGTCCAGCTCCTTTGTCGCTTTGCGTAAGCACATAAACTCGAGGCAGAGCTCCAATTTGTTTCTGTTGGTCATTTCCATTGCCCTTGGCTGGCATTCGACAATCTTTAGCAAAGTGCCCTGGCTTTCCACAGTTAAAACATACCCCACACTCACCCCGATGGCGTCGGTTAGCCTTGTTGCACAGTGGCCATTGTTCAAACTCACGCCTTGGCTGTTTGTTGGGACTAGCCATTGCCTGATTGGGAGGTCCCCCTTTTCTTTTGTTATTTCCCCCAAAATATCAGTCTTGTGCCTCTGGGATTGTTTGTTCACCCCGAGTTCTGGCCGAACCTCGGGTTGAACTTTCCCCTTCGACCATTCTGATTTCCCTGAAACTGTCTTAGATTGTTGGGAGTGTACCTCCTGTCTTCGTTCTTCTGTGGTTCTGGTTTGTCTGACACGGCCCAAGACTCTTGGCGAAGAGCTCATTCTAAACCTTTGGCATATGTCTCCGGGCTAGCTCTACCAGTGTCTACACACCTGGCAATGTCTCTGCGTAGGCCCTTCATGAAATTCCATGTAACGACCCAACTCGGTAATTGAGCTTAAGGGCCTTGATTAGTGTGCTAGGAGGGCATAATTAGTTTATGTGTGATTTAAATAATTAATTTCATGATTATCTGATAAGCATGCTTATATGATTATATGGATATGTGAAATGCATGACTACGAGTATTAGTACGCATATATAGTCCCTATTTAGCTTATAGGGGCATATTTGTAATTTTGGCCTGTTGAGGGCATAAATGAGATTATTTGTGATAAATTGTTCAGACCACATTATTATGTGGATGTATTTTCAACATAAGGCTCAAGGCGATCCTAGTGAGCGGTTTAGCGTTATAGTCAAGGTGGGGATTTATACCTGGATCGGGGGAGCCTGGGGGTATTTCTGGGAATTTGAGAAGTGTATGGGAGATTATTAGGCATTGGGGAAAATAATTAGTGATTAATTAGATTATGGGATTTAAGTGGTAAATATTAGGGACACATGAGGAATTAGCCCTTAGAGTGATTAAAGACTTGGTTATATTTGGGAGGGCAAAAGGGTCTTTTGATGTTTAAAAGGGAGATAAGCTAGGATTTTGATGTTGATGGGTTGATTTTGTTGAGTTATAGTGACTTGTAAGGTCAATATTGGGGTTGGATAAGATTTGGAGTGGTTTGGTGGAGCTTTGGCTTGGGGATGTTTGAAGGAAAAGCCCAGAAAGTTTGCATGTGCTTGTTGTAGCGCTAGCATTGGAGCGCTACATCGCTATGCTTCATTTTCTAGGGAATTTTGTCTCTGTTTGTAGCGCTAGAGCACCCACCTAGTGGTGCTGTAGTGCTACCCTGCCTCCAAAAGTTGGTTTTTAGGTTTTGTTTTAGGGGTTTTGCATGGGGGCTCGGGGGTCGATTCCACCACCCCGTTTGGTGGAATTGGGCTTCTCGAGAGCTTAGGATTGGTTTCGAAGTTGGGTTACGGAATTGAACATTAATGAGGGTTCTACTTTACGGTTGTGACTAGGTGTATGTTAGGGCTTGGACAGGATCGTGCTCGAGGGTCGTTTTCATTAACCAAAGCATTCAGAATCAAAGGTAAGAAAACTGCACCCGGTTATGTGGTTATGTTGGGACTAAGAATTCCCTATACTTGTATGTGATTTCATATGATTGTATTATGCAATGGGGACATGAGATAAATGGCCTAAGAGTGCCAGAATTAATATTTGCGCACAGGACGCGGCTTGACCACTGGTTGCTGAGGTTAAGTGTATTGTCACTGAGCTCGGCCTATGCGAGCCGGAGCCAGTGGGACAAACAGAGGGTGCAGCCTAAGGGCGTCAACCCTAAATATTGTGTGATATGTTTATTGTTGTTTTAACTGATGATTGATTATTGGTTTGTAGATTTACATGATTTATTATGTGAGCAATGTGACCTATTGAATATGTGATTGATGATTTGTGAATTATCTCACTGTTGATTATCATTTATGATCTATATTATGGCTTTCCTGTTAGGCCTTGGCTCATGGGTACTACGTGGTGCAGGTAAAGGCAAGGGCAAAGTGGACCAGTCCTGAGTTGGAGAGCTCTGTGGCAGAATGTACATAGTACAGGGACAAAAGAGTCTAAAGTTCCTATTTTTCCATTAGAGTGGCTTGTGTTTGTACATACACTTTGAAATTTTGTAAACTGTCCTTTAAAAACCTATTTTGGGATCCCATGTATTAAACACTTATTTTAATGAGAAATTTCTGGTTTACGACCAAAACCTTTTAACCCTAACCTGATTACGACTTTAGGGTCACGTTTTCAACTATACGACTTGATTAGCAAGTTTTTAATTTTTATAATTAAACCGTGTAACAGCCTTGGTTATCCAGGGTGTTACAACTTGGTATCAGAGCGTCCTAGGTTTAAGTGTTCCTAAAGAATGGCTGGACATGTACATTCGCCTCTAAAGACAAGCTCGACTCAGGGTTTGGTAATGGTGTATACATGTTTATATGCTTAAATGATTGAAAATAAATATGAATGCTGATACCTGTTTGATTAGTAGGGAGCATGAGATACTGATAGGGCCTACCCCTTGACTGTTGTGTGATGATATTAAGGCATGCTTATTAACATTGCTGTTGTGTGTGAATGAATATTTGAATAAATTGTTATATCTTGATTGCTTGTGACTGGTTGTGTTTTAATGGTGATGCATGGAAGGATTGTTACCCTGTCATCATAGTCTGACCGCCGAGTTGTTGATTGTAGATTAACTTAGATAGCTATACGTCCAAGATGATCTGTACGACTAGCCGACACTGAGTCTGAGGCTAGAGATGATAACCAAGGTCGAAACCCTCCGCAAGTCCCTGAGAACTGGCAGCAGATTATGGCAGATATGCAAGCCCGACTTCAGAGCCAAGATGAGCATATCTGACTTCTGAGACAGTAGGCTCCGTCAGGGAGTACTGCGTCCATTGTCCCACCTGTAGTGGCACTGGTTATATAGCTAGTAGAGGTTGGGAATAGATGGGAGCCGTTTTATGAGCAGTTCAAGAGACATCACCCTCCAACTTTTGAGGGGGGACCAGATCCACTAAAGGCGGAACAGTGGATGAGTATGATAACTTCTATTCTAGATTTCATGAGGTGGAGGGTCATGACAGAGTGGTCTGTGCCGCATATATGTTGAGGGAGGATGTTCGAATTTGGTAGGAAGTGGAATCACAGACCAAGGATGTTACTACCCTGGGTTGGGATGGATTCAAGGATTTATTCAGTCAAAAATATTATAATGTTGCCATTAGGGCAGCAAAGGTTAATGAATTTGTGGGATTGGTTCAGGGCAACATGACAGTGACAGAGAATGCCCTGAAATTTTATAGACTTGCAAAGTTCGTACTAGATCCTGTTCCTACTGATGTAGCTAGGCAGGACAGGTTTATCAGAGGGCTTAATGCTATGATAGCCCGAGATGTGAGGATTACCACACTTCTTGGGGGGACAACTTATGCCCAGGCTATTGAGAAGGCTCTTACCACTAATGAAACGGAGAACAAGATCTGGAAGGAGAGTGCTGCAAGGCGAGAGGGTCACAGAGCGATGCCTCCATATTCTAGGTCTGGTAAGGGCGGAGGCCCCAGTGATCTGAAGAGGAAGACCCCTGATACTTCAACAACTCCTTATCCTGATAGGAGAGGTCGAGGTACCCAAGGTGGCCGTCAGGGAGGCAGTGATGCATGAAGAAGCTATCCAGAGTGCACCAGGTTTAGAAGAAGACATCCGGGAAAATGTCGGGCCAAGGCCTATTATGTGTACGTGATGGTGGGACACCTCAAGAAGGATTTCCCAACAGTGAAGAAAGGGGAAACAAGGAAGGTGGTTAGCTTAACTCCAGCTCAAGTGTTCACCTTAACGTAGGCAGAGGCCGAGGCTAGTCTCTCGGTGGTGACAGGTCAACTTTCTAGCGTTGGCTCTCCTTTTACTGTATTGATTGACTTTGGTGCTACACATTCATTTGTTTATAGTAAGGTGATTGATAGACTGTGTAGACCTAGTGAGTACTATACTATGGGGTTTGAGACTATATTGCCTACAGGGGAAATTGTAGTTTCTAGGAGGCAGATTAGAGCACTGTCGATGATGGTTGATGGTTGATGGTAGGGAGTTATCAGTGGACTTGTTTGAGTTGGGTATGGAGGACTTTGACATGTTTTTGGGCATGGATTGGTTGGTTAGATACAGAGCTACTATTGATTGTAAGAAAAAGATGGTGACCTTTGAACCGGAGGGAGATGATCCTTTTGTCTTTGTGGGTGCATTCTGTGGACCCCGTGTACTCATGATATCAACATTGAGGGCTAGGGACCTGTTACAGGGGGGGATGTGTAGGTTTCCTAGCAAGTGTGGTGCATACCACTAGGGTTTTGTCAACGGGGCTGGGGGAGACTAGATTATTTCGTGAATTCTTGGATGTATTCTCTAAGGATTTACCAAGGTTGCCGCCGCACAGGGAGATTCAATTTGTTATTGAGTTGGCACCAGGGACAGAGCCAATGTCGAGATCACAATATAGAATGGCACCGGAAAAACTAAAGGAATTACAGATACAACTACAGGAACTTCTAGATTTGAGGCTAATCAGGCCTAGCTACTCGCCATGGGGTGCTCCAGTTTTGTTTGTGAAGAAGAAGAACGGGACTCTGAGGATGTATATAGACTATAGGGAATTGAACAAGTTGACTGTCAAGAATAAGTATCCTCTACCAAGGATTGACAACTTGTTCGATCAGCTGCAGGGAAAGACGGTATTCTCGAAGATTGATCTCCGATCTGGTTATCACCAGCTGAGGATCAAGAAGAGGATATATCGAAGACAGCCTTCCGAACGAGGTATGGACACTATGAGCTTTTGGTCATGTCTTTTAGTTTAACCAATGCCCCAGCAGCCTTCATGGACCTAATGAACAGGGTGTTCAAGGACTTCTTGGACCAGTTTCTTATTGTCTTCATCGACGATATTTTAGTGTATTCTAGTTCAGAGGCAGAGCACGAGCTCTATCTTCGATAGGTCTTGCAGAGCTTACGAGAGCACCAGGTGTACACCAAGTTTAAGAAGTGTGAGTTTTGGCTACCAGAAGTGACATTCCTTGGAAATATAGTTGGTAAAGATGGGATTAAGGTGGTTCCATCTAAGGTAGAGGCAGTGAGAGATTGGCCAAGGCCAAGGAACGCCTCAGAGATTCGGAGCTTCCTCGGGTTAGCAAGTTACTACAGACAATTTGTGGAAGGATTCTCGAAGATTGCGGCACCGATGATAGAATTAACACGGAAGAATTTGAAGTTCGTCTAGTTAGACAAGTGTGAAAACCATATTCAAGAATTGAAGCAACGACTTCTTACTGCACCTATCCTGAGTCTTCCTTCAGAGGAAGGAAAGTTTGTGGTTTATTGCGACGCGTCGAGGTTGGGTTTAGGCTGTGTGTTGATGTAGAACGAGAAGGACATTATTTGTACGGGTAGAAGTGCAAAATATACACCGATCATAAGAGTTTGAAGTATTTCTTCAAGCAGAAGAACCTAAACATGAGGCAGAGGCATTTGCTAGAGTTGGTAAAAGACTATGATTGATATTATTTACCATCCAGGGAAAGCCAATGTAGTGTCGGATGCATTGAGCCGGAGGGGCCTGAGTCAGTTATTTAGTTCCACTCATATATCGAAAGAGTTAGCTGATGAGATGGTCAGAGCAAGGATAGAATTGGTGGTGGGATGATTGGCCAATATTACCCTGCAATCAACCCTACTTCAGCAGATTAAGGAGGGTCAATTGGTAGATGTTCAGTTACAAGGGATTAGAGAGAGTTTCTTAGTGGGGGTAGCTAAGGACTATTCTATTTTTGAGGTTGGTTTGTTACGGTATCAGGGTCGAATTTGTATTCTGAATGATGTGGGGATTAGATGGGAGATACTAGATGAATCTCATACTACGCTGTACTCAATTCATCCGGGTACTACAAAGATGTATCAGGATCTACGAACGTTGTATTGGTGGCCTAGGATGAAGAAGGACGTGATGGAGTACGTGGCTAGGTGTTTCACCTGTGAGCAGGTGAAGGCTGAGCATCAGTGACAGTAGGGTTGCTTCAGCCTTTGGGTATTCTCGAGTTGAAATGGGAGGATATTACGATGGACTTTGTGGAAGGTTTACCCAGGACAGTAGGGATTCATGACTCGATGTGGGTGATAGTGGACATATACACCAAGTCAGCTCATTTTCTCCTAGTGAAGACGACATATACAGTGGAAAAATATGCAGAGTTGTATGTGAGGGAGATTGTACGTCTCCATGGGGTTCCTAAGTCTATAGTGTCCGACCAAGACCCTTTCTTCACCTCCAAGTTTTGGGGTAGTTTGAAGAAGGCTATGGGAACTCAGTTGAATTTCAGTACAACCTTTCATCCTCAGACTGATGGACAGTTTGAGAAAATGATTCAAGTGTTGGAGGATATGTTTAGGGCATGTGTGATCAATTTTGAGGGATCTTGGAGTAAGTATCTCCCGTTGATTGAGTTTTCATACAACAACAATTACCAATCAATGATTGGAGTGGATCCATATGAGATGTTATACGGGAGGAGATGTAGAACACCCATTCATTGGGATGAGATGGGTGAGAGGAAGTATTTGGGGCCGGACATGGTTTAGAAGACAAATGAAGCTATTGAGAAGATTCGAGCTAGGATGCATGCTTCACAGAGCTGATAGAAAAGCTATGTTGATCCTAAGCGTAGAGATGTGGAGTTCCATGTTGGGGACCACGTGTTTTTGCGATTTTCACCACTACGAGGGGTGAGAAGGTTCCGGAAAAAGGACAAGTTGAGCCCTAGATTTGTTGGACCTTTTGAGATCTCTTAGAGATGATCGGACAGGTGGCTTATAGGTTAGCTTTGCCACTGTCATTGTCGGGAGTTAACGATGTGTTTCATGTTTCTATGTTGCCGAAGTACGTCTTAGATACGACACATGTGTTGAAGTATGAAGACTTGGAATTGTAGACAGATTTTTCTTATGAGGAGCGACCGGTTCAGATTTTGGATCGGAAGGATAAGGTTCTATGGAATAAGACAATTCCTCTAGTTGAAGTGACCAATGCAGGATTAGTATCCTGAGTTATTCAAGTAAATTTCGAGGACAAAATTCTCAGTAGGAGAGGCTAGTTGTAACGACCCAAATCGCTAATTGAGCTTAAAGGCCTTGATTAGTGTGCCGGGAGGGCATAATTGGTTATGTGTGATTTAAATGATTAATTGCATGATTATGTGATAAGCATGCTTATATGATTATATGGATATGTGAAATGCATGACTATGAGTATTAGTACACATATAGGCCCTATTTAGCTTATAGGGGCGTATTTGTAATTTTGGCCCGTTGAGGGCATAAAAGTGATTATTTGAGATAAATTGTTAAGAACACAATATTATGTGGATGTATTTGCAGCATAAGTATTGAGGCAATCCTAGTGAGCAGTTTAGCGTTATAGTCATGGTGGGGATTTATACCTGGCTCGGGGGAGCCTGGGGGTATTTCTGACAATTTGGGAAATATAAGGGAGATTATTACTGTTGACCCTGATTTTGGGCAACTGACACGGAGTCAAAATACGCTTGACATGGATGAATACGTTGAAAAGAATGTACTGACGAAAATAATAGGAACACAAGATTTTATAGTGGTTCGGCCCCAGGATTTGGTAATAACCTACGTCCACTTAGATTGTTATTGATATAAGATCCAAAGGAGTGATCAAAGAACTAGGGTTCAATGAGTTTCACCAACCTCTGAAGAATAATACAATATAGCTAGTTTGATTACTCTAATATCAAGTGATCTCCAAATAAGAGAAGAAAAAAGAAGATCCTCTTCCCTGAGCCCTCCTCTTCTATTTATAAGCTCAGGGAAGATTTACATTGATTTGTTTTATAGATATTCTCTCCTAAATGATCGGATACTCAGGAAATCATGGGAGATAATTTCGAATTCCATCATAACTACCTAAGATTTCCTCCGCGTATAATGTGCGTACGACCAGGCTGGTCGTATAAAGAAACCGATCGCATGATACTGAATGTCTTCCTGGTCGATAGTCAAACACAGATTCTGCCAGTTGTCAACCACGTGTAATTAATGCCTGCCATGTCATTCACTTCTGATTTTTGGGATAACAATTACGCATTGGGGAAAATAATTGGTGATTAATTAGATGACGGGATTTAAGAGGTAAATATTAGGGACGCACGAGGAATTAGTGGGAATTGGGAGCAAATGACCAAAATGCTATACTTTAAGACATAAATATTAAAGACTTGGTTATATTTGGGAGGGCAAAAGGGTCTTTTGATGTTTAAAAGGGGGATAAGTGTTATTCTGCTCTTTTAGACTTAGTGGAAGTTGTAGAAAGGGTTAGAAACTAAAGGAAAGGAAAGAAGGAAAAACAGAACACTTCATCCCTCTCCCACACAATTTCTTCTTCTCTCACCCTTTCTCCTGGATTTTGAAGCTATAAACTTAGAGGAAGTTTAGGCTAGAGCTTGGGACTTTGATTCTTGGTGAAGGTAGGAGGTTTAGCTGGAATTAGCTACCAATTAAGTTATGGTTTAAAGTTTTGTCTTAATTTTCTAGGTTTGTGGAGATTGATATCTGAATTCAAATTTTGGATGGAAATTTAAGGACTTGGCTTGGGGATTTCACGAATTAAAGTCTGGAAGGGCATTGAAGGCAGCCTAGGGTCAAATTCACTCAGCTAAGGTAACCAATTCTAACTTTTAAGTTCTGGGTTTCTGGATGTTCTTGAGCTTTTGAGCTCAAGTTTGGTTTATGTATTTGATGATTCTTTTAGCTAGGATTTTGATGTTGATGGGTTGATTTGGTTGAGTTATAGTGACTTGTAAGGTCAATTATGGGGTTGGATAAGGTTTGGAGTGGTTCGGTGGAGCTTTGGCTTGGGAATGTTTGAAGGAAAAACCCAGAAAGTTTGCATGTGTTGGTTGTAGCGCTAGCATTGGAGTGCTACAGTGCTATGCTTCATTTTCTAGGGGATTTTGTCTCTGTTTGTAGCGCTTTAGCATTACCCTGCCTCCAGAAGTTAGTTTTTAGGTTTTCTTTTAGGGTTTTTGCTTGGGGACTTGGGGGTCGATTCCACCACCCCGTTTGGTGGAACTGGTCTTCCCGAATGGTTGGGATTGGTTCCGAAGATGGGTTACAGAATTGAACGTTAATGAGGGTTCTACTTTACGGTTGTGACTAGGTGTACGCTAGGGCTCGGACGGGATCGTGCTCGAGGGTCATTTTCATTAACCAAAGTAATCAGAATCAAAGGTAAGAAAACTACACCCGGTTATGTGGTTATGTTGGGACTAAGAATTCCCTATACTTGTATGTGATGTCATATGATGGTATTATGCAGTGGGGACATGAGATAAATGGCCTAAGAGTGCCAGAATTAATATTTGCGCACAGGACGCAACTCACTAGTAGGTGAGGTCAAGTGTAGAGTCACTGAGCTCGGCCTAAGCGAGCCGGAGTCAGTGGGACAATTAGAGGGTTCGGCCTAAGGGCGTCGACCCTGAATATTGTGTGATATGTTTATTGTTGTTTAACTGATGATTGATTATTGGTTTGTAGATTGATATCATTGATTATGTGAGCAATGTGACCTGTTGAATATCTCATTGATGATTTGTGAATTATCTGACTGTTGATTATCGTTTATGAAATGTATTATGGCTTTCTTGCTGGGCCTTGGCTCACGGGTGCTATGTGGTGCAGGTAAAGGGAAGGGCAAAGTGGACCAGTCCTGAGTTGGAGAGCTCTAGGGCAGAATGTACATAGTCAGCTGATCGGCCGCCACGGCCGAGGAATGGTATAGGGATAGGAGAGCCTAAAGTGCCTATTTTTCCATTAGAGTGGCTTGTGGTTGTACATAAACTTTGAAATTTTGTAAATTGTCCTTTAAAAACCTATTTTGGGTTCCCATATGTTAAACACTTATTTTAATGAGAAATTTCTAGTTTATGACCAAAACCTTTTAACCATAACCTGATTACGACTTTAGGGTCACATTTTCAACTATACGACTTGATTAGCATGTTTTGCACTTTTATAATCACACCGTGTAACGGCCTTGGTTGTCCAGGGCGTTACACTCTAGGTTTTATTCTCTTCAGTGTTCACCTGGTTCTTTGCGAACCTAGACAGTTGGTCAAATTTTTTAACGTAGTCCTGCACGCTCGACATTCCCTGCTTCAGATTAGTGAACTCATTCACTTTGTGCTCAATCACTGCCTTACTAACCTACTTGCCATTGAACAAAGTCAAGAACTCTTGCCATTCCATCTCGGCAATATTAAGCCCTTTTTTGGCTGCGTCCCACCAGATGCAAACATCTTTTCTCAGCATATAAGTCGCACAAACTACCTTCTCTCTCTCAGTAGTTCCAATTTTCAGGTGGTATTTCGTTGTTCTGAGCATTATTGGGTTGCATGGGGAGTCATCCCAAAAGGGTATTAAACCTTCTAGCTTGGCGGGCATCAGCGTCCTCCTGTCTCTTTTGCCCTCTTTCAATTTAGGTTCCCTACGTCTCCACTAGCCTTTGTAGATTATTCATCTGCTCAGCTATCTCGCGAACTCTAGCAAATTGAGTTGGAGCTCTAGCGGCAGGCACGTTCTAAGCTCTAGTAGCAGGTGCTGCCTGACCCCGGCCAATAGCACCCCTTCCTCTCAAAGATCTTGTCCTTGCCATTTTTGTTTGATTTAAAATCAAAAAGCTCATAAACGCATAGGGACGAGAAGTTAATACAAACCCAGATTACCTTTTCCCTTTCGGTAGCCGCCACAAAGTCAAAGATCATCTATCTGAGTTGCTAGATTTAGTTCTGGCTGTACTCTTTGTCGTCGGCCTCGACCCCTTCCTTTGCCTCAGCCACGACCTGCATCTAGGTCAACGGCCGCTCTCTCGTCTAGGTCAGCTTAATTAACAACTCGACCTCCCCTGGCTTGAGTGTTAGGTGTAACGCCCAACTTCCTTAGAGCCATTACTAAGTGAGTTTTAAACGTGCAATTAACTCACTAATCGAGGTATTAGGTTAAAAGTGTAGATAAAATGTAATAAAAATCATATAATTTGAAAATGTAACCGTTCATTGAAATTACAACTCAAAAGAATTAAACATGTGGGATCCCAAAATACTTTTTAAAAATATTTACAACTCAAAATATGATTAAAGTCGACTAAACGACAAAATTAGGTTTAATAATAAAACATCTCCCAAAAATACCCTTGGCCGTGGCAGGCAGGCCGATCATGTACACGCCGCTTCACGCTCTCCATACTCATGGATGATCGATCTTTCCCTTGCCCTTTCCTGCACCATAGAGCACTTGTGAGTCGAAGCCCAATAAGAAAACTCCACACAAGCAATCAATATATACACAACTATTAATGAGCATATAACAAAGCCGCCAACAGGCTAAACACATAATGGCCATGCCGTCCCAGGTGCTTTACCAGGCCCTGGGTTCGCGGTCTACACCATGAGGATATCCCAGGTATCCAATAGGGTCTCACCCTGGCAACTTGCACTCCGCGTGCTTAACGCTGCTCCCAACCCCTTGCCGTAATCGGCCTTCTCTGTTCCCAGCCCTTGCCATTCTCGGCCTTCGCCATTCCCTGCCCTCGCCGTCCATTTACAGATATGCAACACATAGCATAAACTTAAAAAATACTTAAGAAATTTCAAACATAATTAATAGGGCTACGCTTTGCATCACAATCACATGGGGTCGTGCCCTGCAACACAAACTATAGGGCCACGCCCTGCTCTACGGGTACAACAGTTTTCTTACCTGTGTCCCAAGCTTCCCGAGCACAGTCCTCTAGTCCGAGCCTTGCTGAAAACCTAGTCACAACGCATAAACAACATCCATTCATCAAGTTCTAATCCATTAAATAACTTTGGTTTATAATTCTAGTCTTCAGGACCTTGAATTCTATCAATCTGGGTGATAAAATCCATCCCTAGCCTTAACTATTAGGTTTCCGAGCCAAAAATCCACAAATGACCAAGACTTTGAACTTGGGCCGCGACCCAGCCCCCTAAGGGCCGCAGCATGCCTCGAAACAGAGGCAACATTCCTCCCTGATGGGAGGCACGGGTGGCGGCATGCCCTTCCTAGGGTCGTGGCGCGCCTCAAGAACAGAGGCCTCCCTAGGCCTTCACGCACACGCGGGCCGCAGCATACCCAGCCTTGGGCCTCAGCTCGACCCCCAAACCAAGAAAACCTCCATGCAATCCACGAGCTAACCTCCCTGAATTTCACCATTTCCGAGCCTAAATCCTAGAATTCTGCCTAGGACTCAATTCCAAACCACATAACCAGTTTATTCATCCAGAAACTCCAACAACAAATCTCCAAAAACAATTCAATTCCATCACTTAAGTTCCAACTCCCAAACTCTAAAAAAATAACAAAGAAAACCAAGCTGAAAGTAAACTTAAATCCTTACCTCTGAATTAGTTTTAGCTTGTGCTTGATTCTAGTTGCCCCAACTTCACTTCTCCCCAAGCTCAACAAACACAAGGCTTGAATTCCTATGCTTGTTTTCCTTCTAAAATCATCAACCACCAAAGAGATAGATGGAGAGAGAGAGAGAATTGGTTTTTCAAGCATAAACAGTTGAGAAACTTCTATCTTTTACTTTTGTTCTAATGTTTTCCCCAAGGTTCTAAGTGTATATCAATTAGCCTAAAAGACTAAATTTCCCATATGCCTATCTTCAACCCTTTAGTGCCATAAGGGCATTTCTGTCATTTGCCAAATCCCGCTAAGTCCTCGAGTAATCCTATAAATCCCCGTTTAATCCAAACATGCCACAATCATTACTAAACTACTACCCGTTACTCAATAATTCCCGAACACATATAATATTCCCAAAATACCCCTAGACTCCTCCCGAGCCGAGTATTCGACCCTGTTGTGACTTTCTAGCTAAACCGTTCCATAGGACTGTCTCGGACCGTGCATCACAAATATATCACCACTCACACGTGGTAAAGATCACAATGTTCACAAGTATTACATTTATGCCCTCAATGGTCTAAAATTATAAACATGCCCCTAATAACCAAATGGGGCCCACATGCATATTTAATTCACCTAAACATGCATTTCTAATCACATATTCATCAAATTTACACATTAATATAATAAATCACTTATTGCCCTCCAGGCACGCTAGTCAAGGCCCTAAGCCTTATTAGCAAATTTGGGACGCTACATTAGGCACCATCGAAAGTCTTTATACCACAACATATAGTAGAGAAGAATACTAACCTAGCAATAAATGAGCATACCAATTTTGCTCATAAACAAGAATGAAGAACCATAATGATTCAACTCAAAACAGGAAGTCATAATATTCAGGGGTATGACCTAGCAAGACAAAATGTTCATGAAAGATCATCGCATAGGATTTTAGTTGGCAGGACAATAATCCAAAAAAAGAACCCCAAGTACACTTCGGGTTTCTACATCAGCCTGCTACAACTACACAAAAGTCCTACCACCTAGTAGGTTTGCGAAGTCATTACAAAAAGTATCAACAAGACTTTCACAGTATAACCTAATCTAGGTTATCCATATAGATATCTAGCTTTATGTCAGTATCCTTGTCCTGCTTCTCGGGATCCTCCTCTGGCTCTACCGCCTTGCCTCGAGATATGTTATCAACCACGGAGATAGGTCAATCCATGGTCCAAATGCTCGCTCAATCTGCATATGAAAGTCATCCCACGTGTCGTAATCCAGCCGCCAATGTCTGTGATGAAACCCTATCTGTGTTGAGCCTCTCAAATAAGTGTTAGCATATTGCACTCTCTGTCGCTCTGGTAAGTTGGCTATATCAAGGAATTCGATCATGTAATGAGTCCATTGCCAAATACACGCCGATGTTGTTGATCGTACTTGAAGCATCACTGATTCTCATCGTTAAAGACTCTATAGTAATCAATCCTAGGCATAGGGATCATGGGTAGGTTTCCTATCACAAGGTCACCTATCTCATGTATATCGACCATAACCTACAATTTATAGAATTGAGGTAAATAAAAGAAAGCAAAGGAAACATATATGAAAAGTCAGTACTTACAGTGAGTGCCGGTCTATCTTTGCGAAATGTACATGTGGGTTGTCTACAGAACTGGCTCAACTCGAGCTCTGACACCAACTGTAACGACCCAGATTTTCAAGACTCGATAATGTGGAAATATAAATCTTTTCATTTGACAAAACATCTCAAAAACCCGTATAAAAAACTTTTTAAAAAGTCGTATGGCCACACTTAACATTTAATTACAACATATTGTATAAAGAGTAGAGTGAGCCTAGTTGAGGAAAATTACACAAAATTTCCAAAAGTAAAACGGCTTCCCAAAAGGTTGGTCCACATGTACATTTGCAAGGTAGACTCCAGCGCTCACTGCCCTGCCTTGCCCTTGTTCTTACCTACAACAGGAAACAACTAGGTAAGCGAAAACGCTTAGTAAGTTCAACTTTAAAACAAAAGCATGCAAATAATTAGGGTTCCGGATCCATCCGGACCCTACACAATTAATTTCAAGAACGCAAAATGTCCTGGCAAACTTATGGTCATGCGTGATAACCAATGACAAATTTCCTATAACTAGTTAAATTCCTGCACTAAGAAAATCCCAGAACAAGCAGAAATATTGTATCACCACTATATCTTATAAGCAAATATATATCCCTGCAATGAGAAAATCCCAGATCAAGCAGATATAATATATCACAATATAATTCGAGACCAACGCTAAAAAATTTCCAACAATTCTGGCATAACACGCCCTCTAGCATAAATGCTAACTGTAAGAGAGAACCGAGTCTCAACACTAAGATCTAGCCAATAAATATTCCCATCAAGGATAACTATCATGTTACCTATGGCATCGCTACTTATCCAAGAGTAAATCCCTCACAAGGGTAACCATCAAGTTACCTAGGGAATCACCATTTATCCAAGAGTGTAATCGAATTTACACGGTTTTACAAAGACTTCTATGTTAATCGGTGGTGTTGGTGACCAGTTGCCCCTAGGGTGTTTAGGCTCACTCTAACTTGGCAACGCCTAGTATCTCTAGGCACTCTCACTGAATGGTCAATATTCACGGCTGCTATCTGAGAATAACTTATTAGAGCACTTGCTCAGGTTCTAACTGTTCACTAATTAAGTAAGCATGCGGGCCCCTAGGTCCCATTCATTTTGGCGCCCCTAGGTTTAACCAGCAATCCTCACCTCTTGGCCATTCGTCACGGTAATGAACCGGACATAATAAAATCAAGCAATGTGATGGGGATCAGCCGTCTAGGATATGACGAATATCTACCGATCATATTTTCTAAATCAACACTCACTATACAAATGTCTCTAAGAAACTTTCTACGACAGTGTATATATGTGCATGTGTCCCTATACTAACATAAATTACAATAGTCGTTTTATGTTGCAACCACACAATATAAGTTGACTTACTTGGAGTCCTTAGCACTCAATAGGATTTCACCCTCCAATGTTCAGTCCAGTTACGCTAGCCAATGCTGTATTTATCCATACAGTATACTCGGATTAATTATGGCACTCATAATTCATTATTATTATTTTGGGCAGAATGGTCATTTTAATAAAAATCATTTGTATGAATTAATGATCCTTATTTGGTTTTAAACCCATTAAGGAAGTTCATACAAAAACATTTGAGACTAAACTCTAAGTCTCCGGGAGACCTATCCTAGGGTCTTCATACCTAGGCTCGGGTATCACAATAATATTTTCCCACAATCAGCTAAAAATCTTATAATTTAAATGCATCCCTATTAACCCATACTTTCAACAAGTAAGTTAAATATATGGAAGATTTTAGCCGGTATTATATCCAGAAAATACTAATTTTTCCTTTTATTTTTCTTAAGGTTTTAATCTCTAAAAACCGTTTTAAGAAAATTGCCTAATTTGTCTTAATTAGGAAAACCATTAAAAATTTCCCATCTTGACTAGTTAATCTTTCTGAAGTCAATTAATAAAGTTTACTTACTAGAAAAATAGTTCACTCAATTATTTTCTCAAAATATAGGGTTTTAAACATTCTTTTAATTTATTAACTTATTAATAAATTAATTCTTTTATTTTTAAAATAATAAAAAATTCTTTAATAAAAATAATTCACACTAAACTCAAAGTGGTATTTTAGGTCAAAATATATTTTCAAGACATACCAAGTTTTTTATCTTGCAATAAGCAAACTTTCACTTTTTTACCTTAAGTTCCAAAATCTCATTTTTACACTAGGTGTGAAAACCCTATTTTTCACATTTTTAACTACATACTTTGTTAGGTCATAACTTGAAATTTACTTACCCAATTGTTACCAAATTTTCTCAATTCTATTTTTGGTATGCCATTTAGGTCTTTGTAAAATCTTAGGTCAAAAGGAGCAATTTTTATTTGTGAAATTATTTTCCAACAATGAGGTAAAAATGACCTTATTTTCTAGTCCTTATTTTTTCCAAACATTGACACTTAATAACTTTCAAACCCTTTAGTATTTTCTTACCAAATTTTACATTGACATACGAGGTTATGCCATTAATCTTTCCACCAAATTTTAGAAAAAACGGGATTCATTTGCCCCATACAGTGGCTGTCCAAACTTGGTCCTGAAATTAAGAATACGAAAAAAATAGTTTTTTACCTAAACTTTGAAATAGCATAACTCGGTCATTTTTAAATATTTTTTAGTGTTTCAATAGCTCAATTTTATATACTCAATATCAATAACATCACATTACAATTAACTTTTACAATATCAATATACAGTGGATGCTTGACCCCTTGGAAGTCACAGCTCAAAAAATATATTTTGTTTTAGGGTCTCCAACAAAACCCTTGGGGGTTTTGGTCTCTATTTTCAAAAATCAGCACACAAGCATCATAAAAATTATAAAAAAAATACCATGATCTTATTACATCACCAATAAGAAACTTTAAGTATTAACTATACAAAATAATGCTTAAAACTAAAAGTCATACAATAACAACCATAAAAAGTAAACTTTTTACCTCTTTGTTGTTCTTGCTTAAGGTTTGGATCTTCCTATTAGCTTTGGCTCCTTCAAAAACCTTTCAAAACCTTAACCAACTCCCCTCAACAACTTAGATAATTAGCTATTTGAAAATCTATGGTTAAAACTTTACAAAAGTCTAGTTTATTGAAACTTTACCTTAGGGAAAACCCTTCCTAGACCAAAGCTTAAATGCTTCCAAGCCTCCTTAGTGTTCTTGGGGTTGAAGATGGAGAGAAAACTTGAGAGAGTTTTCAAAAAGATGATAGTGAAAGTGAGAGAGGGTGTGGTCGGTTTTGGTGGTTAGAAGGGCTTACACAACTCTAAAAAATATCCTAAAAACACTCAAGCGTTTTACTATCCACTTGGTACCTTTAACCCTTATAGTTAAAATGGGATTAAATTTAAAACCATTTGGTCCACCCAAATAATTTCCCACATGGCCGACCACCCCTTTAATTATATATGTGATCATATTTTTATTTTTCTTTTTTTATATAAAGGTTAATAAATATTTCCTAAGAAGAAAATTCCAATTTGACTTCCTATAACCTTTTTCACCCTTAATAAATTTAAAAAAAATAAATAAACACATAATAATTAAATTAAATGTCTCTCACATTTAATTTAATTAATCACAATAAAATTTAACCTAAGGTCCATTTATGGAATAAAATTCCCTAATTCGGCAAAATTAAGCATTTAACACAAAATGCCCTAAAATTTCAAATTTCTCTTAGATTTATTATTTTTGACAAAACTTTAATTTGTATGAATGTATTTTATGCCCAAAATATATTTGCCATTGTTTTTCATTTTATTTTCCGAGCTTTTTACCCGATCAAGGTTTTCGTGTTGGTCCAAGACTGAAAGTCTTATCTTGACTTTTAAATCACAAAATTCATAATTTGGCTAGAAATAACTCATGGAATAAATTTCAAACAAATATAATATTATTTAAAATAATATTCTTATCTCGGGGAAAAAATCCTGACCCGAGTCGTTTAAAGGTACTCGAAAACGTAGGACGTTACATGCGAGCAGGGGCTCGGGAGACTGGGTGACACGCACGAGAGCTAGGTTCTTGCGGCCTAGGTGTGCGCGCGGGTGAGGCAGCCACGGGGCTGGTGGGTGCAGTTGCAAGAGGCTCGAGCTTAGGCGTGGGCGTGGGTTAGTAGGGGCTTGGGTTGTGTGCCTCTTTGTTGCATGGTTCGAGTTCCTCCTCATCTTTGTGTACAGATTTTTAAAATACTTATTTCTCAAATAAATTTAGAAAAATCCTATGCCCTTTATGCATTACATAAGATCTAGAAGAAAGAATAAAATTCCTAACCCAATAGCATCATATAATTAACGATCCATCATTCAACCATACATTCAAAGAACATATCCATCCATTCAATATACATATCAACATACATAACAAATACAAGAAACCCACACAGTATTTAATATATATATGTATAGACTGCTCTGAATTCAATTTTTGGTATTAAATGATCAAATCAATGGTACGCAATGGAATACATGGACCCATTTTAATAAATATTAATACCAGCCAGGATCATATACATATATAAATATTACATCACATACAAATAGATCAGGGATTACCTCTTGTAGCCTATCAAATGTCAATGAGTCTTTTTGTATAAATCAACGATCTTCCTATCCAGTGTTCTGAGATCTCACACTTTGATCTTCTAGACCAATCCTCAAACACACAAGGACTTGTGTGGGCACGTAGGATTCAAAAGGTTGATTTATGTGACTCCCTAGACTTACTCAACACATGAGAGAGTTTTGACAGAGAGAAGGTATAGAATAGTTTTCAGGTTTAGAGAAAACTATAACTTTTTAGAGAGAGTTTGATTATCTATATTCTGAATATCACGTATATTAGATTTTTAAAGATATTTATCTAATTAAATAATGTTTATTTAATTAAAATATAATTCAAATTAAAACTGATTAGATATTTTTATTTAATTATCTATTTAAATCATATTTAAAAAGAATAATTAGATAATTGATTAAACAAATATATTTGAAATTCAAAATTCAAATCACAGGGATAAAAAAACGCTAATGCTAGGTGCCACACACTATACTATACAGTGTGTGTCGCTCAACCCTATTAGGTGTAACGCCCTACTACCTTAGAGTCGTTACTAAGTGAGTTTAAAACAGGAATTGTGCATTTAATTGACTCAAAGTGGTTTCTAAAACCAAAAGTGTGATTAAACCAGAGTTTAAGGCTGTATTCTTTGAAAATGTTTAACTTCATTGAAAGCGTTAAATATAAAACATCTGGGATCCCAAAATAAGGTTTACAAAATATTTACAATTCAAAATAGGTTTACACTTGATCAGCTATCAAAAGAATGGTTAAATACAGCCATATACAAAATGCCCCCAACCAAAGCAGTCGGGCAGGCCGAACATGTACGCGCCGCCCCCAGGCTCTCCATACTCATGGCCGGTTGACTGACTCCTTGCTTTTACCTGCCACACGGAGCACCCGTGAGCCGATGCCCAGCAAGAAAACTCAAATAACACATAACATATGCAAATCATATAGTTGACATAATTCACTGATAAATAGGAAAAACCATCATAATAAACAAGTACGGCCATGCCGCCCCAGAGGCCTTACCAAAGCCTGGGGTTTCGGTTCTCACCGCGAGGATAACTCATGTATCCCTTGGGTCCCACCCTGAATATATGCATCCCATGTGTTGAGTGTTACTTTCGGCCCCACGGCCGTACCCGGCCTATGCCGCTCTCGGCCCATGCCGTTCATTACATTGTAATCACACATATAGCACATTCAAAATAATCATTCACACACATCATGATTCATTTAAGATTAAACATTTGCACTTAATACAATCTCGGGCCATGCCCTACAATCACACAGTGGGGGCCATGCCCTATTCTCGAGTGTTATGGTTTTCTTACCTGTATCCCGAGCTTTCCAATGCACCACGGTCACGAGCACGGTCCACTAGCACGAGCCTCTCCCAAATCCTAGTCACAACACACACATCAAACACTTTAAATACTAACCAAGCCAAAACCACTTCCCGGGACCAATTCCATACTCCCGGGACCTCTAAAACCTTAAAACAACACCCCGGAGGCATCCCCCGAACCCCCGGAGCTAAGACCTAAAATTGCCAAAAAAGCTATCCTGAAAATTTGCCTTGTGCTGCGGCACCCATCAGTCAGAAGCTGCCCGCCGCGGCACGCAAAAAAGCCCTGCCGCGGCACACCTTCGCAGACCCAGAATTCTGGGTTTTTCCTGCAATTTTTCTCGAGCTTTAACCTCTCCAAATCACCCCAAACCAATACCTAAGTCTCAAAACTCAAATCCAAACCTCATATGAACAATCTAACACCCTACAAACACTAGGATCAAGGTCAAAACATCAACACACCCAAGATCCACACCATTGACCTCAAATTCAGCAACCCAAACCAAAACCCATGAATATCTTAACTCAAGCATTAAATTCCTCAACCAACACAGAAAACAAACTTAAATAAGCATAAGATCCTTACCTCAAGAGTAGAATCCACCCTAAAAGTTCCTTGATCTCCTCCTAAGCTTCCCACTTCAGCCCCTTCTACACCTCTTCTTCTTTCTTCTTCTTGCCCTAGCCTTTCTCTCCTCTTCTTTTCCTTCTCTTCTAATTTTATCAAAACCACAAGTGAACCCAAATGCCCAAACCGTATCCCCCCTAAATCCCAGCTGCAAAATGTCTATTACCCTAGCCAAAAGACCATTTTACCCCTTCTCCATAACCCTTCCTAAGTAAACCTTCAAGGGCACTTAAGTCCTTTCACTTTTATTTCATTTCTACCATTTTCTATCTAAAACTTGTTACTCACAGCAGTTACAATTGGTTACCCCGGTTACCCAATTACCAATAACTAACCACTCATTCTCAACTCACTTATAAGATTCCCGAAGTACCCCTAGGCTCCTCCCGAGCCGGGTACAACATCCCGTTGTGACTTTTAGGCTAATTGGCTCACTAGGACCGTCTCGATGCGTGTATCCTGATAATAACACCACACTCACATGGCACAATTCACATTGTACAATTATCACAGTTATGCCCTTAACATGGCCACGTTACAATCATGCTCATTCTAAGACAATCAGTTCTACATGCATACTAATTCACATAGTCATGCATCTCAAATAATCAAATAGTCATATAACGTGCAATAAATCATAATCATGCATTAAGCTCAATAAAGACACACACCAAATCCCATTATGCCCTCCAGGCATACTACTCCAGGCCCTAAGCCTTAACACTGAATTTGGGTCGTTACAACTATCCCCTCCTCATGAGAATTTCGTCCTCGAAATTTACCTGAACAACTCGGGATACCGCTCCCGCATATCTGATTCCAGTTCCCACGTCGCCTCTTCGACCTTGCTGTTCCTCCACAATACTTTGACCAAGGCGATGGTTTTGCTCCTCAAGACCTTGTCCTTCCTATCAAGGATCTGAACAGGCTTTTCTTCATATGATAAGTCCCGATCCAACTCCAAGTTCTCATAGCTCAACACATGAGTAGTGTCCGAAACATACTTCCGGAGCATGGATACATGAAACACGTCATGAACCCCTGATAGTGCTGGAGGCATTGCTAACCTGTAAGCCACCTCCCCTGGGACTCAGCTTGCCCCGAACGCCGAATCGTTTTACTCCTCTCAGGGGTGAAACCCTGAGGAATACATGATCACCAACCTGAAATTCCACGCTTCTGCGTTTCTGATCTGAATAACTCTTCTGGCGACTCTGGGAGGCGAGCATACGAGCTCTAATCTTCTCAAGTGCCTCATTGGTCCTCTGAACCATCTCAGGACCTAAATACCTTCTCTCACCTGCCTCATCCCAGTGAATCGGTGATCTGCACTTTCTACCATACAGCATCTCATACGGAGCCACTCCGATCGTCGCCTGATAACTGTTATTGTACGAGAACTCAATCAGAGGGAGATACCTGCTCCAAGATCCCTCAAAATCCAACACACAAGCTCGTAACATGTCCTCCAGTATCTGAATTGTCCTCTCAGACTGTCCATCCATCTGAGGATGATAAGCGGTACTAAACCGAAGCTGTGTGCCCATTGCCTTCTGTAGGCTCTTCCAAAACTTGGAAGTGAAAGTGGGGTCTCTGTCGGATACTATCGACCTCGGAGCCCCATGAAGTCGAACAATCTCTTTTACATAAAGCTCTGCATACTGTTCCACAATATAAGTTGTCTTCACAGGTAAGAAGTGGGCGGACTTCGTATACCTGTCCACAATCACCCATACCGAGTCATGCTGACCCACGGTCTTTGGCAATCCAACGACAAAGTCCATGGCAATATCTTCCCATTTCCACTCGGGAATCCCTAGAGGTTGTAATAATCCTGCTGGCCTCTGATGTTCTGCCTTAATCTGCTGACAGGTTAAGCATCTAGCCACATAGTCATGGTACATCTTCGTAGAACCTGGGTGCAAAGAGTAGGGAGTGGTATGAGACTCGTCCAGAATCTCTCTCCGAATGTCTGGATCAATCGGAACACAAATCCGTCCTTTGTACTTCAACAAACCCATCTCAGAGATAGAGAAGTCCTTAGCTGCTCCAGTTAGGACATTCTCTCTACATTCAACTAACTGGGGGTCCTTTCCCTGTGCTTCCTTAATCCTCTCAAGGAGCGTTGACTGAAGAGTAATGTTGGCTAACCTACCAACCACTAACTCTATACCTTCTCTGGTCATCTCTCCAACTAATCTGTCTGATATCTGCCTCAAACCATACAGCTGTCCTGGGCCCCTCCGGCTCAATGCATCCGCCACTACATTAGCCTTCCCAGGATGGTATAGGATATCACAATCGTAATCCTTTACCAGCTCTAGCCACCGTCTCTGGCGCATGTTCAAGTCCTTCTGGGTAAAGAAATACTTTAGACTCTTGTGATCAGTGTATATCTCGCACCTCTCTCCAAACAGATAGTGTCTCCAAACCTTAAGTGCGAATACCACTGCAGCTAATTCCAGGTCATGCGTGGGATACCTCTGCTCGTACTCCTTTAATTGCCTTGATGCGTACGCTATTACTTTCCCAACCTGCATCAACACGCATCCCAGACCCTGTCTGGAAGCGTCACAGTAGACCACAAACTTCTCATTATCTGTTGGCAGGCTCAGCACTGGTGCAGTAATCAACCGCCGCTTCAACTCTTTGAAGCTATTCTCGCATCGATCTGTCCACACAAACTTGGTCTTCTTCCTTGTCAATTCTGTCAACGGAGTAGCAATTCTGGAGAACCCCTCTACAAACCGCCGGTAGTAACCTGCTAGTCCAAGGAAACTTTTAACTTCAGGAACACTGCTGGGTCTAGGCCAATCTCTCACTGCTTCTGTCTTGCTCGGGTCGACCAGTAACCCATCCTTACTGATAATATGGCCTAGAAATGAAACTTGCGATAACCAGAACTCGCATTTGCTAAACTTAGCATAAAGCTTATGCTCTCTTAACCGCTGCAACACCAGGCGCAGATGATGCTCATGCTCTGACTCTGACTGGGAGTATACTAGGTATCATCAATAAACACAATCACGAACTTATCCAGATAATCCTTGAAAATTCTGTTCATCAAATCCATAAATGCCGCCGGGGCATTGGTTAACCCAAACGACATAACCAAAAATTCATAATGCCCATACCGTGTTCGAAATGCAGTCTTTGGTATGTCCTCATCTCTGATCCTCAACTGATAGTAGCCTGATCGGAGATCAATCTTCGAAAACACTATACTCCCTTGAAGCTGATCAAATAAATCGTCGATCCTAGGCAATGGATACTTGTTCTTGATGGTCAACTTATTCAACTCTCTTTAATCGATGCACATCCTGAGCGATCCATCCTTTTTCTTAACAAATAAAACTGGAGCACCCCATGGTGAGAAACTCGGTCTGACAAACCCCAAATCAAGTAGTTCCTGCAGCTGAATCTTCAATTCCTTTAATTCTGCTGGAGCCATTCTGTAAGGTGCCTTGGATACTGGCTCTGCTCCCGGAGCCAATTCTTTGACGAACTCAATCTCCCGCTGTGGCGGGAACCCCGGCAGATCCGCTGGAAACAAGTATGGAAACTCACAGACAACCCTGGTCTCATTTGGTCCCACTGCCGCCAACTTGCAGGAATCCACTAAACTCGCTAGGAATCCTATGCAACCCTCCTGCATCAGGTCTCTAGCCTTTAGTGCCGAGATCATAGGCACCCGCGGTCCATCCACCGTTCCCACGAACACAAAGGGTGCCTCGCCCTCCGGTTCAAAGGTCACCATTCGTCGCCTACAATTAATTGTTGCTCCATACCACGTCAACCAATCCATTCCTAGTATTATATCAAAATCGTCCATCTCTAGTTCAAACAGGTCAACAAACAATTCTCTACCGTCTACCACTACTGGTAAGGCTCTAACCCACCTCCTAGAGACTACCAGCTCTCCTGTAGGCAATATAGTCTGAAAACCCCTAGCATACAAAATACTAGGTCTACAAAGTTGATCAATCACCCTAGCAGCAACAAATGAGTGCGTAGCACCAGAATCAATCAATGCAGTAAACAATGTTCCAGCGCTAAAAATCTGACTTGTGACCACTGATGGACTGGCCTCTGCCTCAGCCTGAGTCAAGGTGAAAACCCTAGCAGGGGCGAGGCTGTCACCCTGCCTTGGTTCCTCCTTCCTGGCCTACGGGCAATCTTTCTTCAAGTGACTGGTGCTTCCACAAACAAAACATGCCC
Organism: Humulus lupulus; assembly: GCF_963169125.1. NCBI lineage: Eukaryota > Viridiplantae > Streptophyta > Magnoliopsida > Rosales > Cannabaceae > Humulus > Humulus lupulus. Next base: position 70,261,879 of record NC_084801.1, read on the forward strand.
TGATCCCGGCACTCGCTCCAGAGACAGATCGACACTCGCCCTGATGTCGTCGCCTGCATCGAGGACACAATGGATAACCCCTCCAGTTGTCATTACCGCCCTGGCGGCCACCCACAGAACCGCGAACCCTCCTGTCAGAACCATAGGGAGTAAATGATTCTGGTACTCTCCTCTTCTGCTCACTGGGGCCGCTGCCCCGACTAGGCCCAGAAGAAGAAGGCACTACCCTCCTGGTATCACACCTAGCAGCGTTATCCTTCCAGATCTGATCCTCAACCCTCTCAGCAGTGAGGGCCTTGTCTACCACTAGCTCTGGCGCAAACTTCGCCAATCTATCAAATACCAGGGCGTACTCGGTGACAGATAACCTGCCCTGAGTCAAACTGTTGAACTCATCCGCCTTCGCCGCTCGAACGGCTACGCTGTAGTATTTCTCGTTGAAAATGCTCTTGAATTCCTCCCATGTCATAATTGCAGTATCCCTTCGCTGCCCTACTAGCTCCCACCAAATACGTGCATCATGTCTAAGCATATAACTGGCACAATCAACCCTATCCCTTCCTTCAACCCTCATGAAGTCCAGGATTACTGACATTGTACTCATCCACTGTTCAGCCTGCAGCGGGTCTGCTCCCCCCTCAAAGGTAGGAGGTTGCTGTTTTCTGAATCTTTCATATAGAGGTTCCAACCTGTTCCCAGTCATAGGTTGAACCGGAGCCGGTACCACACTAGGCGGTGGTGGTATCACAATGGCTGGTGAAGGAGCTGGTTGCCTCAACTGACTAAGCTCTTCCTCTGTTTTCTTCAACCTAGCCTCCATCTCTGCTAAAATTTGTTGCCAGTTCTGAGGAGCAGGTGGAGGGTCCTGCCCTTGGTTATCATCCTCGGCCTGAATGCCGCGGAGTCTCGATGATTGGCGAGGCATTGTAGCTAAATGCCTGCAATCAGTGACACCGCTCATTAGGCATGATAACAAGGTCCAATTTCCACCTCTCAATCTCAACAACAACCAAGATCAATCGACCAAAATGACATACAAATATCATGCAGCATACAACGGGCCTTGCCCTGGCATCATGCATATGTTATTTCAATCATCATGCTCATAAAAATCTAGGCAGGCACACAAAGCATTAAACACATATTCATGAATATATCAATCGACCATACCAAACCACCCTGAGTCGAGCTTTTCAATGGCAGCGTGCGTACATGTTCGGTCAATCTCCAGAACCAATAAACCTTGGCTCGCTCTGATACCAAGTTGTAACACCCTACTACCTTAGAGCCGTTACTAAGTGAGTTTAAAACAGGAATTGTGCATTTAATTGACTCAAAGTTGTTTCTAAAACCAAAAGTGTGATTAAACCAGAGTTTAAGGCTGTATTCTTTTAAAATGTTTAACTTCAGTGAAAGCGTTAAATATAAAACATCTGGGATCCCAAAATAAGGTTTACAAAATAGGTTTACACTTGATCAGCTATCAAAAGAATGGTTAAATACAGCCATATACAAAATGCCCCCAACCAAAGAAGTCGGGCAGGCCGAACATGTACGCGTCGCCCCCAAGCTCTCCATACTCATGGCCGGCTGACTGACTCCTTGCTTTTACCTGCCACACGGAGCACCCGTGAGCCGAAGCCCAGCAAGAAAACCCAAATAACACATAACATATGCAAATCATATAGTTGACATAATTCACTGATAAATAGGAAAAACCATCATAATAAACAAGTACGGCCATGCCGCCCCAGAGGCCTTACCAAAGCCTGGGGTTTCGGTTCTCACCGCGAGGATAACTCATGTATCCCTTGGGTCCCACCCTGAATATAAGCATCCCATGTGCTGAGTGTTACTTTCGGCCCCACGGCCGTACCCGGCCTATGCCGCTCTCGGCCCATGCCGTTCATTACATTGTAATCACACATATAGCACATTCGAAATAATCATTCACACACATCATGATTCATTTAAGATTAAACATTTGCACGTAATACAGTCTCGGGCCATGCCCTACAATCACACAGTGGGGGCCATGCCCTATTCTCGGGTGTTATGGTTTTCTTACCTGTATCCCGAGCTTTCCAATGCACCACGGTCACGAGCACGGTCCACTAGCACGAGCCTCTCCCAAATCCTAGTCACAACACACACATCAAACACTTTAAATACTAACCAAGCCAAAACCACTTCCCGGGACCAATTCCGTACTCCCGGGACCTCTAAAACCATAAAACAACACCCTGGAGGCATCCCCCGAACCCCCGGAGCTAAGACCTAAAATTGCCAAAAAAGCTATCCTGAAAATTTGCCATGTGCCGCGGCACAACTTCCTTGTGCCACGGCACCCATCAGTCAGAAGCTCCCCGCCGCGGCACGCAAAAAAACTCTGCCGCGGCACACCTTCGCAGACCCAGAATTCTGGGTTTTTCCTACAATTTTTCTCGAGCTTTAACCTCTCCAAATCACCCCAAACCAATACCTAAGTCTCAAAACTCAAATCCAAACCTCATATGAACAATCTAACACCCTACAAACACTAGGATCAAGATCAAAACATCAACACACCCAAGATCCACACCATTGACCTCAAATTCAGCAACCCAAACCAAAACCCATGAAAATCTTAACTCAAGCATTAAATTCCTCAACCAACACAGAAAACAAACTTAAATAAGCATAAGATCCTTACCTCAAGAGTAGAATCCACCCTAAAAGTTCCTTGATCTCCTCCTAAGCTTCCCACTTCAGCCCCTTCTACACCTCTTCTTCTTTCTTCTTCTTGCCCTAGCCTTTCTCTCCTCTTCTTTTCCTTCTCTTCTAATTTTATCAAAACCACAAGTGAACCCAAATGCCCAAACCGTATCCCCCCTAAATCCCAGCTGTAAAATGTCTATTACCCTAGCCAAAAGACCATTTTACCCCTTCTTCATAACCCTTCCTAACTAAACCTTCAAGGGCACTTAAGTCCTTTCACTTTTATTTCATTTCTACCATTTTCTATCTAAAACTTGTTACTCACAGCAGTTACAATTGGTTACCCCGGTTACCCAATTACCAATAACTAACCACTCATTCTCAACTCACTTATAAGATTCCCGAAGTACCCCAAGGCTCCTCCCGAGCCGGGTACAACATCCCGTTGTGACTTTTAGGCTAATTGGCTCACTAGGACCGTCTCGATGCGTGCATCCTGATAATAACACCACACTCACATGGCACAATTCACATAGTACAATTATCACAGTTATGCCCTAACATGGCCAAGTTACAATCATGCTCATTCTAAGACAATCAGTTCTACATGCATACTAATTCACATAGTCATGCATCTCAAATAATCAAATAGTCATATAACGTGCAATAAATCATAATCATGCATTAAGCTCAATAAAGACACACACCAAATCCCATTATGCCCTCCAGGCATACTACTCCAGGCCCTAAACGTTAACACTGAATTTGGGTCGTTACGTTAAGGTTGCCCTAATTTTTTCATTTGTTTATTTAATCATCTTTTAAGACAAGATATTTATTCCAACATAAATATCAGTTCATTCAAAATTAACTTTATCTTAAAATATCAATTATAAATTAAATAAATAAATATCATATTATAAATAAGATATTTATTATTTTCTCTCTTTATATTAATCCAAACAAGATTAATATTAATTTTAACCTATAGTGTTCATAAATAAAAACTATATAGTTAGATAATTAATTAATTCACAATTAATCAATTACCCATAATTATCAAATAATTATTTCCTTGCCCTATAAAATTAATTCCTTTGCAATTTATTCCATTCTCTTAACAAATCTTTCTTTCGACATCCTTACCCTTGATAGTGTAGGACAGAGGTGATCTGGGGACCATAGACCTATAATACGAAGCTCCAATAAATCATATTATTAATTAAACTCTTTAATATAATATTCATATTTATTAATTCCATGATTACACCACTATAAATATGAATTCCACTCTAAGCATTTATATAATTTTATTTACAAAGTTTTCTCTAGTAGTCCATTGATATAATCAATATATGTAGATCTGTCCTCCATTATTGGTTCGTTAATTAGAGCTGGTCAAAATTATAATTTTACCCTTCTAATTACCTCTTGATCCTTAAGTACCATTAATTCTCTAGCGAATAATTAATCTATAAGCTAGTTATAGATTTGAGCTCAATAAATATTCAGTTCTAGAATCAACCCTTAAGGGAACCTATATACGATCCGTTAGGAAAGCATGGATTTCAATATTGTAATTCATTTTCCAAGCCATCCATGATATTGAATCTCCAAAGGTAAAGTCATTAGCCTCATTATTCTAAGAGACCTTAACGAGTGAATCAAAAGATCCAATAAACATAAACAAGAGTTCATGAATACTCAGGATTTTGAATAATCTACAAATGATCATCTATTATGATAAGAATTAAATCTTTATGTCAAACCACATGTTTATAAAGATAATTAATTCTCATCGGTCTTGTCATATATAATCTCTATTATATAAAACACATTTACTAAGATGTCTATCCACTTCAGTAATCCAAATCTAGATTACTTGCATCTCGCATGTTTAGCAAACCGTACTAGTAACCATTCATTAAAGATTCCTTACTGTAATATGTTAGTGATTATTTTATTCATTATATATGATCTTAACTCTCTTGTACTAATACAAGATCATATTCTCATGAAGGAATAGGGAATTTTCTTGATACTATTATATAATTAATTCAAACACTAATTATAACATTAAAATATAATAAAATTGTACTTTTATTTAAAAACCAATAAAATGCCTTTACATGCTTTTAGGGCATTAATCCTAACAGTAATTATTTTACTTGCTAATGAAGAATTGATTGGTGATAACTACATGAAATGGAAATCGAACATGAACATTGTTTTGATATGTGAAAACCACATGTTTCTCCTCAATGAGAAATGTCCTGAGGTTCCTGCTTTCACAGTTGGCAAAACTGATAAAGAGAAGTATGTCAATTGGATCTTATCTAACAATAAGGCCAAATGTTATATGCTTTCAAGTATAAGCGATGTGCTCAGAAAGAAGTTTGAAACTATTGAAACAGCCTATGAGATTTTGAAATCTCTACAAGGCATGTTTGTCTAGCAATCTGATAAGGGTAGACATGATGCTACAAGAAGCTTCATGAATATGAAAATGAAGAAAAATGTTTCTGTCAGAGAACATGTCCTAGACATGATCAACATATTGAACGATGCAAAAATCAATGGTGCGACCATTGATGAGAGAACTAAAGTAAGTGTGATACTTAAATCTCTCACACCAGCTTTTGCAACATTTACTACCAACTATGTTATGAACAAGTTGGAGTACAACAAGACCCAACTACTGAATGAGTTGCAAACTTTTGAGTCTCTAAACAAAAGTGTATATATGGGTCAAAAATAGTGATTCGGGAGACTTGATCACTCTCTCTAATCTCTCTCTACCCTCATTCTCTCTCTATCTCCAAGAATCTCTAGTTTTCTCCAAGAACACTCCAAGAAAGTGTTTGAGTTAGAGAGTTGAAGGCTTGTTCATTCTCAATCCTCATTTCCTCAAGAGAAGGCCTCAAGCATCAATGGTGGCTATGAAATAGAGTATTAGGACAACTTTTCTCAACGCGTATTGAAGCTTGAAGGATTTGTGGTTTGATTTTCTTGAAGGATTTGCTCAAGGAAAGTGGTGGTCTTGCTTAAGGTATTGAAGCTTCATCAAATATTCAAGAACTCCATTGATTTACTTGGATTTGCAAGTTCTTTCTCAATCTTTTTTAAGTCTCTATCAATCTAAATTTTGTTTAGATTCTAGTTTTTGTGGTGGTTTTATCTCAGTCTCCCCCAACATTCTAATACTCTATAATCTGAGATAACATATCATGGAAGAATCTAACTCTCTTTCGACTTTGAGATTCATGACACAAGACTTTTTTAGATTTGATATATTTGATGGGACTAATTTTGTACGTTGGCAAGAATATATTATGTGAATTAGTATGCATGTAGACCTGATTATCTTAGAAAGAGCATAATTGTAATTTGGCCATTTTGGGCATGGCTGTGTTGATATCTGTGATCTGTGACTCGAGACGATCCTAGATGAGCGGGTTAGTGGAAAAGTCAAAGCGGGAATTTATACCCAGCTTGGGTTAAGCCTGGGAAGTTTAAATGAGAATTTGGAAAATATATTGAGGTTAATCTTGATGATGAGGAATGTATATTTGATGATTAATCAGGTACCGGGTAGCAAGCGGGAAATTATTAGGAACACTTGAGGAATTAGTGGGAATTTGGGTAATATGACTAAAATGTCCCTACATGGGAAAAATGGTTTAGAATTATTAGGGAGGGCATTTTGGTCTTTAGGCTTGTTAGAGATAAGTTAAAGGGAGCTTTATACTTAGTGGAATTGTTAGAAAAAGTGTTAAGGCTGAAAAAGAAAGAAAGAAGGAAGTAATAGGAAAAGAGAGGAAAACAGAAGGGTTTTGTTCCAAAAGAATCGGTTTGTGGCTCTCCCACCATTTCCCTTCATTTTTCTTGGAGTTAAGCTCAGTGGCGAGCTAGGGTACGCGGAGCATCAAGGAACCTAAGCTAGACTTGAGGATTGGCAAGGGATTAGCAAGATCACATCAGAAATTTGAGGTGAGTTCTTGGAGATTTCAATCTTAGGGCTTGACTGGTTTGAGCTGTGTATTTGAGCTAAATTGATGGGATTTTTGGGGAAATCAGGTCAAGGTTGTGAAGGAGCAAGCTAAGGAGGTATATGGTTCAACTCAAGGTTGAATTTCTATCCACGGTATGATTTCTAAGACCTTATCTTTGATGTTTGAATGAATTTCTGGTTTTAGGGTTCATTATGGTGGACCTTAAGTTTTGGGTTGCTTGAGCTTGGGGTATGAGTTCTTGGGATGCTTGGGATGAGTGTGAGGTGTTGATAAGTTTGTTTTTGGGCTTGGGAAAGATTTGGACAAGTTTGGGGTTGAATTGGTAGAAGGAAATCGCAGGAAGCGATTTTGGGTATGGCCGGTCTGCAACTAGCGCTACAGCGCTAGTTAGTGGGCGCTGTAGCGCTAGCCCCTATTTCTGGGGGGTGTGGTTCTGCTTGTAGCACTACAGCGCCCTCTTTAGAGCGCTGTAGCGCTACACTGTTCACAGAAGGGGATTTTTGGGCTTTTGTTGAGGGATTTTGACCTAGGGTTCGGGGCTCGATTCCACCACTTTGTTTTGGGGATCTAGGACTCCCCGGGGGCTCGGGATTGGTCCCAAGGCTAGGTTTTGGACTTGAGGCTTGGTAATGACTTTGACTTATGGATTTTGCATAGGTGAGCGCTAAGGCTCGAGTAGGATCGTGCTCAAGGAGTCAAGTGATCAAGGCTATCGAATTGAAAGGTAAGAAAACCGTAACACCCGAGATCAGGGCATGGGCCCACAGTGCTATTGCAGGGCATAGCCCTAGATTGTATTATGTGAAAATGTATAACCTTAAGTGAATTATTATATGTTTGAATGATTATTTCGAAATGTACTATATGTGTGATTATAATGAAATTAACGGCTAAGGCCGAGAGCGGCGAAGGACGGGTACGGCCTTGGGGCCGAAAGTAACACTTAGCACATGGGGTGCTTATAGCCAGGGTGGGACCCAAGGGATACATGAGTTATCCTTACGGTGGGGACCGAGACCCCAGGCGTTGGTAAGGCCTCTGGGGCAGCATGGCCGTGCTTGTTCAGTCTGATGGTTTTCCTATTTATCAGTGGGTTATGTCAGCTATATTCTATGCATATGTTATGTACTATTTGGGTTTTCTTGCTGGGCCTCGGCTCACGGGTGCTCCGTGTTTCAGGTAAAAGCAAATAGTCAGTCAACCGGCCATGAGTATGGAGAGCGTGGGGGCGGTGCGTACATGTTCGGCCTGGCCGTCCGCTTTGGTTGGGGGCATTTTGTATATGGCTGTATTAACTTATTCTTTTGATAGTTATCCTGGTGTAAATCCATTTTTGAGTTGTAAATATCTTGTAAACCTTATTTTTGGGATCCCAGATGTTTGATACTTAATGTTTTCAATGAAACTAAATATTTTCAAAGAGTACAGCCTTAAACTCTGGTTTAGTCACACTTTTGGTTTTAGAAACCACGTAGGAGTCAGTCAAAAGCACGATTTCTGTTTTAAACTCACTTAGTAACGACTCTAAGGTAGTAGGGCCTTACAGCTTACCACTTTGAAGGGTTTTCTATGTCTTGGATAAAGACCTAAAGGCCTTGGAAGAGCCCAAGGAAGATGATACGCAAGAAGTTGTGAAATAAAGGAAGAAGTGCGAAGAAGATGAGTTGATATGTAGGGGTCACTCCTCAATGCCCTCTCGGATAGGCTCTACGATCTCTACACCAACACCAAGACCGCCAATGAGATTTTGGGAGGCCTTGGAAAAGAAGTACAAAGCAGAAAAGGAAGGTACAAAGAAATTCCTTATTACTCAATATATGGAATTTAAATTTTATGATGATAAAGCCCTTCTCCCTCAAAGTCATGAGCTGCAAATTATTGTGAATAAATTGTAAAGTCCTAAAATTGTATTGCCGGAACAATTTCTTGTTGGTTCCATTATAGCCAAGTTACCTCCTTCATGGAGAGGCTATAGGAAAAAGATGATCCATAGAAATGAAGAGATTTCTTTGGAGGAAATTCTCAAACACTTGAGAATTGAGGAGGAATCACATTCTAGATATTTGAATGATGAGAAGTCTAATAGAGAGATTTCTACGGCCAATTTTGTGGCAAATCCTCTTGACAAAGGCAAGGGAAATTTCAAGAACAAGGGCAAGGGTCAAAAACCCTTGGGGCCCAAGAAGAATAAAGGGCGATTCAAGAGTTCCAAGGACCTTGCTATGTGTGCGGCAAGAATGACCACTTTGCGAGAGATTGTAGGTTCAAGAGGAGCCATAACAATGATGCAAAGGTGAACTCGAGTTAAGAGGAGCTAGTAGCCACACTTAGTAAGGGAAATGCCATTCATGGAAAGAGGAATGGGTGATGGTATGATACTTATCCTACCATTCACGTAACCTATGATAGATCTCTATTCAAGACCTTTGAATCTTTAAAGGAAGGGAATGAAATTCAAATGGGCAATGAGAAAAGATCCAAGGTTGAAGGAATGGGAACTATTGACTTTTTCTTCACATTCAGCAAGAAGGTTCTCTCACTAATGTTTTGTATGTACCGAAAACGAGTAGAAACCTTGGGAGTGCAATTTTCTTGGAAAACCGGGTGTAGCACCCCAAATTTACTAATAAGGCTTAGGGTCTTGATTAGTGTGTCGGGAGGGCAATAATTGATTTAATTGTGATATTATATGAACTTGATAATTATGTGATTGGACATGCATGATTGCGTGTATTAAATATGCATGTGGGCCCATTTCTGTGAATAGGGGCGTGTTTGTAATTTTGGCCCGTTGGGGGGCATAAATGTGGATATGCATGTGTTGTGAGTGAGACCCTAGTATTATGGGGATATATTTGAGATGTGTGATCTGAGACAATCCTAGGGAGCAGTTTAGATAGAAAGTCATAACGGGGTCTGTTTACCGAGTTTTTCGGAAATGAATAACTGACAGAATAATAAAAAGATAAGAACTGTAGAAATACTGAAATGTAACTAAACAAACAGTGTTTTTACGTGGTTCAGGCGTTAACAAGCCCTAGTCCACGAGTCGATGTTATTATACTTGGAAAAGGTTACAGTAAGATGGCTGGTGCATAAGAACTTCACACACTCACAATGTTTCTCTCGGGTTCTCTTGAAGAAGATGAAGCTAGAGAGATTTTGGTAGAGTTTTTGCTATGTGATCTCTCGGTCCCCCCTCTTCTTGTAAAATGAAGGGGCCTTTATAGCTAGGGTTTCGGATTAGGGTTTTTCTCCACGTACATGGGTCTTAATTACACCAGCCATAAATAGGGGATACAATTACTGTAGTCGCATGGCTACAAGACTCTATGTGGATATATTTACGTGAAAGTATGGGGAACACACAAAGTCAGGCGTCTTTTCCAAGTTGTCAGCGGAACAGTAGGCGAAAAGGTACCTTTAGGCGTGTTGGGATGTGTGCGGCTTTGTCCTGACGGGCGTGTCAGGCGGGATCCTGTGTCAGACGGATATCATTCCAAATATGCCCTCTCCCGGACTCGACAGTTCGGTTTTGTTCTGTGCGAGGCACGGAACTGTTTCCGCGGAGACTACTCGAAGGGCCTCTCCTGGAAGGGGCCTCCCCGAGGGGTATCCTTCGGGAGTCCGGGAGAGTCAACGAGTTTCCGTGTTGTGCTTGCTTTGAATAGTAATCCGGATATCAAACAGGGGAGGCGAAGCCTTTCTGTCCATCCGCGAGCTCTGGTCACCTACCGTGAAAGACATCGATAATTCTGCTTCTCCGAAGTCATCAATCTAAACGCTATCCGGAAATCTGGATAACATTAACCCCCCAAGGTCCAGGAGCTTTGAGAGATCCGGGAGCTTGTACAATCAGTTTCTTAGACTAGGCGAGGGGGCACCTTCTGTGTTCCCGAAGAGGTTCCTTTTTCCCGCCTGAGTATTAGTATGAAAGAGAAAAGGAATTTCTTCTGTTTGAGACCAAGTACTCAAGTGCGGCAAGGATCACGTGTCATTCTGGGAATGGTTCTGCGACCAAGACGTGTGCGTGAGGCGACTGGTTGAGGATGCGTGCGTCAGTCATCTGACCAATGATTTGACGGTTTTTAATGGTACTCAGGGCCCGAGGTGGTGTAATGATGGGAAATAAATACTTTATTCCCATCCGAGGAGTCATAAATAGGATCGTCGCTTCCTCTCCAGCCGTTGGATCTGATGCACACGGAATGGGAAGAACGGGACCGTCCATTTGAGGAATTCGAAACGGCCTCTTCCCTGCTATAAAAACGAGGGAAAGGACCTTTCTTCCTCTTTACGCTTTCAGATTCTCCATCTTTAGGATTTTCAGATTTCCAAACCTTCGAACTCTCAGGCTTCCCAGCTTACGTTCCTCCGAACTTGCCATTTCTTTTGGTAAGTATCTGGAAACTTTTCTTTTTGATTTGGCAGTGGGTTTATTCCCCGAAGTTCCTGGTTTGAATCGCCGTTCGTCTTTGCAGCTTTTACTTCTCGCGATCGTGCTGTGCAGTGATCCAGTTACTCCTTCAACCTCCACCTACCCGAATATCAGTAAGTATTTCTACTTTGCTCTTTCCTCCCAAACCTTAGGTTGTTGGTAGTTGTTAGAGTAGAGGTTTCTGCCATTATTGCTTATGTGCATGTGTGAATAGGGCTTTGGTAGGCATGTGATTGATTGTGAGTCGATAAGTAGCCTTTTCTGCGTGTTTTGGCGATTTGCGTTTGGAAAGTCGTCCCTTGTTTTGCTGTTTTAGGGCATAAGCATGAACGCCTTTAGGGTGTCTTTCTCTGGAAAAACACTTCTTTTGGTGGGCTTAGGCTCGGGGTCTGAGTCTGGTTCCTTGCTGTCCTTCGGGTGGCATGGTGCCAATCCCTCGGCAAGCTCGGTGGGAGCCTCTCCAAGCAGTTTTCGGGGAGGGTCTCCCCGACGCCTTTGATACCACTAGGGTATGACAAGGGTGCTGACTGCATAGAGTGTTTTCTTCTTTCTTTTCTTTTGTCCAGTGACGAACATCTCGAAGGAACAAATCCTTGCTGCGGGGGAGGCTGAATCTGCCCAAGAGAAGGGCTCTCCTGTCGCTGGTGGAAAGGGGAAAGGAAAGGCGAAAGCGGTCGCGGCTAGCCCACCAACCTCCAATAGTTCCATCTGGGAGATGGACCAAAAACCGAACCTTTTCAGGAATTATGGCATGCTAGAGCTGTATTCCTCTGAGGCAGGCCTGAAGAACATCCCAGGTCTGATGTGGCACCGTCTGTCGGTGCTGGGCGAGTCAGCTAGCCAGAACCACGAGGGCTCTGGTGCCTGGAGCTGGGCACACATAGTGTGCGGAGCGCACTTGCCCCTAAGGAGTTACTTCGCCAATTTCTGTGTGAAGGCGGGGATTGCCCCCTTCCAGTTAATTCCTCCCAGCTACAAGCTCTTAGCGGGGTGGTTCATCTTTTGCAAGTCCCGGAGACTGGAAGCTCCTACCGCGGAGGAGGTGCTATATTTTTATGGGTTGAAGTCTCAGCCTATGAGGGGTCACTCAGACAAGGTGGGGTTTTACAGGCTAGAAAGGCACCCGGATGTGATGTGCCCCACTTGTCATACCGCGATGGTTCCAGACCTCCGGGAATACTGGTTCCTGACGACTGGCTTCCCGCTGAAGAGGGTGCCAGCCCTATCTTTGGACTTCAAAATCCCTGGTAAGTGTTCCTTCTTTTCCTTTTCAACTTTGTTTCTTTGCGTTTGATTTGCCTTTTGGGAGGATCTCTAACGCTTGTATTTGATTTTTGCAGAAGTCGTTCCGCGGACACCTCGCTGCGCGGAGATGATAAGGAGGTCCAAGTTCTACGAAGGGCTTTCTGAGGAAGAGTTGAGAGTGGAAGGACTTGTGACCTCCGAATCGTTGAGGGAGTATGGGTTACTCGCCTCCTTCCAAAATATCGAGCCAGTAAGTGGTAGGGGGCAGACTCAGGTGTCGGCTGACATCCGGGAGCAGATTGCCCTGGAGCTGTCTAAGGGAATCACCCAAGCCGCTCGGGACGAAAATACTCTACCTCCTAGTTGGGCGGAGAGGTTCCCCGACCCCCAGCCGAAGGGAGAGGAGATCGAGGCTCGCCACGCCGCGGCTTACCCTAACGAAGGGGCTCCGGGGGCTAGTTCCTCCGGGAGAGGTAAGACTAGTTTTCGATTGATCCACACCCCCAGCCTGTCTGAGGTTTCCCAGACCTCTCAGATGGGGTTTGATCCCCGTTTCCTTAGGCTAGATCCGCGTAGGATACCTTTCGACAGGTACTATGATAGGGTAGATGAGCTCCTCTGGTGTCTGAGTGATGGTAGTCTGCCAGAAGGTGTCATCATGGTTGACCCTTCTTCTCTCAGCATGTTCTTCCCGGACTTCAAGGAGTACGGGAGCTTCCTGGAGCAGGAAGCGATGTTTTGTTTTGCTCGGGGAAGGCCATCCACGTTTCTCGTGCATGGTCGTCCCTTTCAAACTTTTCTTTTTCTTGTTTCTTGTTCCCTGCTGGCGGGCATGCTTGTACTTTTATGTTGCTGATTGTCTTGTCTTCCGCTTATCTTCTTTCTCATTTCTTGTTGGTTCGTTAACCTTGCTTTGTACGTTTCTTGCAGAGTATCCCGAAGCCAAGATGTTGGGGAGGGTTACTTTGCTTATTAAGAAGGCTGCCACCAGCCAAGACCCGCCCACGGGGAAAGGACGGAAGACCAAGGCTGGTAGGGGAGGTAAGGCTGCCTCCCCCAAGAAGACAAGTGGCGAGGCGCAAGCGTCTCCGAGGGTAGAGAAGTCCCCTGCTGAAGGGCCTTCCGAGACTATGATGGTCTCGAGTAGCAGTAGCGACGGGGAAGGGCTTGTGTTCCCCGTGAGGACAACTGGGGTGAGCAAGCGTCCCGGAGAAGATGCTGAGGGTGCTAAGAACAAACGCCTTAGACACTCTTCTCCCGGTCGAAGGCAACAACAACAGCAACGACAGCAATCACAACTACAACAACAGCAGCAACAGGAACAAGAGAGACAATCACCAACGCAGCAGTAGCAACAAGGGCAATTACTTCTGCTACCGCAGCAGCAAAAGCAACAGACCGGGGCCTTAATACCCCGGCTGCCTCCTCCTCCAGCCCAAAGGGGGTCCACCCTTCCGGGGTCTCCGTCTTCTCAGACAACCAATCTTCCCCTGCCTGGCCTGAAGTTCCACTTTCCGCGGAAGCCAACCAGTTTTCCCGCTGCCCTCCTGGAGGGTGTAAGACGGGCCGATAGTTTTTTGAAGAGGCGGCTAGAGGCGGAGAAGGCCGTTACTCAGGGAAGGGCAGATAACTTGTCTGCCGTGAAGAGGGCTGAGCTGGCCGAGGGGGTGAGATCTCCTCACCCGGCCGGAGCGGTTCTGGATGGTCCAGCCTTGGAGAAGAGGCTGGTGCCTAGGCTCGGACGTGCATTGGCGCCGTTCGGAGCTGAGATGATGGAGGACATGGCCCTGAGCTTATGCGAGCTCAATTCTGAGAAATGGGCCATCAGCAGCAGCAAGGATCCGCTGTTGCTGACACACGCTGTGAAGCAGCAACTGTCCGGGGTAAGCCGTCAGTTGTTATTATTTTATTATTTTTTTTTTTTGTGGGACCACCTGTCTTTTGGTCCTGCTTTAGCTCATTCTGTTGTCTTTCCTTGCAGGCCTCTATGATCGCGGAACGCTCGTTCCGGGAGGTTGGTGCAGCTCTGGTTCAGCTGGAGGAGAGCCAACTGGCTCGCCAGGCCTTGGAAGCGGAGAAACAGAAACTGACCCAACAGGCCTTGGGGGCTTCGGAGAAGATTGATCAGGCCCGGCGCACGGCTGAAGAAGAGGCGGAGAAGAAATATCTTGCCAAATATCAAGAGTACCGGGCCAAGGCAGAGAATGAGTTTAGACAGCGGTCGGATGGGATTAAGACCGAAAACTCCAAGCTCTGGGAAGAGCTGTCCCAAGCCAAGGTGGAGAAAGATACCCTGGAAGCCCGCTTGCAATCAAAGAACGATCTCCTCCTTAAGCGGCAAGAGGAATATTCCACTCTTTAGAGTAAGCTGCACGACGAGGAGCAACTCCATAAGAGGAGCAGGGATCTCGTGTCTATGCTTCAGTTGGGGCTCGCCGAGAAGGATAAAGAGATCGGGGCTTTGCAATTCACTGCCAGGGGGCATGTGACCGAGAAGCAATCCGTGCTGAACCAAAATAGGGAGCAGCGTAAGGCGATTGATTCTCTTAAGGGGGAGCGGGATGCCTCCAAGGCCGAAATGGAAAAATTGAGGGCCCAACTAACTGCCGCGGAGGCACAGCTGGCAACCTCCGAGACGGAGCGGTTGAAGGAGAAGGAGGATGCTGAGGTGATACTGAACAGGACTATTAATATATCGCATGTGGTCCTCATGCATCAACTCTGGAAAGTGAACCCGGAGGTGTTAGGCTATCTGGGAGATGATGCCGAAGCCATGAGGGAGAAGCTACTCGTGTGGGATCAGGGCCCAGAGGCGTACGTCCAAACTTATAACATTGACGAACGTGCTGAAGCTCCTGAGGCGGGAGATCCCGGAGAGGCGGGGACCTCTGAACCTTCTCATGACCAAATCCCTCCTTCCAATGAGCCGACTCCGCCAGCCTCAGCTGAAACAGATGCCCCCGAAGCTGCGGTCGTGGACACTGTAGTTACCCCCAATGCTTGAAGGGGTTTTATCTTTAATTGTTTTTCATTTTGAGTTTTTCATTGCGGACATTTTTGCCATAATCATAGCATTCTCCTTTCTTTTCTGCCGAGTTCTTTATTTATCTTTGCGCTTAGGGTAGACATTTATACGGTAGAAACTGTTGTAGGGGCGTATGGGGTTTTGGTTCCAACGGCCAAAACTTATGCACTTCCCACTTGAAGCTTTAACGGATGATGTCTTTCCCCACGTAGTTTCTAGGTTACGAAGGTCTTCTGGTTCCAACGGCCAGGCTCCTTTCACCGTACTTTATCTTTCCTGAGGCAAATAGCCAATCCCGGGACTTGTAGTTATACTGTTCGCTGGGATTGCTAAGGTGAGTCGTTCCATTGTTTGGAACGGGAGTTCTTTTGGTGAGCGTCGCTAGACTTAAGGTTAGATCTTTGCGAAGCAAAACTAACTGTTGTTGCGAACCTCATGGTGGCTGGCTTCAGGGACCTGGCATGGAGCCCTGCGAGGCTAGATCCGCGCGAAGCAAAGCTTTAGAGCGCTCGCGAATCTTGCCATCTTTTGCCTTGCGGGATCCGGAGCTGGAGCATGCGAAGCAAAGCTTTACAGCGCTCGCGGATCTTGCCATCTTTCGTCTTGCGGGACCTGGAGCTGGAGCTTGCGAAGCAAAGCTCTTCAGCGCTCGCGGATCTTGCCATCTTTCGCCTTGCGGGACCCGGAGCTGGAGCTTGCGAAGCAAAGCTCTACAGAGCTCGCGGAGAATTCTGCAAAGGACTTGTCAAGGAGTTGGGGGTGTTTTGGCGTAGCTCTATGAACGTGCCTCAACCCCCAGTCCCGTCCATCGCTGGGCTACACAAGAGATAATTCTCATGATACATAATGGCAGGCATTTCTGTGGCAATTTTCACTTAAGCACATAATGCACATATGACACGTAATGCAAGCATGTTCATGGAAACAAATAAACCTAAGCTTAACAATTAGAGCAAAACAATTTAAAAACTTCAAACACAATGCTAGCACATAAGTGGTGTTCTGTGTACGTTTTGTTCAAGGGGCGTATGGCTAAGCCTTAGCCATGTATACCCCCCAAGTGAGCGTGGGGTCCGGACGTCTCCGGACCGCGTGGTCACTTGTTAAAACGCAGCTTTGAACATAGGGATAAAAAGTGCAGTAAAAGCGGAGTGAATCCCTCCGTGTTTCATTAAAATAGCCTGCTAGGCGTTAGTTTTACAACAGGGAGGATTATTTCCACATTTTTCACTTTTGTTATTTTCACCAAGGACTTCCGACTGGATGGTCCGGGGCCTACTGGTAGTAACGGCGGAGGTGCTCCGCGTTCCAGGCGCGCGGGACTTTAGATCCGTCGAGTCTCTTTAAGTGATACGTCCCATGGCCCACTTTTTCTTGGACTTCGTAGGGGCCTTCCCAGTTGGGTCCGAGGACTCCTACTCCCGGATCCTGCGTAGCAGGAAATACTCTCCGTAGGACAAGGTCCCCAACTTCGAATGCACGGCTCTGGACTCTCGTGTTAAAGTGTCGGGCTATCTTGCCTTGGTACATTTTTAGTTGGACCTGCGACTGCTCCCGGAGCTCTTCGATCATGTCTAAGGACTCCTGGAGGAGGGCATGGTTCCGGGTAGGATCGTAGGTGTCTTGCCTGTGAGAGGGGATCATAGCTTCTACTGGGATGACGGCCTCGCAACCGAAGGTCATGGAATAAGGCGTGTGCCCCGTCGAAGTTCTCTCTGTTGTGCGATAGGCCCAAAGTACTCGCGGAAGTTCTTCCGGCCAGTGAGCCTTGCAGGCTTGGAGTTTTTTCTTCAACGTGGTCTTTAATATTTTGTTTACAGCTTCCACTTGTCCATTAGCCTGGGGTCTGGCGACTGCGGAAAAGCTTTTGATAATTCCATGCGAAGCACAGAAGTTCGTGAAGTGTTCACTGTCAAACTGCTTTCCGTTGTCGGACACAATTTTCCGCGGAAGCCCAAAACGACACACTATATTCCTGATGACAAAATCCAGTGCTTTTTTAGATGTGACCGTGTTCATAGGTTCAGCTTCAGCCCATTTGGTGAAGTAGTCTACCGCGACTAGGGCGTACTTCACTCCACCCTTTCCAGTGGGGAGGGAACCTACTAGGTCAATGCCCCAAACGGCGAACGGCCAAGGGCTGGTCATTAGGGTAATTTCCGTAGGCGGCGCTCGCGGAACCTTGGCGTACCTCTGGCACTGCTCACACTTCCTGACATAATCCACACAATCCTTCTTCATGGTGGGCCAGAAGTATCCTTGTCGAAGGATTTTTTTGGAGAGGCTCAGCCCGGAGGTATGGACAACCCCCTGCGGTAAAGCTTTCCATCCATAACCACGTATCGGGGAGCTTGATACTGGAGCTTCCTTGCGTCAGCTTTATCGGTGGGGAGTTCTCCGGTGGTGAGAAATCTGAGGATGGGTCCTATCCAGGAGTGGGAATGGTCGATGATGGCGTTTATCCTTCGCGTCTCAGTACTGGGGGCTTCTAAGTGCCCGATGGGGACTAAGCCATACTTTTCAATCTCCGGGTCCGTTGCAAGCTTGGCCAGCGTGTCCGCGAGTGAGTTCTGGTCCCGGGGGACCTGGCGGATTTGGTAGCCTTTGAAATGCTGCAGTAGGTCGCGGGAGAGAGACACGTAGGCAGCCATCCTTTCGCCTTTCGTCTGGTATTCCCCGGATATTTGGTTTACCACAAGTAGGGAGTCGCTGTACACTTCGATTTTTTGGGCTCCGACTTCTCTGGCCAGTCGTAACCCAGCTAACATGGCTTCGTGTTCTGCCTCGTTGTTGGATGCTGGGAATGCGAAACGGATGGCGCTCTGGAGCTGATGCCCTTGGGGAGATACTAGGATGACCCCCGCTCCAGCTCCTTTTTCATTTGAGGCTCCGTCTACGTAGACCTTCCAGGTGGGAAGTTCCGGGACAGGATCTTCTGGGAGGTCATTCATTCCCGAGCACTCCACAATAAAGTCCGCGAGAGCTTGACCTTTTATGGAAACACGCGGTTGGTAGTGGACGTCGAACTGGCTTAGTTCCATGGCCCACTTAAGCAATCTGCCAGAAGACTCGGGCTTCTGCAGGACTTGTCGGAGAGGGTGGTTGGTGAGTACTTTGATGGTGTGCGCCTGGAAATATGGCCTCAGCTTCCGTGAAGGGATCAGCAAGCAGAGGGAGAGTTTCTCGATCATCGAATATCTGGACTTGGCGTCCAATAACCTCTTGCTTACGTAATACACAGGGAGCTGGATACGGCCATCTTCCCGGACGAGAGCGGCACTTACTGCGTGCTCCGTCACAACTAGGTATAAGAACAACGCCTCTCCTTCGACCGGCTTGGACAGAATGGGGGCTCGGGTTAAATGTTCTTTGAGGTGTTGGAAGGCCGCTTCGCATTCGGGGGTCCACTCGAACTTCTTGTTCCCTCGCAGAACATTGAAGAAGGGGATACACTTGTCGGTGGCCTTGGATACGAAGCGGCTGAGAGCAACTATCCTTCCGGTAACGCTCTGGACATCCTTATGCTTCCGGGGGCAAGGCATATCTATGAACGCCTTTATTTTCTCAGGGTTGGCTTCCACTCCGCGGGAGCTGACAATAAAACCGAGGAACTTCCCAGACGAGACCCCGAAGGTACATTTCTTTGGATTTAGTTTCATCCCGTACTTTCGGATCACGGTGAAAGCTTCCTCAAGGTCGTTACTGTGGTCCTCGGAGGTCTTGGACTTTACCAACATGTCGTCCACGTACACCTCCATGTTCCTCCCCAGTTGGTCCTTGAACATTCTGTTTACCAGACGCTGGTAAGTCGCCCCAGCATTCTTCAAACCGAAAGGCATGACCACGTAACAGTAGACACCCTTATCCGTGAGGAAGCTGGTGTGTTCCTGGTCCGCGACATGCATCTTGATCTGGTTGTATCCGGAGTACCCATCCATGAAGGATAAGAGTTCGTACCCGGAAGTAGCGTCCACCATCTGATCGATTCGCGGGAGAGGGAAACAATCTTTCGGGCAGGCCCTGTTTAGGTCCGTGAAGTCAATGCACATTCTCCAGGACCCATCGGGTTTCGGGACCAGAACTGGGTTGGCCAACCACACGGGATAGTGCGACTCCTGGAGAAAGCCTATGGACATCAATTTGTCCACTTCAGCTTTGACGGCTTCGGCTCTCACTGGGTCCAGCGGCCTCCTCTTTTGGCGAATTGGAGTTGCAGCTGGGTCTATGTTGAGTGCGTGGCACGCAACATTGGGATTAATCCCCGTCATATCAGCGTGGCACCATGCCAGGATATCCTGATTATCCTTCACAGTGGCCACGATCTTATCTCGAACGGCCGACGGCAGGTTTTTCCCCACCTGAATGACCTTGGTGGGTTCTCCCGGATTGAGGATCACCTCTTCGACTTCCTCCATCGGCTCTATTGCTTTCTCGATTCCCACTCTTGGGTCGAGTTCGTCAAAGTATGCCTCCTGAGCATCCCTAGTTTCTGGCAATACTTCCGCCAAAGGAATGGCAGCAAACGTCTCTCGGACCGTGTAGACGGCTCGGACGGAGACGTTATAACAGCTCCGTGCACTTCTCTGGTCTCCTCGGAGGGTGCCAATACGCCCATCGTCGCAGGGAAACTTCAAGCATAAGTGACGTATCGAGGTTATGGCCCCACAATCGATCAGGACCGGTCGGCCTAAGATGGCATTATACGCCGTGGGGCAGTCGACCACCACGAATGTGCTATGCTTGAAGGCACAAGCGTCGCTTTCTCCTCTGAGGGTGACCAGAAGTTGAATTTTGCCTAATGGCATGAGTGCGTCCCCATTGAAACCTTGAAGCTGGATGGGGCATGGGGCCAGGTCCGTCTCGGTCAATCCGATCGCGTGGAAGGCCGCTTTGAAGAGGATGTTCACGGAGCTTCCGTTATCGATCAAGATCCGTGAGACCTTCTTATTGGCAATCTGGGCTTCCACCACGAGGGGATCGTTGTGGGGGAAGTGCACATGTCGAGCATCATCCTCCGTGAAGGTGATGGGAAGACCCATCATTCGGGGACGTTGAGCAGGTGATTGGACCAAGGCGCACATCTCCTCGGCGTGCTCTAACTCCCTCAAGTACCTCTTCTGGGAGTTGCGGGTGCTTCCGGCAAGGTGTGGTCCTCCGGAAATGGTGGCGACGTGTCCGTCAACGGGTGGCGGAGCAAGGCCGGGTGGATATGGGTTGCCTGGCCCTGGAGCCAACAAGGCAATGGGCGCCGGAGCAGGTGGAGGAGGAAGTGCTGGGAACTGAGACCCGGGAGCTTGGGGGTGACCGGCTCCAGGAGCGCTAGCGGCCCCCCTCTGTCCCGGTGAATATGCAGCTCCGTGAACTATCCCCTGTCCGGGATAGATTATGGGTATTCTCACCCACTGACCGAGGTGTCCCGCTCTTGCCAGGGACTCGATCTCATCCTTCAGCTGAAGGCACTCATTCGTGGTGTGCCCCACGTCTCCGTGGAACTCACACCTCTTATTGGAGTCTCGCGGACGCCTTCCTCCGTGAGACACTTTCGGGGGCTTCCTGTAGTTGACCATATTACAGGTCGCCCGATAGACATTCTCTCGCGAGTCTATCAAACTGGTATATTCCGTGAACTTGGGCTCATAATCCTTTCGGGGTTTCTTTGAATGGTCTCCCCGGTTGGAGTTTCTTCCGCTTTGTTTGCTCTGTGATTGGCTCAAACTTCGTTCCGGGGCTTCCGCTTGCGGCTGCGGCATGCTAGGAGCGATACTACATCCAGTTTGTACTGCTCCATACCCAGAGAAATGGGTTTGACCCGGCGTCTGAGCAGACGCGGAAGGCCCATACACACTCGGAGTGAATCGGGCTCCTGGAAGCGTGAGGGCTGGTGCGGGAGCTTGCGAAGCAAAGCTCGGCGCAGTCACGGAAGGGGTTGGAGCCGGGGGAACACCAAAGGCTTGCTGGTAGGCATCCTCAAGGTTGATGATTCCCTGAGCTTTTGACATGAATTCGGACAGGGTTTCTGCCCGTCGCCTTTGCATTTCCCCCCATAGCAGGGAGCCGACAGTAAGGCCCGATTGAAGGGCGATCAGCTTCATGTCATCGCTGACCTTGGTTTTTGCAGCAGCTTCCATCATTCTCTGAATGAAAGCTTTGAGGTTCTCAGTGGGTTGCTGCTTGATGTTGGTTAAGGAACCAACCTCCATGTCGTGGTCGCGGGCAGCAATAAACTGCCTCCTAAACGCGGACTGTAGCTCCTTCCAACTGTGGATTGATCCGGGAGCTAATCTTTTCCACCAGTCCTCCGCGGATTTGGTAAGGGTGAGTGAGAAGCACATGCATTTGGCGTCCTCACTGACGCGCGCCACTTGCATCATTTTATTGTATTTAGCTAGGTGGGTACGCGGGTCTGTCCTCCCATCATATAATTCTATGTGAGGCATTTTAAAGTTATCCGGGAGGGACGTTTCCGCGATCCTCCTAATACATGGTTCCGGGTCTTCCTCCTCAGAATCTGACAGGGCCCCACTTTGCTTCCGGACCAGCTTGGTCAAGGCAGCAATCTGTTCCTCGAGCCTCTTCGTATCACTTTCCGGGAGGTCACGTCCCCGTAGCTTGTCATTAATATGATTTCGGAGGTCATCTCTGCGAGGCCGGGCTTTTTCCCCTTTGGCCTTCTCATACTTGGCCTCCAACCTTCTTCTTAGGTCCACCGTGGACCAGCTATCTTCGGAGTGCGAGTTCGCAGCCCGACCGTCCTGATTGACGGAATCATTGGGGAGGTTGTTCCTTCCCCTAGGCCTGGGTGCCTTAGCACCGGGCCCTTTAGGCACAGAGTGCCCCCTTGGGGCTGAAGGGCGTCTGGGCTTAGGAGCGCCAGAGACCTTCTGCGCGCGGGGGGGGGGCAGTCGGCCTGGTGATTCACGCCTTTAGGAGGTGCAGGGGCGTCAGCGCGCACAGGCTTTCCAACTTTTTCTTTGCCCTTGTTAGGGGCGGCTTTGGATGGTCCAGCAGTGGCTGGATCCGGCATGGGGGCATCAGCACCACCTCGAACAGAGGTATCCTCGTCCGAGTCGCCTAGATCTCCGAACTTACTTTGGAGGCGTTCCATCATGCGTTGCATTCTTTCGGAGACGCGCTCCTGCTCAGCAAGCTTGGCCTTAGTGGCCACCAGTTCTTCGTCTACTTGGACCAGTTCTGGGTCCTTCTCATAGTAGCAGCCGTCCTTGTAATAACCGTCTTGGACATACTCTTCTTCGTCTTCTAAGTATGTTGTATCTTCGGTACTGACCTGATCCTGGCGGGATGTCGGGTCTTCACCTCGGTAGTCTAAGGGTTCGCTTTGCACCACATCTTCCATCACGGTATCGGGGTTGACCGTAGCATTTTTGTCAACAGCGGATTTTCGCGTAGTCACCATCTCTTTAGTACGAAGTGAATACAAAAAACGTACACAGAAAAAGAGCTGACTAACAACTTCCTACAGCTCTCAATGAAAGCACCAAAATGTTTACCGAGTTTTTCGGAAACGAATAACTAACAGAATAATAAAAAGATAAGAACTGTAGAAATACTGAAATGTAACTAAACAAACAGTGTTTTTACGTGGTTCAGGCGTTAACAAGCCCTAGTCCACGAGTCGATGTTATTATACTTGGAAAAGGTTACAGTAAGATGGCTGGTGCATAAGAACTTCACACACTCACAATGTTTCTCTCGGGTTCTCTTGAAGAAGATGAAGCTAGAGAGATTTTGGTAGAGTTTTTGCTATGTGATCTCTCGGTCCCCCCTCTTCTTGTAAAATGAAGGGGCCTTTATAGCTAGGGTTTCGGATTAGGGTTTTTCTCCACGTACATGGGTCTTAATTACACCAGCCATAAATAGGGGATACAATTACTGTAGTCGCATGGCTACAAGACTCTATGTGGATATATTTACGTGAAAGTATGGGGAACACACAAAGTCAGCCGTCTTTTCCAAGTTGTCAGCGGAACAGTAGGCGAAAAGGTACCTTTAGGCGTGCTGGGATGTGTGCGGCTTTGTCCTGACGGGCGTGTCAGGCGGGATCCTGTGTCAGACGGATATCATTCCAAATATGCCCTCTCCTGGACTCGACAGTTCGGTTTTGTTCTGTGCGAGGCACGGAACTGTTTCCGCGGAGACTACTCGAAGGACCTCTCCTGGAAGGGGCCTCTCCTGGAAGGGGCCTCCCCGAGGGGTATCCTTCGGGAGTCCGGGAGAGTCAACGAGTTTCCGTGTTGTGCTTGCTTGGAAGAGTAATCCGGATATCAAACAGGGGAGGCGAAGCCTTTCTGTCCATCCGGGAGCTCTGGTCACCTACCGTGAAAGACATCGATAATTCTGCTTCTCCGAAGTCATCAATCTAAACGCTATCCGGAAATCTGGATAACAGGGTCAAATAACCGGCTCAGGAGGAGCCTAAGGTTATTTATAGGGATATAATATGTGTTCGAGAATTATTGAGTAATAGATGGTAATTTTTCAGTGACTTAGTATGTCGGGAATAAATGGGGATTTATAGGAAAACACGAGGACTTAACAAGATTTGGTAGATGACGAAATTGCCCTTAGAGACACTTGAGGATTTAAGATAAGCTTAGGGGCAGGTTGGTCTTTTTGATAAGTGGATATACACTGGGTTGGGGAATGTCCTGGAACAAAAAAAAAAAGGAAATGAATAGAAGGGATACTTAGCTTCTTTGGCTCTCTCTCTCTCTCTGCCGATTCTCTTTCTTGGGGTTTTGGAACTTTAGAGGAAATCTTGAAGAATTTGGGCTGGTGAATTGGGGGATTAAGGAGCTTGGAACTAAGGGAGTTGGTTCAGAGGAGTAATTAAACTCAGAGGTAAGACTTCTACTTGATCACTTAGGTTGCATCTAGCTGTTGAATTACTTTGAATGTGTTTAGGACTTAAGCTTGCATTTGAGGTGTGGTTTGGTTAGATATGCTTGGTTTGAATTTTGGTGTTGGTGAGGATTAGAGGGTTGTTCTTAAGTGGATATGATGCCTAGGTTATGTAGACAAGGAATCTAGGTTCAATTCTGAGTTTAAGTGGTGTTTGAATTGTGAGAATTTGGGTTAGGATTAAAGAAAACGTAGGAAAATGGTGGGGTTTCTGGGTGTGAGCCATGACCCAACGCTGGGCATGCCGCGGCTCGTGTGTGCGTGAGGCCTGGGGAGGCCTTTGTTCTTGAGGCGCGCCGCGGGGCTTGGCTAAGCATGACGCGGCCTGTGTCTTTTTCCAGGAAGGTGTTTTGCCTCTGTGTTGAGGGATGTCGCGGCCCTAGTTCAAAATATTGGTTGTTTTGTGGGTTTTTGGCTTGGGAATCCAATTGTTAAGGCTCTCGATGGATTTTATCACCCGGATTGATATAATTCAAGGTTCTGGGGATTAGAATGGTAGCTTGAAGTTATTTATTAGAATAGATATTGATGGATGGCTATTGTTGATGCGTTGTGGCTAGGTCTTACCACTCAGGATTAGGATCATGCTCGGGATCGCTTTGGATTGTCAGCTCGGGACACTAGGTAAGAGAATTGTTTGTACCTGTAGACCTATGTGGTGTATTGTACTATATGTATTGTTGGTATCTGTTATGTCATATATGTGAATATGACTGTTCGGCAGGAGCCGGGAGCGGCAAGAGTTGGGAGCAGCAGAAGCCGAGAGAGGAAATAGTTGAGTACGGCAAGGGGCTGAGAGCAGCATTAGCACGCAGAGTGCGAGTTGCCAGGGCGAGACCCTAAAGGATACCTGGGATATCCTCACGGTGTGGACCGCCAACCTAGGGCTTGGTAAAGCGCTTGGGACGACATGGCCACTATGTGTTTTAGCCTATTGGTGTTTTATTATATGCTATGTTTGTATTGAGCTGCTGCGTTGCTATGTTGTTGTATTACTACATTGTCCGGTTATATTACTAGTGTGTTAATGCACTGTTGTATTACTAGGCTGTTATGCTATTGTGCTTTTGAGCTGGTCTAGATGTTGAATCTTTGAGCATGCTAGTAGGATACTGTATCTGTTTGTTGCTCTGATTGAGTATGGTTTATTGCATGAGATATTCTTATTGCATGATATGCTTGTAGTTCTTTTGCTGGGCCTCGGCTCACGGGTGCTCTGTGGTGCAGGTGAGAGGTAGGAAACTGGGTCTTACAACCATGAGTTGGAGGGCATGGAGCGGTGTGTACATGTTTGGCCTGCTTGGCCACCACAACTGGGGTATTTTAAGGAACACGTGATAAATGTTCGGTTTTGTAGCTTAGGTCGATTGTACTATATCTTTTGTTTGTGACTGCATTTCAAAACATTGTTTTGGGATCCCAATGTGATATTTTTACGAATTTTAATAAAAGACCAAATTTTTATACTTAATGTTTATGACATGAGTCTTTATTTTTATCTGAACACACTTTCTAGTCTTAAACCTCGATTAGCAAGCAAATGGCACATTTATAAATCACTTAGTAATGGTTCTAAGGAAGTAGGGCATTACAACTTGGTATCAGAGCATGCCATGGTTTATGGTTCCTGGAGATTGATCAAACATGTACGCTCGCTGCCAAAGACAAGCTCGAATCATGGTTGGTATTAAGTGCGATATTTGTTTAATTGTTTGTGTGAGTTGCGTTATCTGCTATAATAGAGAGCATGATAAATATGTATGTGAATTGTGGGAATAAGGTTTGATGATTGATGCATGAGCACTTTGGTTTTGTATTGTAGTATATGTATGTTTTGGCTATTATGTTGATTGGCCTTGCTATGGTATAGCGTTGTATAAGAATATTGGGGCTAGAAGACTAGGCTGATGGCTGCAGACAGAGTTGGAAGTTTTGTGTATTTGAGGCAGGCGGTTGGATCTCGTGGTTTGTGTGATGGAAGTTAAGGCTAGAATCATCCACGTGGTTGCTAACAAACAAATAGGATTGTAAAGGCAAAAGGAAGAAATTAGGTGATTGAGATAGTGGGGTTCCATCAGGGAACGCTGTCTTATGAGGGCTGGCACTAATGGCACCAGTTATGATTTAACTTAATAGTGGAAATAGATGGGGATTACAACATGAAAAGTTTTAGCAGGGTTAACCTCCAGTCTCTGAGGGAGGCGTTGACTAATCTAGAATTGAGCGGTGGATGAGCATGGCTAGCCTCGTCCTCGACTTTATAGGAGTGAAAGGTGATGATGGGGTGGTTTGTGCCACGTACGTTTTGCGGGAGGATGCCCAAACGTGGTGGGAAGTTATATCCCAGACTCAAAATATTGTTGTGATAGGTTTAAAAGAAACTCAAACAAAGGTTTAGCAAAAGGCACTACAGAGACGCAGTTTGAGTTGCAAGGACTGATGAATTTATGAACTCGGTTCAGAGTGTGATAGTGACAGGGTATTGTAGTAAGTTTTGTAGATCGACCCAAATCTGTGTTGTGTTTGGTACCCATGGATGAGTCTCGAAAAGGGTGATCTACCCGAGGATTGAACCCTGGGATGGTCAGTGTGTCAAGATCGCTCTAGTGTAGGAGATCGTTACATATGCTTGGACAGTAGGGAGGACCCTTATTATGGAGGATGCAGGAATCGAGACATGAAGTAAGAGTGTCGATGGGTAGAAAGCTTTGCCAAAGATATCATCATTTGCAGAAGAAGGTAGGGACGGAGGCCCAGTAACCAGGGAAGAAAGATTTTTGATGGTTCTGTTACTCCTGGTCGTGATAGGAGAGTTCGTAATGTTCAGGACGGTCCTTTGGACAACAGTGAGGTCTAGAGGGGTTACATGGTATGTGTTGGGCGCAGGAGACATCATGTGAGTGAGTATTGATTGAAGGTATGTTATTAGAGAGAAATTGAAGGGCTTATCAAGGAGAGTTGCCCGAAGACATAGACAGAAGAACTACAGAGTACAGATAACTCTACCTCAGCTCACGTGAACGTTTTGATGTGGTTAGAATTCGAGGTTGGTCCTCAAAGGTGACTTGTTGGTTTTCTAGTTCTTGTTTCTGCTTATAAATTGAATTGAATAAGGTGGTTTTACGAGGACTATGATGAGGTGATCTTGATGGTGGATTTGCCGGTCAAATCAAGGACAACCGTGGATTGAAGAGGAAGATGGGGACTTCTGAGGTTAAAAGGAAAGGGCCTGGTTATAGTTGCTGGGTGCCTAGTTGTTGAGGAAGATACCACTGAGGTTATATCAGGTAGACCAGGAGAATACTAGATCGGTAGATAAGGTTCCAGATGGATTTATAACGATTTGGTGGGATAATTGCCACATTTGGGAAAAGTGCATGTAATGGAATTAAGGCAGAGATAGAAGCGATATCCAAGACATTATGAAGTATAGCTTTAGCTCAGCGGGAAGAATTAAGGCTTAGTTGAAGAAGTGTCTGACTTGAGGATTGATCATCATGGGACACGTCAATACGGGTTGACAAGAAAAGGGGCCAAGTCTACGGGGATAGGATAATGTGTAACGCCCTGGATAGCCAAGACCGTTACACTATGTGTTCATTAAGTGCTAGACTTGCTAATCAAGCCATTAAAGTAAAATCGTGTTACTGAAACAGTAGAGGAACTAGGGTTCAAAGCGTTTTGGTCTCAAAAGTCACATTTTCACTTCTAGACATTGTTTATTTACACGGGATCCCAAAAATGACAGTTTAAAAGCCATCTACAAAGGTTACAAAGTTTAAATACATTGACCAGCCATACTAAGGCAAAAACGAGCAGTTAGGTAATCCCTGTCCTGACACATTCCTCGACCATGGTGATCGAACAACTGGCTATGTACATTTCACCTCGGAGCTCTCCACCTCAGGCTTGGTCCAGCTTGCTCTTGCCTTTACCTGCACCACGAACCACCCGTGAGCCAAGGCCCAGCAAGAAAACACAGCAATAACAGAGCATGAACAACTAGCAGACAAGTCAATTACACGTATAGCATCTCATAAATTCAAGTATATCATCAGTCAAGTATCTCATATATCAAGCATCTCATCTCATAATACACAATGCATAGACGATAACCAGGGCTAGCGCTCACAGGCTGCTCCCCTTTGCTATCCTTTTGTTTCTGGCTCCCAGTGGCCAATTCGCGCCCCGTGCGCTAAAGTCATGTACGGTACTCTTAGACCGCTTTTACGTGTCCCTTGGCATAATACCAACATTGACACAATGCAATTCTCGGGAGCACTTAGTCCCATTACAACCATACACTCGGGTGCAGTTTTCTTACCTTTAGCTTTCAAATGAGTTAGTTACGGGCGATACTCCTTGAGCGCGATCCGATCCTCGAGCCCTAGCTCAACACCTAGTCACAACCATGAAGAAAGACACCGTTAACAACCTTAAATGAGCTTCCAAGCCAAGTTCTAGTACTCGAAACATTGAACTTCACCAAATATGGTAAAAGACTCAACCCCGAGCACCCTAGGTTAAATTCCCAAGCCTAAAATCTCAAAATCCCAAAATCCCTTAAGCGCCGCAGCATAGGCCACCCATGCCGCGGCATGTCCCCCAAACAGAGCCATCCAAGGCACAAAAACAGGTAAGGGCCGCGGCATTGCTTGGACCATGCCGCGGCCCGCCCTTCTTCCTCAGCATGCAACACCCTTGAAGGGCCGCGACTCTCCAAGAACCATGCTGCGGCCCGACCCTTCGAACCCAGAAAAAAAAACCATTTTCAACCTCCAAACCTCACCTAAAGCTATCCCAAAGCCCCCAAACCAAAACCAATTAACTCCCAACCTTTTTAACATGATCTAAGCAACATAATTCCCCAGAAAACACTACCCAACACACTTCAATCTCTTCCTTCCAACTTCTGAAATCCAAACCCAAAGAACTTAAAACCAGCCATGATAACCCCCAAATTCAACCATCAAACTATAATTTAAACCTTACCTCAGCTGTAGAATCGATTCTCCAAGAGTCCCCTGACCGATCTTCAAAGTCCCAAGCCTCAGTTTCCACCTTAAACGTCAAAACCATAACCATTTAAAACTCAGCCATTTCTTTAAGTTCCTAACCCCCAAAAATGAAAATTCAAAACTTACCTTAGCTCTATTTCAGACCTTGATCAGTTCCTGAGCTAATCCTTCAGATTACTTCCTTCAATTCCCAAAGGCACAGCTCAATTCCAGCAGTTCCCTCTCAAACTCAGTAGTTTTTCCTTTGTTTTTTCTGTGTTTTTCCTTTCTTTGGTTTCCTTTGAGCGTGTAAGTGAGCTGAGAGAAATATACTTAGTCGGTTTGTGCTTTCTTCTAAAGGCTTCCTTAAATCTAACTTATCCTTTAAATTAATCCCAAGGCTCGGGGTACCGGAAACGTCCCCGAGGTCAAAACAGTAAAATCCCCCAATAATCCCACCTAGACATCCTAACCTCAAATATATCTCCAATTATTTATTTTCATCACCCGATAGTCCAAATCACTACCTGATACTTAAAATACCCCTGACTTGTCCAAAGTCATTTATAATACCCCGTTGTGACTTTTCCCGCTATCTAGCCCTAGGATCGCCTCGAGTCATCGGCTGCAGATTCATCCACATCATAATGTGGTTCTCGCATATATCACATATCATATTATCGCATAGTATAATCAATTATCATATAAGCATCATTAAACATATAATTACTCATTAAATCACAATTATTCCAATAATGCCCTCCTGGCACACTAATCAAGGCCCTTAAGCCTTATTAGTGAATTTGGGTCATTACAACTATCCCCTCCTAATGAGAATTTTGTCCTCGAAATTTACCTGAACTACTCCTGATACTGATCTCGCATAGCTGTCTCAAGCTCCTAGGTCGCCTCTTCGACCTTACTGTTCCTCCACAGTACTTTAACCAAAGGAATTGTCTTATTTCGCAATACCTTATCTTTTCGATCTAAGATCTGAACTGGTCATTCATCATAGGCCAAATCTGCCTGTAACTCCAGATCTTCATGCCTCAATACATGAGTCACATCTGAGACATACTTCCGAAGCATGGAGACATGGAACACGTCATGAGCTCCAGACAACGATGGCGGCAAGGCTAAGCTATAAGCCACCTGACCAATCCTTTCCAGGATCTCGAATTGTCCAATGAATCTAGGGCTTAGCTTTCCCTTTTTACCAAACCTCCTCACCCCTCGCAGAGGTGAAACTCGAAGAAAAACGTGATCACCAACCTGAAACTCCACGTCTCTACGCTTAGGATCAGCGTAGCTTTTCTGCCTACTCTGAGATGCGAGCATCTTAGCCTGAATCTTCTCTATGGCCTCACCTGTCCTCTGAACCATATCTGGCCCCAAGTATCTCCTCTCACCCATCTCATCCCAATGGATAGGTGATCTACACTTCCTCCCATACAACATCTCATAGGGAGCCACTCCAATCGTTGACTGATAACTATTATTGTACGAGAATGCAATCAACGGAAAGTACTTACTCCATGAACCCTCAAAGTCAATCACACAAGCTCTAAGCATATCCTCCAGCACTTGGATCGTCCTCTCAGACTGCCCATCAATCTGAGGATGAAACGTTGTACTGAACTTCAACTGAGTTCCTGCAAACCACCCCAAACCTTGGAAGTGAAGATAGGATCCCGGTCTGACACAATAGACTTAGGAACCCCATGGAGACGTACAATCTCTTTCACATACAGCTCAGCGTACTGATCCACAGTATAAGTTGACCTAACTGGAAGGAAATGGGCTGACTTGGTGTATCTATCCACTATCACCCATACTGAGTCATGAAACCCTACTGTCCTAGGTAGACCTCCTACAAAATCCATAGTAATATCTTCCCATTTCCACTCTGGAATACCCAAAGGCTGAAGCAACCCTGCTGGTCGCTGATGCTCAGCTTTCACCTGTTGACAGGTTAAGC